>NC_062547.1:44371533-45019276 GCF_016906955.1 Phacochoerus africanus
GCAGCCTAAATTGAGCCCACTACAAATATTTGAACACTCCCTGAAAGACTGGTTGCCCAGGAAATGCCTGGTTACAAATTCAAGGTGCAGATTTATCAAGGTAGATAGATACCTTGTATGCTTAGTCTGTGGCTGTTTGTGCAAAGTATATGTGGAGAAATGGAGACAGGAAAATTTGATGTGTATATCACTAGAATTCTTTTGTCTTTATGTAAAGCTATTTCGCATATTTATCATGGGCAAATATTAAGTGCCTTTAAAATCAATTAAATTATGGTTGAGTGATTCAGAAGACCATTGTACTTAATTTAATTCAGACTTAGGTGATTAGAAAAAGTCTGATTAGGGGCTGAAGAGGAGTCACTTAAAAGGCGAGGTAGGGGCACAAGAAAGAAGCATCAGTAGTTCATTTCTATAAATTCCATACAATTTAAAGCAAAGCTCTCTAGGATAGTAAAAAGATACTGCTCAGTGATATGTAGCATAAAGGGGAAATTACACAAGAGATTGGAGAGCTGTTTGTAATTTTTAGCAGAATGTTAATCCAGGTGAGCGGGTGAGTATTCTTTTTTTTTTTTTTGTCTTTTGTCTTTTTTAGGGCCCCACCTGTGGCATATGGAAGTTTGCAGGCTAGGGGTCGAATTGGAGCTGTAGCTGCTAGCCTACGCCACAACCGCAGCAATGCCAAATCTGTGCCAAGTCTCACTGCAATGCTGGATCCTTAACCCACTGAGCAAGGCCAGCAATTGAACCTGCCTGTGTCCTCATGGATGCTAGTTGGGTTTATTACCACTGAGCCACAACGGGAACTCTGGGGTGAGTATTCTTATTCTGTTGTGATAATTGTTAGCAAATGCTTCCTCCTTTTATTTTTCTGCTTATACTTTTCAATTGTGCTCCTTATTTTAATTTTTTTCATGTTGTATTTGTAAACTCCACTTATGATCTTGATTACCGTGTAGTAGTTTGGTAATTTTAAAATGTGTAATGTTTGTTCATTGTTTGTCTCAGGGTATCTTTTCTGTGAGTTGTATTTGTCCAACATCAAAATATAGAAAACACGTAACAAAGTTTTTGGTAGTGTTCAGCCATAATAATGAAGATAGGAATGTGATCTGAGCCAAGACAAATGTATTGCAGTCTTACTTCACTTTGGCATTCCTTTTTATTGTTGGATAGAATTACCCAAAGCTTTGAGTACAGTACCATACTTTGTTATCAGAAAAGCAGAATTTAGAATGATGCTTGGTTTAGGATTAATTGATACTCTGCAGAGAAAGAAGTGGAACTCTATTATATTTCACTTTGGGATTATGCATAGTCTTTTAAACATACGTAGATTTTATTTAGCATCCTGTCAGCAGTGTGTAAGCCAAGAGACACTTATACCTTGTTAACACTGAGTTTGGGGCCACATATCTGCCTTACTAGCCTCTTCAGTTCTGTGAGCATTTTGGCAGAAGTGGCAACTGGAAAGTGTAAGCAGGTTTTGAGTAGGAGACCAGAGAGCTGTAGTCGCTATTTCTGATTGTATTTTCTGAGACACAATGAGATACGATTGGGTAGAAGTTCTGATGTGCCCTGTAGGTTGCAAATGTGTTCAGAGGTGTTCAGTTGCTCATACTGTGGTAATGGCCAATGGGATGGTTTGGTATTCTCTTTTCTTTGGGGTGACTGGTTAAGATATTTATCTAGCCAGTCCCATCAGAGGTAGTTGACCCTTTTGTTAACAGGGTTAGAAAAACTTACTCTGTGTTTCCCTCTTTCTTCTTTGTAGGGGAACACATTACCAAATGAATTTTGAATAACTATTGGTTCACAAAATCTTTCCCTTTCTCAAAACTATGACTTTCTTTTCCTTGAAAAAGTAATTAATATAACAACCCTGATAGCTTTGTTTCTAAATTAAATATGTCTAAATTAAAACATGAAGCTAAGAGGTAGAGGGAAATGTAATACTGTTAATTCAGTTACTATTGCATAATAAAATCAAGTATTTATCAAAAATATCTTAATAGGTCTGCGTACCTTAGTCGTCTGTATTAGTGAGGGTGCATGTTCTTCACATTTAAATACACATATGTGTCAAAGAAAGCAATGATTAGTAATTTTTTGGTTTTATTTCTGTAACATTGAAGGTCCAATGCCAAATTCCACTGGTCTGTGTGGGGATACCTTTTTATTTGTTTATGAAATAAGCATCTATATTTCAGTGATCTCTAGCCAACCTTGGGTTCTCCAGATACTGAACGGAGCTGCCTGTGGGTGGGGTCAAACCCGCCTGTGACTTTTGACCATTGAAAATGAAGGAAAACATTTGTGGTAAGAAACAACAGCACATGCTTGACCTCCAAAGCACACACATCTATAAATGGATAAAAGTGACTATTTAAGGTTGCTTCGAAAAAGAACCACTGTGTCTACAAAGAAAGAAACCCTAATTCAATGTTTGAAAAAGCAAACTATGTGTGGGTGAAAGAACATGTTTTTGTCAAAAACATCTGTGGTGTTCCCTATGATGTATTTGATCCTGATGGTAAATCAACAAAGTTAAGTATTACAGACAAAATTGTCTTTTGACAACTTATTGTGTGATAAATAAGGTTAATTTCAAAAAAAATCTCAGGGCTGCCTTTAAACTGGTGCTGTTTTGGCTAATTGCCAGATATACAAAATGAAGTCCTCACCTCAGCAGTGAAGATTTTGCTTGAATTTATTATCCAGCAGTTGCAATTGGTTGTGTATATGTTCTTTTTGTCCTCATTTTTATTTTTACCTTACCACTGTGTTTCCTAGAGGTAGTCACTAGGACTGATTTTATAGGAGTGAATTTTTGACTTGCCAGATTTTTAAGTACTTGTATTTATAAACATGAGTTATAGATCAAGGAAGATCTAAGAGGTTCCATAACCAATTTTATGAGTATATTTTCTTCCCCAAATACTGAAATGATAAATTTTGGGGTGAAGTCCCCAAAATACTATTTAAAATTCACTGATATAAATAACTAGGCATGGCGTTCCCTGGTGGTGCAACAGTTTAAGGACCTGGCATTGTCACTGCTGTGGCTTGGGTCGCAACCATGATGTGGCATCAGTCCCTGGCCCTGGAACTTCCATGTGCTGTAAGTGGCCAAAAAAGAAAATGAAAAGAATAATTAGGTATGAAAACTTATCTCTGAATCTGAATCAACTGGGTTGATGAAATTAACTGAAGACAACAGTAAGAGGATGGTTTTCACTGTGCAGGGATTTTATCAAAAGAAGCTAAGTTATGTGAAAAACAGTGGTATGATTTATTAGGTGATGAATTTTAAAAGTAGTGTCCAAATGTAAATAGTAAAATCATTCAAAGTATTACTCAGCAGCTGCAAGAGCGATAGGAAAGGCTGACATGACAAATTTAGTCATTTCTTAATCACTTTCGTTAGGCACTATTGTCAGCTCCAAAGAGGCAAATTTTCATCTTGATGCAAACCCATAATGCTAATAGTTGAAACCTAGAAATTCTCAAAATCATTTGCTTGCAAAACACCTTTTAGATTATCTTTGATGTTTCTGTGACCTGATGCCATAAAAATATGCAAAAAAATATATTGCTTATGTCATCAAAGAAAATTTTCCATTCCCCACTTATGTGTTATAAAGAAGATATTATTTACTGTAAGATCCAAAAGTATTAATTAGCTGCCTTTGCTTTAAATAAAATTGATTGTTAAGGCAGAAAATAGAGGATAATACGAGTCCTATTCTGCTGTAGCCTCCCAATAAAAGAAGCAGTGACCCAACTCATTAGCCCTTTGATTTAATATATTGACACTTGGGTAGGAATAATTCCGTTTAGTGGCTTTTGCTTCCCAGGGATCAATTTAATTAGTTATAAAATGTGACTTCTTGTCAGGAGCTAGAAGAAATGCTGACGTTAAATAAAGTCATACGCAATTTAAACAATAAAGCTATCGATGCCTGGTTAAAAGTTAATGATGCAAAAAAAATGGCTTAATAGAGACAACCTCAGCAGTGAAAGTGATGCTAGGAAAATTAAGCTAAGTGGATGAATGAGGAATGGTGATGTTGTTGAATTGTTAAAACAAATTCATGGCCGGTCTGATGGCTGGCTAGGTTGTTGAGTACATTATCCTTAAGCCTGGGAGGCAGAACTAGTTCTAGACTTCTTGCTCAGTACTATTTCAGTGCGAGTTTTTGTTTTAAGATCCAGGGGAGGGAGGAATTCTTGTTTAGACAGTTTGGAGCAGAAAATTTCATGAAACCAACTTCATGTTTGAAAGAAAGATGAAATAACACTCATGTCCTTCTAGTAGCTTCCATGAAGGAGCCTCACATGAGTGCTGATTGGCCCCTCGTATCTATGAAAAATAGCGCTCTAGGAGCATTGCTGGTGCAAGGACATTCCTATTTGTGTGAAAATATTTGAGTTGAACTCTGGGCCTGCAGTTTGGCCTGGCAACTTTCATATCTGCCTCCTTTTTGGACAGTGGTTATTGTAAAAGTATTTCCAGTTTAGAGAAATGCCACCTTCTTTACCTATGTAATTAATGCCAACTCTTTTAAGTCATTCCTATAATAAATTATTATTTTATGTCTCTGACGGCATCCACACACTAGCTTCACCATGAACTTGAGCAGTCTTTGTTAGACTGAGTATATTGAGGCTTAGAATTTAGTAACTAGATGATCTCTAAAATGTTTTTTAACTCCCTAATTCAATCCTACTTGTAAAATCAGCTGGTTAGTTTAGTCAAATCAATTGCTTTGGGAGTAGTATAGTCAAAACAACCAGTTGATTGACTAAATATACCCTGGTTTCTGCTGCTATGTATACATGTACCACATTTGACTCTCTTTTGGCAGTGGCTACTGCTGGGTCATTAACACCAGTTAGCTAAATAAAAGATAACCACATTTTATTGTCAGGCAAAATTTATATCTCACTTCTCCAGCTGTTGCCTTTCCAAGTCATTTGCTTATTAGCTAAAGATGAGGCATGTGTTTAAACTTGATGAGTTTTAAAATACTTTTTTTTTCCTAGTCAAAGGAATTGACCTAAGTATTCTATGACTAAATTTTGTCAAGCAACCAAAAAAGTGTTTTTCTCTTTTCCAGTTTTCCCCCTAGTTTATCTATAGGCTCTGAAGTCAGTGGTTGGTGGGTGGGAATACAAGAGCCATGAGCTGAAATCTGGAAAGGAAGATGAAATGAGAATTAATGGTCTTTAACACTCTATCAGCCTCCTACCAGGTTCCCTCTTGGTAGGGAAGCACACTCTCTCCCTGCCTCTTCTTCCTGGATTGTACTGAAAAGTTTTCAGATTGAAGATCCTGGGCAAAACCTCACTGTTTTGGGAATCTGTTTATTGGATTTTTTTTTTCCCCCCTGCTGGTTCAGCTGCCAAGGAAATTACTGTAGAGTCTACAGTAGACCATTAAAGTGCAATGTATCCATCTAGGAAAATTGGTGAATAACTTACCTTGTCTGTCAACATAAAATAACTGTGGTTGAAATTATAATAAAACATAAAAACCTTGACCCTCTAGTGAAATATGTATTTTAAAATATGTTGGAGCTGAAATGATTTGGAGTTTTGTTTGTTGTTCACACAGCGACAGGAAGGAAACACAGTAGTGAACTTTGAGAAGGGGCATTTTTGTGAAGGAGCTGACAGACACATTTTATCCAGCAAAATAGATTTCAGAAGCCTCCTAGGAAAGAAGAAACAATTTGGAGGCAAAGGAACATGCGTACATAGTATTTGGTAAAAACATTAACAGTAGCAAACATGTAAGAACAGAGGGGGATATTGCTGAGAATAAAATCTGTGCCAGAGACAAGTTTTCCTTTGGAGTAAAGGTTATCTTTTGTTTTTTTTTCCCCTTTCTTAATGTTGGGGGAAGGGCAATTAAGTGAGGACAAGAGGGAAATTGTAGAGGACTGACGTTAGATAAACTATTTTGCCTTTGTGTTGACATTATATTGGCTACAGCCTACATACAAGGGATGCCTGGAAAAAAGTAAGGAGAGAGAGGCATTAATATTTTTTAGTGTGCGTGGGTGCGCCAGCACTAGAGGGGCCCGTGTTTTCTTAGGGCTCAGATGGCAAAGCTAAGCATTCAGCCTACGGCAGGAAAAAAGTGCCTTTTTTGTTTTCTGACTGCAGAGTCCAGGCATTCCCAGGGGAACACAATGAATGGCCCATTTTGTCCAACACGGTTTCATAGACATAGATTTCTTGTTTTTTCATAATTATTCTTGCCCGTCATTGGGTGTGCACATGACATTTGAGCGTGTTTTAAAGTCTTAACACACTCATGTGCCTGTAATAAAGTTACTCATAACAATCCCGGCTTTCTCCAGACAACAGAGCAGGGTCTGTTGTTTTCACAAGTCACAGCAGCTGGGAGGCAATTGTGAAGACAACAGCTTAATCTAGCTGGAGAATACAGGAAGAAGGGAATATACACTAAATTTCCTCCCATATTACTTGAACAATGAAGATTTTTTTTTTAATGGCTATGGGTGGTCTTACTCAATAACTGATTGGCAGAATGCCTTTTAAATTTCTTTAGAATGTTGTCTTTAAATGTTAAGAATCTACAAGGTTACGTTCATCATATTTGTTAATCAGCTAAAAGGCAGGCTCAGGCGGCAGTACAGAGCCACATTTCAATGACTATAGAGGGTATTACAGATCATTTGTCTTTTTTATAATTTGTTAAGTAGCAACTGATGTTTGTATGAAAGGATGCTATAACCAAGTAGTTATGAAGCAATGGTTAATCTCCTTTGAAAGGTGTGTGAAAGACTAAGAAGTGCATGGTAATTCGCATCTTCGTGCCAGGCTGAATTTCTGGTTTGCAGTCATTAGCAAGTTTTAAATTTCACACTGAATAATAGAATTTAGGGAAGAGGAGAGTAACTTTGAAAGATTTAAATTTGACCCAGAACATCAGAATGGTAAACTGGCTGTGCTCTTCAGGGTGCTGAATTGAACCAAGTTATTTTTATTTCATGCGGAGGGGAGGAGATAAGAAATGTGAGAAGTACAATAAAAAGAAGGAAACTTTCCCTGTTCATCTAGCTTTCTTTGTGGGGGAAGGGATTAAGCAGGACTTGGGGGAAGGAAGTGGCTTAAAAAGCAAGATTGGCTGCGCTGTGCTTAACTGTTTCAAACTCTTTTTCTCTTCAAGGAAACATTTTATGAAAGACCTTCTTATGGACTTTTAAAAGATATCTAGGTAACATGAAAATATTTAGTCTCTAAGACATAATAGTTTTATCCAGATTTTATTGGGAAAGATGAAGCAATTAGGGCTGGCAACTTTACTAAATAACTCATCTCATCACCTTTTGAGGCACTCACAATACCTGAATAACTATAATCTCATTTCATTTCCATTCTCAATGTGGAAATACGTTTTACTTGTGAGTTTTTAAATGGAAATCTATATGCCGATTGGGACCATAGGATAATCTTCATTGTCTTACCTCTCTCATACACTGAGCATGAAGAGGCATATTTTTCCTATTACTTATTGAGCACCTTTTCTAATCTTCCTTAAATGTCTTTTTAAAAACATCTTCTAGAGTACTAGTTCTCTTTTATTTCCCACATCTCTTCCCTATTCTTGGCAGAACATAGCACTGAAGAAGGCCCAATAGTCAGGTTCTTGGGTATCAGTATCTAGTTCAAAAGTTAATCCCTTTGTTGTTTTTGCTGGTATTCACCCAGCTGGGCTTATTAATACCAAAGCATAGGAAGCTCCCATTGTGGCTCAGCGGAAATGAACCAAACTAGTATCCATGAGGATGCAGGTTCAATTCCTGGCCTCGATCAGTGGATTAAGGATCTGGCATTGCCATGAGCTGTGGTGTAGGTTGCAGATGTGGCTCGGATCTGGGGTTGATATGTCTGTGGTGTAGTCTGACAGCAGCAGCTCCAATTTGACCCCTAGCCCAGGGAACTTCCATATGCCACAAGTGTGGCCCTACAAAGCAAAAAACAAAGAAAGAAAGAAAAAACAAACAAAAAAACCCAAAGCATAATTACCTATGTATATACCTTTGTTTTTAGTGTTTACCACCTACGCTTAAAAGTTTGATAATAGTTCCCATTTATGGTTTTATCTGCAGAGCACCACTGTCAGTTTCTTTATGTGTATTTTCATAAATCTTTGTAAATATGCAACAGTGGAGATTTTACCCTCACCATTTGACAGATGAGGAAACTAAGGTTACACATCTAGTTAGTTAGAGGTAGGGATCAAGCTTAAGTCTGCAGTGTCAAAATTGGTGATCTACCATGCTGCCTCCCAGTTACATAAAAGGGAGGAAATAGCAGCTGCCTAACTAATAGAAGTAGGGACATAAATCAAAAGATGATAGTGCTTCTTTCCCTCTTTTTCTCCCCAGTTGGAGGAAGGTAGCTGAGTGGGGATTGAGGACCTGTGAGAAAAGTGGTTTATCAGGATACTGGCTCTAAACGAGTTGGAGCCATCTAGATGAAGAGTACCAAATAAGTCAGTAGCTTTGCAGGGTCAGGAGATTGGTTGGTAAGATGTAATATACAGGAGACAGAAAAAAAAAAGTGTGTATACTTACATACACAAATACATACATATATACCAATATGAATACATATGTATTTATACACACACATACATAGGTATATGTAATGGGAC
This sequence comes from Phacochoerus africanus, assembly GCF_016906955.1. Lineage (NCBI taxonomy): Eukaryota > Metazoa > Chordata > Mammalia > Artiodactyla > Suidae > Phacochoerus > Phacochoerus africanus. The sequence goes on from NC_062547.1 coordinate 44,380,229, forward strand.
CTTGGCTTTTTTGTTTAATTAAAATTTTTTTATTAAGGTATAGTTTTAAATTAGTTTCAGGTATAAATACAGTGATTCAACATTTGTGCAAAATGATCACCCAATAATTCTAATTAACATTTGTCACCATACACCATTACTAAATTTTTTCTTATGATGAGAACTTTTAAGATTTACTGTCTTAACAACTTTCAAATATGCATTACAGTATTATTAACTATAGTCACTGTGCTGTACATTACATCCCTAACACTTATTCATTTTATAAATGGAAATTTGTATCCTCTGATCTTTTTTACCATTCGACCCATTCCTTATTAGGTAGGTTGCCTTTTCAGTTCATTGGTGGTTTCTTTTGCTGTGCAGAAGCTTTTTAGTTTGATGTAGTCCAACTTGTTTATTTTTGCTTTGGTTGCCTTCACTTTTGGTGTCAAATTCAAAAAGTTGTCACCAAGACTGATGTCAAGGAGCTTACCACCTATGTTTTCTCATAGGATTATTGGGGTTTTAAGTCTTACTTTCAGGTCTTTAATTTGAGTTAATATTTGGTATGAGATAGCAGTCCAGTTTCAGCCTTTTGCATGTGGCTGTCCAGTTTTCTGAATACCATTTATTGACAAAATTGTTCTTTCTCTATTGCATAAACTTGACTCCTTTATCAGAAATTAATTGACCATATATGTGTGGGTTTATTTCTGGGCTTTTTATTCCATTCCAATGATCTAAGTGTCTTTTTTTATGCCAATAACATATAATTTCTGTTTACTATAGCTTTGCAATATAGTTTGAAATCAGGGAGTATGATGCCTCCCTAGCTTTGTTCTTCTTTCTCAAGATTGTTTTGGCTCTTCCACCTCTTTTGTGGTTCCATACACATGTTAAGATTTTTATTCTATTTCTGTGAAAAATGTGAGTAGAATTTTGATAACATTTTTACATATTTTTAGAAAAGAATTACAAATAGAAGACAAGGCAAGAGAGGAAGACAAGAATAAATTCTGTGGTCCTGGGTTGGAATTGGAAATTTTTAATGTGATGTCATGCTTTTATATATGTCTATCTCAATATATAGATGTGGATATTTTTAGATATATCTAAAAGTGAATGTAAGTGTAAATACGTATATCTGTGTGTGATATTGTACCATTATTGTTAATGTCACCACATTACTCGGAGACATTAACAATGATGGACAATATGATGTCATAAGCTACCCGAAGGGATGTAGTGAAAAGAGCATAGCATCTATGGTATTTCTGTCAAAAATGCATAATCTGAATTTAATCATAAGGAAACATCAGAAAAAAAACAATTTATAGATAATCTAAAAGATAACTGGCTTGAAATCTTTAGTACTGTTCAGGTCATAAAGATCAATGAGGAACTGAATAACTCTTCCAGACTGAGGATCCTGGACTGGATTTCATTTCTACAAAAGATGTATTGGGACAGTTGGCAAAACTTCAGTAGGGTCTTTGAAGGGTATGTTGCAATTCTTTTCAATATTTCTGAATCTTTTCTGTACATTTGAAATTATTTCAAAATAAAAAAATACTTAAAATACAAAAAAATTAACTTTGACTCAATTTCAGAACAGAAAGTGGCAGTCACTATGATAGTAAGCTAAATATTGTGATCTCAGTGTTACTTAGAAGTTTCTTACAAAGAATGCTTAAAAAGAACACATTATTGATCCATTTTTATGCCCTTCTCAATTACATTTGAATGCATTTTCCATCATGTTTGGAGGAACCTGTAAATGATGAAATATTTGGGTTTAGTCCATGGTTACTGCTGCTCCTTACAAACATTTTAATCAATATATTCTTTTTAGCTTCTGAGATCCAGAAATGTCATTGTTGATATGATTTTAGTGTTGATAAATAAACTTCTAATAATGTCCTGTTGAGAGATTCATCCTCCAGAGATGAAGATAGCTTACTCTTGCACTTTTAATAGAGTATTGAAGTTGGAAAAAATAACTGATTAGTTATTTCCATTTTTTGACCAAAAAATGACCATACAAGGTCCAACAATGATGGAGCCAGATTTAAAGCTGGATCAACAATTGTATCTCCTCAAATTATAGAAAATGAGAAAAACATTAATAACCATAGAAAAATTCCATTTAGTGATAGTTGCTTGGCTGATTAAATCTTAATATCCCTGTATGCTGAAAGGCACCATGGTAAAAAGGCATCAGAATCACTTGATTTTGAAACCTAGCATTGTCAGTTTGATAACTCTATGGCCTTAAACTTTCTGAATTAATAAAATACCACAATAATGTATATCTTACTGAACCATGTTGTTGCATGGATTATTTTGAGGTGAGGTGTGAAAACAGCATATGTTTTCTGGAATATAGTATGTCTTCAAGAAGTCCTAAGTCTCATTTCTTAAGCTTCTTTATACCTAGGAATAATGCTGTATGTAGAACTATGATAAAACCCCAAATAAAACATTTCCTGGCTTACTGATAGGTATCTATAGTAAATGTAGAGAAAATAATGTACATTTGTACAGTAATTCATATTTTTCAGGTAATTTCCACACCTACTTAAATAATTTTCCCCTTAATTCCTTAAGGTAAGCAGCATAAATATTATTCTCTCATTTTTATACAAGAAAATTGAGATTTACTGGCTTAAAAGTAAGATAGTAGAAGAACCCGTATTTCAGCTTGGTCTTTTAACATCTAAGCAATGGACTTTTTATTATGCAGCATTTCTTAACCTTTTAAAACCCATGTTCCCTCTAGATTAAAAAAAATAATAACTTCATACAATTCTTTAATGTTACATAAATTTCCTATTAGGATAATGTTATGACAGAAGAAAAGTATTTTTATCTTCCAAGACGCACATTTTAACTTTACATATTTGCGAGTTTTTCCTAGACACTGTGGCAGTGAGAGCACAAGGTCAGTCACTTCTAACATAGCCACATTGCTTCGTTTTCCTTGTTGTAGATACAGTAAAACCAGGATCACAAATATATGTTAATGAAATTTTGTGTATGGTGTAGAGAGCCTGTGAGCTTATATATACTGTTTCAAACTTTACACACTCTCTCTAATAAGTTTTCAAAGGCTCTCCTTACTTCCTTCTCAATTTCCCCACAGTGTGACTCATGGCACCACCTTGAAAATCTCTACATCAGTAGGTACATTGGTTAAGAATAGGACTCTGGAGCAAGACCCTCCATTTATTAACCACCTGAACCTGAGGCAAGCTACTAAGCTGCTCTGTGCCTTATCTATAAAACAGAGAAAGTGACAGTACCTACCTCATGAAGATGTTCTGTGAATTAAATGGGTTCATGCATGGAAAGCACTTGGAAGAGTGCCTAAGACACTGCCATGTCCATGTAGCCGCTATTACTGTTAGTACTACTATTATTATTATCACCCATGCAATCACTATAGTGGTTTAAAGTGATATAATAACATGGTAATATTATTATAATGTCATAAGAATCAAATTAGATTAATATCTGTCATTAGGTCTTCTTCAGTATGTACCTCTAGTTTTTGTGCCTGATAAAATAATTCACCATCTCTATTATCCATCCTTAGATATTTCAGTGAAATATTGTTCATTCTGTTTTGCAAGATCCTTCTTTAATTAGTCTTCTTATAAATTTTTACAGGATAAAATAGACCCAGCTGTGTACCTCAGAGCTTTTTCTCCCATGTATTCTTCACAAATGTGCATTGGTGATTCTCAATCATGTAAGCATTGTCACCCCAAAGCTTATCCTGGGGTAGGGTCACTCTTTTCCTCAGGGCATAATGAGTCTTCAGAGGGAGAGGGCATGGGTAATGAAGAGAGTGTGAGTGCACGCACACACACAATTCTAGAATGTTCTCCAAAAGAAGTTGTGTTTCTTTGTTTGAGAGATCACTGTACTGATTTGAAATGATCAAATTTAAATTCAGTGGATAGTATCTACTATGTGCTAGGGGCTTTATATCATATTTTTTCTTCACAATAACCTTGTAAGGTAGGAATATTATTTTAATGAGGAGAAGAGTGAAGTTAAGCAATTTGTTATATCGCCGACTGTGATCTAGATCTTTTAATGTCAATTCACTTATTCCAGGGCTTATTCTGCCATGATACAACTGCTTCTGAGTGAAATGATTCATTTTTCATGATTTTTTTGTTATAGTAAAACTTTTAGAACTGACTTAAATCTGTCTACTCTTGCTTCTTCTATCCATACGCCATTATGAGAGATCAGCTCCAGGGACTAATGAATAGGCTGATCTGGTTTACAGTGCTTGGTGAATTTGGGTGTCCTTGTGGAGTAAATCACTTTTCTTTCCAAGCTAAGAGCAAATAGGACAACACTGTCATTTAAACAAGTTAGTGTAAATGAAACAACAACAAATACTCCAGGCAACCTGATAGCTCAGGAGAGCTACAGTGTGAGCTCAGACTTTCCAGCAGAACACTTTTTCTGTAGAATTTTCCTTTCCCCAAGGATGTTGCTAATACCCTTTACATGAAAAGGAAAGCCCCTATTTTGGAAAGAATATGGGCTGTAGAAGATACAGGTTTTTTTTTTTTTAATTGTTATTTCCCCAATACAATTTTTTTTCTACTGTACAGCATGGTGACCCAGTTATACATACATGTACACGTTCTATTTTCTTACATTATCATTCTCCATCATAAGTCACTAGACATAGTTCCCAGTGATACACAGCAGGATCTCATTGCTGATCCATTCCAAAGGCAATAGTTTGCATCTGTTAACCCCAAGCTCCCCATCCACCCCACTTCCTCCCCCTCCCACTTGGCAACCACATACCTGTTCTCCAAGTCCATGATTTTCTTTTCTGTGGAAAGGTTCATTTGTGTCATATATTAGATTCCAGATATAAGTGATATCATATGGTATTTGTCTTTGTCTTTCTGACTTACTTCACTGAGTATGAGAGTCTCTAGTTCCATCTATGTTGCTGCAAATGGCATTATTTCATTCTTTTTTATGGCTGAGTAGTATTCCATTGTGTATATATACAACATCTTCCTAATCTAATCATCTGTCGATGGGCATTTGGGTTATTTCCGTATCTTAGCTATTGTGAATAGTGCTGCAATGAACATGTGGGTGCATGTGTCTTTTTTAAGGGAAGTTTTGTCCGGATATGTGCCTGGTGGTATCTTTGTCTGGTTTTGGAATAAGGGTAATGGTGGCATCATAGAATGCCTTTGGGAGTGTTCCTTCTTCTTCAACCTTTTGAAAAAGTTTAAGTAGGATGTGTATAAGTTCCTCTTTGTATGTTTGGTAGAATTCACCTGTGAAGCCATCTGGTCCTGGACTTTTATTTGTAGGGAGTGTTTTTATAACATATTCAATTTCAGATACAGGTTTGAATTCTGGCTTTGCCACTTTCTAGCTGTAATATGGGATAAATATTAATCTTTCCTAATCTTAGTTATCTCATCTGTAAAATAGGAAATTAATACCTACTTCATAGGACAGCTAAAAATTTTTCCAGTTTTGAAATTTGTTCTTACCCACTATTATTTATGTATAAAATACATGCAATAAAATTTTAGTGTTTGATGTATCCTGGAAATTGTGAAAAGCCAAATATAACTTTTTTTTTTTTTGACTGTGCCTGCAGCACATGGAAACTCCTGGGTCAGGGATTGAACCCATATAACAGAAGCAGCCCGAGCCACTGAGCAACAGTGCTGGATCCCTAACCTCCTGTACCACTAAGGAACTCCCCAAATACAACTTTTTAGCCTTGAAAAGCTTACTTGACTCCCTTTGCAGTCAAACCTGCCTCTGTAACAACCTAGATCCAATTATTGATCTGCTTTCTATCACTATAATTTCTCCTTTTCTAGAATTTCATATAAATAGAATCATATAGTACATACTCTTTTATATTTGATTTCTTTCATTCAGCATAATTTTTAGATTCTTCATGTTACTGAGTCTACCAATATTTCCTTTATATTTATATCATAATTTGTTTGGCCAGTTAATGGACATTGGATTGATTCTCATTATTCAACTTGAATAATGTTGCAAGTATTTATGTAGACATATGTTTTCATTTTTCTTATTTCTGTATATGAGTAGATTGATTGCTGGGCTATATGGAAATTGCATGTTTAACTTTATAAGAGAGTGGCTGTATCACTTTTACTTCCCCCCAGTCATGTATGAGAGTTCCAGTTGTTCTACATCTTCTTCAATACTTGGTATTGTTAATCTTTTAAATTTTAACCATCCCAGTAAGTTTTAGGAGTATCACATTGTGATTTTGATATTCATTTCTCTGATGATTGGTGATCTTGAGAGTCTTCTCATGTACTTATTGACCATTCATGTATTTTTGTGTGTGGCTTGCCTTTTTGTCTTTTTAATCGTGTCTTTGAAAGAGCAAAATTTATAAGTTTGATGTCATTTATCTTTATCTTTTTTTCTTTTCTGATTCATGCTTTTGTGCTTTTTTTTTTTTTTTCATCTTTTGTCTTTTTAGGGCCACACCCGAGGCATAGGAGATTCCCAGGCTAGGGGTCATATCGGAGCTACAGCTGCTGGCCTATGCCACAGCCACAGCAACGCCAGATCCGAGCCACGTCTGTGACCTACACCACAGCTCATGGCAATGCCGGATCCTTAACCCACTGAGTAAGGCCAGTGATCGAACTCACAACCTCATGGTTCCTAGTCAGATTCATTTCCACTGTGCCATGATGGGAACTCCACATTCTGTTTTCAAAACTTCTACCTAATACAGTATTACAAAGGTTTTCTCCTATATTTTCTTCTAGAAGTTTTCTAGTTTTAGGTCTTAATCCATTTTTTGTTAAATTTTGTGTTTGGTGTTGCATAAGGGTCTGGGTTTATTTTTCTCCATACAGTTATGCATTTCTAGCAAAATCTGTTTAAGAGACTGTCCTTTCTGCATTTAATTGTCTTGGCATCATTGTGAAAATCAAGTGTGAATTTCTTTCTGAACTCTCTGTTTTATTGATTTATACATCTATCCTTACACTAATCCCACCCAGAGATTATTATAGCATTATAGGGAGTTTTGAAATCTTACTATAGTCCTACAATTTTGTTTTCCTTTTTCAAAATTGTTTTTGCTATTTTTTTTACACATAAACTTTAGAATCAGTTTCACAATGTTTTCAAAATGTCCTTCTGGAATTTGTTTTTTTTTTTGTTTTTTTTTTTTCCCTTTTCTAGGGCTGCTCCCTCGGCATATGAAGGTTCTCAGGCTAGGGGTCCAGTTGGAGGTGTAGCTGCTGGCCTACACCAGAGCCACAGCAACTCAGGGTCCACTGCGCCACAATGGGAACTCCCCTTCTGGAATTTGAATTGAGATTGTGTTGAATCTATACCTTGATTTGGGGAGAATTGCTATCTTAACAATATTGTCTTCCATTCTGTTAACATGGTTTTTTCCATTTTTTCTGGTATTTAAAAATTTCCCTTTGCAATATTTTATAGCTCTCAGTGTCGAGGCCTTGTATACTTTGGTTACATTTTTCTGAGTATTTTATTTTTTGTGCTAATGTAAATAGGGTTTTTAAAAGTTGCCTTTTCTAATTTGGTTATTCTAGTATTTCTAGTATATAGGATGACAAGTGATTTCTTAAGTCTTTTTTTGATATATAATTGACATATAACATTATACTAGTTTCAGGTATGATATAATTTGTAAATATTATTAAATGATCACAATAAATCTAGTTAGTATCTATCACAAAACATAGTTACAAATTTTTTTTCTTATAATGGGAAATTTTACTTGCTCAGCAACTTTCAAATATGCATTACAGTATTCACTATAGTTACCATGATGTACCTTACATTTCATGTACATTACATGTTTACATTCCCAGGACTTATTTATTTTGTAACTGGAAGTTTGATTTTTGACCCCCTTCACCTTTGCCCACCCCCAACCCTCACCTCTGACAAGCATGTCTTTTTTCCTTTTTTTCTTTTTTAAATTGAGGTAACTCTGGCTTATTTAAGTTTCATGTGTACAGCATTATATTTCCACTTCTGTACATGCTACAGCTTGCTCACCCCCAAAAGGTTAATTTCCATCCATTAGCATATAGTTGACCCCCTTTATTCATTTTGCCCTCTCCTCACCCTCGCTTTCTCTCTGGTAACCATTATTCTGGTCTCTGTATCTATGTGTTTGTCTTGTTTTGTTTTGTTTGTTGTTTATTTTTTAATATTCAATATATGAATGAAATCATACAATGTATGTATTTCTCTGTCTGACTTATTTAAAATATTTGGTATAATACCTTCAAGGTCCATCCATTTTGTTGCAGATGGCAAGATTTCATCTTTTTATGGCTGAGTAGTATTTCATTGTATGTTTATACCCATCTTATTTATCTGTTCATCTATCAGTGGGCACTTAGATTGTTTCCACATCTTGGCTATATAAATGGTGCTGCCATGAACACAGGGGTGCATATATCTTTTCAAGTTACTGTTTTTATCTTCTTCAGATAAATACCCAGAGGTAGAATAGTTGGATTTTATGGTACTTCTTTCTTAATTTTTTTTGAATCTCCATATTGTTTACTATAGTGGCTACACCAGTTTACATTCCCAACAGTGTATGAGGGTTCATTTTTCTCTGCATTCACAACAATACTTGTTATTTGTCATCTTTTTAGTAATAGCCATTCTGACAGATATGAAGTGATATCTCTTTGTGGTTTTGATTTGCATTTTCCTAATAATTAGTGATGTTGAGCCTATTAGCCATCTGTAGGTATTTGGTAAAATGTCTGTTCATATCCTCTGCCTATTTTTTCATCAAGTTGATTTGTGTTGTTGTTAAGTTGTGTACTTTATATTTTGGATGTTAACTCCTTATCAGATGTATGATTTGCAGATTTTTTCTCCCATTCCTTAAGTTGTCTTTTCATTTGGTGATGGTTTCCTTTGCTTTGCAGAAAATTTTTAGTTTGATGTAGTCCCGTTTGTTTACTTTTTGCTTTTGTTCCCCTTGTCTGAGGAGATATATCCAGAAAGATATTGCTAGGACCAAGAAAGAAAGCTGATTTTTGTTATTGACTTTGTATGTTGTGACTTTGCTTAATTTAGTTACTTATTAGCTCTAGTAGGTAATTTATTAAATTCCTTGAGATTTTCTATGGTCATGACCATGTTTTCTGCAGTGAAAAACATTTTCACTAATTTATTTCCAATCTGTGTTCATTTGATTTCTTTTCCTTTGCTTATCGCACTGGCTAGGAAATCCAGTAAAATACTGAATAGAAATGGTGAGAGCAGACATTTTTGCCTTAGGTCGAAAGCATGGAGACTTTCACTGTTGATGATGATATTAGCTATAGGTTTTTCAAATATACTTTTAATCACATGGGAAAAGTTCCCTATGATTCACATTTGCTGAAAGTTTTTGTCATGAATGAGGAGTCATTTTTTTTCAAATGCTTTTTTTGTATTTATTGAAAAGATCATGTTTTTTCCTACTTGGTGCTCTTATTATGATGAATTATAATGATTGATTTTCAAATGTTAAACCAACTTTGCATTCTGAAAATAAATTTTACTTGGTCATGATTTATTATCTTTTTTAATATACTGTTGCTTTCTATTTCATCAGTCTACTTTCATGCTTTTTAAAAACTAATACCCTGACCTTCAGAAAAATAACTCAATTTATATTTTGCAAAAAGCTGTCTTTGTGTTCTATATATTGTGAGGAATGTAAGGGAAGTTATGATTCTGTTCTCAAAGGAGTTTGTAGTCTTGCTACAATAGAAAAAAAAGAATAATACATGGTTAATTTTAAAGTATGTCACAGGCATACAAACTTGTGGGGTTGTGCAGTGGGGCAAAGAGAGGAAGAGAGACAGTTACCAGAGTCACTGTGTATCAGTGTTGCCAGGGTGTATTTGTAGAGCAATGAGATTTGCTTTTATCCTCTGTCACATGATGTAAATTTATATTTAAGAGAAAAATATTTGGACTAAAGTTGAGAACATAACAGATATGTTTATATTTAGATTTTACATTAAGGGAGGCAGAATGAAAACTAGAAAAGAAAAAGAAAAATCCCTTAATGGGGAATTAGATCTAGTCCCAGATCTTAGCTGATTTTAACTAGTTATATTGACATAGGGAAGTCACATTATCCTTATGTGCCTCAATTTTCTCCTCTATAAAATGAGGTGGTTAAGGCCTGATCGAGGTAGTGTACAGATTTTTGGAAAAGCTCACCAGAGCTCCTTGTTCAAGTGAGAATCACTGGATTATGTAGTCTCTAAATCTATTTCCATTCCTAAAAATCTCTGATTTTATGATTTTGTGCAATCAGCAAACTTGGAATAAAGATCTTATTTTTAACTTTGGCTTAGCCATTCTCAAATTTTGTGACCTTGACAAGTCACTTCTCTTTCCTTATTATATTCATGCTTAAAATGAAAGTATTGGAAAAATGGCTTTCTGAAGCCACTCTGGTTCTAAAGTCTGTGACCCTAAAGTGAGGTAAGTCTATTTATATTATACATGGGTGTATACATACACACATACATATATATATCAAATATGGCAAAGAACTTATTATCGTGAGATAACTATGGTTCCATCTTTTGTGTGAATGCATTCAGCCTCCTTAAGAATCATGGAAAATAAAAACCAAGATCCACATTATTAAACTCACTTCAAATTTTTATTGGGAAATTAAAAATTAGTTAATTGAAATTCAAGCTGTATGTAGTATCTGGTCCCAACTTGTAATGCAAAAATCTAAGACTTCCATATATTTTTCTAGGATGTAGTTTCCCTTTATTATTTACAGCCTCTTTTTAAGAAAGCTTCAAAGGATATAGGGTTTTAGAGCACCACATCTTTAACTAGCTGGGGTATAATACATGATTTGAGTCCCCAATATTTTCTAACAGTAAGGTTTGTTTATTAAAGAAACCCCATGCTGTGACTGAATCAGTCTAATAGAAGCCAAGTTTGAACTTGAACATTCAAATGTATGCCCATATATCTTGGGCATATATCATACATAATGATGTGGGGTCTAGACATCTTTCTGGGTTTGTTTATGTCTGTTATGGATTCCCCTCATTATCCATGCTGTTTGAGGGAGACCCCATGGATTCAGCTAGTTTATTGCATACTTTCGATATTTTAAGACTAACTCAGAGTTCCAAGTGGCCCATATGTTCCAACTTGGAAGGTTATTTTTCTCACTTTTCCTGTTTTCTGATGATGATTAAGGAAAAATAAAACAAGATTTTAGAGAATGGTGACATGTTTGAGAGTGGCTAACCGTAATCCTTTTGGCCATGTTTCAAATATAGTTTTATAATCTTTGTGTTTATTATGCTACTCTTCTTAAAAAATTTTGACAAGTTTGAGTTATAGCATCTGTTTTCTTTTTTTAAACCATATTGTGTACCATCTGCTGTTTCATTATCATGGATTATAACTTTTAGGATTTAGTGAAGGTGGATAAAGACTTTAATCTTTAGTTATTGCTAATTTTACAGTTTATGAATATATGGTATACTCAGAGTGCTAGAGTTGAAGAAGTATACCTAAAGAATAGACTTAAGCTATAAAAAAGATTTTCCAGTTCTTCTTATTAATTTGGAGCAAGTAATTTATGGTCATATGACTAACAGCTTTTATTGTTGCTCTAGTTGTTAAAACCTCACCCCTTGACATTTATTTTATAAAATTAGGTATCTCTACATGAATCCTTAATTTTAAAGAAACTATTATTCATATTCTTTATAAGTTGCAAAGCTGTTTTTACATCAAGTGAAATAAAGAAATTGAATAACATTATAAGAATTTGCAATAAATATTGAAAGAGGGTCAATTAGAATTTATCATTATGGATATTTTTTGAAGGGGTGCTATAGCTTTTGCTATAAATATTTATCATGTTCTTAAATCTAGAGTTATTCAGGGATTTAGTGATTTTATACCTTTTTATGCTGGAAGGAAAAAAAGAAACTTTAAAAACTGAAAGCATAAACATAATTGAACCACCCATTTAAGAGAGAAATTGGAATAGATGTTTTCCAGGGAAGAACATGCTTTCTGTGTAAAAAGGGCTAGTGTAACAAGAAGTCATCTATTCTTGATTTCTTTAGACAGCTAGAGCTTTGTGCCTTGTCTAGCTTCTGCGTTTTAAGAGCTTGTTCTGTGTAGCAGAAATAATACAATAAATGGGTTTAACCACATTTGTCTCAGCTAGACAGTCTGCTTTGTCAGAGATTGCTGGTACAACATAAACAAATTATGTGTTTGTAGTGCTTTTCAATGAAAGCCTATCTAACAGAGCTGAGATTGTGTTTCAGCAGCTGTAGATTTAATCTCCTACCTGTCAGTTAAAACAGGCATTTCCTGAGCCAGATAAGGACTGGTTGTAGAGGAGGGAAGTAGTCACAGCTGGACAAAGACCTATTGTTATTGGCTAATAATTTCTATGTAGATTCAAATCCTTATTCTACCATGGAAACTACAATCATATTGCAGTTTTAAAGGAGCTAACCTGACCTTTTGTATTGTTAAATTAAGAAGAGTTAAAGAGAATCAATGCTGAGTTTTATGTCATTCATATTTGGGAACTCTCATGTAGAACTAAAAATAAATGTCCATAGCTGTGGTCATCATGATTGTATATCGTCGTGGATATGGTAATAAGGTTATGGAAAATGCTTGCTCACAAATTTATAACTACATTTTTAGGAATTCATGTTATAACACTAAAGTCAAAAATTAAATCTATGGATAAGTACTTTACCATGTGACTCACGTATCATGGGATGTCTTTTGTTCTTTTTTTTCTTTATTTTTTTGTGGGGTTTTGGCAGTGGGGGGGGGAGGGGTAGGGGTGGTGGTGGTGGTGGTTTCCATTTCTGTCTTTGTTTCATTTTCTTACCCATAAGCATTTGTAATTTTTAAGTTGAGCTATCTTAAAATTGGTCAAGTTGGTCTGGAGAAAATGTCTATCTCTATATTCAATTAAATTCTTATAATATTATTCTGCGTTGCCAAGTCATGAATGATTAACAGTAGGGCACACCCATAGATTGGTCCTTGCATTTATATTAAATTGGTCAGCAACATAATTCACAGCTTTTCAATTTTCAGTTTAAATTTTAATTTAAAGTAGTTCATGAGTTCTCAAATTAAAAAATGAATATATGGAACTTTAAATTTTAAATTTTTTCAGCCACACCCACAACATGTGGAAGTTCCCTGGGCCAGGGATAGAATCCAAGCTGGAGCTCAGACCTACACCTTAGCTGAAGCAACGCTGGATCCTTAACCCACTGTGCTGGGCTGGGGATTGAACCTAGGCCTGCACAGAGACAAGCTGGATCCTTAACCCACTGTGCCACTGTGGGAACTTCATTCTTTGGTAATTAAATTTTAATTCAAGTTATTATATCAATTTTTATTTTGCAAATTTTTTTTCCTTATATAATTTGATCTTAAAATCTTTGTAAGGTTAACTCTGACGGGGGGTCAAAACTTATGTTTGCTGAAGTGCAAAGAACAGAGTGGACTGTAATCAAAATTGTGGATATAACTATAGAGAGCATTGCTTTTTTTCTTTTAAAAAATTTTATTGGAGTATAGTTGACTTACAGTGTTGTGTTAATTTCAGGTATACAGCAAAGTGAATCACTTATACGTATACATATATCCATTCTTTTTCGTATTCTTTTCCCATATAGGTTATTACAGAATAGTGGGTAGATTTCCTTGTGCTATATAGTAGGTTCTTGTTGGTTACCTATTTTGTATATAGGAGTGTGTATCTGTTAATCCCAAACTCCTAATTTATCCCTCCCCCTCACATTTCCCCTTTGGTAACCATAAATTTGATTTCAAATCTATGTCTTTCTGTTTTTTACTGTTATTGAATTATAGTTGATTTATGATGTCATGATAATTTCTGCTGTAGAACAAAAAAATTCAGTTATATGTATACACAGAAACTTTTTTTTTTCAGATTCTTTTCCCATATAGAATAGTGGGTAGAGTTCCTTATGCTGTGCAGAAGGTCCCTGTTGACCATTCATTCCACATACCACAGTGTGCATATGCCAGTTCCCAACCCCCGATTCATCCCTCCCTTACCGGTCCCCTTTAGTAACCGTAAGTTAGTTTTTGAGGTCAAGACAGCACTAATTTTTTAAAAAGCCCACAATATCCTTGCTTGCTTGTTGTGTGCTTGCTTCTTCCCTCCTTCTTTATTTTATCTTTTCTTTCATATTTTTTTCCTTTCCTTTCCTTTCCTCTTTTTTCTTTTCTTAGCATCTTGTGATTAGGACATACCTGTCTTAATACTACTTTTGGATTTTTTGGTGGTACAGAAGATTGGCTAAGATTTTATATTGTTTCTGCATTTAAGTCTGAGAATTACAATGCTCCTGTGTTTCCTTATGTGCCCACCATTAAGAATTATCATCAAAGAGTATGTAATACTGTTTTAGATGGAGTAAAGTAAAAAACTGATATATTAAAATTGAGGACAAAAGAATATTAGACTTTCTTGTTAGGATTTCTTTATTTTAGGAACATGTGAAAAATTCAATCTATTCATTTTCCATTTTGAATTCTGTTTGTTTGTTTGTTTGTTTGTTTTTTCTATTGACCTGAGTGGATCACTTTGTTTCATTATGAGCTTGAGTTTCTATTCCTTTTCAGCTGTGATTGCATGAGTTGTTCCAAATCACATTTAAATAATGCTGTTGGCCGGCCTATTGTTCTTTGTAACAGCAAAGAATATTATTTAAGGTGAATTGCTGCAGCATCTGACTCTATATTGTAAATTTTATTTCATCTGGCAAATATCACATTATTTTCAACTAACCCCCCCAAAAAAATTGCAAGAGAAGTTTAATTTAACCAATGTTTTGAGCCAGTTTGTATATATTAAATTTTCTACTCTTCTGAGCTTTACTAACAGTTGATTTTTTTTTTCCTCATAGGAAAGTTGACAGGTAGCTTGAATTATTTTAAATATTCTTATTCTTCCCACACAGAGACTGAATTAAGGATTTACATTTTTAGTTTTTGTCAGTAAGCTGCTCAGCTGCTTAAAATTTTATTCAAACATAATAATTGGGGAGATGAATTACAGTGATATAGCAGTAGCCACTTAGACGTTACTTTCTTATACTCTTTTCTCCACTATAGGCATAAAAAGGTACAAGTGTTTGAAAATGATAGGCTTCTTGTCACTTATGAAATCACCGGACAGGTCTATTTTAGTCAGCCAGTTAATCGATCAGTCAGATAATTACTTTTTGCCTTTCATATTTGGAGGCACTGTCCTGGTAGCATATTAAGAATCTATCTGTAGAGTTCTCATCATGGTGCAGAGGAAACGAACCCAGCTAATATCCATAGCACACGGGCTCAATCCCTGGCCTCGCTCAGTGGGTTAAGGATCTGGCATTGCCATGAGCTGTGGTGTAGGTCGCAGACATGGCTTGGATTCTGCATTGCTATGGCTGTGGCATAGGCTGGCAGCTGCAGCTCCAATTCAACCCCTAGCCTGGGAATCTCCATGTGCTGTGGGTGTGGCCCTAAAAAGACCAAAAAAAAAAAGAAAAGAAAAAAAAAAGGAATCTATCTGCAAGATGTTTTCATTCTGCTTGAGCAGATGGAGAAATTCCACTGTTACTTCCACTTTGGGACTATTGAAGTAGTTTCTAAATTGGTCTCTCTGGTTTCATTCTTAGTATTCCTCACAGCAACCAGAGTGATCTTCATAAACTTGTATCACACCTCATGAAACTTTAGGTCATTTAACCCTGATTCAGAGAATCCTTTCTTGACCACCCCTGTCCACAGTAGTCCTCTCTACTCCCTAACCACCACCTCGGGCTTCCTACCCTCTACTCCTCGTACTGTGTCTCATTATCTTTATTTTTCTTCATAGCATCCATTATCAACTCGCATTTGTTATATTTAATATATTTGTCATGGGTATGTGTATACACACACACACACACATATATATATACATATATACATTCATTTGTATGTTGTCTGTCTTCCCTAGGAGATAATGTGTACTGCTCTGTCCCCAGTGCCTAAAATAATGTCAAATATTGAACTGAAAACCATGAATAATTCAGCATAGTATAT
This sequence comes from Phacochoerus africanus, assembly GCF_016906955.1. Classification (NCBI taxonomy): domain Eukaryota; kingdom Metazoa; phylum Chordata; class Mammalia; order Artiodactyla; family Suidae; genus Phacochoerus; species Phacochoerus africanus. Next base: position 44,396,402 of record NC_062547.1, read on the forward strand.
GCAGTGTAAATTTTGACGAACGGAAGGAAATATGTATTTGGGGAATTTTCATAGAGGAGTTTGAACTGAATCTTGAAGGGTAGGTCAGGTTTGGGGCAGCAAAGAGGAAAGGAATGTTCATTCCATAGGGTAAGTAAGAAGAGTGTCATGCACAGAAACCTAGAAGCTATTGAAGGAAAAAAGTAGAGAGATGGTAAAAGGTATTTGAGAGATAGATTAAGAATATCTTGTGGAGTGATTTCAATACCAGACCAGGTAAAGGAATTTGGACCTTACCTTCTTTAATAGGAACATTTCTTTATTGTATCTAAATTTTTAAAAAATAAACATAGTACCGAGTAAAATATAAAAAGAAAGAAAATTGCTCTTTTTGAATCAACATGTTAGCTTATCCTTATATGAGTTTCAGTGTTGACATAACTTGTACATTTAGTTGGGGTGGTAGATGTAGAATTCTGTTTGTGGGTACATGTGAAAGAGTGTGTATATGTGTCTAAGTGTGCATGCTGCGGCTGGGGCAGCAGTTGTAGGTTACATAAAGTTGCATGTGTTAACTTTTTGCTCTAAAAAGAGTATGATAAAGAGTAAAAACCTGAAGGCTGTTTGCTTTGTGACTGTAGTCACTGTTTATGCCTTTACCTGCTGTTTATCTGTAACAAAGATCATCTCACTATACCTCTCTTCACACTGCCCCCCACCCCGAACCTATAGAGGTGCTGTCTCCCATTGGTATTTCCAGGGAGGTTATCTTGCCATGGCTGGGCCCCAGGTGTCAATAGCTTAGACATCTTATTTATGTTCTGTTCAGAGTTCTCACAGTTATGTTTCTCAGCCCTTCTAGCTTGACACTGTTTCTGCATTTCCATTCCAAACCCTCAGTGCAAAATGCTGTAGAATTTGGTTGTGATGATTGTTGTACACCTACAAATGTAATAAAATTAAATTTAAAAAAAGAAACTGTTTCTGTTCTCCATGATAGGTGATGCTTAAATGTTTTTATGTCATTCATTCTGTATTACATAACCAGCTGACTGTGATAAACATTATTTTTTTATTAATATTTTGGAAAACTGTATTCCTGGCTCTTCTGATGAGAACAGCTTATCAGTTCTGTCAGTAAGAATTATAACTGATGATGATGAAAATATTAAAGAAGCATAGAGGCATCTCTAAATTATACTGTAGAAGAATTTCAACAGATGTACTAGGAGAGATTTGTCATTAAAAATATATTAAAATAAATAAATAAGATCAATTTTTGTATTTTCTTACCAACTAGTGGACTTCAAAGTCAGATTATGGCATGCCAAAAGAAAAGATCACTATAAGGAACTATGTTTGGAGTAGAGGTATTATTTCTGTTGCCTTGATTGCAAATGATAAAAGGACTTGTAATTAATTCAAAAGATTTAAAAATTATTGTAGTTTACTTTTTAAATAACAGAGAATGAAAGTTCTTTAATGCATTTATATTGCAAATATTTATTAGGTCCTACTCTGTGCAAGAGAGGGACTTTTACTAAGATGCAAAGCCCCTGCTTTTAAGTTTCTTGTGCAAAATTTTAACGAAACTTGTAGCGTAGGATGTAGACCTGCAATTTCTGGAAGAAGAATTTAATAACTGAGCTCTGGTTATTGCTAACAGAATAAGGTTGTGTAAGATACTTCAGGGTAAAAGCCAAATTGCCTTCATTAAAGGTCAAAAGTTTATGGAAGGTTTCTATCTGAATTTGGTTGTTACAAAAAAGGAATGCCGCATTCTTCACAAATGTTACCATATTTATGTGGCATTTATACAGAGTTTTAAAAAATTAATTTCCATCTTGGCAAAACACTTTGATCATTGTGTATTTAATGGGGTTTCCATTTGAGAACAACAATCATTAGTCTCTAATATGTTTCATACTTCTGTGGAAATAAGACAGGGTGGAATAAGAAACATTCATCTTCACTAGTCTTTGGAAATATCTAAAGTAATTGACTAGCTCAGTCTTCTGTGATGGCCTGGTGACCACTAACTGTGACTATTTGCATAATAGTCAACTCTTCACTTCTGTAGTGATAACTGTTTGTATCTGATTAAAATTAAGACTGTTTTAGTTCTCTTGACTTTTCCAGAAGTTGCAAAAATTGAGATTTGCTGTTCTGCTTTAACCAAACAAATGCACACATGGGGATAACAATATGCTGAGTTTATGCAGATTTTACAGCACGAATCTGAATAAAATACCCACTAATAGATCCTTAAGGAGTAATAAACACACATGAATTTTCCTTAGTTGCACTTTAAAGTAATTTTAACATACTACTATACCTTAACAATAATATTTAATTGACAAGATTATGCATTTGTTTGGATCGAAAAGGTGGTACATATCTAATTCCAAATGAATCATAAATTTTACTTTTGCATAACATGTTTTATTAATTTCTTTATGGACACGATATTCTACTTCCCTCCTGGTGAGAGTTTCTTAAAACATAGTAAGATAATTTAAACACATTTAATTAACATTTATCATCTATTTTATAAAGTAATCTGACTTTTGTCCTCATAAATACTCTCAAAATTTTTCTTGGTTATAGACCATACATAGGAAGACTATGGAAAGATACCTAATGGAATTTTTGTTGTAATTTATTTTCCTTTTAAATCAAATCTTTCCCTTCTCTGTTGATCCTATTCCAAAGCAAGCCGACAGACTGGATGGTTTATACTACTATGTAAGTGAAAACAAACTTTACACTGCTACCTGATAAAATAAAGCTATGGATTTCTCTAAGGCATCTCTATATTCCTAGTGCTCAGCATAGTACCTGGCAGGTAGTGCTAGGTGCTCAGTAAAGGGCTGTTGAATAGTTCAATGTAGACAGGCACTACTAACTTCCCTATGGAGTAACATGTTTCTTGGAAGCCTAAGAAGTCATTTTATATGTGTGGAGCTCTTTATTTCAGGGAGTAAGGGGACAAATAAGTAAGAGATACTAGGGATCGTGATTAATTAGTACCAAATCTGTGTTCTTTGAAAATTCAGTATTTAAACAGAGCATGTACAAATGAATGAGGGTATAGAGTAATGATGTTTGACTACTGATGATCCTGGTAGATTAATGAGGTATTTTCCCATTTTAGAAAGTACAAATAGCACAGAGTGTATACAGTATGCTGTGAATATAAAAAGGTGTTAACATAAAGGCTAGGATTGGTTCTTTCAGGACTATTAACATTTCTCTCTGAATATATACCTAAAGAAGATTTTTTAACACATGTGCTATTGACCTGATAAATGGAGTCATTGTACTCTTACTTTCAATGATCATTTCTCTCCTGTGTAACCAAGGAAGGGAGCTGGAAAGTGCTGGATTGTGAAGTGGATTTGAAATAGCCATCTTAAAGACCAACCTAATGAAAGAGTTGCTTAGTCTGTATGTCTTACTCTTGGTAGTGAGGGTATGCACAAGATGTATCTTCTCCATTTTTCCTATGAATGTTTTAGACATTTTATTAGATATACTTAATGTTGGAAATTAGTAAAGGCAAGTACACTACTGAAACTATTTTTCATTTTTTTCCTTAATTTTTAAGTATAATACATGTACAGAAAATACATATTACAAGTGTAAAGTTAGCTTTTCATTAATATTCAGATTAAACATATGACTTCGAAAGACCAAAGTTTTTAAAAAGGATGGCTTTAAACTATAATATCTTGAGTTTGTTCTACCTTTTTCAGATTTTTTTCCTTGCCCTTTAGTGAAGATTTAAGAGTGGCGGCAGTAGTCTGCAAAATTTTAGGAAGAAACTGCATCATATTAACAATAGTAACAAAGTGTTTTGTGTATTATCCTTGTGGGAGTTAGAGAGAGAACATCTTGCCTTCAATAAACAAACAAATAAAAACAAATGAAGTAGGATCCTTGCCTCACACTATCTGTGCAACAATTATCCATTGGATGTTGGTGGAAAACATCTGGAAAGATGGGATTCTTTTCTCAAATACTGTAGAAAATTTGTGTCCCAGAATTGCTCCTGATAAAATTTCGGTTTGATTATTTTCTTGCTAGAGCTAGCTGAATTCTCTACAAGCAAGAATTTGTAATCCTTCATTAGCTGTAATAGCCAGAGAGTTGCTAAATAAGACAAATGAAAAGCAAACAAAGTGATATCCAGATTTATTTAAAAGTCATTCTTAAATTCTCTTCTAGAATGAGAAAAGCAATAGCTCTATCTAAAGTTCTACCTTTCGCAGTTGCGTTAACACTACCCTATGGAAATTAGTGCTCAGAAAACCAGTTCTTAGGTCCTAGATGGTTCTCACGTTGATTAGTTGACACAAAATGCCTGCTATATTCTTAGCCCTGTGATAAGAGCAGTGTGGCATATAGAAACATAAATGTCACAGGCCATTCAGGACACTCAGCTTACTAGGTAAGAGATGATAGTGAATTAAAACAATAAGTAGTCAGGTTGGCCATCTATAGTACAAGGCTCCTTTGTGTACTTCAAACTATGGTCAACTGAAAGAAGTTCAGTATTCAACAGGGCAAAGCAGAGTCTTAACATTTTAGGCAAAAAAAAAAAAATTGAAACTAAAGGGTTTGTGTTAAGGCACTAATTTATCCTATTAAATGAGATCCTTTCCCTCTTAACTCTCCAGAATTAACTGAGATTTGGCATGCATTTTTTGGCAGTAAGACGATACCTCCATGACCTTGAAGGCTTTTCATATAAAGTTCTGAGGATTTTATTTCTACCACTCTCAACACTGCAGCTTTTATAGTGGTAACACTTTATGCAAATGACTCAGCTATTCTTCACAATAAGGAATATGACCTTTAAGGAAATCCCACCATCACCACCACCCCAACACCAACCCCAACCTTTTCTGTCTGTGTGTATGCCCTGCCTTTCCCTCTCAAGTTGCTCTTTCTCTTTCTGTATTTTCTGTTTTTCCATCTCTCTATCATGATTTACAAATGTTGGAAACATTCCTTCTAACAGATTAAAGAAGCTTTATCCAATTAAATCACCCAAGGAATGATTTTCTAGAAATAGGGCATTAAAAAGATCTTTACTTGCTCACTGTTTTTAACTCAGTAATAGACATTAATATGTTCATGACTTTTGATACAAATACTTATTTCCTATTACTAAGAAAAGTTAAATAATCCTCATGAAAGAGAAAATGAGGCCCCCTGAGTGTCACTCTGTTTGCATATTAGCACGTAGCCAGGTCTCTGCCAAGTTGCTCTCTGACTGACTGCTGCAGATGCTCTTTCTCAAGTATTCTGAATCATATCTTTAGTGCAAGTCTTCAGGGACAAACAATAGCACCTGTTCCTCACAAGATATCAGGCCAGTTAGCCCATTCATGTATCTTTAATGAAGCTCTGGGGCAGATGGCAAAAAATGGCATCATCAACAACTTAGCACAGAGAAAACAAAGGGCATAAGTGTTGAAGCAACAATGCTGTTTACGAATAGAAAGAGACAGAACCTAAGTGTTTCACATGCATCTGCTGCTGTCTTGATTGTCTGAAAGATGTGAGGAACACGCTAGCAATTAAAATTTCTGGGCATATAGCCTATTTGATCAAGAATGTGTTCCCCACCCTCTACAAAAGGGAAATACTTTGGTCTGGGATTGTGGAAGCTTAGAATTAATGGACAGTTGTGCTTTGGGGGATACAGTTTGTTTCTTTCTTGATGCACTGACTAGGCTTCTCCTGTGAAGGAGATCCTGGTTTCCTGTTAGTCATTCAAGTTACATACCTAGCCAGTTAGTGCTGACTTCCAAAGCAGTAGAAATAAATGCAGTTTCATGCTCAGAGATTATTTTTTGACCACATTATTTTACTATTTCTATTAACAAAATCAGTTTTACCTCTACCTATGGGATAATTAAAGTATCTCTGAATTTGTGCTAAGGGAAAATTACACTTTCAAGAAAAAAAAAAGATGCTATTTGAAATTTTGATAACTTCTTGAGAAAGACATGTGGAGACTGGTCACTCTTTGATGGAGTGAAGGAAATTCTATTATTTCTTATTCTTTAGTAAAATATTTTTGGATGTTTGCCGTTTACAATGTAACTGCCTTTCCTGGCATGTCACCAAATGGGAAAATAGGATGATGGGAAGGAAGAGGATCGTCAGGCTTACATTCTTCAGAGCAGGGTGGGGCTCCTCTGTATCTTCAAAATTCTTTATCTGCCCTAAGCACTGACACACAGTACAGCAAACTAAATTCACAACTTCCATAGAAGGAAAATATTTTGGATGCTTATGTGATTCTTGTGTGGCCCCAAGCCCTCTTTTCTCATCTTTCCCTACTACCTCGCCCTTGCGTTCCATTTTTTTTGTTCCACTTTCAACCAATAATGTTCTGGTAAGTTAAAAAAAAATGAAAGATATGAAAGGGGAAATTGTTGCTTTAATTCATGACTTCTACTCACATTATTTGCATCGGGTCATACGGGTGAGCTTTGTGTGCAAGATGGTAATCGGGAGTCTTCATAGACCTTCTTTTCCCTTCCTAGTTTTTAAGACAGATAATTTCTTTAAAATGGTATCCCACTGTGAAATCTAAATAAGATTGCTGTATTGAATCAATGTCAGTGTTCTGTTGTGTCATTGTATTATAGTTTTGCAACATGTTACCACTGGGAGAAACTGAATAAAGGATCCATGAGATCTTTCTGTATTATTTATTATAACAGAATGTAAATTTACAATTATATTTATAAAACATTCAACAAATTGTTATCACAAAGAATTATATTCCTTACCTCATTTAGGTCTGTTTAACAAAAAAAAAGATGACTTTATGAGTAATATAATCTGGTACTTAAAAGTACAGACTTTGACCCTGACATACCTGGCCTTGAATCTTAGCTCCACCACTTTTTAATTAACCAAGATACCTAACCTCTCATGGTTTTGTTTTTATCATTGAATAAATGAGGATAATAACAGTAGGTATCTCATAAAGTTTTGAGGATTAAATGAGATAGAGCATGTAGGTCACCTTCCCAGTGCTCGAGTTACAGGGAGTACTGGAAAATACTAGCTGCTGTGATGATGACAATGATGATGACTTATATAACTAGAGCTAAAAGATGAGCTTTTCATCATCTCTCAGCCTGTATTCTTTCTAACTGGCTGCTAGATATTTCAGCTTGTCTTTAATGAAGGGCGTTTTGAATTTTCACATCATTATTTCACTTCAAATAAGAGCAATTTTATCATTTGAAGCTAAATGATCATTGCTAATGAATTAATTGGAATTAGATTCGAGGGTACAATATTAGAAAGAAGGAAAAGACTAAAACTGAACGGCATAATATCCATACTCCCAGTCACCTCCAGAGACACAACTGTGAAATATAAAAATATTTTCAGGGAGCTCCCATTGTGGCTCAGTGCTACTGAACCGGTCTAGTATCCATGAGGATGTTGGTTCGATTGCTGGCCTCGGGTTAAGTATCCAGCGTTGCCGTGAGCTGTAGTGTAGGTTAGATATCACATTGCTGTGGCTATGGCCGGCAGCTGCAGCTACGATTCCACCCCTAACCTGGGAACTTCTATGTGCTGCCCCTGCGGCCCTGCACACACACACACACACACACACAATATATATATATATTTATTATATTATGTATATAATATATAAATTTATATTTATAGGGTTTTTTTCAGTTGCAGCCCTCCAGATTTTCTCTATCCAAAGGGTACACACACATGATTTTTCTCTTTTCTATCACTGATATCCATGTGACAGGATGATTAGCAGTTCTGTATTCTAAAGCTCTGACATAGGCAGTGTGACCTTAGGCATGTATCTTTCACCTTCTCTAGCTACCTGTTTTCCTAGGTATAAACTGTGAGGTTTGAATTGGATTAGTGATTCTCAAAGAATGGTCCCAGAGGTAACTAGCTTTTCCTGGGAACTCATTAGAAAAGTACACTCTCAGGTTTCCACCTCTGATCTACTGATTTGAAAACTCTGAGAGTAGAGTTAAGCAGTTTCTGTTTTCACCAAGCTCTTTGGTTGATTTGGAAGCCCACTACAGTTTGAGAATCACTGCTCTGCATTAAATTTTAGCCTAACTTTTGATGGATTCAGCCTTCAGAGTTTCTGATTCATAGGTCTTGGATAGAGTCTGATAATTTGCTTTTTGAAAGGTCTCAGGTCAGGTGCCACACTTTAAGAACTACTAGGTTAGATAAACTCTAAGCTCCATTTTGACTCTATGATTCATCTTTATCGTTGCTTTCACAATGCCTTCTTCCCCCTCTTTATTTACTTTGTCCCCCAATCTATTGAAACTGCCTCTTAGCTATAGTTAGCATTGAAACATTCTAAAATTTCTTACCTTGAAGAGGATGATATACAGAAAGGAACTTCCCTAAATTCTTATAGTTTATGTTAATTTGAAACACCTACAGCCCTACAGCATTAAAAACGACCTTAGGTGGTTTACTTAGTTATCTCATATACATGGCTGGTTACAAAGGAAATATCTTCGGGTACCAAGATTCAGTAATTAAGGTCTGATACCTAATTTCCATTGATACCCTTATGTTGTGCCATGATCTGAAGAGCTTGGGCACCTATGTAAAAATAAAATTATGTTTCCATTTTAAAATTCTGTTTTGTGAATTTCAGTAAAGATCCCAAATTACATCTTCAAATGAGCCTTACAATCCCATCTTCTTTTTCTTGGTTTTCTAGATATTTGGGGTGGGATAGTGCTCTGTGAGGCATGATGTCTGCTAAGAACAAACAAGCCTCTGCCTGCAAAACTGAATAATTTAGTTGGCTCATGTTTTCTTTTTGAAGTAGAATGATAGGTTAAGATTCACTGTTTCTTGTTTTATCAGTAATTTGATAATTTTCTAGTACTGAATATGCAAACTATATAAGAAAAAAACAAGGATCTAACATTTACTGAGTGCCTATTATAGCCCAGTCATTGTGCCGCAAGTGTTACTTTTCTTGTCTATTTAATCCTCACAACAACCATGTAGTGTCATTAGCTTTGGTTTTTACATGATGATATAGATTCGGAAAGGTTAAGTAACTGTTCAAGATGATACAGCCAAGGAAATGGCAGGATGTAGATTTAAGTTTGGATTCATTTGACAACAAAGCCTTTGCAGGCGTAGTAAATTCTGAATAAATAAGTGTTGAATGCAAAGGAATGACTATATGACATTATCTTCCTAATGTTGACTTTTAAACGAACTTGGAGTTATAGTTGAAAAAGACTCTATAGGTCATTATCTAATCAGAGCTTTATGGTTATGCATATCCTTTCAAGTATCTCTAACGTATGAATATACAGCCTTTCCTTGGCCATCTCTATCTAGGGAAATGGCACACACGATCTCTCTAATCACAGGGACTTTTGAATAACTCATTATTAGAAAAGTCTTCTTTGCATTCAGTTTCCCTAAAAATCTCTTTTTGGGGGGCCTAGTTCTGCCCTTTCTAACTGCTCAGGCTTAATCTGGTCCCTCTTCCATACATCATGCTTTCAAATGTTTGAGCATAGCCATATGTCTTCTCTTTCCCAAGTAAAATAGCCCCCATTTTTTCAGCTACTTCTCAAGATCCATAACACATATTAATAACAACTCAATAAATGGTTGTAAAATGAAAGAAGGAAAAAATAAAGTTGATACATAGACTCCTTATTTTCTTGTTTCCTTTCTTTAGAATATGAAGCAACTGTGCTATGTTCTGGGTACATGCTAGGACTGTATTTCTAGAAATACTGAAGTGATTTCCTTTGGTATATTCTTGTGATGAACAATCATCACCTACAAAAAACTTTATGTTTTATTTTCTGACATAGAACGGTGCCCTTATCTTTGACATCTCAGATTTGCATCAGGTCACAACAAGCTGGAGTTGAACAGCAAAGCTAGTGCTTTTTCGGGCTTAAAGGCAAGACCTGGGCACTAGGGGATCAGCTCCAATTTAAGCAAGCTAAGTTTGTACTCTAATGTTCAAAACTTGGGCTTACCTCAGCTAAAATGGAAGAAATAGTTGCCCAAAGCTAGTTTCTTTCACGCCCCACTGGCAAGGTAGTAATTGCACAAAGACCTTTTTATTATAAGTTGATTTTCCTGAGAAATGAATTCAGAAAAATACTGTAAAGTGTTTATTTTTTGCTTGCCCTTTATTAACCCACATCTTAGGGCTTTCCCTAGAGAGAAATTGTTGGTAAATGAAACCACCTAGACCTACACAGGAGCATTTTTGCGCTGTGTCCCTGGCTGTGGAAGGAACAGGGACAGGACAAGGCAAGTTGGTGCTATTTAAACAGGGTCATCAGCCAGTATACGGAATTTTGCCTAAAGAGAAGATTTAGAAATTTAAACAGGGGAAGGGTTTGGGGTTGGAAGAATGACTGGTAAAGGTTTGTATCTTAAACAGGATATAATGCAGCTCTTTTATACTAGTAAGGAGGCCAAAGACCCAATTTGAACTTAAAGATCATTTCTGTTAGTACACCCTAGTTTTGATATTTAAGTAACAAAAGTCCCAAAGTTTAATTGATAAAAGCATGCCGCAGAAGCCAGTACAAAACCGTCCTATGATGCTTTTCTGGAATCAGGGCAGCACACATAGAATAAAGGAGGGAGCTAGGAAATTAAAATGTGATTTTCACAGGCATGATTCTGTCATAGTTCTTATTTTCTTTATATGGAATACAAATGCTGATATAGAGTGAACATTTTCTATTTTGCATTTTTGTGCTCTTTGATACATTTACTGAGGTCAAATGAAATTTGATATAGTAGAATTTATTATGAAATGTTCTCTGAATACAACTCCATAATTACTGAGTTACATGGTAGTGCATAAAGCTGTAAAACTGCTTAGCCAGACAAGCAATTTATATGTTACATCGAGGTGTGTACGGCAAAGAATATTAGTTTAATTGGGAGCCAAGATGTAGTAGCCTTAAATCTGAAGAGCTATATGTTTAACATAATGTAGCAAGGCTTTGAAATAAGATACCTAAACTGGGGAGCTACAGCTTTTGGAATATATAACAATTAGACATTACTTTCTGACCAAAGATACTAAATACGCTTTTCAAAATAAAGCACAGAATGCAAAGCAGGTGAAAGGGCAAAACCTTTCAACACTGCACAGTGACAGAAGCAAACTTATTTCTTCTAGTTCTTTGTTACAGAAAAAAAAAGAAAGAAAGAAAAAGAAAGAGGGAAAAAAAGAAAATAAAAGGAAAAAAAGTCAAGATACAAGTAAACCATTAACTATAATTCAGTGGAAACAGGGGTGAGGCAAATTCATCATGAGGTTATGTCCTTGGTTTACTAATAGAATCTGAAAGGGATTTGGTGAATTTTGCCTGAATTTTCTCAGGAAGCAGATTTGGAGTGAGGTTAGAAGTGGGTGGCTGTTTGGGTACCAGCACAGCCACCAGGAGTGAAAAAACAAATACTTCTTGGCATACATTTGCTCTGTCTGATCATAGGCTCTCTTCTGTTTAGCAGGTTCAGGGTCACATGCCTCCGCTCATGATCCCAATTTTTCCACATGACCAGCGGACCCTGGCAGCAGCTGCTGCTGCCCAACAGGGATTCCTCTTCCCCCCTGGAATAACATACAAACCAGGTAAGTAGAAAGGGATTTAACATTCTTTTGGGAAGGCTCAGACCCACATGTTTTGCTCAGTAGTCACAACAAACACAGACACATGTGAAGGAACTATGAATAAAAAGATCATAAAGACTTATTTTAAGGTAAAATTAGAATAGTGAAGGGGGCATGTTAATAAACCAATTGATTCCTAGAAACTTTTACTTTCACTTCTTCCACTAGAGTTTGTTCTGAATTCACAGATGAAATGCTCCTTTCCCTCGGGACTACAGATTTTTGTTAGCTCTCTCTCATACCTTTGCTGTGAATAATTGTCTTTGGTTAAAAATACTCTTCTCCGCCTGAGCACTTTAATACTCTAGGAGAGTGGTCACATACAGTAGAAAATGCTGTTATTGTTTTTTGTCTTATTTCTCTTGAAAGGAAAGTTAAAACTGTACTGATTTAATTAGCTTATTAATAGGTAAAGTTCTTTTTGATTTTAGTTTAAATAATGAAGCATTTAGTTGTCTTTTCTTATTCATCTTTGAACCTCAAAATACAAGTCACATAACCTTGCAGTGAAATATGTTTTGAGATGACTTAGCAAGTGTTATGATTTTTCTTTATTCCTCTGAGTTTACTGGACTCCTGGGGAATTCAATTAGGGGCATAATGGTTTGAAGCTTCTTTCAGAGCATCCTTGTAAACAGGGTTTTAAATGTTTAAAGATACGTTGCCAAAGGAATCCAGTGTAAGAAGATAGTCAAGTAAATAAAAGTCAACCTTAATTTCATTTGTGCATTCTTTGTAAGTGACCTCAGCTCAGAAGTAGTGACCTTGTTCTACTCATTAATAATTTCTGTGTCAAGTTCTTTTTTAACATATTAACCTGATTATATTAACCACACAATCTGAGTGCAACAAATCTGCATGCAGCAGTTTCTTTGTGTATGGGTTTAGAAAGTGAATAAAGGTATTTTAATATGTTTAAAGCAATAATGAAGTATAAGTCACTTTACTAAAATTCTCTGTAAGGAAACTTACTAAATAGCATAAAAACAAACCTCGTGGGTTTTAACATCTATTTTAATTGCTTCTAGCCATCAATTGATCTTACGCATTTGGTAGAGAACTCCCTTTTTTTGGTGAGGAAAGGTAAGATGGCTGTGTCAAAGCTCAAATGATTCAAGGAATAGAGATATTAAAGGATTGGTTAATTTAAGGATTAACTTTAAAAATTCCTTAGATATAACTCAGTCAAACCTATTATTACTAAGGGTTTTTGGATACCTGAGTGAAAGAAAATTGTGTTATTCAAATTGTTAAAAATTTATTTTTCTAGAGCAGAATTTTTAGAGAAATTATATTCTGTAAAATTAGTATCCATATCAAGGACGTAATTATATTTCATCAGAGAATATCTTTCTGTCATTGCAGTGATCTCTGTCACTATAAGTAGTGATCTCTATAACTTTCTTTATCTTGACTTCCTTTGGGATGTTTGCATAAATTATGCTTCCTGGTTCATCCTAAATCTGAGTTGTCATCCCTATACTGTCTTGGAAACCTTTTAAATGAACTACATGTGGAAATTTTCTATTTTATTTCCATGTTCTTAAATGTAAAATTGTCCATACTTCAGATTAGGTTATGGGCTTCATGTTCTATTAGACATAGACATCAACATAGTTGACATGTTATTTAAATTTTTTTAAGATAATAAAACTGTTTTTCATGGGGGAAGATAGTACTATACAGTCAATGAATTTGGACCATTTTATGAAAATTCTTCTCACGCAGTATCAATGAGATTGCAGCATGTAACTAAGAAGAATCTAGAGATGGGGCAAGAGTGTGCAGAGTAGTGAGCTACCTCCACTGAACACCATCTGTGCAGCATAGTGTCGTGGGGTAGCAGTTGTACTTGATTATATTGGCTAAAACCTGTTGGATAGGGAAGGACAATGAATATGGACATGTAGGAAAATTTTTAATTACAAGCAAGACTAGTGACCCCTAAATTATGTCAGAGAATTTAATTAACCAGAACTCTAAATTGTAAAATACTTTGGCTATTGCAAGTTTTATTGTAATAAAAAATTACACTTAAAAGGGATTAAGAAGTTCCCGTCATGGCTCAGTGGTTAACGGATCTGGCTAGTATCCATGAGGGTGCAGGTTGGATCCCTGGCCTCACTCAGTGGGTTAAGGATCCAGCATTGCCGTGAGCCGTGGTGTAGGTTGAAGACGTGGCTCGGATCAGTCATTGCTGTGGCTGTGGTGTAGGCCAGTGGCTACAGCTCCAATTCAACCCCCTAGCCTGGGAACCTCCATATGCCATAGGTACAGCCCTAAAAACACAAAAAAAGGTTGGGGGGGATTAAAATCACATGTATCTGTGCAGTGTTCTTGTCATTAACATGAGTTGGGGGAGGAGAATACTGGTTAAACTGGAATCTGGACAAGGAAAATTGAGCTATGATCATTTCACTTGAAATACATGTGAAACCGTGACTAAATTTTTAGAAGAGTAACTTTGTCACCTATAAAAGCCTTGAAATAGTGGCATAACTTTATAATAAGAAGAAGAGCAAGTGCTGCTTTGTTCTTATAAATTACAAATAAATGCCTCTTTTTTGCTCTTTTTTTCACCTTTCCATAACCTGAAACAATTCCATAGTGTTTATGCCTCCAGCTGATTGAATAATTGTCCTGATTTCCAGAAAGTAAGGACCACCTTTGGGTGATATTCACTGTTAAAGTTGACTGAGGCTCCAAAAACTGAACCTTTAAAATCTGAAATATATTGCCTCTGTGCCTGATGATGAAAATCAATTTTACAAGTGTATCTAATGCCTCTTTAAAAAAAAAGATTGTGGTAAAATGTACATAATGTAATATTTATTATTTTAACCATTTGTCAATGTACAACTCAGTGGTATTAATATATTTGCAATTTTGTATAAAAGTCTATACCCCAGACTTTTAACCATCTCCAACAAAAATTCTGTGGCCATTAAACAATAATAGTTCTCCTTATCCTCCAACCCTTAACCCCTAGTAACCTCTATTGTACTATCTTTCTCTATAAATTTGCCTATTCTAGGTACTTCACATAAATGGAATCATACAGCATTTTTCCTTCTATGTCTGGCTTATTTCACTAAGCATAATATTTCCAAGGTCCATCCATATCATAGCGCATATCAAAAGTCTGTTCTTTTTTATGGCTGAGTAATATCCCATTGAATAATAACATCCAGTTCATTCTTTTTTATGGCTGAATAATATCTGTGTCTATGTATTTGTTTGTTTATCCACTTATCTGTTGATGGACACTTGGGATGTTTTCCCCTTTTGGCTATTGTGAATAATGCTGCTGTCAACATGGATGTACAATATTTGTTTGTGCCCCTGCTTTCAGTTCTTTTACACATATATGTAGGAGTGGAATTATGGAGTCATATGGTAGTTCCATGTTTAAACTTTTGAGAAGCCACAAACTTCTCCACAGGGGCTACAGCTTTTGCATTCCAACCAGAAAAGCAAGAGTGTTCCAATTTCTTTACATCCTCACCAATACTTATTCTTTTACAATTTATAAAAAAAGAATTATAGCCATCCTAGTAGATGTGAAGTGATATCGCATTGTGGTTTTGGTTCTCATTTCCCTAATGATTAATGATTTTGAGTATATTTTCATGTGTTTCTTAGAAATTTGTATATCTTCCTTTGAAATATGTCTATTTAAAATACTTTGCCTTTTTTGAGTTGGGTTGTTTGTTTTATATTTATTGAGTTTCAGGAGTTCTTACATATTCTAAATATTAGTCCTTTATTAGATTTATGAGTTACAAATGTTTTCATTCATTTTATAGATTGTCTTTTCACTTACTTGATAGTATCTTTTGATGCACAAAAGCTTTTAATTTTAACGAAGGCTGATTTATCTATTTTTTCTTTTGTTGCCTGTACTTTTACTGTTTTTTAACTCAATGAATTTTATTATATTTATAGTTGTAGAATGATCATCACAACCCAGTTTTACAGCATTTCCATCCCAAACCCCCAGCCCATCCCTCCCCCTGCTCCCCAACCTGTCTTCTTTGGTAACCATAAGTTTTTCAATGTCTGTGAGTCAGTATCTGTTCTGTAAAGAAGTTCATTGTATTCTTTTTTTAGATTCCACATATAAGTGATAGCATATGACGTGTGTTTCTCACTGTCTAACTTCGCTTAGCATGATAATTTCTAGGTCCATCCATGTTGCTGCAAATGCTATTATTTCATTCTTTTTATGGCTGAGTAGTATTCCATTGTGTATATGTACAGCATCTTCTTTATCCACTTCTCTGTAAATGGACATTTAGGTTACTTCCATGTCTTGGCTATTGTGTATAGTGCTGCAGTGAACACTGGCGTACATGTGTCTTTTTGAGTCATGGTTTTCTCTGGATAGATGCCCAGGAGTGGGATTGCTGGGTCAAATGGTAATTCTATTTTTAGTTTTCCGAGTAATTTCCATGCTGTTTTCCATAGTGGTTGTACCAACTTACATTCCTACCAACAGTGTAAGAGAGTTCCCTTTTCTTCACACCCTCTCCAGCACTTATTGTTTGTAGACTTTTGGATAATGGCCATTCTGACTGGTGTAAGGTGGTACCTCATAGTGGTTTTGATTTGCATTTCTCTGATAATTAGTGATGCTAAACATCCTTTCATGTGTTTTTTGGCCATATATATGTCTTCTTTGGAGAATTGTCTGCTTAGGTCTTCTGCCCATTTTTTTGATGGGGTTGTTTGTTTGTTTGTTTATTTGGTATTGAGCTGCAGGAGGTGTTTATATATTTTGGAGTTTAATCCCTGTCAGTTGCTTCATTTGCAGATATTTTCACCCATTCTGTGCGTTGTTTAGGGTTTCCTTTGGTGTGCAGAAACTTTCAATTTTAATTAGATTCCGTTTGTTTATGTGTGTTTTTATTGTCATTACTCTTGGAGGTGGATCTGAGAAGATATTGCTGTGGTTTATGTCAGACAGTGTTTGGCCTATGTATTCCTCTAAGAGTTTTATAGTATCTGGGCTAATATTTATGTCTTTAAGCCATTTTGAGTTTAGTTTTATATATGGTGTTAGGCAGTGTTCTAATTTCATTCTTTTACATGTAGCTCTCCAGTTTTCCCAGAACCACTTATTGAAGGGACTGTCTTTTTTCCATTGTATATTCTTGCCTCCTTTGTCAAAGGTTGGTTGACCATAGGTGCGTGGGTTGAATTCTGGGCTTTCTATTCTGTTCCACGGATCTATATTTCTATCTTTATGCTAGTTCCATATGGTTTTGATGACTGTAGCTTTGTAGTATAGTCTGAAGTCAGGGAGCCTGATTCTTCCAGCTTCATTTTTCTTTCTCAGAATGTCTTTGGCTATTCTGGGTCTTTTGTGCTTCCAAATAAAGTTTAAAATATTTTGTTCTGGTTCTGTGAAAAATGCCATTGGTAATATGATAGGGATTGCATTGAATCTGAGATTGCCTTGGGTAGTATCATCATTTTGACAGTATTGATTCTTTCAATCCAAGAGTGTGATATATCTTTCCATCTGTTTGTGTCATCTTTGATTTCTTTCATCAGTCTTATAGTTTTCAGAGTACAGGTCTTTTGTCTCTTTGGATAGGGTTATTCCTAGGGTTTTGTTTTGTTTTGTTTTTTACTTTTTATTTTTTGATGTGATGATAAATGGGATTGTTTCCCTAATTTCTCTTTCTGATCTTTCATTGTTATTATATAGAAATGCTGTTGATTTCTTTGTATTAATTTTGTATCTTGCAACTTTACCAAATTCATCGATGAGCTCTAACAGTTTTCTTGTCTTTAGGATTTTCTAGGTATAGTATAATGTCATCTGCAAACAGTGATAGTTTTACTTGTACCTCTCCAATTTGGATTCCTTTTATTTCTTTTTCTTCTCTAAATGCCATGGCTAGGACTTTCAAAACTATGTTGAATAGTAGTGGCAAGGGTGGACATCCTTGTCTTGATCCTAATCTTAGTGGGATTTTTTTCAGCTTTTCACCATTGAGAATTGCTTTTACCATTATATCCATGAAATCATTGCCAAATCTGTAGATTTACTCCTATGTTTTCTTCTAAGAGTTTTTAGTTTTGGTACTTAAGTTTGGCTCTTTGATACATTCCAGTTAATTTTTACATATTGTGTAAAGTAAGGGTGCAACCTCATTCTTTTGCATGTGGATATCCATTTTTTTTTCAGCACTATTTGATGTCTTTTCCACATTGAATGGTCTTGGTTCCTTTATCAAAAAACAATTAACTATACTCATAAGGGTTTATTTATGGGTTCTTTATTCTGTTTCACTAGTCTACATATCTGTTCTTATCCCCGGATCATACTGTTTTAATTACTCTAGCTTTGTAGTAAATTTTAAAGTCAGGAAGTATGAGTCTTCCAACTTTATTTTTTTTTTCAAGATTGTTTTGTCTATCAGGCCTTGATGAAATTCCATATATATTTGGAAGTTGACTTCCATTTTTGTAAAAAAGATTGTTAGAATTTTGTTAGAGATTTCACTGAATCTGTAGATTGCTTTGTTGATCTTAACAGGGTTAAGTCCATGGAAATGGATGCCTTTCTTATATTTATTTAGATCTTTAAAAATTTCTTTCAGAAATGTTTTATAGTTTTCAGTGTAATAGTCTTTTGCCTCTTTAAGTTTATTCCTAACTTTTAATTCTTTCAAATGCTATCATAAATAGAATTGCTTTCTTAATCTCCTTTTAGATTGTTCATTGCTGGTATATAAAAACACTATTGATTTCTAGGTGTTAATTTTATACCTTGAAACTTTGCTGAATTTTTAAATTAAGTCTAGTAGTGTTCTTATGGATTATTTAGGATTTTCTATACATAGGATCACTTCATATGCCAATAGACATAGTTTTACCTATTTTTACTCATTTGGATGACTTTTATTCATTTGTTTATTTTTTTTTAAATTATTGGAATATAGTTGACTTACAATGTTGTGTTACTTTCAGGTGTACAGAAAAATGAATCAGTTAAACATAAACATAAACATATACCCATTCATTTTCAGATTATTTTCCCATATAGGTCACTATAGGGTATTGAGTACATTTCCCTGTGCTATACAGTAGGTCCTTGTTACTCATTAATTCCATATATAGCAGTGTGTATACGTCAATCCCAGGCTCCCGTTTTGTCCCTCCCCCCCCAGTGTTTACCCTTTAGTAAACATAAGTTTGGTTTTTGAAATCTTTGAGTTTGTTTCTGTTTTGTGAATAAATTCTTTCGTATCATTTTTATTAGTTTGCACATATTAGTTATCTCATGTATTTGTCTTTGTCTGACTTACTTCACTTAGTATGATAATCTCTAGGTCTATCCAGTTGTTGCAAATGACATTATTTCATTCTCTTTATGGCTGAGTAATATTCCATTTGTGTGTGTGTGTGTGTATAAAACATCTTTTTTTATCCATTAAAGAAGATATATATTTAGGTTGTTTTCATGTCTTGGCTATTGTAGATAGTGCTACAATGACAGTGGGGTGCATCTATCTTTTCAAATTGTGGTTTTCTCCAGATGTATTCCCAGGAGTGGGACTGATGGATCATATAATAGTTATATATTTAGTTTTTTAAGGGATCTCCATACCTCCATAGTGGCTGCACCAACAGTGTAGGAGGGTCCTTTTTCTCCATAGCCTTTCCAGTATTTATTGTTTGTAGACTTTTTGATGATGTCTCTTGTGATTGGTGTGAGGTTATCCCTCATTTGTTTGTTTGTTTGTTCTGTCTGAAAGTGCTAGCTAGAACTTCCAGTGCAATGCTGTATAAGCAGTGAAAGTGGTCATAATTGTCCCTGATCTTAGGGGAAAAGTGTCCAGTCTTTTACCACTGAGTGTGATGTTAACTGTGGATTTTTCATAAATGCTCTTTATTATGTTGATGAACCCGCCCTCTATTCCTAGTTTTCTGAGAATTTTTATCATGAAAAGATGTTGTATTTTGTCAAATGCTTTTTCTGTATAGTTGAGATGATTATGTGGGTTTTTTTCTCCATTGTTCTATTAATGTTATGTATTACATTGATTTTTTAATGTTGAACCACCCTTGCAATACTGGGGTAAATCCTACTTTGTCAATAATCCTTTTGGTATGCTTTTGGCTTCAATATGCTAATATTTTGTTGAGGATTTTAATATTCATAAAGGATATTGGTCTATAATTTTCTTTTCCTGTGATGTCTTTATCTGGCTTCAGTATCAAGGTAATGTTGGCCTCATTACCTCATAGTTTGGAAGTGTTTCCTTTTCTTCAGTTTTTTGAAGATTTTGGAAGTATTAGTGTTAATTTTGCTTAAATACTCAGTAGAATTTACTGCTGAAGCCATCTGGTTGAGGACTTTTCTTTATTAGGAGGTGTTTGATTACTGATTCAGTCTCTTTCCTTATTATTATTTTGTTTGTATTATTTATTTCTCCTAGAGTCAGTTTAGGTGATTCGTGTGTTTTAAGGAATTTGTTCATTTCTTCTAGATTGCCTAATTTGCTGGTGTACAATTGCTACCTAAGTTCTTTATAATTCCTTTGTTTCAGTTAGCTTTTATTGAGCACCATATATTTGCTGATATCTATATTTACATATAAATACATGTATATGTATATATGAATATACATATATTTTCATAACAGTTCTAAGATATATAGATATCTATATTTTATTAATAGAAAAATATGTATTTTCATAACAGCTCTAAGATACATATTACTATATATTATATATTAAGATATATTAATAATAACAGCTCTAAGATATATATATTAATATATAACAGCTCTAAATTATATATTAATTATATATTATATATTAATTTCATAACAGATCTAGATATGTAAATATATATTATATATTAATAATAATATATAATACATATTACTTTTCATAACAGCTCTAAAATATGTAGATATCTATATTTTGTTCAAAGAAAAAACAAAACTAGAAATTAAAGAAGTTAATTAACTTTCCAAGCTTTCCCACCTAGAAATTAGTGGAGATGAATTCAGAGTAAAATTTGGATATTTGATATTTTATACTCTTGTCAGCATGATCTAAGTGTTTGGGACATGAAGTCTAGCTTTGTGTGTATAAAATCTGATTTTTATCTATGGGGTTATCTCATTAACATCTCGTGAAGCTAGCCATTTTCAGCTCTTCTCAAATATTTAAAGCAGAGTCATGTAACCATGATTACTGGAATATTTGATTAAGTAAATCTATCTACTTGAAATCAAAGGATTTCTGGGGTTCTTCAGATTAGTACTCTCATTTTTAAATAAGAGTATTGAGTTCCAAGAAGAAAATATATATGTTCACCTATATAATAAACTAACCTAGTTTTAAGGAGATTGAGATTTTTTTTAACGTGTTCTTCTTCATATAGGGAAGCTATGTTATCGGTGAACTATCATTAAGTTGTAAACTTTGATATTTGTTATTTTTAAGTTAATTTCTTGTAATGGGCATGGATTTATATCATTTCATCCATACTCATTTAATTGCTATTGTAATAAATTCCATGGTTAACATATGATTGGCCAAGAGTTTGGATGCATCTATGAATTAAATGAGGAAATTAAGATTTATCCTTGATTCTCAGCTTCTTTAAAGGTATAAAAAACAATGCAGATGCTCTTAGAAAAAAGTCCTGAGATCAAGATACTTCTTGTTATTAATCTATTCTTTGATGACTAGAAGAAAAATTTAGCAGGAGAAATAAAATTGTGGTGATGTCAGCAATATATGTTATAATCCTTGCCAATTTTTTTTCTCCAATTGTTCTCAGAACACATTAAAGGTTTTGTTTCATTTTTAAGTTTCCAAATGTGTCACCCATTGCCTGCTAACTTTTGTTGCAGTGTGATGGCTCACAAAGATAAACTCAGATTGATTATGGCATTCCCTCAGAACACAGAGGAGTTATACTATTTTTTCTATTATTAATACATACATCCAGGCAAAATGCAGTGTGGCATGTCCAAGTCTACATTGGTGGTTGTGATTGAAATATTTCCATGTTGTAGCAAGAAAGGTGCTAGCTGATAAAAGTGGAGTCTAGCTATAAGTTATTTGGTAACTCAGATAACTTACTATCACCCTGTGATACCACCAGACAGTAATCTGTGAGACTAGGGATGTGTAGCATGTTTTTCTTCTGTTTTGGAGGGTGGAAAATGAGGTATGAGACTGTAAGCCTCATTACTGAAAAATTACTGAAAAACTTATTACTCATTACTGAAAAATCTTTGAGTCCTGTCTTCTTGTTTAATGTATTTTTCTTCTCTATTCTTTCCAAATTCGTTCGATTTTCTCAATAGGTTAATATCTGAAGTTAGTATCTCAGAAGACTAAAACAAACCTAGTCCCTTGTTTTCTAAAGAATCAAAGTAAATGGAAAGAATTTTACCCATGGAATATTTGACTTTTTAATAAAAGCGAAGTTTATTTCTGAATTACACAAACTAGGAGAATTCTTGCAGGAGGTAGCCTGAGTCTGATGGGTCCTAGATTCGTGATACAAGCTCCTCTTCCCCCTTCGTTTAAGTCTTAATAAGTTTTGGCTTCATCTTACTTTCCCTGAAATTAAAAAAGGCCCTTTTTCTCCTTCAGGGGCTCTTGCTATGAAACTGCTTTGATTCCAAAGGAATGTTGCTTATTGTGGAAAGTGAAACTAATGTCAGGCAAATTTTCTATAGATTTTAAGTATTGTTTCATATTTGTTCTGTAACCTTCAGATAAAAATAATCAGGTGGAAAACTAGAAGCCTGGAAAAATGGATTTATGGAATGGGCATTATTTCTCAAATTGGCTTTTGGAGGTTGTCTTCTTCTTCTTTTTCTTTTTTTATGGCCACACCCATGGCATATGGAAATTCCCAGGCCAGGGATTGAACCTGAGCAACAGCTGTGACTGACCTATGTTACAGCTATGGCAACTCCAGATCCTTCAACCCACCAAATTGGACCAGGGATTGAACCTGCACCTCCACAGGGACTGGAGCCACTTTAGTCAGATTCTTAACCCACTGCACCACAGCAGGAACTCCTCAGAGGTTGTCTTCTTATATTAGAGGTAGCAAGGGCCAGATTATGTTAGTGCCTAAAACCAACCTGTTTCAACAGGCTTCATCTTCCTTTGTACAAATTTAAAGAGAATGGGTCCTCACGCAAGCATTTCAAATCCAGAGACAAATTTGAAAAAAATTGCTACAACATGTTGACTGATTCCCTGCCAAGTCAGCCACTGAGAACGTTTCCTTAATAGACTCTTACCAGAGACAATTAAAGGCGGGGGGGGCGGGGGGGAGAAGAGAGGTGGGGGAAACATATAATTTTTTAAAAAGAATTGAACTTTACAATAGTCTAAATCCCTCTCCCTCTTACATTTTTTTTTCTACTTTTAACCCCCCTCTCTTCTTCACCCTTATCTTCTTCCTCTGTGGCCTTTTCTTTTTTTCTCTCTCTCTTCGGAATCATTCTCTGATATACTCTGTTGCTTTAATGTATTCGTTTTTATTTTTAGTATTGATACAATGATATGTTCTGAAGAAACAGCTTTCCAAAGATTATATTCAGATACACAGATTCAAACCAGCAGAAAGGTTAAAAACATTTGAAAAATATGCTTGTCAGCAGTGGAAAGAAAGCTGTTTGTAGCCAGCAGGTGAGCTGGAGAGTACTACAGGGTGTGGTGGAGATAGTAATAAATTAACTGGCAAGCCAAAAACTATAAAAAAAAATCAGCTATTTCATAGCATAGAAGCATGACAGCTATGAAAAAAGGAGTGCCCCAGGGAATTCTTTTAGAGTTTGATTTTTTTAAATATGTTTGACATGAAAAATGTTTTAGTACAAATAAAGCAACTGGTATTAAACTTACAGGGAGGGGGTTATGGTTTAGAGTTAGTATGAATAATGCATGATATTTAAAGACAGAACAGCTCTAAAATGTTCTGAGAGGCAGTCCATGTTGATGGTTGGAATGGTGATTTTTTTCCCCCTATTTTTGAAGCATCATTAATTTAGCGTCGTTTTGTGATTTTTTTCAACCTGATAAGATATCGACCAAAGAAATACTATTTGACTTAGATTAGGTTATTCTTTCTTTAGATAATTTAGTTTAAATATCAAGAGGATCTGTAGAATTATTTAAGCATGAAGCAACAGTCATTTGCTATAAAAAATAATTTGGCCTAGTTATCTTTTTAAAAAAGCTCATGTAGCACTGCAAACCAAAATCAACCTCATGGAAGGGAAAAAACAAGATCAGATATTTTGAACATTACTCCATAGGAGACCAGCACAATATAGTGTTAGTGAATGCATTGTAGCAGCGCTCCATATGCAATCAGAAGCCAATTGTTACTGGACTGTGTACAAGCACACACTGTGCTCAATGGTCTGATGAGGTATTATGGATATGATGCAAAGAGACTGTGTAGATTAGAAGCTAACAATTTGTTAAAAGTGAAAGCAACTTAACATTTACATTGGGCCAGCTGAGTAGCACCTCATGTGGCAAACAGGATAAGTTCCAAGGAACCAGGGACACCAGGAAGACTCCAGGTATTAGTGTCCATGCAGGAAAAAAAAAAAAGAGGTTTTAATGCTTTTAATGCTTTCTAGTTGACTACTTTTATTACTGTAATTCTTTTTACACTTTTCATTATTACATTCAGCTTTTAGTGTGGAAAAGTTCATGCAAAACAGCATGATTATTATAAATGTCAAAAATGTGTGGAGGAACAGCTTATTAAAATATAGCCTAGAGATAGTACATAACACTGACTTTAAATAAGTAGCTGAAGCTAAAGTGATACTCCATTAAATCACTGATATTGTGTAATTTATCCATAAGTATTAATTTTGATTTTCAGTTACCACCATCACAATACATCCCTCATCACTCTCTCAGGTCTTCAGGTTGCTCGCTTCACACAGCCTGTGTTTTTAGGTCACGGAAGGTACTTCAGCCCCCCTGTTTAGGAGTAGTCAGAATCAGAAACTAATACATTAAGATGTAGCACTGATCTCTGTGGAACTCTCTGCTCCATCTCGACCAGATTTTCCGTGCAGGTATCACTTGTAAATGTGCAGTTATTTAATCAAATCATCAAAGAATAAGTGATAAGTGCTTAGTGTGTGTACATGATTCTGCACTAGGTTCCACCAGACGTTAGTGCAGAAATACAATGGTTTCTACTCCATTTGGGATACCAGGCGTTTCACAGAATGTTGGCAGATAAGATTAGCTTCTCTTACCCCCATCAAAGAGGTGACATTAAACTTTTTTTTTTTCTATTTTTTAGAAAAGAAAGGTTAGGGTTATGGGCAGTCAATATCTCTTAATCTTTTTTGAACTGTAAATACCCTGCCTTGCCTACCAAGCCAAAACTTTTTTTTTTTTTTTTTTTAATATAAAAGCCTTAATGCTTTCTCAGTGAACTGAATGTCAGCCTGGCTTTAAGATATTTTTTTTACTCTTAAAAAAATGATGTATTACAAGATTTGTAATGGAGTGAACATGCTTGAATTGCACATTTAATTTTTTTAACATCACATTCATGTTTTGCCAATTTGCCTACCAGCTATCTGTTAACAAAAAGTTCCAAGGCAGCACTGCAAGTCTGTGCCCAACTAAGCCTTTTGTTTCTGCAGATGTTTGAGCTTAGAGCAATGTTGTAAAGCTCAAGCAATCCAAGGACCATGTTTGTACTTGTCTGCTGCGATTCCCTGAGCATTGTCTAAACCTGTATGCATTGTTCTTTCTGACAGGTGATAACTACCCCGTACAGTTCATTCCATCAACAATGGCAGCTGCTGCTGCCTCTGGACTCAGCCCTTTACAGCTCCAGGTAAGTGCCAGAAGGAAAAAATGTGGGATACAAGCCAGTACTTTAGTGGAAAACTGCTAACCAGCTGTATGCTAAATAATGGCCTGAATATTAAATAATTTTTTAAGCATAGCCTAGAAGGATTAACACCTTATGTACTTACCATACTGCAAATAGAAGAGAAAACTGTCAGTGTCAATATTTTTAAAGGAAAAATGACATTATGACTTAGCACTATATATTTTCTATCAGGTGAGTTAATGGTTTTATAATATTTTTATGGCTCGTTGTTATTGGGTATATTAGCTTTTTCCTTGTCAATTCTTCATCCATGTCTCCATTTATGTCCACATTAGCTTTTACACATAAACATCAAAACAGAAAACAACATTGGGCATTTTCCTTAATGCAGCTCATAGAATAGGGGGTTGTTATTACCAAATTACTTTAACTATTTGGTAAAATGTAAATACATTGCTCCTGAAGATGTGTATCCCCACCCTCATCCTCATTCTCATGCCAGATCGAAAGTCTGGGCATGGTGTCTGACCAAGTTCTGGATTCGTGTTCTTTACCTATAAAGCTAAACTTGAAGAGAAAGTGTTTGGGAAGCTAAATTTAAAAAATCACTTGCATCTTATCTTCATAGTAAAATAAGGGGTTAACAATAGGACTAGGTAATCTTTACGCCCTTGTAGCGCTGCCATTTCAATGGGAAATTGACTTTAAATAGGAATGTATATTTTAACAAAAACAAAAAAGTATTAAAATAATGATGAAAAAAATCATTATATAAAAAATGATGGTTAAACCCTCAGTATTTGAGCAGTTAGAAAATACATGATAATAAATTGAATTTCAGTACAGTGGATAAAGATAGTTTGTATTCTTATAATTTACTGTACTTATTTTTTAATTTCCTAAAATAATCTAGGGAATAGCATCTAACTAGGCATTTTTACTTCTTCTTTGCTATTCCTTATATGATTTGAAGATAAAAAATACACCAATATTTTACCATGAAAAAAGCATCATTTTGAACATTTCAACTGAGTCTACATATAAAGAATTTTTGCAGGAGTTCCCGTTGTGGCGCAGTGGTTAACGAATCCGACTAGGAACCATGAGGTTGCGGGTTCGGTCCCTGCCCTTGCTCAGTGGGTTGACGATCCGGCGTTGCCGTGAGCTGTGGTGTAGGTTGCAGACGCGGCTCGGATCCCGCGTTGCTGTGGCTCTGGTGTAGGCCGGTGGCAACATCTCCGATTCGACCCCTAGCCTGGGAACCTCCATATGCCGCGGAAGCGGCCCAAAAAAAATAGCAAAAAAAAAAAAAGACAAAAAAACAAAAAAACAAAAAAAAAGAATTTTTGCAGTACTTTGGGAAGGTTTTGTCACAAGCCTCATCCAGAAAGTCTTAAAGATGTTACCCATTGTGGACTGCCTGGTAGAGCTAGAAATCTTGCCTAATGGAAGTAGCAATCCTACCTCTCTTCCAAGTCCTCACCTTCTCCCCTACTGGCAGGGAAACACTGCAGTTGGCAAAAATCTAAAAACAAACCTTACTCATAGTCAACCTAATCTATCTTCCCCCTTTCCATAGCTATGCTGTTGAGTGTCTTCTTGAGTCAGAGGCAGAAATAAGAAAACAGCACCATTGTTTGGTCCTATAACCAAGTTTCTATGAAAGAGAGTGTCTAGGTCCTAAACCTGCTTTCTATTCTTTGGTGTGGTCAATACCCTGGATTTAGAAATATGTGTTCTGTTTCATGAGTTCTGACAGTATGTTTTGTCTTTTTTTTTTTTTTTTCTGAATATGCTACTAAACAGAAAGGTCATGTCTCCCACCCACAAATTAACCCAAGGCTAAAGGGCCTAAGTGACCGTTTTGGCAGGAGTTTGGACACCTTTGAACATGGTGGTGGCCACTCTTACAACCACAAACAGATTGAGGTATGAATGCTTCCATTGGTGCTTCATTGGGTGGGGGACTGGATTGTTCAGTCATATTCTAGGCTTTTTTAAAAAGTGGCAAACACTCAGCCTAAACGCTAAAATGTAATCCTTCCCTTTTTCTCATTCTTAAGGAGGCTCATTTTTACTCCTTTTCTTTCAGAGAAAAAGGCAAACCCCATGCCTCTGAAGTAGACTGTTTATTGCTATATATTTAGGCAAATTCTTTACATTCTGAGTACTTTCAAAAACCATCTTTATTTCTCCTAGCTTTTTAATATATAGAGTTGTATACTATTTTAAAACACTTAAACATAAAAAAAAACCTCATTTGACTATATAACAACCTATGGAGTTGATAAAGTATAATCCTGCTTTTAGAGACAAAACATCAGAGATTAAGAGATATTAAGTTATTTAACTGAGGCTACAAAATATTCTTGGAGCTGTGGAGTCCTGTCATGGCTCGGCAGTAATGCACCCAACTAGTAACCCTGAGGATGTGGGTTTGATTCCCTAGCCTCATTCAGGGGGTTAACAATCCAGTGTTGCCATGAGCTGTGGTGTAGGTAGCAGATGTGACTCAGATCCCATGTTGC
The DNA here is from genome assembly GCF_016906955.1 of Phacochoerus africanus. Classification (NCBI taxonomy): domain Eukaryota; kingdom Metazoa; phylum Chordata; class Mammalia; order Artiodactyla; family Suidae; genus Phacochoerus; species Phacochoerus africanus. The sequence goes on from NC_062547.1 coordinate 44,424,501, forward strand.
GGTGACTGTGGCATAGGCCAGCAACTACAGCTCCAATTTGACCCCTAGCCTGGGAACTTCCATATGCTGCAGGCGTGGCCCTAAGAAGAACAAACAAACAAGCAGAAAACTCTGAGCCAGAATTATTACACAGTTAGGATTTCTAACTCTACCTAATTTGGGTTTCCTAATTTAGTTTTCTCTGGCTAAAGTGGAGTTGAGTGCCTGGGCATGAGTGATTGTTTTTTGCCCCATAAAATTCTAAGGTATCTCTTTCATATTTAAATTCCAATAAAGCTCTTTGTTGTTTTTGTGGGCTCTTCTTACTACACGGGTGAAGATGACTCATATGGCTCTTTTGAAAACAAAGCCCCTTTCTGCTATGGGGATCCAGTCTTCCTTTCTCCAATATCATGCTTAATTCTTCTCCTATACCACTGGTGTACCTCTCTGGGTTGCCAGGTATCTGTTGAATCACCAAAAAAAATGGAGACAAGTTACCTAAATACACTTTTAACTTTCTTGGTTAGCTCTAATACTAAATTTATGTTTTAACTTAGGATGGTAAACCCAATTCAGAACAAGAAAACATTTACATCTAGCAAAGTTGTATATTCAGCTTCCATTGGCCCTACCAGTCAATGCATATCAAATACTATGTAATCAATAAAGTGTCCTTTTGACATTATCTTTTCTGCTGTGTGTGGATCTGCATTTTTAGAAAATGATAGCGAATGCTCACTTCTGAGAAGAAAGAAGAGGACAAGATCAAAGGCCACCTTGGAAGTAGCCTAAGGAAGAGTTCAGAGCTTGTCACTTGCTTCCTCTTACGTATAAGTATATAGGGGGTTTCCATCCACACATGACAGGGCATATACTGTTAGAGTATCCACTGTCTTCTATACAGCCAGAAGGAATTTCTTTTCTAAGGCTTTCTTTTGGCTGTAGAGAAGGTGCCCTATTTCTAGACATTTGGAAAGTCAACTGTGCTTACAATCGCTGAGCAGAGAGAACACTGGACATTAAGAACAAGCCTTTCTGTGTGATGACAGTTAGCAAGCTTACATACTCAGGACAGATTGTTTGTTAAACTTTTAAGTGCTTGGAAGAATGTGGAAGCAGGTGGCCTTGGCTCAAATTCAAAACTTCCTCTCCTCTTTGACTTTCATTTTCTCTTAAGGTATTACATTCTATCCCATCAATCTTCCCTTAGTTAGTTTTCTATCCAATCTCTTCTTTTACCAATTTTTCACTTAGGGTGACTTCTCTTCCCCCACTGTCAGAGACCCCTGATGCTGTCAATCCTGGCTTCTGTTGGGTTTCTGGAAACTGCTATGTCTTATACGTGAGTGCCAGATTTGTGTAGTGATGCAGCAATACTGATCTAGTAGTACAACATATGTCTCATGTCTGTCAATTTAATTAGGCTAAATACAGAACCCATTAAGGCAGAGGCCCTCATAGCTTTGCAGTTTAAGTCTGGGCTGGTTTGAGAGTTTCCTGGGTTTTTGTTTATTCTTGCTCTTGCTCTGTTCTCTTGCTTCCATTTTTTGCACCTTTTTCCTCAATGTCAGGAAACCTTTGCTTTGTTTGCTTGTATGGTACACTGCTTAGGAAAGATTGACCTTGTTTGGAAGGCAGGTTTCTCAGACTTTCCTGGTGTGAATATAGCATGTTTTTGGGATTTCCATGAACAGCATGGTAGACACCCATATCTAAGCTGCTACAGACACTAACATTTTAAATCTTGAGTAATAGTAAAGAGAAAATGTAATAATATCTTGCTGTATTGATTTTAAAGTCTACTTTCTTTTCTAGCTAGGATTTTCTCTACTCTTTTGACAAGCTAAAATGTCACAGCACTGTCAACAGTTATGATCATGATAAACTGAGGATACTGAGAAAGCATTACAATTATGTTAAAGCGTTTTATTTCTAATTGGAGATTCTTAGGAAGAAAATCCACAACACATACATTCCACCACCACCTCAACACATACCCTGCTGTATTGCTCAGAAGTGGTCTTTTCTACCTGACAATGCAGTTAATTTGTCTTTCAAAGGTTGTCACTTCTAACATTAACGGGCCTGGGTAAACCTTAGCAGCATTTATAGTGATACTCCGGAAGCCTGAAACTTTGGTAACAGATAGAGAAAAGGTATTTAAAGTGGTAAGATCCTCTTTACACTAGTATATCTCAGTTCTTTCTTTCTTTAAAATAAGAAAGACATAGGAAAGATTTTTTTTTTTTTTTTGTACTCTGTGCTGATCTAAGGCATGATTTTCTCTGCCTCAGGGGCACAATATTAGGAGAGAGAAGGCCAAAGAATACTATTTTTAGTTGAACAGTTCAGCAGATGGAGGCATGAATACTCATATATCTGAAGGTTGAGGAACTTGAACCATTAATTTTGATAATGTATTTAACCCGGGGAACAATCAGAAACTGTAACTCTAAGGTTACAGTGCTTTTGACCTTTAGAGAACAGAGGGCACTTGCTACAGTAAACAATATATTATATTGCTACTTATTCCAATTCTCTACCCGTATAAATTTCAGGACCAGTTGCCATTTGCTTTCCTCAGCTATGTTAGCATTGGTCCTTCAAGTAAGTCAAAAGGGGGGACCAGTATAATGAGACAGTCATGTAAATATGGCCTTTAAATAGCTAAGATGTTAGATTGTTTCTGAAGAAATATTGTCTTAGAAACTAAGCTCTGAATGATTTTTTAAAATGAAAAGTGGTTTTAGTGTATTGATTCATTTTATGTTCTTTCTTCCAATATGATAGATCCTTAAAGTAATCTTATTTTGTTTCATTTTTTAATTGGAAGTAATGTTGCATTATTGTTGTAGTTTATATTAAATACAATCTGTTATCATATCATGCAAAGTGATACACCTGTCTCATGCCTTCTTATTAAATGATGCATGCTTCTCTTTAGCAAATACAGCAGTTAAATATCACACAGTTTAAGAATTTCTAATTAAAATATCTCCACATGTCAGCATATTGGTAATGTATTATTTTAATCCATTTATTTTGTTTATGAAACAGTGACATATGTTTAGATTGTGAAATATATGAGCCTTAAAAATCACTTTATTGAAGAAAATTAATTCCTACAATACCGTCTCGGTAATGTGTTCACTCACCCAGTCAGTCACTGGCGGCAGTGCCAGTCTTAATGTAAGGTAGACACACTTAGCAGTTTTATCTGTATAACAGTCTTGGAAAGAAGCAATAACAGTCCTTTTTCTTAGTTCCAAATGATAGACTTTTCTTCCTTTACTTTTTTTTAAACTCATGAATTCAAACCTGTCCCCTCAAAACACTTTTTGGTACTTTTTTTTTGTTTAATACAATGAAGGATGGGGTGAGTGTGTGTGTGAGGAATTCTGAAAGACCAATCAAAATTAAAAACAAGCTAGTTACCTTTTCAAAGTTAGACATAGTAATTTGTTTGTCAGCAGGGAGATGTTTGGGTCAGCCCTGAAATAAAGTGACTGTCAGCAGTTATTCCTACAAGACAAGTAATTTCACTCAATGTATTACTGACAGATTGCTCACTTCTCTGAATCACCAGAGAAAACAAACTTAATATTGTTACAGGCAGAGTTTCTGTCTTCATTAGCCTCAGAGAATAATTTTTATCGAGCATTCAAAGCCTACCAAGCTTTAGTTGGAACATTTTTTAACAGATAAGTTCTTATAATGATAGTATGGGTGGTAGCCTAAATGAAAGAGATTAAATATAAAGAATTTAAAAATCAGTATAAATACATTTTCACTTTTATTTGATGGGCATTATGTGTAGTTCGAAGATGATTTGAGGAAAGAAGTATAATTAGAGCCTTAAAACACCAGAAAAACCTATCAACCATAAGTTATGCTTAAATGAAACTGTTAAAGTCTTATGAAGTTTGCAAGCTTGGAGGAGAACAATTGAATTTTTGCCATAGTGAACACAAACACATATTTTATTTAAATGATGTTGTCAATTTTCATGCTCAGAGTGGAAAGTGAAGAAGTGCCCATCAACACAGAAAACACTCTATTTCTATTTTAGTTTCAGCCCAAATCTTTATGATATTATATTTAGATGCTCTTCTCTGGTTCAGACCCTGTCCTCTTGTTTGCAATCATAAACATGCCTCAGTTCTCGGGAGGAATGAGAGGGTGAGTTAGATGTGCTGTGTGGGCTTTGGAGATTGCTGTTTCTAATGGAGAGTTGAATAAAGAGTTGATTAGAGAGACCTGGTATTAGCTACCTTATGGAGAAAAAGTATTGCACTGATTCAAAGCTTGCTCTGAAGATGCCAACCAGGGGATCGTGCTTTGAGGAGAAATGTTTGCTTTTCTCACAATCAGCCTTCTCTCACTCACTTTGACTTTAAGAGTGTGATGGAATTTGGGAGGGCCATTACATCTGGCATTAGATAAGCTGTGAACTAATGGAATGAGCTCCATTTTGGAATCAAAATCTTGGATTAGAGTTTCTGCTATTACTCATTTGCTATATGGTCCTGTGCTGTTCTCCAATTATCTTCTTTATTTAGTTTGTTCTTTGTAAAAAGGGGATAATATTTATTCTCAGGGTTGTCGTGAATAGTCAATGGGTTAACAAGGCATTAGATTTCCACACATAAAAAGCATTATCAGAATAGGAAAAAACTTCCCAGCTTCCCAATAAACAGTTAAATTCTACTCCAGCTTTGCTGCCTGAAGTGCTTCTGAGGGGCAGCTCTAATCTACTAGAATGTCACTGAATCAGGGATCTCTCTCTCTCTTTTTCTTTACTGATGAATTCCAATGTTACCTGGGATAGTAGTTGGTAAAATGAGTAGATTAACAAATTTCCAGTGTGGTGGCCATCTGGGACTCAAGCTTCTTTGAATTTTTTTTTAATGTGTTTGACCAAATGCTCTGTGTTTACGAGACATTATTTCATATAAACAACTTTCCCCAAGTAGTCTTCTTAAGAAAAATGGCAGATATCAAGTGAATCCTGAGGGAGGGTAAAGAAATATAGGCAGATTAGAGAAGGATGCAAAATATGAAGACATTTGTTAGTGTTGAAAATCTGACATGTTGTATTCAATGGAGCAGAGTATGTTTATACCTACCCACAAGGTAAAACATTGGGTAAGCTGGATTTTCTCTTAGAAATTTGATTTTCAGTTGATTTTAATGTAATATCTAAAAGTTGAGAGAGTATGGCTCTTCTCACTAAGCTATGTTAATCACTGTGTTTAAGTTATTTAATTGATGGGATGTTCAGCTGTACTCACAGAGATGGTTTAGTAGGTTTAGAGCCCAAGACCTTGGAATTACAAAATCAGTGTAGTCCTCTATCTTTCCACCACCATTCATTTAGCTCCAGCCTCATTAATTAATCCACTTAACAAAGAACTCCCAGTGTGTGAATACTTGTATTTAAGTAGACCGCTTATAAATGCAATGCTTTCTAACATAGCGACAGGTATTTCTATTGCCGTTTTGACCAAACTAGAGTTTTAAGATATTGTTTGGTTGGTATCATGTATCATGTATCTGTGTATTTCTGTGTTATAATGAGCTACCCTGGAATTCAGAGAGATGATGTGATTAAGAACATAGTGAAAGATTTGAAAGCAAAATAGTCTAATGTTTTAGAAAATTGTATAATTCAGGATATGCAACATTTAGGAAATATAAATCAGAAGAAGATACAATAAAATATTTTGATATGATGGATAACAGAACAGACTGAGCAGGACAAAAACATTTTAAAAACCACTTTATTGAGGTATGACTGATACGCAAAAAGCTGTACATATTTAAAATATGTACAACTGGATGAGTTTGGAGGTAAGTATATGTTTGTGAAACCATACAACAATCTATGTTATAAACATATCAATCACCTTCAAAAGTTTCTTCCTATTATTATTATTATTATTTTGTGTGATAAGAACATTTAATATAAGATCTACCCTCTTAGCAAGCTTTTAAGTATAAACACAGTATTATTAACTATAGGTTTTACACTCTACGGTAGATCTCTAGGACTTATTTACTTTACATATCTGAAACTTTGTGCCCTTTGATTAATATTTCCCATTTTCCCTCTCCCACCTCCTGAAAACCACCATTCTACTCTTTGATTCTATAAACGTGGCTATTTTAGATTTCTCATATAAGTGGTGTCACATAGAATTTGTCCTTCTGTGTCTCTTTTTTAACTTAGAATGTTTTCCAAGTTCATCCATGTTGTCACAAATGGCAGGACTTCCTCCTCTTCCTTTAAGGCTAAATGAAGTTTCATTTTATGTACATATTACATTTTCTTTATCCATTCATCCATCAGTGGACATTTAGGTTGCTTCCATGCCTTAGCTATTGTGAAAGGCTGCAGTGAACATGGGAGTGAAGATACCTGTTTGAAATCTTGATTTCAATTCCTTTGGAGATATATCCAAAAGTCCCAGGCCTTACATTTAAGTCTTTAATCCATTTCAAGGTAATTTTTTGTATGGTTTATGATAAAGGTCCAATTTCATTATTTTGCTATGGATATTCAGTTTTCCCAGTGCTGTTTATTGAAGAGACTGTCCTTTGCCCATTGGGTATTCTTGTTTCCATTGTCAAAGATCATTTGACTTGTTTATTTCTGGGCTCTCTATTCTGTTCCATTGGTCTATATATCAATTTTTTGTCAGTATCATCCTTTTTTGATTACTCCGTTATATTTTCAAGTCAGGAGATGGGATGCCTCTAGCTTTTGTTACTCTTATTCAAGTTTGTTTTGGGTATGTGGGGTATTTTGTGATTGCATGTGAATTTTAAGAGTTTTTTTTTATTTCTGGAGAAAATCCCATTGGGATTTTGATAGAGATTGCATTAAATTTATAGGTCACTTTGGAAATTTTAATAATTTTAAATTCTTCCAATTCAAAAGTATTTTGAAGTGATATTTTAATTAAAAAGGATTGAGAAACTACATACAGTTGGATGGATTCCCCTCAGAGACATTCCCCAGTAGAGGGATAAAACTTCTGACCAGTAGAAGCACATAATTATTACTGTTCTGCCAATTCTTCCTTTCTGTTTTATCTGCAGAAAAGTTTATGTGCTACAGGTATACATGTTTGTGCAAATCCATCTGAAAAGGAAACTCAGGGGAAATTTGTAATGATTTAAGCTGTCTGTACTGATTTGGAATCATCTTGCTTTATTTTGACTGTTCTAGATTATTAGGATTAGTGTAATAACTAGATTCCTTTATATATTTTGCATGCCTAAGTGGCACTAATAATAGATTTTTTTCTCAATCAAAGGTAAACAAACAAACCTATTGTGTACTAAATATCTACCATACTGGTTGCTGTATGTTCCCTTCTTTCACTCCTCTTATAATTGATAATTGATACAATTACCAATCAATTGATATAATTGATCAGTATAGCCACAGCTTTATCAACACTAATTCCTTTATATTTATAGTCATTCGATGCTGCTTTAACTAAGTATTTGCATTTCCTTTTCTTTTTTCTTCTTTCTTTCCTTCCTTCCATCAGTCTTCCTTCCTTCCTTTCTTTCTTTCTTTCTTTCTTTCTTTCTTTCTTTCTTTCTTTCTTTCTTTCTTTCTTTCTTTCTTTCTTTCTTTCTTTCTGATTTTATGGCTACAGTGGGGGCATATGGAAGTTCTGGGCCAGGGATTGAATCTGAGCCACAGTTGCGACCTATGCCACAGGTGCAGCAACATCATATCCTTTAACCCACTGCGCTAGCAGGGGATTGAGACTGCATCTCCACATAAACCCAAGCTCCTGCAGTCAGATTCTTAACCCATTGCACCAGGGTGGGAACTCCTGCATTTCCTTTTAATAGACAAAATGGAGTCAAAATAGAGCCAAATTTTTCAAGGCCCTCACCCTCTTGGTCATTTGGTGAAGCAAAGACTCAAATGTGAATTCTTAATTTCTAGTAAACTACACTGATTTCATTTCTTACTGTATGCTTCTCTATAGCATCTGCTGTAATACTTGTAACCAATCTTTGATGTCATAATATAAATTAACCTAGACCATGATCCTTGGTACTTTATCAGTAAATTCCCTAATGCTGTTAATCTTGTGCGGAATGAACTAAAAAAATTAAGTAAATAAATGATAGATATGCATATAAATTTCATTGCTTAAAGTGTATACATGTGCTGACTATTCTGAATCTTCCAAAATGCAAACATACACTGCTCATTTGAAGCCAGTTTGAAATAGAATTGCTTTTAATCTAGAAAATCCATTTGGTGGATCTTTATTAAGTTTTCACTCCGTTTACTCATTTAAATTAAAGAAAAAATGAAGTGTTACTTAAAATTATTATTATTATTTGAAATTACACCTATTAGCTTTGCATGACTATTACTATGAAATAAAACTTATTGTATCTTAGAGTTGCATCGAAATCTTTTTTAAAAGGAAGCTTATAAATGATCAGGAAATTTGAAAAAGTTTGTGGGAAACTTGAAACAGTAGATCTGCTTATTCACTTATTTAACAAATATTTATTTAATGCCTATAGTGTGCTATGTACTATTCTAGACCAGTGGTGCTCAACCGGAGGCAATGTTGCCCCCTAGAGTTCAGTTGGCAATGTCCGAAGATATTTTTGATTGTTATGACTTGGGGGTGGGGGTGGAGATACTACTGGCATCTAGTGGATAGAGGCCAGGGATGCTGCTGAATACCCTGCAATGCACAGGCCAGCCCCCACAACCAAGAATTACCCAGACCAAACCATCAGTAGTGCTGAGGTTGGGAAAGCATGTTTAGATAACAGAGAAATGTGAGTGAATAAAACAATCCTTGTCCTCATGCTAGTTGGGGAAAGAGAATATAGGGAGAGAAATATTTAATAAAGCACTGGGATTGCAGATCTTTCTCATCTGAATAGAAATACCCCACCTATCTCTCTGTCTCCCTGAACTTGTATGGGTAGATTTTTTTTTTTTTTAATGAGGCCTATGTGGTTGTTTATCTTCAGTTCTTTGTTGTGCTTTGATCTTCAAAACTAAGAGTTTTATTCTAACCAGTCACTTCAGGCTAGAACAGTCACGATTCTCCTTAGGCTCATTTTTTCAGTTGTCTTAAGCACACTATATACTATGGCTTTTGGCAAAGGAATATTATTTCTGAGTATAATAGTATATAAATCTGTCTTTCAAAGTGAAGGAAATATGAAATTTGGTGAGGACATGGGAGCTGTTCATTAGTTTTTATAGGATGACTTGGTGAGATTCCATCAGATGGGTGGAATCATTCTTAACAGAAAACCTGTATTTGATGTGTGAATTTGTTATTACAAAGGAAGCCTGACTTTCTTTCTAAAAATGAAAACAAAACAAATTTAAGAATATTATGAATATTATATATGTGTGTACATATATATAATATATAATACCTATAGCATAGTCTTTTACAGTTGAATAAGCAATTTATATTTAGGCTTTATAGTAAATGTGCTTTAATATTTTCCCCATATATTAGAAGAAATTGAGGCTCAGATGGGTTAAGTGACTTGGACCAGATTACTCATCTATTAAACCAAACAGAACTATAATACATGGTTTAGCTGCATTTTAAAATTTTCTTCTTGACCAGGGTGTTTTTGCTTTAAACTCTGCTGTATGTAGGCATTTGGGAAGTACAGTCCCTTAGAAGCTTTCCTGCCTCACATTCTTTTCTTACTATAATATTCAAGTAAATTAAAAGTGATATAATTAAATTATAAAAAGGAAAACTCAAAGTCAACATCACATTCTTAGATCTCCAAGAGTTCATGTATTTTCCAGATTTCTAGTTAACTGCCCAGAAGAAACTTCAAGGCTAATAGAATTAACAGAGATAGGAAGGACTATCATGAAGTATGTCTTATCTTATTTTGTAGCTTTCTTTTAAGACAAATGCTTAGATTGTTTTTGCTGAATACCGGAGCTCTGTTCTTTTGAGGATTTCTGGACCTCTCTTCTAATTTCAAAGTCTTGATGAGTCTCCTGGAGAAGCTGGAGAGTGTGTCCTTGCCCATCCCTAGCCTGTGCTGCCCTCTGAGCATGTTCAGCAGGTTGCATGCCAGCAGATGAAGCAGATGTTTGACCATACTGGAATGGAGCGCCTGCTGCATCAGGACCTGGGGATTCCTCTTAACATCTGGACTTTGCTGGGTTGGGATGCCTGCCTCAGGCCAGGAGGCTGCAGGAGCTGTGGGGCAGAGAGCACAGAGTCTTTGCTGCTCTTTAAGTGATTAGTGCACTGAAGCAGCAATAATGTTGAATTATCGCTTGGCTGCTTTCTTCTCAGGAATCTTGGGACAATAGAAGAGTCAGGAAAGAGCATTTACAGTAAAGTCATGTTCAGAGAGACAGGACTAATTATGGAGTATTAAAGAGCTTTACTTTAAATGATTTAATTTACAAATAGCTCTGGACAGTGTATGAAATATTTTAAAATTGTAAACCCAGTAGTTTACAGAGACTTTTCTGATTTAAAATGGCTAGTATAGAACCATCATTTCAGCAGTTTTTTGTTTGTTTGTTTGTTTGTTTTGGTTTTAGAGTCTGGTCAAGTTTTGACACTGAGGATCAAGCATCTGCTAAAAAGAGAAAATATACTAATACTTGTAGCTGCTGGGGAAAAGTTCTTTAGCTTGAGGGGAAGGAAGACTTAAGTAAGAGATAGACTAAATTATGCACTGGCTTTTACAGTTTCACTTTATCAGACTGGAAACTGGTCTGCATTTGCTACCCAGAGCTGAAACCATCTGTTACACCAATTTCCTTTATGATATGTGTTATTTAAGCACAATGGATGTGGAAATGGGTAGTTTAAAATGTATTTTGCAATGAACAGTTGTCACATTATGTTGCTTTTCTCTTATAATTTTTCATTAGTGAGACCTCTGTGCTCAAAGAAGCCTTCTTATAAACAGATTATGGCCATTTGTGTTCACAGTAATATATTGGAGAAGGACGCTGTGTTGCTCTCACTTAACCTCTCGTATTCTAGGGGGGTTATATTTAATTAACACTAGTGAGAGGCTGACCTGAGAGGCTGTGGAAAGTGATTGAGCGGCATTTTCCAACCTCTGCTCTAGTCAGCTGGGAGAGAAATTAAAAAAAAATAGAAAGTACTATTTTCTGAAATTCCTTCTAACTAAGCTGTATTTCAATGGACCATTTAATGCTCAAATGGACAAAGGTATTACTTCAGTCATTGAATTGTATCAAACTCTTCCTCAGAGGCCCAGTTTAAAAACTCTGTAGGAAAAGTGGTTTAGCATCATATTCTCCATGGATTATCACTCGGCCTGCTTAAAAATAAAAAAAGCAAATACAATTTTTTTTTTTTTTAAAAAAAGAAGAAACATTCACTGTCACAAAATGGAGTGGAACATGTGCCCCAGCCAGTCCTCAGTGCCCTGGGATTTCCCTCCAGACTTTAAGGAGATCCTTAGACCTTGTAGAAAAAGGTACTCCTCTCTTGGGGCTGCTGTTCACCTACTCAGAACATCTTTCCCATGTCCGAAGAAGTATTCGCGCCAGGGCCCATGGGGGCAGTTCCTGAATAATGAATGAGTAGTTATATTATTGGCTAAGACATAGCACAACAGAGAAGTGAGAACAATAATGAAAAGCTTTGTGGAGACAGTGGAAGCCCCAATATGACTGATTTGGGTGGAAGTTCTCCATCCACTTATCAATGGTTTTAATAAAGAGGCATTTCTTAGTTGCAGAACAAAACAGTCACAAATAATTCATTTATATCCAACAATACTATTCCTGATTTTAGATGCACCTCTGTCACATTTCCTGATTATGAAAGACCATCACCAAATACAGATATACCTTGCTGTGAAACAGGAAAATGACTATATGTCATCAGGTGATATCTGAATTACATGCTCACTCTTAATTTAGCAGCTAGCTTGTCCTCTGACATGCTTTCTGTCTATACAGTAGTGAATGGCTTGGAGATTTCAAGAAATCAGTGCATCTTGGTTCTGAAAGACCTCTTCAGTTTAAAAGACCTGTGAGACGATGAACTAATGTCCTCTGAATCTCAGTCTCCTTAGCTATGAAATAGGAATAATGACACCTCCTATACTGTGAGGATTAAATGAAGTAGCACAAATCAGTCAGCTAGCACAATGTCTGCTACATGGAAAATGGTCAACAAACACAGTTTCTCTCCACATCCTGTGCTGGTATCTCTCTTATAATCCACTAATCCAACACATTTTAAAGCATGCAGTATGTACTTTAGCTACTCTGTTAGGCAAGCAAGCTAAACAAATCCCTGCTCTCTTATAATAATAGCCTAGGGAGGAAAGCAATTAAATGAGCAATACTTCAGCATGATATGAACAGATAACATGTGGCGGATCATTCAGTCCATATGTATACAAATACACTCATTTATTGGTTGACCAAGCTGGTTGTACATACAGTCAACTATTTTTGCCTTAAAGTGTGAGGCCCAATGCATTGCTCTTCAGAAAGAAGTGATGGTCAGGCAGCAATTAAGGTACTTTAAACTGGACTTCACCCTTATCAAGAAAAAGTGCCACCATATACCAAAAGGGGAGCCTTCATAAAGAGACAATGAGATCATCAAATCACATAGATTTTCATATTTAGAAGGTCCCTTAGAGGCCTTGAGGGTCAAATCCTAATTCTGCTGCTAGTTCCATAAGCTTGAGCAATTAATCTTTCTATGCCTAGATACTATTAAATGGATTAAATGATAAATATCATTCTATTAAATGATACCTATCCCCATGGGGGCAATTGTGAGAAATAAATAAGAAGATGCTTGCAAAGAATGTTTTACATATTGTCGAGTATCATGTGAATCTTTTGGTTTTATATAGTTGAAGAGACCGAGGCCTAGAGAGATGGATTAACTTGACCAAATCTACACAGCTTATCAGTGGCCTGGGCTAGAATGTGTAGAATTGTTGAGATAACTGTGTGAAGACCTAAATTTTATGGCTTATTGTAAATAAATTTTGGATGAATTGAACTGAATTTAAACATATGGCAAAGAAGATACTGTATCTCATGCTTCCACTTATTTTAGGTGGGGGTGGGTGGGGATAACTTTTTGTAGAGGTATATTTTTTGCAATTCAATGTACCATCCTAATGAAGAGTATCCCTTATAAAACAAAATAGGACCTGCTAAAGTATAAGGCCCTGTAGCAGTACTGGTAGTAGTGATAAGGCCAGAATTTAAATTTATATTAACATGAAAAGGGATTAATTAATTATTTAGTTAGTTCACTCATACATTAATTCACCAAATGTTTATTAAATGCCTGCTGTGTAGTAAGCACTCTTGTCTATTTGGGGGAATACTGAAATGGATAGAACTTGATCCCTGCCCTCAGAGGGCCCCTAATCTAGTCAAACAATGTGATAATTGTTAAAATGTATGTTTCCAGAGTAAAAATGATTTAGGAGGAGAAAATGTTAAGCTCTGCCTGGGGAAATATTGGCAGTCCTCATGGATGAGGTGATATTAAAATTGAATCTTGAAAGGAGAGTGGAAGTTCCCTGAGTTTATTGGAGGAGGATTGAGAGTGGCAGAGAAACAGGAAAAAGCACTCCAGACAAAGAGCACAGTCTGCAGTAGGTGTGGAAGCAATAGGCAGCGTGGCACATTCAGAAAGCAACCAATGGTCTGGCACAGGCTGAGTGTATGAGAGCAATAGGAGGTGAGACTGGAAAGGTAAGCAAGGGGTCAGATCACAAAGTACCTTTTACACCACACTTGGGAATCTGCAATGCATGTGGTAGACATGATTTTATTCACAACGTAAATGGTAAAGTGGTCTAAGGTATAGTGAACAACTTTATGATGTGATATTCGTCTATTAATTTGATCTCTAGTTTACATTTCCCATTACACTAGATTTAATAGTTAGGGAACTCCGTTTAGTAAGATTCATAGTCCCTTTAGTACAATGGTACCCTGTGGCAAGTGGAACTGTACAAATAGTGTAATGATACCCTCAGAATAAACAAAACTGTTGAAGATTGAAGCAAAGCCAAGGTCCAACCATTTCCCTGGGATTTGGGGAAATCTTGTAATCTGCAGTTTGCACTAAACCCAATCATATTTCGTACATTGCTTCTCAGTGAATGGGCCTTGATACTGTTATTTCCACCAAATGATGAAGCAAGGAGTAAAAATCTATAAAGAAAAGCTATGGTTCTTCTAATTGTTCATGCCTTGCAAGTATGCCCCTTTCTGGAATAATAAAATGTTCCTTGGCAGAGGTCAGGATCTCTGCCACTGACTTATTTAACAGATCCTCTTAACATCTGTCCTGCAGACTGTGCACTTTATTAGCAGACAAGAGACCCAACAGACTTAGCCTGCTGTGTCCCTTTTTCACATTCACACAGCTGTGGATTAACTCAGACTTTCCAGAAGAGGACCAACCAGAAGGGATAGTAATGTTATTGGCTGATTCTAAAAAGATGGGAAAAAAGAGCAGAAACAAATGTTGCCCTAGTACAATTCAGTGTTTTTAGGGCGACAATTACCAGTCTGTTTTAAAAAGGAATAAAAGCAGCTATTTCACTAAAAAAGGAAAGTCTATTCATATCTGTGTGGGAACCTAATCAGGCTCTTGTTTCCAATGACGATGACTCCACAGTCGCACCAGGTCTGCGACAAGAATGCTCCTTTTGTATGCCGATAATGTGGAAACGATAAAATTTCCTTTAAGAGACATATGTGTTTACATCAGGAGATGTGTTATTTGACAAAATGCTTTGTTCTCCTCATATTTTCCATGCAGAGTTTCATGCTGGGTTGTTTGGCTGGAAATCTTTGATTAACTAGAATTAGTTGCTGAAATAAAATAGACACTTTTGTTTTATGAGTCCTCTTGCTGAGCTGTAAATTGTAGTAAAACATATAAGAAGTGACAGAAAGAAGTGCTGATTTGAACCTCTGACCCACAAGAGGCACAAAAACATAAGATTATTCCTTCAAAGAGCTGCACAGAGACATAAATATTCCATGCTTCACTTGGAGTTATGCCCTCTTAACAAACTAAAGTTGTGATTTTACATCATGTAATGAGACTTTTCTTAGAGCTGTATGGTAGGCTTAGAGGAGATATTGAGATTCTGAAAAATCCACCCCCCCAAAAAAAATTAGGACTTTGAATGCCTAAACAGTTTTCTCTGTCCAACAATAGACAATGAAAACAAGAACAAAGCAAAGTTCCTGTTTCCTAGATGAATAGCCAAGGGTGGTTTCCCTTTTTCCAGAGAATTGGTACATTTTATAAATCTTAAGGCATTTTCAAAGCTACTCTGGCCCTAGTGTGAACATTTTAGTTCTCTGGAGCACAGTCTTTGGGTACTAGCCCAAAGGAATGGGATGGGAGGGGAAATTACTAAAAGCAAAACAGAAATTCCAATAGCCCGAACACTCCCTGTGTTGCAAGGATTGGGGTCCATTCTGCTCATGATTTTTGTAGTTGTTGTTAAGTAATTTTATAGGACTATTTTAAAACTTTTAGCTAACATAAGATCTCTGTTTTGGACTTTACTGTAAGTAAGAGCTATCTAACTATCCTTAGAAAATACTAATTGTGATGAATTATTAACTAACCTTATTGTGATAATCATTTTACAATAGATACATATATCAAATTGTCACACGTACATGTTAAACTTACACAACGTTATTTACCAATTATATCTTAATAAATTTGGGGTTAAAAAAATCCTAATTGTTCCTCCTGATGGTGTTTCACTAGTAATTTGTAAATGCTTTCATTATACCGTTTTTGTTTTTGTTTGCTTTTTAGGGCCACACCCATGGCATATGGATGTTCCCAGGCTAGGGGTCAAATTGGAGCTGTGGCCGCAGCAACATGGGATCTGAGCTGTATTTGCGACCTATACCACAGCTCACAGCAGTGCTGGGTCCTTAACCCACTGAACAAGTCCAGGGATTGAACCCACATCCTCATGGATCCCAGTCGGGTTCATTAACCTGATGAATGAACCACGAAGGGAACTCCCTCATTTTACCATTTGTCACATTGTATCTTTCCTCCTCTCTCTTCCCTATTCTTGCTGTGAGCACCTGAAAGACAGCCTATCTTCTTTATCTTTGTATTCCTAATACATTTTTGCTAAATTGAATAAAAATGCCAGGAGTTTTTCTGAATAAGATCTTTGGAGTGGTATCTGTTAAAGTAAATGTACCTCAGAGCCTACAGTTATTGAGTCTTTGTGGTAAACCCCTGTTCTAAGTATGTTGTGTGCATTAACTCATTTATTCCATACAATGAATCTTTTGGAGTAGGTACTACAATTTTCCCATTTTAAAGATGTGGGAATTTAAGGCCCTGAGAGTTTAAATAACTTGCCCAAGATCACATAATTAGTAGGTTCTCACTGAAGAGTGCGCACTCTTAATCACTGTGCTATCCTGCCTCTCATAACAACATATAAACCTTATTTTTCTGTTTCTTCTTCAGTCCTTTATATTAACCATTACCTCCTTCATCTGCTATAATGATTTTTCAAGGTGAATTATTGAGATATGTATCAGTATCATATCTAATGACAATAAAACACATTGTATGTTTACTACAAACTATTTGAATGATTTTTGCTATGGCTGCTATATATAAGGTACCATTGCTTTCTGCTAATTAGGGACTAAGCCTTGGGTATTACTTTAGGATACAGATGGCATATTTACATACTGCAAAATATGCTGAAGTTCTCCAATTGGCAATACTAATAATTTGCAGTTTGAAAATGACAGTCAGTGGAGGTGGCTCTGAAACAGGGTAAAACATTTATCTGAATGTAAAAAATACAAAGGAAAATGTAAGAGGAAGAGAATAGGATATTTTGCATTATTTCTTATTGAATTTACTTGATCACTTAAAAGTGATTCAAAATACATCCTTATCTTTCTCAGTATTTATTACAAATGCACATTTCTTGTTAATACTGTTTAATATGAGGTTTTTATTTAATAAATCTGTACATCATAGATATGAAATTTTGTTCATTAGCCTAATTCTTGTGTTCTAAATCTTCCAAAGTCGCCTGAGAAATTAAAAACCAAGTTCAGTTTAAACACAGTAAAAAACATTTTTGTATAATAAATACGTTTATTTCCAACCAGCTACATTTATTCTGTCCATTGATTAAAGAGGAAAGAAGAGCTTTTAGAAAATATTATACTTTCCTTTCATGCAGTTTTTTCCAAATATGTATTTTTAACAATTCAAAAACTCTTTTCATTGCATACTTACCCATATTTGTCTTTATTCTGTGTTGTTTTGGAGGCTTCGTTATGGATGGAAGTCGAAGGGCATAGAAGCTGGGCAGTTGTAGAATATTTTTCAGCAATAGCATCTGGTTTCTTGGCAGTCATCATAGGCCAAGGCAAGGCAGCCCTGGCATATCTCCAGATTTTCCTGTGGGTATTGCTGAAGGATTTCCAGGTCTGCCATGTTGTTGTAATAGTGTTTCCTAGAAACCCAGAAACTCAGAATGGAATCCAAAGTCTGATAGTACACAAGGTCTGCATAATCTGGCCCTCTTGCTATCTTTTGACAGCTGACCTATTACCCTTTGCCCAGTTCACTCAGCTATAGCCACACTGGCCTCTTTGCTGGTTTTTTTTTTTTTTTTCTGTTTCTCAAACATTCAAAGCATAAGCACATCCTTGACCTTTGGACTTTCACCTATCCTTTGCCTCTGCTGGGACGCTATCCCCAGATAATGATCTGGCTTACTCTCTCACTTCTTTCGAGTCTCTACTCAAATGTCTCCTTCTTTTGATTTTTCTGACCTCCTATTTATTTATTTACTTGTATATTTTATTTTATTTTTTTATTGTTATTTCCCCAGTACAATTTTTTTCTACTGTATAGCATGGTGCATTATGTATACCATTGAATTGTACACTTAAAAGTTTTGAAATTATGATATGTGGATATCTCAATTTTTTATGTATCTATTTTTATTGAAGTATAGTTGTTTACAATGTTGTGTTAATTTCTGCTGCAGAGCAAATTGATTCAGTTATACATATTCAGTTATACATATATATGCATTCTTTTTTAAAATGCTCTTTTTGATTATGGCTTATTGTAGGATATTGAATATAGTTCCCTGTGCTATACAGTAGGACCTTGTTGTGTATCCATTCTTTGTATAACAGCTTACATTTGCTAACCCCAAACTCCCACTCCATCTTACTCCCTTCCCCCTCCCCCTGGGACACCACATGTCTGTTCTCTATGTCCATGAGTCGGTTTCTTTTTCATAGATAGGTTCATTTGTGTCATATTTCAGGATCCGCATATAAGTGATGTCATGTAGTATTTGTCTTTCTCTTTCTGACTGACTTCCCTTAGTATAATAATCTCTAGTTACATCCCCATGTTGCTGCAAATGGCATTATTTCATTCTTTTTTTTTTTGGCTGAGTAGTATTCCACCATATATATGTACCATATCTTCTTTATCCATTCATCTGTCAATGGACATTTAGGTTGTTTCCATGTCTTGACTATTGTGAATAGTGCTACTATGAACATAGGGGTGCATATATCTTTTTGAATTGTAGTTTTGTCTGGGTATATGCCAAGGAGTGGGGTTGCTGCATCATATGGTAATTCTATATTTAGTTTTCTGAGGAACCTCCATACTGTTTTCCATAGTAACTTAGCCAACTTACATTCCCACCAACGGAGTAAAAGGATTCCCTTTTCTTTGTACTCTTTCCAGCATTTGTTATCTGTAAACTTTTTTTGCTTTTTTTTGAGGGCTGCACCTGCAGCATATGGAAATTCCCAGGCTAAGGGTCAAATACGAGCTGCCAGCCTATGCCACAGCCACAGCAACATGCGATCCGAGTCGTGTCTGCAGCCTATACCAGGGAAATGCTGGATCCTTAACCAACTGAGCAAGGCCAGGGATCAACCCTGCAACCTCATGGATACTAGTTGCATTCATAACCTGCTGAGACACAACAGGAACTCCCTATTTGTAGATTTTTTTGATGATGCCATTTTGACTGGTGTGAGGTGATACCTCACTGTAGTTTCGATTTGATTTGCAAATCTCTAATAATTACTGATTTGAGTATATTTTCATGTGTGTATTGGCCATCTGTATTTCTTCTTCAGAGAAACTTAACCTCCTCTATATTTAAAAATCCTCTCTCCCACATATTAATATATGTGGTCACTTTATATTCCATACATACCACCATCAGAGTTATATATCTGTGTTTGTCCGCTCCCCTTGACTCCCTTCTACAAAGTCACTGCTCACCTCTGTTTTGACATGTAGTACTTGGCCAGCAGTTAGCTACTCAATAAATACTTTTTGAATGAACTTGAACTGAAATTCACCTTTCAGTTACAAATAAACAATGCTTTTAAATGTTGGGAACCTAACATATATTCATTTACTAAAAGTATTTTATTGAACTCAGCACATGCACTCAAATATACATACCCATTGAAAAAATTGCCTGTGACTTAGTTTATGGGAAATAATGCTTGGATTTCAAATTCAACTTCTGGACTCACTGATGAGTTTTTATGTCCCATTGATAGAGTCACGATGCACTTGTTTAGAGCTTCTCTGATGAGCCACGGCTTTGTGACTAGAGAGTTAAAGGAGCATTGCAAACGCAAGCTGTACTCCTTGGAACACATTCAGAGCTGGGTCTCTTCACTATTGCTTGCCCAGCTCTCGGAAACAGAGGAAAACAGTCAGATTCATTCCCATGATGCCAATTTCCAACTGCCCTCATTATCACCTCTTCGAATATATTCTCCAAGAACCAAATTATTAATTGTTTCAATGACTGAACTTTTATTTCTGTAAATAAAGTGTTATGTATTTACATATTTAATTTAGCATACTGAAAGAAAAGATACTTGAAAGAAGCAGAAAGAGATTGAGTTTTCTTGTTAAAACTACTCGGGGTGGCTTTGTTTATTTTTAGTTATTTGCACTATGCAACTGTATTCGATAAGTCTATGCTCTTTCTGAATGCATTCCAATATAATTGGTACAATTGGAAAATGAATTTTTTTTCTTTTTTTTTTAATAGCAGACAACTGGGCACTCTGTTATGTGATGAATTCCACTTTTTTTTTTTAATTCTCTTTGTGTGAGGGTAGGACCTTTGACCTGAGCCTCTTTCCTGTCCTTTTTTCTTTTGTTACAGATTCTCCTCTCCTCCACACCCAACATAGTCCCCCTATTCCGCATCCCATTAGCACAATGGGAAAATAGGCAAGATGATCTCTAGCCAGGAAGACCCTTTTTTTCAATTTATTTTTCTTTACTTGACATTCTTGGGCTGGCTACAAAGGATAATGAAATGAATTAAACAGGTTCTGGCTCTCCAGTGGATTAGAGTCAATGCTTGTCCCATTTTTCCTTTGGTTTTTTTGGTGGGAAGACAAATGGCAGAAGTCTCAAAGGGGGTGAAATAGGCCTGCTCTCACCTGAGACAGATTTTTGGCCTTTTGTGTATATTCACATAAACTTTAATTTTAAAAACCTATAGGCATCGTAATATAATTGTAATTACCTTAACCTAATAATGTGGTTGCATTTTAAAATGTGTACATTTTAAGACAAATGTTAACATAAAATCCTACAACGTAAATTATTCTTGGATGCCCAACAGTTACTCTTGAAGTACACATAGGATGAATTTCTCTTTAAACCTTAAGGTAATGGCGGGAAAACATCCCTTTTATGTAGCCCAAACTGAAAGTTCTGATAGAATATACAACTTCTCTTTGTAGTCGGTTCCCCAAGAGGACATAACTTGTGGAGGAATGAGTCCTTGTGAACACTGAATGGGGACAGTAAGGAACTTGGTTCCTAGATTTCATTCTGTCCACTGCTTACCCATTGGTATGCTTATGCAAGTCCTTTCCTTTTCTAAGCTTACATTTTCTTCTATAAAGCAGAGGGATTGGATTAGATCATATTTGCACTTCTTTCTTCTAACATCGTTTTATCTAGTGTTTCTTTGCAAGAAAATCAATGCATTCTATGGTGAACTCAAGTGCTTATTGGTTCAGGAAGACAGAAATGGAGAGAAATGACCTCCATCTCTGGGGTTCCTTTTGGAGAGGCCGTGAGGAAAAGCATACTAAGAAAAGGGTGTGGGCAGAAATTATAGCAATTTTAGGAAGGCAGAAACAAAAAGGTAAATGAAGGAGTTTTCGTGGTTCTTGTTAACACATCAGTTAATTGTTAGGCATCAAGTTAGTTGCTAGGGACATAAAAACAAATGACTCAGTTCTTCCCTTAAGGGGCTCAGAATTTGGTGAAAGTACACAGAGATAGAGAGTGAGGTATGGTGGGAAGACAAAGGAGGCAGTGGTCAGAAAAGTCTTTAAGGAGAAAGCGATATTTGAGTTGAGACTCCAAAGATGTTTAGAATCATGACAAGCAAGAGGAGTTAATAGGAAAGGAAAAAATATGGCAGTAGAAAAATATGCAGGAGGGGCAAGGAGATTAACTTGGAAATTAACTCAATATGTGATGAGTGGGAGAAGTAGTTCTTCCTCTCTTCTTCCTCTCACCTCCTATCCCTACGGCCCGTTTTCTTGGTGTCAAGTATTAGGGGTATAACTAAACAAGTGCCTTCTGTGCTGAAAACAAGGCCTTCAGTTCTTTCCTTCCATAAAACCACAGCTATATTTCCTGGATCATTTTGTTGACATTGGAGGTTTATGAGAAGTAAAAGTATTTGTGATCTCTTTCAAATTATTTTTAAGCTCTCTCGCCCACCCCTCCTTCAGTCTGTAATGACTTGTTACTGACACATTTTCTTCCCTGTGCTGGACAAGCACTAAATCAGTCTGCTTAATTACCCCTGTCTCCGTTCCACCTTCTCTCAGCCTCACAGCTGAACTTACCCAGCTTTATAGCATGCCTTGCTTGAGAGGCAGAGGAATGATCGTCAGCATTGTTTTGAGAAGGTAACAAAAACCAGGATATCCCTGCAGAACTGTGCCAGGCTTGGGACCCAGTGTCAGGCAGCATCCATCAAGTAAATAATGGCATTTCCTTAAGGATGCCCCCTTACTCACAGCCCTCTTATTTCTCCAGTGTCTCTGCATTTTGCCCCTGAATAGTGTCTGGTACCCAAGAACAGTATCTGAGTTAACCTGGGCTGGAGGCCTGGAGTTCTTGCACATTATGTGGAACCACAGCACATTAGGTAAATATAAAGATGAGGGTTGAAATCTTCCAGTAGTGCCTACTGAATCTGTTTTTATGGAGTAGCATTTTCTCTTCTTTTCCTTTCTTCATTATCTACCAATAGGTAAGTTGTATTTGAAGGAGAATTTTTTTTTTCTTCTCTCTGGGTCAGATTCAGACAGGCCACTTTAAAATGCCCTTTCTAATTGAAATGACAAAACACAGGAGAATTTACTCCAAAGAGAATCCAGTGTGTGAAGTTGTGCCTGCTTGGTTTCCAATATTAGAGCATACTGGGCCAATTTAAAACCCTGTCAATTTTCTTTTTTATCAAGTTCTTCTATTTCTACCTATACCCTGCATAGTTCTTTTTATTTCAGCAGTCTATTAAGCATATGCTACTAGGGTATTTTAGGTGTCCTCTATGTGGCCCAAAGTTTGGTTGAATAGGGGAGTTTCACTAAAAACTGTGCCCCTTGCTTCTTCAAGATGACTGGAAGTACCCTTAACTCTTTTTTTTTTCTCTGTTTGAGGACTGTAAAAAAGCCATGTTAGAAAAAGAAGCTTTAAGACATCTGGAAATACAGTTTACTAGGTTTTCTACTTGAGAGCTCAGAAGAGCAGCAATGTCAGAATCTCTTCTCTTGGACAGTGACTCTCCTCTGGTGGTTCGGAACAGAAAAAGGGTTTCATTGTGATTCACTGTACAGCTTATTTAAAATAATTTTAATTTACAAAAGCAGAACACACATGGGCTTTAAAGTGGGACTTATTCTAAAAGAGATAATTCCTATCTTATGTAACTGTCTTGAAGATGAAATAAAATAATAAGTGTAAAATACCTAGCGTAGGACCTGGCTGAGCTGGTGTGTAATATGTGTTTGTTGAGTTAACACAGGAATGAATGAGGTTGATAACTGAATGAGTGTTATGTGGTTACGTGAAAATCATGTGATTATGAGAATAAAAGATCTTTCACCTCTTTGTCTAGGGTGCTCTCTTTTGATTTTTATCATAGAAAGTAGGTCTAAAAATATATTTCACATTATGGTAAATATTAGATACACTGTGACACTATCCATTATAATTTGACATAAATTTGGCTCTTTGGGAGGGAAAGCATGCCTTTCTTCCCAAATACAATAGTGTCGTAAAATGACTCTGACCCATTTCTTAGATCCAGGCCTTAGGCCAGTGTGTATTCTCAAAGACATTCAGGCATTTCTCTATAAGGCTGAATAGTGGGTAGGACCATTATTTTGTGTTGAATCTAAGCAGACTTAGTTATTATGATGGCACTAGGATCCAAATGCAAAATAGGTTTTCTTTAAGGCTAGTCTCAGGACACACAACTCCAGAAACACTATTACAGGTATATATTTGTGGGTTTGTGAGATCTTCATAGGACTTTCCTCATCCATTTTACTTAAAAGATTGGTCAATGAGTTAGTGGTAAAGCACAGAAAAGATTCTTTGTGTGCCTTGGTTTTAGTTCATTCTTCCTTCTAGATACTTCTCAGTGGGGAATAAAGTCTGAAATTATTAATATGGCCTAATAAAATGCTACCCCTCCCTTTCCACCTGGATGGTTCTTAAAGTGTTACTTTGTAGAGAAGCTATTCTGATCCTCTAGATATGTTAAATACCTTTGTTCGCTGGTCTCTTAACAGTCTCTGTTTTTCTTTCTCAGTACTTATCCCAACCATAATTCAGTTACTGCCTGAATCTTTACTGGCTCTATTAAGGCAGGGGCTATTTCTGAGCTGCTTGTTGTTGCACCTCCATTGTTTAGCACAGTATTTAGATAATAGTACACAGATGGTAAAGATTGGCCATTGAACAATTTCACCAATACTGGAAATGTGCTTGAAAAGTACAAAGGTTGGTTCATATATCCATTTCTACTCTAGATAAAGTTTGAATTATAGCTAGAGAGTTCTTATTCTAGCTTCAGTACTAACCATATGATCTTGGGCATGCTACTTCTCTTCTCTAGACCTCAGCTCATCAGTGGAAGAAGGAGATCAGACTAGACTAAATGGTGAATTAAGCTCTTTTCTGTTCTAGGTACTAAGTATGTTACTGTTTAGCTTACGAAAATTTTAACGCTGGCTACTTTATTAAAACTGAACTATTAATAAAGTTAGAATATTTTTAGCCATAAAATAGTAACAGTACTATTTTATAGTACTTAAAGTACTCCTATAAAATATGAGTGAATTTATGATTTTGAAAAATATTTAGCTATGCTCATTTTTACATATATGCATATTTGGGGTAAAGAGACAATTCAAGATCCCAAATAATCACTGAACATTTTTCAAAATGGAAATGGAAAAAACCTATATTTACAAAAACAGTCTTCACCAAAGTTTAAATGTTTATAGGACTTTGGTTAAGCCTGTTACAAGCTTTACTACACTGTTGATTTTTTAAACCTCAGTGTTGTTTGGAAATGAATATTCATTACTGTCATCATTATGACTGTGAACTACGATCTGAGAGTCTTACATGGAATGACTTTTTTGTAAACCCTTATGTAATAGTTAATCAGAGTTTAACCTTCTTCCTTCCTAAGCCATTAGTTTGCAAAGGGGTTTTCTAACTTAAAGCTATTTATTATTTTTTTGGCTGCACCCATGGCATGCAGAAGTTCCTGGACCAGGGTTCGAACACACACCTTAACAGTGACAACACTGGATCTTTAACCTACTGTGCCACAAGGGAATTCCTAAAGCTATTTATTTGAATAACTATTTTATGTTCTTTCAGAAAATGATGCAGTAGCATTTAGAGACACTTCATAAGTAATTAGGCAGGGAAGAAAAATCAGTATTACAATTTCTGTTAGAAGAGTTTGACAGGTTAGTGAAGCTAGCAGTTAGGAGCTATCTAGTCAATGTTCTAAAAATGACTTCAAGAGAATAATTCATTTCTTGTTAAGCAGTATAATTCAATTTGGACTGAGTTTGTTTTCCTTTTATTTTTTTAAAACTCAACGCCATAAAATTATTCATTACTTTTACAATAAATGTAATCATATACAATTGCTGTTGCCTCGTTTATAGAGAGAATATCTCTCCTCCCTGATATCCAGTGAATTTATATAGCATATTAATTTGGAAAAATATTGATTAGTTTTCTTTGTTTTGCAAGGCAATTCTCTTGATGCTAGGCCTTCTTGATGCGAGGCATTCAAAAATAATTAGGTTGACCTCAATAAGCTTATAGTCTATCAAGCAAAATAAGACCTGTGCACAAAGTTAATAAAAAAAAATAATAAGCATTACAAGAAAATTGCAAATCAAGTGTTTAGGATCTTTATTTTAAAACTCCCCCAGAGCTATATCCTTGTTCCAACTTTGAATCCTCCTCAGCTCCTAACACAGAGCCTGGTGTATAGAACATATTCTGTTAATGTTCGCTTAGAAGATGAACTATCTGTGAAATGATTCTGTAAACCTATGCCTATTTAATGAATAGCATTCTTTTATCCAAGTCATACCAAAATCTTCAATCTGAAAAGCTCTATACTTATATCTAAAATAATCATGTTTTCTTTGACAGAATGTGAACATTTTTATTTTCGTGAGCTCCTTCTGTCTTTACATTGGAATCCAATTTCTAATTTCTATTTCAAAGCTCATTCTACTAAATCTTTTTTTGGTCTTTTGAGGGCTACACCTATGGCATATGGAGGTTCCCAGGCCAGGGCTCGAATCGGAGCAGTGGCTGCTAGCCTACACCACAGCCACAGCATCTGTGACCTACACTACAGCTTATGGGATCTGAGCCGCATCTGTGACCTACATTACAGCTTATGGCAACACCAGATCCTTAACCCACTGAGCGAGCCCAGGGATCAAACCTCCAAACCCCCAACCTCAGGGTTCCCAGTTGGATTTGTTTCCACTGCACGACAATGGAAACTCCCTCATTCTAAATCTTATCTGATATTCTACTGTCCAGTTTACCCAGCTCTGTGAGTTTTCCTCCTGCCCCTACTGTGTCAGTAATCACAACTCACAAGGAACTCTGAGGAATCTTGCTTTTCTTAAGTACAACACTTTAAAAAGTGTTATAAAATAAGTGATTGTTGAAACTTTAGAGGAAGCAATGAACACTATTTCTAAAAGACGTCTATCGTTCAATTATTTTGAAGGATTTCTGAATTTAGTCAGCCTTTGAAAAAAAATAGATTTGTTCCCCAGAATTTCTTTTTCTGCTTTTCTTCACTAGTTGAAATTCCCTGAAGGACTCAAGATTGAGTTAAATTGACTTTCTTCTGATCTTGTGGATCATAAAGTAAAATGAAAGCATAAATGATGACTAAGGGCTCTTGCCTCTCTAAGATTTCTTGATTTTAATACTCTCAAGTAAGACATATCAGTCATGATACCAGCCTCCACATAGCCAATACCTTTACAACGTCCAACCATCTCTATTCCATGCAGTACAGAACTTTTCTTTGCTAGCTTAATCCAAGCAGAAATTTTTAGAAGCTTCACTTTCTCACTCTTTGAAGACACCTGGCTGAATTTTAGAAGAAAAGGAGACAACAGGGTAAAAAGGAAACAAGACAGCTTCCCCTCCCCGCCACCGAAATTCTAGCAATTTGACTGACTTTACTTGTGAATTTTTCTTGCCACTGAGTCATTGCATATACAGAATTATGAAACTTTAATTTCTTTAGAGGCTTGTTATATTAGAAAAATTGTTCCAAAGAAAGCAACAATCATGACATAAGCACATCTGGCTCTTGCAAATTATTCTTTATTAAGCTTTCATTTAATTACATGTGCTGAAAGGTCTGTTTTTGATTACTGTAATTTTTTTTATTTGTCCATCTGAATGATAGTAATGCTGGAAATTACATACAAACCACCTGTTTTTTCTCCCCTACTAATGTGGCAAAGTTTGAGCTATTTTCTCTGTGGTTGATGAACTAGGAAGCTTTCTATTTATGATAGAAATGTGACTATCAAGGTAATGGCTTAATCTTGACGATAAGAAGAAAAGAAAATATTTGAATGGCGTTTTCAGGCATGAAGTAGTGTTAAGATTGAGGTATCTGAATTCTGGTTAACCACAGCAGATTGACACATTCATTTATCACTGATTTCATCCCAAAGCTAATAAATCGACAGGAATTAACATCCTCTTTAGGAAAAAGAAGCTTGATTTTTTTCCCCCCGCTCAAATCTGACTATGTTCTCTTTAGGGTTGTGTTATATGCTGCATAGAAATAAGACCTGAGGAAAGTGGAACTACCTTAAGGGCCTCAGGGCTCTTAAGGGCAGTACTCTTACCATCCAGAAGGATCAGCTTCCCCAGAGAAGCTTGGTCAGTATTAAATTAGAACGATGGTCTTCCAGAAATCCCTAGGAAAGTTTAGATTAGTTTCTTAGTTCCTAAATGTTAAAATTACATGACTGACATACTGACATTTAAAGAATTTTAATAAAGATTTTAGGTACTAGAAAGAATATTTGAGACCATTTAGCCAAATTCCTTTTAGTACAATCAAAGAAACTGAGTCCTAGAGCAATTCAATCTTTTGTTTAGGGTCATAGATTTATTTCTAGAAGAAACAGGAACAGCAGGATGTGTCCCATACCACTCTTATTTCTGTTGTACCATTTGTTCTCTTTTATTTTCCTCTTTAAAAATAGTGAAAGCAAAATTACAAGACTGTCAGAGAAATATTTAACAATACGGTAAGTTTTTTGGAAACTCCATTTCAGCTGCATTTAAAGAGATGATGTTTGTCTTCCTTGTTTTGCAGCAGCTCTATGCCGCTCAGCTGGCCAGCATGCAGGTGTCACCTGGAGCAAAGATGCCATCAACTCCACAGCCACCAAACACAGCAGGGGCAGTCTCACCTACTGGGATAAAAAATGAAAAGAGAGGGACCAGCCCTGTAACTCAAGTTAAGGTATTTGCTTTGCAGGATTATGGAAACAGTTTGGAAAATAGCTTCACAAGAAAGATAGTGAACCAGGCTGTGCTGGGAATAAACAGCAGGAAGCAAAGCAATATAAAGGAACCCCAAAATGCTCCTCTTTATGGTAAATTTCATGATTGAGCACTGAGAAACAGGTGTTTCCCTTTTGATAACAATAGTGCCATATTATGAGATCTTTACCTAAATCTGCAAACTTACTTCTCAAGAGTGTTTCCCCTTTGGATTCTGGCTTTTATTTTTTAATGTTCATTGGCATGAATGGCCATGGTTTTATTACCAGTCTCTGTCATAGACTTCTGACACTTCTAAGTTCCTTAAACAGGTGGGGAGCCAACATAGTGCTAGAGAAGGAGGATCTCAGAACTGTAGATTGACATAAGGGGACAAAAAGAACCTAATGCTGGACTTTACCTGGTTTGTTAATAAAGGTCTCTCTCCTTCAAAAGCAGTTATAAACATGGGCTCTGAGGAATGAATAGGGTCATTACCTAATCACGCCTTGATGCCATGTAGAGTTGTGAAAGGATGAACAGGCTCTCCCAAGTTATGGCTGAAACATTAATAGATACCTTTCCTCACTGATTTTCAGTGTCTTAAAATGGGGCAGCCAAGAGGTACTTGGTGACAGAGGAGAATTGATGATCCAGTCCAGCTTTGTGCTACAATTGGTACTTATAGGTTTTTATGATTGCCTTTGCTTCCTATATTGCATTAAAAAATTCAAGCAGTTCAAAGAAACAGTTGTTTTGTATCATTGACAACTTCTTTGAAGGGTATGCTAAGCATAGATGTATTATTGTAATGTGCCCAAAGTAGTGCATTTGGAGAACTTTTGCAATTATTACACCATTGCATGGGAAACATCTAAGGCAAATAAAATGGCATTGAAGCCCACAAAAGTACTGGAATTATTTTCTAAAAGTTGTAGATAGGAATTTTGAGATTTCAGAAAGGCCCTTAAAAAATATGGATCCCAGGAGTTGCTGTTGCGGCTCAGCGGTAACGAACCTTACTAGTGTCCATGAGTATACTGGCTTGATCCCTGGCCCTTGTCAGTGGGTTAAGGATCTGGTATTGCTGTGATCTGTGGTGTAGGTTGAAGTCACAGCTCAGATCCTGCATTGCTGTGGCTGTGAAGTAGGCCAGCAGCTGCAGCCCCAATTCAACCCCTAGCCTGGAAACTTCCATATGCCACAGGTGTGGCCTTAAAAAAAAAAACAAAACCAAAAAGTGGTTCCCAAATTCCAAAGATAACTAACAAAAGGTAAACATCATTAGGAGGGATAAGGTCTGCCTGTGCTGACACAAAGGAATTAATTCAGTGCCACCCTTGCCTTTAGATCTTCCAAAGAAATGGATGAACATTTATGCTCTGTTACTATAATTGTTGAGATACGACAGGCAGTTTACGTTTAATAAGATAGCATTAACTTGTGGAAACAGACAATCTATTTTGTGTCCCAAGAGTTTCTGTTTGTGAATAAGAGTCAGAATACTACAACTCAAATCAAGGTACTTTGTTTAATTATAGTTGTTGGAATATAAGCATATCAAACATCAATGACTTGAGTTATTGAGTATTAGTGATTTTTAACATGAAAAAGTCATTTTATAAGTGGGTTGGCCAAATGGAACTGCACCAAACCAAGCCTTTATTGGATGAGTAAAATGTTCCCTGGTTAAATTTAAGTTTATATCTGCTTTTACCATTCCAGCTTTGTGGGCCAACTGAATTTTATTACTCACTTGACCACATGCAAATTCTTAGGGAGTTCTCTATATAATTTGACTTGACTATATTTTATGTTTATAACAAAGGAAACATTTATTATACTTATTAGATTGTTTATTGTGTGCATGAGTAAAAATATATAGACCAAGACTAAAAGTAAATGTCTAAAATTTTAAAAAGAATAACCCCCACCTATTACTGCAGAACTTCTGAAAAGAATTTTTTGTTGTTGTTGGTCTTTTGCCTTTTCTAGGGCTGTTCCCGCGGCATATGGAGGTTCCCAGGCTAGGGGTTGAATCAGAGCTACAGCTGTGGGCCTACACCAGAGCCACAGCAACGTGGGATCTGAGCTGCATCTGCAACCTACACCACAGCTCATGGCAGCGCCAGATCCTTAACCCACTGAGCAACGACAGGGATCAAACCTGCAAACCTCATGGTTCCCAGTCAGATTGCTTAACCACTGCTCCACGATGGGAACCCCTGAAAATAATCTTATATTTTGCTAATTGAAAGAATTATGGTCACAAAAATATCTCATATATCTGTTTATAGTCACTGTTTTTCCTCTGTATATAACATGACTACCTGGCATATTGTATTGTTAACTGAAGGTAACACAAATAAAAATAGGTGGTCTTCTGTACTTTTTCCCCCCAGAATTTTTGTTTGTTATAATTGTCAACAGCAGAAGCCAGGATGTTTCTTTTCAAATGTCAGTTCTGTCATTTTTACTAGATGTGTCACCTTGGGCAAGTTACTTAACTTCTTTTAGCCTTAGTTTTTGCCTCTGTAAAAATGAAAGTAATATTATTTTGAGTCTTAAATGAGAAGCACATCCTCTCACATATAGCGAGTCTTCCATAAGTGTTAGTATAGTGATGATGACGATGATGATGGCAACCTAATGGTAATAAAGAAGATGCTGATGGTGGTAGTAGTGGTTGTGACTGAAGTATCTAGTAATAGACTGAGAGAGCTCCTAAAAGAAACCTAGAGGATTTCCATCTTAAACAATTATAGAAGAATAGGAATTTACACTCCCAACTTGAACAACTAAAACATAAGACAAAGTACATAAAACAGTTGTTTCAGACATTTCTAGTAGGAGTACAGAACCAGGATCCCTGAGAAGAGAGACAAGTGAGGCAAGCACTATGATTGTTCCAGAGTACTGTCTAGAGGGAGTTTCCAGGCAGTAGTGCATGGGTATCCACATGCAGCCTGGCAACCTTCCTGAGTGGAGAGATGGAGTTCATAGTTTAAGGATGTCAAGGTAGATGGAATTTGTGAAGTAGAGTACTAGAAGAAAGAGCTATACAAAGAGAGAACACTGGAGATCTGCAGAAGGTTCCCCTGTATTTAGCTGCATATTAATCAGCATATGCATGTGAAGAAACTATCTGAGGCCAGGAAAAGACCAGATGTAGCAGACAAAGCATTAAAAGGTTCACAAGGGACTGAGAATTATAGGTACTCCCACTGGCCAAAGTGGAAAGATCTCCTGACATATGGGCACCAAGTAGAATCCCCCGCAGGATATTATTACCTCAATAGTGAGGCCACATGATCCCTAGATTAATCACTGCTCTGAATCTGCCTAACAAAGCTTAAAAGTAAACCTAGAAAGGATCAACTTTTTCTGCATCTCAGAATAAAATCCATAAATGTTTAAAGGAATAAACTCTGACACCCAACAATGTAAAATTCACAATGTGTAGTATCTATTCAATAATGACCAGGCTTTCATAGAAGCAAGAAAATAGGAACAACAATGAGGACAATAGTTAGTCATTAGAAACAGACCCTAAAGTGACATAGATGATAGAATTAGTAGGTCAGACAGTAAAAACATCTCTTTTTTTGACAGTAAATGTGGGAACTGGGGGACTCAAGGTCTCAGGGACCAAGAGCACTGCCTCAAGATACCACACCGCTTTTATTGTGCTCTTTAGATGAGATCAAGTGAGGAGTGTCTATGTGTGCATGATATAGGGTTTGTTTACTATCATATAAGTTCTTTTACTATTTTAAAAGCCACTTAGCTGGTAAAATGTTAAGTTTTTACTCTGACCTTTAGGAAAAACAGCTCTTATAAGAGATTTCCAGCTATAGCCAAGTGAAGAGGTAAGCATAACTGCTCCCTGAAAAACACCCACAAAGTTTCTGTTGGGCCAGGGTAGGGTGTGCAGATCAACACCAGACCTGCCATGGTAGAAGGGGAGTGACTTGATTGTGAGTTGTTAAGTGCTTCTCATACTCAGTGGCATTCGTGGTAGAAGTAGCAATTATTGAATTACAAGAATAAATAAGAAATTAGAATACACAGTCATATCTTTTTTATTGAGCCTCACTTTATTGTGCTTCATAGCTATTGCTTTTTGTTTTTTGTTTGTTTGTTTGTTTGTTTTTTGCAATTTGAAGGTTTATAGCAACCAGGCTAGTCAGATGATGGTTAGCATTTTTTTAGCAATGAAGTATTCTTCCACAGAATATGGAAGTTGCCAGGTCGGAGATTGAATCTGAGTCACAGCTGTGACAACAGTGGCTCCTTAACCCATTGCACTGGGCCAAATATTAACCTATTACACTGGGCCAAAGGTCAAACCTGCGCTTCCACAGCGACCTGCGCTGCTGCAGTCAAATCCTTAACCTACTGCACCACAGCAGGAACTCCAATAAACTATTTTTAATTAAGGTGTATACATTTTTTACATAAAAAACACATTATTACACTTATTAGACTTGTTGTGATGTTTGATTTATCGCAGTGGTCTGGAACTAAACCCATAATATCTCTGAAGTATGCATATATTCAAACCTGAATAAAATCAGGTGTTATAAACTCCATATATTCAAGAAGATAGAGGAAAACATGAACATTATAGGGTAAGACATGGGAAACTTAAACTGAATCCTAGAGATGAAAAATACAGTGTTTGAAATGAAAGTACACTGGATTAGTACTGATTTAGACTATCAACAGATTAGTTATTGTAGAAGAAAAGATTAGTGAACTTGATGACCTAACAATGAAACTGTCCACAATGAAATACATAGAAAAAAGGCTTTCAGTGCTGTGGGATATCAAGCAGACTAATGTATCCAACTGGCACCCCAGAAAGAGAAGGAAGGGACAGACAAATATATTTGAAGAATTAATGGCTGAAATTTTTCTATATTTGAAGAAAACTCTGAACTCGGGTATCTCAGAAGCTCAGTGAACCCCAAGTAGAAGAAATGTGGAGAAAACTAATATATAAAACATTATTTAGATATGAGAAAAGGCACTAGAATTCAGAGCAAAGGGAAGTAAATTGTAATTAAGCACATCCAATAATCTTGGCATTCATAATGATACAATTATGTTTCTTGAGAACCTATTCTATGCCTAGATAGAGATAAAAGTACATTGCAACATAGATATGCCAGATTTCTTATCTCCTACCAAGACAAAGAAACAAGGCAAAACAACAGAAGAAAGCTATGGCATCACTACATTATCAAATGACTTCTGTTCTCTGATAGTTTAGTGGAAAAGAGCCCTCGGAATTGGAGTCTAATAAGCTGTAATTCAAATTTTGTCCCTTCATGTATGGCTTTAACACTCTGACTGCTTCTTCCTTTGTAAATTTAGAATAATACTGCCCAACCTCATAGAATAATTGATGATTAAATGAGCTAATGAATGTATGTCAGAATGTCTAGCACCTTGTTGGTGTATAGTGGCTCTGCTGTGCAGGTTATTTTGATTTTCTCTTTCTAATCCTTCCTGAGTATTGATTTCTAGCATCCCTTTTTATTCCCTCTTAAACAATGACATTTGTACTGGAAGAATCAGGCCCTCTTTTCTGCAGATGAAGAAATTGAGCCCAAAGAGGTCACATGTTTGCCAAGGAGGAACGAGTTTAGTTGCTAAGCTCTACTGTATGTTTTAAACAATGGCATTAAAAGCAAGTTCTCTGTGCCTTTTCAGAAGCAAAATAGGAGTTAACATTTGCTAACAATTTAATTTTAAACACAATAACACAGGCCTTAAAACCAAACATTTAAATGAATATGCTCATATTACAACTAAATTTCTTGAAAGATGGAAGTGTTGTTAAGGGTATTTTATGGCAGGATAAATGAAACAAAATAAAGGTAAGGAGCTTAGCTTTCAAGCTTCTGGTAAAACTAGAGTTAAAGACAGATATTTGAATACTGTGCTCAGCATAGTACGGGCATCTTAAAATAGACATTCTGTAAATATATATAGCAAGGAATATAAAGAGACATCACTTTAGACATGAAAAATAAATTGCATATAGCATGGTATATAAAACATAATTATAATGTGTGCTTACTCTTTGCAAAAATTAATTTTAAACATGAATAGAGACCAGAATATAGACCATGAATGGTGCCCACACCCAGAAAGCCACATAGAAGCCATGCTGTGGCATGCGGCTCCCTGGGCAAAGGCCCAGGAGAGCAGAAGAAGGCTTTCTGTGTTTCCATTTTTAAAGTACTTGCAATTGTTTGATTTAAAATATATATTAAAAAATTAGTGGCAGAGCCTATTTATAGTTCCAGGAACTTTTCAGAGAGAATAATACAAAAGCACTACAGAGCTGCTGAAATTTTAAATAATTCTTTGTAAATGCCCTAGGTTAATTTAGATCCCTGAAAACACATTAGGAAATTAAGCTGTAATGTGAGCTAATTCAGATTTTAATTTGGCAAAAAGAATGATCCAACTACACAGTTAATGTAAATAGAAGCATAACACAGGGAAATTAATGAGGTTTCCTTCTGATGCATCTTCAAGGAGGTAGATAATTAGCTTCTTTTGTTATTATTGCAGGAGAATGTGGCATTGTCTCTGAGGTGTAAAATAACTGTGGCGTACTAAGTGATAATGTGCTTCATTTGTCTTTTTTAAAAATAATTGTTTATGTTAAACTCTTGTAGGATGAAGCAGCAGCACAGCCGCTGAATCTCTCATCCCGACCCAAGACAGCTGAGCCTGTAAAGTCCCCAACATCTCCCACCCAGAGCCTCTTCCCAGCCAGCAAAACCAGCCCTGTCAGTCTGCCTAACAAAAGCAGCATCCCCAGCCCCATTGGAGGAAGTTTGGGAAGAGGATCCTCTTTAGGTAAATGGAAAGGTCAACACCAGGAAGAGACTTATGAACTAGGTAAAAGAAAGCAAAACATGTTTGTTGATGACTGATTCTTGTTTCCAAAGTGTTCCTTAGTACAAGAAAAAAAAAAGTGAAAGTAAAAAAAGTAAAAGCATTGTCTTTTCTATTGAAACATAACCCAATTTGGTGTCTTAGGTGACTAGAACTTTTAGAAAAGGTTATCATACAAATCCTGCTGAGAGGGGTTCTTCAGATGATGATGTGTTAGATCCAGCCACCAGAGACTTAGACATTTCTGTGTTTGGTCAAGTGCTTTGCCACTGAAGCACCTCTAGGCAGGCAAGCGTGACCATGAATTCTCGAAGGGCCTAAAGGGACCTGGCCAAAAAGCTGCCTGCCAAAAAGTCCAAAATTGCTTTGAAATTTTACATTCTTTTTGGTGAAGTGTATGTGAATTTTGTATCTTATCCCTTATCAGTTTTGCATGGAAGCAGGTATGAATGACACACTTATGATATCATGTACAATAAAAATTGATATCTGATAAGATATATCATTATGATCCTCTGGATTCTTAATATTCTCTGATATAGTGCCAAGGATCTTAGGCATATTCATATCCAGGTGTGAGACGTATAGAGGAAAAACATGGGGTCTGTCATCAGGCAGACTTGGACTGAGAGCTTTTACTTACTAGCTCTGTGACTCTGTGAAGATTATTTAATGTTTTTGAACTCAGTTTCCAATCTCTGGAAAGGAAATATTACTATCTAGCTCATAGGTTGTTATAAGAATTAAAAGAAAAAAATGACACATAGAATGCCTAATAGTGCCTGGCACCCGAAAGACATGCAATTTATGTGCCTTTTAAAAATTGAAGTCTAGTTGATTTACTAATGTTGTGCTAATTTCTTCTGTACCGCAAAGTGACTCATTCATATATGTATATATTCCTTTAAAAAAGTATTTTCCATCATGGTCTATCCCAGGAGATTGTATATAGTTCCCTGTGCTATACAGCAGGACCTTTAGAATGTTTATCCATTCTAAATGTAGTAGTTTGCATCTACTAACCCTAAACTGCCAGTCTCTCCCACTCTCTTCCCCTTCGCCCCTGGCAACTGCAAGTCTGTTTTCTATGTCAAAAGACATGCAATTTAAACAGACTGGAGGAACTAATACTAACACATTTACATAAATATGTGGAATGAAACAGTACATGTGAAAGCACTTGTCAGGTGCAGAGAGCCAACTAAGTGTGAACATTATTGTTACTATACTCTGTAGGACTTCTAATTTTTGCATAAAGACCCAGAGGTTCAAAGGGGTTAGGGAGAGAACTAGCATTTCTTCATCATACTCCTTTCCTTGTATTATTGACTCCTGGAGCCTGAAATGCTCACTGTAATAAATAAAATAATGTGTTAGTATAGCCATTTACAGTTTAAAAACATTTTGCCTATCTTATTTCATTTTATTTTTCACAGTGATCTTATGTGTCAGATGGTGTGTTATTATTATTATTACTCTCATTGAATAATAAAGTAAATTGTGATCTTATGGGGAAAATGACTTGCCCACAGCCATGAGGCTATTAATTAGAAGAGTCTATGCTAGAATCCGTGTCCTCTCACATAAAATTCAGTTCTCATTTTGTAAACTCACAGTTGGAATATTCACTGGGCTTATGCTGAAGCTAAGTGAATCTTCTGATGGTGAGATGTAAATTCTCCTCATTGGAAATTGGGGACATTAAGATCCATACAGCAGCCTATTCTCATTTGGAGTCTGGATGCCTCTTTCAAGGGCCTGGAGGTTTTCCCTCCAAGTCAGTGGTGTTGCTGTGGGAGAGAGAAATGAATCATTTCCAGCATGTGAATGTGATTGCTGGATTGTTGGAAGCTGTGAGATGAGTGGGGAAAAGCCAACATAGAATAAATAATAGACTCAATCTTGAAATGGCCCTCCTATAATCCGCTTCTGAATTTTGTTTGGAAAGCATTTGTTTACTATTCTAAGCACTGTGAGGGCCAAAGATGACTGTATCACAGGCCCTGCTCTTATGGACTTTATACTTTAGCAGAGTGTATTCCTTAGATCATGAGCTAGAAATTTGCTAAAGTCTTATCACTCCTGTCTAGACAATACTGGATAGAATTTTTTAATCATCAAAGCTTCAGAGAAAAAGTTATGAGTTTTCTGTATCGTAAAAAGTGACTATTTCACTTTTTAAATCTTTCCCATAAATAGTGTTGGGAATATTTTCTATTCTCAATTGCGTGTGCATATGAACTGCACACACACAGATGTGGTGTGAGATTGACTGTAGTCTAGTTTCCTGTGTCCTGCCTCTGTGAGGTATGTGTACACACAGAGACAAACTCTCTCTCACACACACACACACACACACACACACACACACACACACACACACGTGCTATGAAATGCTCATACTGGGATACAAGCAAATAGATCACAATAAACTTTATACAGCAGCTGAAATCTGTCAGCAAGCAATTACTTTGTCTAAAACTGGAAAGGCTAATCTAAAGTATTAATTTTAACTTAATACAGTAAAATACAGTATTAATTTTGACTTAATATAGTAAAAATGCAAGATATGAAGGAAAATTAGTTTAATTTTGAATTTTGACCTTCTGTTTTGCATGGAATATAATGAAAGTAAGTGTTTTCACTTTATGTGAAGCTTTGTCCTTATGTGAAATCCATTCCCACACATATAGCCTCACTATCATGAAGGCAGGGAGCTGAGAGCAGTGGGTGTTCGGGTTGGGGGCAGGAAATGGGTTGTCATTCTCTTGGTAAATAACTGAGGCAGCATGATGAGAGAATGCTTCATTAACCAGCCAGTGATTGGGGAATGGAGAGTGCGGTGTGTTCCTTCCTACCCCCTCTCTCCTGCCGTGGACATATGAAAACACAGATACAGACATCACCAAAGTACACATTTGGCCTCACAAATTCTTTCTGCTAGGCCAGAAACAGCTTTCCTGCATTAGCACACCAGATATAATGGGCAGCCTGCGCAGGTGTCTCTG
Source organism: Phacochoerus africanus (assembly GCF_016906955.1). Taxonomy (NCBI): domain Eukaryota; kingdom Metazoa; phylum Chordata; class Mammalia; order Artiodactyla; family Suidae; genus Phacochoerus; species Phacochoerus africanus. The sequence continues at coordinate 44,462,641 of NC_062547.1, forward strand.
TGCCCCTCCCTACCCACTTCTGCCTACTACTCTCCCGCCGATTGTTAGAGATAGCTAGGAAAGATACATACCTGTATATGGGAATCTAGGAACCTTCATCTGTGAGGAGGTGGATTGACAGAGTTCAGACAAACTGGAATGCAAGGGCATCCTCCAAGGGCTTCAAAAATCGGCACCGTTCCATTGCCCTGGATTCCTGTGCTCTGTTGCCGTTTTCTTAATAGCAAATGTGCCTCTTCCCTGTGCGGAGAATGCGGCCTTCTACAGGGGAATGGATAGTAGCGGTGTTTTTTAAGAGTCTAACCTTACAAGCCTCTAATAATGCATCCTGTGTATGCAGATATCCTGTCCAGTCTCAACTCCCCTGCCCTGTTTGGGGATCAGGATACAGTGATGAAAGCTATTCAGGAGGCTCGGAAGATGCGAGAACAAATCCAGCGGGAGCAACAGCAGCAGCAGCCACATGGTGTTGATGGGAAGCTGTCCACCATGAATAACATGGGGCTGAACAACTGCAGGAATGAAAAGGTAAAACATGCTTCCCTCCTTCACTGGCTCTCCTATACACGCTGACTCCTTATCTGGCTCTTTCCAGGCTCCCAAGTATCAGCCTGCAGTCAAAGATTTGGGCTTCTAGCTTGAGGGCTGTATTGTATCACATTCAAGCATCTCTGCTGATTAACAAATAGACCCTTTCCCATGTAGTGAGGGTTGCCTCCCTGGTACATGACCAGGTACCCAACCTTCCTGCCTCTTGGTGTTTTTCTGTCCCATTCCAAAAGATATAGAAAGATCATATACTAAGGGGGATATGTGAAGTTACAAGAATGAAATAGACTATCAGATTATTAAAAAGGGAAGAAGCATATATGCTCATGGTGAAGGCTAAGACATTACCATGACTCATCATTGAATTTATTACTAAGCTTCCTATCAACCTGAGCAGAATAGAAAACAAAGCAACTCACAAGATGAATTCATTTATTTCTTTTGATTCAACAAGTTATCAAGTGCTTATTCTATAATAGACACTGTTCTAGACACTGGAGATACAACAGTGAACAAATCAGAAAAAAACCTCTGTTGTCACAGAGCTTACATTTCTAATAGGGGAATGCAGATGAGGAAAAAAATAAACAAATACAATAAATTAAGTGTAATGTCAGTAACATCAGGGGGTGAATCAGTGACATAAGAAAAAAAGAAGCAAGTTAAGGGAATAGGGAGTTTTGGGGTTGTTCTTTTAGATAGGCTAGCAGGAACTCGAAGGAAGTGGCACTGAGTAGAGAGATGTGAAAAGAGTTCTGTGTAGGCCATGTGAAGAGCATCCAGGCAGTGGGAACAATAAACTTAGAGGCCCTTAGAGTGCAGGACCAGCAACAAGAAGGCCAGCACAGCAAGAGCTGCATGAGGGAAGGGAGAGCAGTGGAACAGGAAGTGAAGGGATAGGCGGAAGCAGAACATTTTAGACCTTTAAGCCCTGGAAGGGCTTTGTGTTTCGCCTTGAGTGTGATAGGAATTCCTAGACTGGTTTTGTCCGGGGCATTGACGTGATGTGATTTATTTATAAAAAGATCATTCTGGGAGTTCCCGTCGTGGCTCAGTGGTTAACCAATCCGACTAGGAACCATGAAGTTGCGGGTTCGATCCCTGGCCTTGCTCAGTGGGTTAACGATCTGGTGTTGCCATGAGCTGTGGTGTAGGTTGCAGACACGGCTTGGATCCAACGTTGCTGTGGCTCTGGCCTAGGCCGGTGGCTACAGCTTCGATTATAGATCCCTGGCCTGGGAATCTCCATGTGCCGTGGGAGCGGCCCAAGAAATGGCAAAAAGACTAAATAAATAAATAAATAAATAAAAAGATCATTCTGCCTAATGTGCAAGAACAGACTGTAGGAGGCTAAGAATGGAAATAGGCAGGCCATCTGAGAGGCTACTGTCCTACATTGGTTGAAAAATCCTGATTATTTGATGAATGAAATGCCATTCCTTGGCTTGTATCTGCATCACTCCTATTTCTGTCTCCCTCTTCACGTGGCTGTCTTCCATCTGTGTATGTCCTTGTGTTTCCAAATCCCTCTCTTTGTATAAGGATGTCAGTCACTGGATTTAGGGTCCACCCTAAACCATTTTGACCTTATTTTAACTTGATTATATCTGCAAAGACCCTATAGATACATTGACTGTATGAATATATAGTGTGTTACATTCATCATTATCAGACTCTCCCCTCTGCCACCAATTGATCCTCTAAGTGGAACGTTTGCATCAGGTAGGAGAGAAGCTATCTGTGGGAATGGTGGGTCTTTGAGTTTCGGTTAAGCCATAAACTTTTATATACTTGGGACTTGCCATGCACATACCAGTCACTGGATCTGTCAATCACTTAAGTGCCCCTTCCCCATTAAGTGTTCCATCCTTGGCAGTGGGCTCACAAGGCAGAGCTGCTCTTGAAGAATTGCCTGAGTAGATGGTTGTCTATAGCGTAAGGTTTCAGAATCACAGGACAAGAAAAGCCTTGCTCCCAAACCCCTTCTTCCACTCTGATACTAGCCATAAACAGAGAGTCATTCTTTCGACCTAAGATACTGTCCTATGCTAGTGAGTACCATAAAATAATAACATATGTAATCATAATGTGAATAACTATAAGATACTTTTTTGGGTCCTGGGTAGGTAAACAAGTTTTAGCCTAGGAATACTGAGTGGGAAATTGGGTTAAAAACAAGAGAATGGATACAGACATTAGAGACCATCTCCTACTTCATAATTTTTGTCAAGGGTTAATTATAAAATTAATATAGGAAAGATATCAGTGATTTGTTTCATTGAGTCTTTTAAAATGTATTAGTTTTCAAATAAAAGTGATGTATGATTACTGAAAATTCTAATAGTACAGACAGATATGTGGTCAAAAGCTTACTACCCTCCTCACCCCATTAACCACCATTAATGGTTCAGAAGCTGTCTGTGTATATGACAAAGTGTTAATGAGTTTAAATATTTATATTTATATTTATATAGGAGGCACTGAGTTGTCACTTAGCACATGTGTGATATTTGGTGTTGAATAACTTCTCCGAATCTCAAATTTTTTTAACTATAATTTGGGCTACAATGAAGTAACATATATGTGAGTATACTTAGCACAGCTTCTGGTACAGAGTAGGCACTTTCTTATGTTTCCCATGCCTTTTAGACTAAACTCTTGGCAATCTTTGAATATGTAGAACTAATACACTATTTTGTCACAGATATGAGATCCTCACAAAATAATGGGTCAGAAAAAGGTAACAGAGTTATATTTTTCAAATGTTGGCAACTATGTGACCAACTCACATAGTTAAACTCTTTTCTAACTCATTTATAAATAAAGCTATGAAAACTTAGGATTTATTAGTTTAGATCAGGGTTTCTTAACCTCAGCATTATTGACATTTTTGGCTGGATAATTATTTGTCATGAAGGAGCTAACCTGGCCTCTACTCATTAGATGCCAGTAGTACCCCTCCTTTTGTGACAGCCAAAAATATCTCCAGACATTGCCAAATGTTTCCTATTGGGGGGAGGGAGGACAAAATTACACCTCATTGAAAATCATTTGGCTAAATATATTTAGTATTAATACATTTCAGAAATGTTATTCCACCAAAAATCAAGTTATTTTCTTTAAATAATCATACTTATTGTTAAATTATGAAAAGTCATTTGCCTTTGACTAATGTTATGAATGAACTATTTCTTTGAAAATGCATCTAAAATTTTTGTTTGGAATATTAACATAGAGAATATTTAAAATAGAATATGTTTATACCATTTAGTTTTGGGGAAAAAATGAGAAATACATTCAGCATTTTGTAGCAACTCTGCTTTTCAGTGAAAGCTCTCTGTCACATTAAGCAGGCTTAGAATAGCAACATCCCGATAGGTTTGCACTAAACCTAGTAGAAAATAGGCACTGGACATCCCTTGCTTCCAACAGTGAATCTCTCTGTTTGTCTGACATTGTGACCCTGTATTGTTGAGTTTATATCATCGATTGAAGTTCAAGCTTCAGACACTATTAACTTCAAATACTGCAGGTTAATATTAAGTATTCCTCATTGACTTTTCTTAATTCATTTGGAAGAAAGAAGTCTGAGGTTCTGAAATAAGAATACCTTATTTTGTTTTGGGAGCCACAGGAGAGAGATTACGTTAAGATTGAAAACATAATAATAATAAGCCTAAGCGACCTAAAACATATTCCACTGCATGTAACCAAGCCTATGGAGATAAGTGACAAAAATGGTTTCTACAGAACCTCAAAGAGCCCTGGTTTCCCAGTTGAAGGGAGTTGTTGTATCAGTAGATGACTTTATTGGGGTTGAATTTGGGACACTGAAAAAGTCCACTATATTCAGGGATGTTATGTTCGTAAGCTCTTCTTAACGCAATCTCTCTCCCAAATAATGGCTCTGTTTTGAACATATTTTTGTGGTTGTAAAGGCTTTGTTTAGTTTCTAGACCTAGTATCTATCTCTCTTTGGTAGGTTCATTGCAGTCAAAAGAGTAAATTAGACATGATGTTAAAGGACTCCTGTGATGGTAGATTTGGTTCTCTTATAATCAAAATATCCATCTTAATTTTTATGAAGTTCCAGAAGACACAACTTTGTCTTCTAAGAATCAGATTTCCTTCTGAGATCAAAGAGGATAAATAATAATCATGTGCAATAAGATTGGTGCAGTGGATTGGGACAAATCCAGTTTAACTGTCTTCAAAATTGTCCATTTTGGAATTATCTCAGTTTCCTTAAATGTAAAGCTCCATAAATTAGATTTATGAATTTGTTCCTGTAACCCATAATACAGTTTTAGATCATTTTTCACAGTGTTTCTGTCATAACACCTTGTAATTTTTTAAGCATACCTTTCCACCCTCATATTTAGACATTGTTTACAAACAAGCGTGCCACAGATTTGAGTTCCCTGAGAGGCAGACTCTGAGATGGAGATTGGTGAGCAGGTTTATGGGGGAGTGTTCTTTCTGATTGCTTCCTGTGGAAGGTAAAGGATGAAAGCAGGACAGGACTGTGATGCAGTCGAACCAAGGCTTTAGCCAACCTAGACTGCCATGGCCAATCAGAATTATCCCAAATTGGATGGAAGGGGTGAGCTTTTATACACTTATATCCACCAGTCCTTGGATGAGGACCACCCTGGGAAGGGACATGACCTTGGGTTATATGACCTACTTTAGTTGAGGCAGTGCCAAAGAGGGCCAACAGCTTAGGACAAGCAACAACATTCCCTGCAGCTAAAGGAACTGTATCTTTCAGTCCTGTAGGGAGATCTAGCCGTGCATCATGATGTCCACTGTATAGTTGTTTTTGTGATGTTTACGAACATTAGGTGTGTGTAACACATGCTTTGTGTGTATCATAACCAAGGGAAAACATTTGCTACACAGGCATGGGGTGCTTGTGTCTTTATAACACATGCAGACTCGCATATATGTCCAATACATGTTTACCCATGCGTATTTCACTTTACTGGGTAAACCCCTATTTTGGCACTTTAAAATGAAACATTGTTGACTTGATTGGCCAGAACGGCACCAATGGAGTTGTTCTGGTTGGCTGTGTCACAGGATATTTAGGGTCTGTTAAATATATAGTTTGTAGGGACAATAGACTGTAACGGCGCCTTAGGAGTTGTTATGCTCCATCATTTCAACATAGCTGTGTGCATAGATCATGTCTTGCCAGTAGAAGTCTTGAGTTACTGGCCTGGGTTTTAGCTTTCCACACCAAGAACACCAACTGTCTCCCATACCACCAGAGTAATTAGATCGTATTATAAGCCGATTGCTTACCAGACTTTGTTGTTTTGACAATACCTTGCAGAAATTTAAATAGGCTGCTTCTAAATGTCCTTAGAGCTACACTCAGGGCATCTGGCTAGAAGAGAGGCAAAGCAAGGTGGGCCTTCTTAGTGTTAAGGTGTGTGTTGTCTCTTTTTGACTTCCTTGCTGTTCTTGAATGCTGACTTGGTGATTGGTTAAAGCACTTTCCTGACAGGCTTATGTAACTTTGTGTCTGGTTATTTTGGTTGTCTTAATAATTGTGAGGAGCCAGTAGATTGATTACCTATTGACCAGAGTTGCTCATATACAGACCAATTACACATCTATGTACCTGTGGCCTGAACTGCTGTTTCCTTCATCTTCTGAGAATCTCTTAGTAAAAACGCTTGACCTCATTGGATGTCAAAATGAGCTACCATGAACACTGTTGTCACATCCTGCCTGCCTCTGAAGTGTATTGGTGGGATTAAAACACCTGAGTAAAAGAATTGAAGGGGGGAGTTCCCGTCATGGTGCAGTGGTTAAGGAATCTGACTAGGAACCATGAGGTTGTGGGTTTGGTCCCTGGCCTTGCTCAGTGGGTTAAGGATCTGGCGTTGCCGTGAGCTGTGGTGTAGGTTGCAGACGCGGCTTGGATCCTGAGTTGCTGTGGCTCTGGCATAGGCTGGTGGCTACAGCTCCGATTTAACCCCTAGCCTAGGAACCTCCATATGCTTCGGGAGCGGCCCTAAAAAAGGCAAAAAAAGACACACACACACACACACACACAAAAAAAAAAAAATTGAAGGGGACATTGCATTTGACCTAGTCCAATAGCTTCAATTCACAGACAGGAAAACTAGACCTAAAGAAAGAAAATGACTTACCCATGGTCACTTAGTGGCTTTGTGGCAGAACAGGAATTAAATTTCAGCTTTCTTAATTCGTAGTCAATGGTATTTCTGTTTATAGAACAGTACTAGTTCTAGTGCTAATTTTCCATGAGATCTTTAAGCTCATTATGTACAAAAGTACTTTTTACATTTGCAATCTAAAACCTTTGATGGAATAAGGGTAAAAATAAACAGAAACAATGAAGCAGAAAAGCATTGCCCCTCCCCCCGCCCCACTTCCTGTATACTTTTCACCTTCTGACAGGGTATGGCATCTTTCCTGCTGTGCTGTCCATTGGGTTTGACTCTGGAAAGATATCAGTCAGAAAACAGAAGAGTGAAAGATGCTAGTGTAGACAAAGGGACAGAAGAAGTGGCTAGACCAGGAGCAGTAATAGAAATAAGATGGTATATTGGAAAGAACAGAGTTTGGGAGTTGATTAATCCTGTGCCTCACTTTCTAGGATTACTCTTGGGAGAAGCTTGTGCTGTTTTGTGTATTATTTAAGAAAGTTACTTAAGCTCTGTGAGTCTCAATGAACAGACCTGTAGAATGGACATAATGATCCTTTCCTTGAAGGACTGTTTTGAAGGAAAACATACGTAGAGCACCTATCTGGCACAAGAGATGCTCCGTTTATATGAGGTCCATTTACATTAGGTCCTTTCTCACTTTAAGACCTCAGACAAGTTGTTAAACCTGTTGTTAATTTTGTTAGATTTTCACTCTTTGATACTCTTCAACAGTGAATGGATTAACCTATTGCTCCTTGGAGCCAAAATGTCTTTAGATAGAGTAGTAGGTTAGTTGGTAGGTAAGAGGTACCTTCTTAATAAATCAAGCTGTGCATTTTTCATTCTTAGAGTAACTTGTTTACCCCAGTTACTTGCTGGAATCTGCTCATAGCCAACATGATAATGTTCTGCTAGGGAACTTTTGTCCCTATGAAGTTAATATATAGCTTAATATATTTCCAGAAAAATCAGAATTTCGGTCTCTGATTTGTGAGAATGCTTAACCTGATTCTTGGTAACTGTATGCATTTCTCTTGCAAAATGATTTTTTTTTCAACCAAATACATGAGGAAATAATAATCCGGTCACTAAAGCAAACTGTAAACTTGTTCCTATTTATTCAAAAAAGCTGTTATTCATTTTTTGTAAGTATAGATTCTTGCTCCTCATCCATACTTTGAAAAAATATCAGAACAGGACATCCGTATTACACTGATGTAATACTGCCCCCTTTTACTGGAAATGGAAAACATACTGGACATCTTCTGTTTCACACTGTCAGTTGCCACTGCGCCTTGTTATTTATACAGTTGACTCCGATGTTCATTGTTGCCTGACAGGATGAGTTCAGACAGAAGGTCAATATAGCTGTGCAACAATAGGTGAAAGGGGATTGTGAGCAAATTATTTAGCAAAGTGTGTTTGGAATGAATGAGTTTCTTGTAAAGCATACAGACTAGTGAGGTTTTGTTGTTTCCAAAGGAGTACATAGTATCGATTAATCAGGATGGCAAATTTTGGGAGAAGTTGACTAACATGTTCGGTTGTGCTTTTTTCTATGTCAAATTGCTTCCAAGATATTAATAACTTGTACTGTGAGGGGTGTGGGCATATTAGAGATTTTACAGTAAGGGGACAAATTCTAATTGTAACACCCTCATTTGCAAAACAGAGCAATAGTTAAAAAAAAAAAAATTTCTGTAGTCCTTTTCACACCTTGACAAGAAAGATTTTTTTTAGTGCTTCTGTGCTTCAAAAATATGATCACATGTGTTATTTCTTTTGAATCTTTCCAAATTCAGTGATATAGGTATGCACTCCTTATTTTGCAGATTAGGGTCCCTCTCTCTGTTGTCTCATTTGTTCCCCATATCTCTGTGAGATGGACAGGGCAATTTTAGTTAAAATCTAAAACATCTGAGTTTCAAACATCAGTTTTAATGAAGTGAATGCTAAAATCATGAGCTAAAGAAGTCTAGCCAGACATATTTGCTTCATGCCTATTTCTTTGAAAGGAATAACTATGTTTATACTTGCAAAAGTGTTTTTCTAAAACAACATACACAGATCAAAAATGTGAGTTTTATATTTTATATTTGAACCAGTAACACCGGGCAGCTAAGCAATGCTGTATATAGGCTCCTGGATGAATATAATCATTAAGTTCCTTTTATTTCTGTTGTCAGGGCTACATGATGGGTTGCCTAGCTACTAGTTTTAAGACCCAATTCATAAAAAAACAAAACAAACTTATTTGGCTCTTTTCTTCTCTGCAGGTTAAATGGAAAGAATGATGAGAATTTATCTATGTTTACCAGGTTCAAGGTACTTCCTAGGGATAGGGGTAGGGGAGGAGCAAATATAAGACTTTAGCTTTGTTTACAGCAGATGTTTTAAATAAAAAGACCATGTCCAGTTAAAGGATCTCCCAGTGAAAGGGTTAAAATTTGACTTAATAACTTGTATAAAGAGTTTTTGGTGTGGGCGTGTATGGAGCAAATAAACTAATAATGAGAATTTTATAGGCCTAACCTTCCACTATGGCTGGTACATTCTTTTTTTTGGCTTTTAACTTAATGAATTTTATTGTATTTATAGTTGTACAATGATCATCACAACCCAGTTTTACAGGATTTCCATCCCAAACCTCCAGCCCATCCCTCCCCTCCATGGCTGGTATTTTCTAACCCTTAGTTCTCCTAAATCTAATCTCTTAATCTTTCTAGATCAGCTACTATCAAGGGCTCAGAACCCCTTTATAATTTTATTTGTATATATATATACACACACACACACACACACATATATATATATATATACAACATTGATATATACCTGTTTATCATACATGATATTAAAACTGAAAAATTATGATATTTGTCCCTTTAAAATCATAATACACCCACTAGATATTAATGTTAATAATATTTTTAAGGATTAAGTATTTTTTCAAAATAAAAAAGTTGTAGGAAGAATGGCTTTACTTTAGGTTTTTACAAATCTCTTTAATGTCTGGCTTAATAGTAGACATCTTGGAGTTCCCGTCATGGTGCAGTGGAAACAAATCTGACTAGGAACCATGAGGTTGTGAGTTTGATCTCTGGCCTTGCTCAGGGGTTAAGGAAACCGTGTTGCTGTGAGCTGTGGTGGAGGTCGCAGACGCAGCTCAGATCTGGAGTTGCTGTGTCTCTGGCGTAGGCTGGCAGCTATAGCTCCGATTAGACCCCTAGCCTGGGAACCTCCATATGCCGTAGGTGCAGCCCTAAAAGGACAAAAAAAACAAACGAACAAAAAAAGTAGACATCTTGATTCTTATCTATGCTTCTGCATTCAGTCTGTTGTTACATTATAAAGCCATGTAACTCTGGGAAATTCCATTGTACACTCATGAAAGTGTATGAATGAAAAAGGCAAATAATATCTTAGTATTGTTTTGAATCTAGTTTTGGTCTAGTGGACCCTCTAAAAAGATCTTTGAGATTGCCAGGAGGATACTTTGTATACATGCTATTCCAGATCATGGAATATTTGAACATATAGTGTGTTTGAAGTGCATTCCTCTTACCTTTACAAATTAGCCTTCACTGATCAAACACTGTAAACAGTTAGAAATGATTTTTTTGTTTTACTCTATTTGAATTAAAGAACAAAAAGTTAATACAATTATATTACTTATATTGATAACTTACCTTTACAAAAACAATTTGGGGTGTTTTGCAGTGATACTTATAATGAACCAGATAAACTCTAAATAGAGAGGAAATGATGGGAAAGAAAATTTAAGAATAGAAGTTCCCATTGTGTCTGAGTGGGTTAAAGACCCGAGGTAGTCTCTGTGAGGATGCAGGTTCTCTTCCTGGCCTCGCTCAGTGGGCTAACCATCTGGCATTGCTGCAAGCTACAGTGTAGGTCACAGATGCAGCTCAGGTCCAGTGTTGCCATGGCTGTGGCATCGATCGCAACTGCAGCTCTGATTCAACCCTTAACCTGGGAACTTCCATATGCTATAGGGGTAGCTGGGAAAGGAAAAAGAAAAAGAAGGAAGGAAGGAAGGAAGGAAAGAACGAACAAGGGAAAGAAAGAGGAAATGAAAGAGGAAAAGAAAGATAGATTAAGGATAGGAAAATAAGGTAAATACGATAAAGCTGGAGTAAGGTAAGTGCACAAAAATTCTCATCGTACATACTTGCATAATTGCTAGATCTAGACCTCAGACTTGATGGTGAGCTTCTTGGTAACCAAGCAAGAAGCTCACCATCTTGTGGTTACCAGAGCCACAGCATTAAGTAAAACAGTTTCTATTTAAGTAAACAGTTTCTCAGGAGAAATATGGGTTTTCTCCTATGGGTCCTCATAAAAATTTGAGACATGCTCAAGAATGTTCCTACAATACTCAATTTGGGAACTACAATAACTTTGGAGGCTGCTTCTTAACAGAACTTGTCATGTATCTTTTAGATCCATCCATTTTTACCTGGTTTTCTTTGCCTTCCTTTGAATACTGTGACTGACACTGCTTTCTTTATTCCATGAACACATTTTTTTTTTCAATTCCATTCCATTTTAATTATATACTTACTATATGCACAGCACAGTATTGGACTTATGTAGTGGAAAGATAACCAGGGCTCAGTCCTGGCTTACTAAGTCAGTGTGTCTCAGAGCCTCACTTTCCTCAACTGTAAAATGTTAGGATCTGAGAATTAATTGATGTAACATTCAACCTCCTAGTAAACACCTTATATACATTTTAGGCATTTAATAAATATTTCCTTCCTTCCTCTCTCTTTCCCTGTCTCTCTCTTCTCTCTCTCTCCTCCTCTCTTCTGACCATCTTCCCTTCCTTTCCAGCTTCCCCATCCATTTAATTAAGGTTGTGAATAAGAGCAAAAGATTTGAAACTGCCCCAGTTCTCCACATACGAGATTAAGATAGTCATAGTTTCTAAGCAGAAGGGGTTGTTATGAAGATTCAATAAAATAATCCATGTACCAGACCCCATCCAGTGCCTAACATATAACTGAGAGAGAGGAAGGTTAAAACAGACCATTGCCTTGGCTAGTTTAGGTTTATCGTTATAGATAATTGTGAGCCATTAAAAATGTTTGTGAATGGGGGACGTTTAATCTGAACTACATTTTAAGAAGACTGTCATGGCAGTTTAAAGAAAGGATGGAGAGGCTTTTAGAGAAATATGGAAAAGTAAAAAGAACATGTGTTTCAGAGTCAGACTGAGCTGGACTTTAGACTCTGATTCTATTGCTCACTAGCTCTATAGCCTCTCTGAGCCTCCGTGTTCTTGAATGTGATAATAATAGTTTCTTTGGTTGTTGGAGAATTAATCAAAGTTTGCAAGCCCAGTACCTAGGACCGTGCCTTTAAAAAATCCATTCCCTTCTCTTTTATAGGATTTCTGAGAGCATTTCTGTAGGTAGAGTTTCATTTGAAGTTTACATAAATCTGCCTTAGATTCTTTTGCATTCCTACCGTTCCTGAACTTAGAGCTTGTCCTCGCAGGACTTTTCCTGTGGAAAGACAACCAATAAGCAAAGGGAGGATATATTACAAATTTAACATCAAGTGTATCACCCCATATAAGAAAATTTATAAAATATGACTGAAGAATTAGCAAACTCCAGAGTAGATCAGTTCTACCTAGAGAGCCTTTAGGATCCATTCAATGTACTAAACAATTTAAAAATATCTGAGTTGCATAAAACTCAAAACACATGTTGTCAGAAGTTTTTCAGTTATTTTTAAAAATGCACATTAAAGAAAAATATATATAGCTGTGATTCTCAGTTGGAACAAAATACTGAGTTTCAAGTCAGCTGATTGCAGAGAGGTCTTTAAAGGTAAGTCTTAATAGACCATTTAAAAGACAAATCAGAAGTTACCCTTGTGGCTCATCGGTAATGAACCCAACTAGTATCTATGAGAGTGCAGATTCAATCCCTGGCTTCCCTCAATGGATTAAGGATCTGTTTTGCTCTGGGCTGTGGTATAGGTATTAGACGCGGCTTGGATCCTGCATTGCTGTGGCTGTGGCGTAGGCCGGTGGCTACAGCTCCAATTCAACCCCTGGCCAGTGAGTTTCCATATGCTGCAGGTGAGACCCTAAAAAGAAAAAAAAAAATGCAAATCACATTTTAAAAAACCTAGTAAAACTTCAACATTTAAGTTAGGTTCAGTTTAAAATTCAGCCTTAGGAAAGCTAAGTAGATTCTAAACTATTTTCCTAAGTTTTCAAAAGCTCTATGAGACAATACAAACTGCCTCCTTAATGTAACAAAGAATCTGTCTAGATTCTTGTTTTTAGATTCCTGAGAGAGACATAAGCTATCACTTGAAAACACGTTGTGTTACCTTATTATCTGCTTGCCTTTGGGGAACTGGAGCCACAAGGATTTCCAGGGAGGTGCCCTGCTTAAAGCCATGTGAACTTTCTCCAGACTAGGGCTTCCTGTTTCACAGATGTTGGCTTCTTATATTGTGAAGGCTTTCCTTAGGCACCTTTGCCCTGGGAATTAAGGATCTAATGTCTGCTCTGTCCTTGGATTTCTGGGGACCCTGCAAAGATCCCTTAATCTATATCTACTTTTATATAATATTCATCATCACAAGAAGTTGACCATCTTGTCTCTGGTCCAAGGATGAGAAATCTTTTCCCCTCAAAGATATGAAGTCATAAATTTTTCATTTTTATAGAAATACAGTAAAACAAGTATATTCGCATTCTTTCAACAGAACCACCTTTAGCCAACACTTCTTCAGTATATCCCACTGCTAGATAATTGAATTAGAGCTGAAGATGCCCTTAGAAATCATTTAGTGCAGCCCTGCATTTTGTTGATGAGGAAACTGCAGCAGAGAGAAGTGAAGTGATTTGCCTAAATGCAACAAGGCACAAGTGAAGTGGGGTCCAGACCCTGTGTCCCTGGCACTCTGTCCCATGTGCTTTCCAGGGCCTAGGGGAAGACTTACTCCTTAGATGTTTATGATGGTGACTCTGAAGCATCATAAGATCACAAAATGCTAAATTCAGTCTTAGTGCTGCTTATATTGTTACATAAGTACCAAGTGTGACATTAAATTATGTCTGGTAACTCAACTAACCAGAAGGTTTGGTTAAATGGAACATTTCATTTACCAGACATGTGTGGCACATAGTAGGCACTCATAATATTAGCTGATTTAAATTGATGCCAGGAACAGAACTTTCTGTGTTTATATTTTATGTGGAGGTTTAGTTCCTTTAATTCAAAAATTTTGAAGACTTGCTTAAGCCTTAGTAGCAATGGAATAGATAATATCTTTACTTTCTTTGCTGGTTGCAGTTTTAGGAACATGATAATAATAACTACCACTAGAAGTCAGTCTTTTTAATTGTTTGAAGAGCATTTTTTTCACCCTTATTATCACACTTAGTCCCAACATTTATCCTTAGAGGTAGAATTTATCCTTAGAGGTAGAATTTTTGTCAGTCCTTTTACAGGTGAGGATGAGGTTGAGAGCTCAAATCCTTACTTACATAGTGTCAGAGGTTGAGCCTCCTTAAAGTCCCTGTTTTCAGATTTCACATTCTTTCCACAATAGCAGAGAGATTTTGACGTTCCCCCCCATACCATCTTCTGCCCACAAGTTCTGGTGAGTCCTAAACACAAGCTCCAAGACCATTCATTATCTGTGGTTGTATGTGAGTGTGTGTGCACATCTGTGCCAAATATGTGTGCATCTCTATGAGTGCTCACGTTTGTCTTTCTCATTATAGTGTAAATCTGGACTCTGATTATTTGTGTGAGTCTCTACTCCTTGTACATAACTTTCTGTCTTTGAGTCTAGCTGTCTCTGTGTGTGCCTGCTACCTGTGTGTGTGTGTGTGTGTGTGTGTGTGTGTGTGTATGTGTGTGTGTGTGCATGTATGTCTGTCCTTGAGTCTGTCTATATCTGCGGGAGTGGCAATCTGCTGTGTGTCTGTCTATGTGCATTCCTGTGTGTGTGCCTGTGTAATTATCAGTATCTCATTGTATATGTGTGTCTGTCTAAATGTGTGTCTGTGTCTGAGTTTATGTCTACAAGTATCTTTGTGTGTCTGTGTCTGTGTGTTTCTCTGAATCTCTGTGTTAATATGTCTTTGTTAACATTGGTGTGTATGTATTTGTATATCAGTGTATGTGTGTCTACTTGTGCAAGTCTCTGCAAATGTGTTTTACTCTCTTTATGGAGTTAGGTATTGATATAATTAATTTTTACCTTGTAGGTATAGGGCTAGGTAGGGGGAATATATATGAAAACTCTGCTCACTTTATGCATCCCTTCCATCACTGTTTCCCTCTCAACATTGTCTTAATCTGGTTGTCAAAATGTGCCATTGGGCGCACTCTGGCAGAAGTTCACTTTTAGCTCAGATCCAGTTTGCAATCTTTGACATTTGCAACTAAGATTAGAATTTCCCAAAGTGCTGTCTTCCCACTATGGATGTAAATGCTTGCTTGTATTTTTGGTGCAACCCTGATTTGCCCTTTATATCTTTTTATAAATGATTTCACTTACACTGGGCTCTGAAATAACACAAAGGGTGTCTTGTACAATGCATTCAGTGCCCAATAGCTTTAGTTCTCTATACTCTCTAGGCTGCAAGAGTCCCCTGTAGTTTTCAGTGAAGAAGATCATTCTAACCTTGTCTTCTTCCCATACTGAGGATCCACATAAATTTTACGAAAAGAGAAACCATAAATTTGGAGTCTTTTGTCTATATTTATATTTATTTATTTTTTTTGTCTTTTGTCTTTTAAGGGTCGCACCCGCGACATATGGAGGTTCCCAGACAGGGGTCTAATTGGAGCTGTAGCTGCCAGCCTACACTACAGCCACAGCAACGTGGGATCCGAGCCGCATCTGTGACCTACACCACAGCTCATGGCAATGCCGGATCCTTAACCCGCTGAGCAAGGCCAGGGATCGAGCCCACAACCTCATGGTTCCTAGTCGGATTTGTTAACCACTGAGCCATGACGGGAACTCCCTATATTGATATTTAAATATTAATATCAATTTTTCCATCTGTAAATGGGAACCAGAAGACAAGCATCTTTTCTAAAGAAACATTTTTGTGAACTCATTAAAAATCACATTGGTTTATCAAGACCTTTCTATTCTTTTAAGAAGATAATTCTTCACTTTTTTATTTTTTAAATTTATTTTTATTTTTATTTATTTATTTTTTTGTCTTTCTTCCAGGGCCACACCCGTGGCATATGGAGGTTCCCAGGCTAGGGGTCTAATCGGAGCTGTAGCCGCCAGCCGACGCCAGAGCATCTGCGACCTACACCACAGCTCACGGCAACGCCTGATCCTTAACCCACTGAGCAAGGCCAGGGATCGAACCCCCAACCTCATGGTTCCTAGTCGGATTTGTTAACCACTGAGCCACGACGGGAACTCCAAATTCTTCAATTTTAATATCACCTCCTATAAGGCAGGTTGGTAACAAGTTTAATCTTTCTTATTCTAGACCATTAAACATGATTGTCATAAAATGATTTTACCAGGTCTCGGCTGAACACTGGTAATGGAAGAAAGAACAAGGCTTTTTGAAATCAGTCATATCCAGGTCCAAAACTCAGCTTCACCGACTAATTGGTGATCGTCTAACTTCGAAAACCACATGTATAACTAACTGTGCCACCTGGTGCCTGTTACTTTTCTGTGCCTTTGTATACTCCCTTGGAGGGTGGAAATGATGAATATACCATATAAGATTGTGGGAAAAATTAAATAAAAGACTGTACCTGAAGTAAGGTCCATGGAGACAGATCTTATCCTGGCCTCCTTATTGTCATTTGCAACCATATGACAGAACAGGACATTAGGTCAGACGTGCTCACCATCAGCTGAGTAGGGCTTACGGAAGATGCTTGATATTCAGGTAGATATTGACTAGTCCCTTTGTACCTTGAAAGGAAAATATAAGCTGATTTGGGTGATAGGACAGATACATTAAAGGAAACCTGACAATGTGGGGTCCAAGTGCCAAATGAATGAAAGGAGCTGCAAGGGTAATTAAGCTCATGAAGATCAAAGAGACCCTGCCAATCAATGACTAAGGTGTGAAGAGCGGTTCTGTGGAGAGACCTAAAACACTTAAAGAAAGGACAGGAAGGGTAGAGTGTGGAAAGAGGCATGAGCAGCTGGCTAGGTCTTAGCATGAGTCTGGATGGGGCCTGGGTCTCCTCACATGGGGAATTATGGCTGAGGAATGGTTCGGTTCATTCAGGAGAAGAGTGGGCTCTGACTTGGAGAAGGGGCAGGGTTCAGATGACAGAAGCCTTGAATGCCTGGCTAAGAAATATAGCCCAGAGTTGTTTGTACGTATGAGAGAGAGAGAGAGAGAAGGGGTGGATGGAGTAGAGGGCAAATACTAATGATGCTAATAGCGGCTGAGGTAAATTGAATATATTTCATTGCGAAAATAAGCTTGCAAAAAGTCAACCTATTTGTTACGTAAAACCATAGGCGTGATCGCTAGTGATTGTCTTCTCAGTGGGAGAAACCTCAGGGTGGTGTAAGATTGTAAATCCAAATTGAAATTTGAAGTAATTCACATTAATTTATAACCATTTATAGATGATCAATACTTTCATATAAAAATTCTCATTTATAAGATAGAGATTGAAAAACAAAAACCACTGAGCATCCTGAAGGTCACTCTAGGTTTAAAGACCAGCTCTTCTCCATATAAGTTCTCTCCTTCCCACCGCACCACACTGTTAGGTTACTTTTATTAGTAACTTGAAGAAAGAGCCCATGCCTTCCTCTTCATTATCTCCCTAACCCTGAGCCTAGAATGCTCAGTCCTTATTCATTGATTACTTGCTTGTGGCTAGAGACCAGACTTTGGAAGAAAATAGTTACTCTCATGGGGATAAAAATGTATTTTCATCTGAGCCTGTCAGCGCTTTTGTGGAGGGTCTGGCCTTCCTCAGACAGAGGACATTCACATTGTAGGAGAGTTGCTTCTTCCTAGACCACAGCCAGAAGAACTTTGAAGTCTTCTTTTATCTGTCTCTGCCTCACTGCTGCTTTCTCTTCTGTCTTCTCTTTTGGAGACTGTTGATCAGTTTCCCACAGTCTGTACTTCTCTGCTTCTGCCTCCTTCTACGTATGAGAATGTATTCCTGTCCTTTCCTCTTTCTTGCCCTCCCCTCCTTCTTACCCTGCCTCCCCATGTCTCTCCACTGCCTGATTCACTCCCTTTTCTTTCTCCTTGCTTTCCTTCCTGCCTTTCCTTCCTCATTCCCTCCCTCTTCCATGTGTCACTTCCCACTCTTACTGCAGTCTTACAGCCTACTGCAGTTAGGGGGCGGTCTCCAAGCTCTTTAGAGCTACAGGGCAGCTGCTGTCTCTGCGTTCCTTGCTGTCAGGGCTCTGGTGTATAATACCTGAATCTCTCTACCCTGCGCCTTTGTAATAAGAGTTCCTGGGAGTTCCTGTCGTGGCGCAGTGGTTAACAAATCCGAATAGGAACCATGAGGTTGCGGGTTCCGTGCCTGCCCTTGCTCAGTGGGTTGATGATCCAGCGTTGCGGTGAACTGTGGTGGAGGTCTCAGACGCATCTCAGATCCCGCGTTGCTGTGGCTCTGGCGTAGGCCAGGGGCTATGGCTCCGATTCGACCCCTAGCCTGGGAACCTCCATATGCCGCGGGAGCGGCCCAAAGAAATAGCAAAAAGACAAAAAAAAAAAAAGAGTTCCTGAGCATGCATCTCCAATGATAGGGCCTCTAAAACTCTGCCTAAGAATTGACCATATATGAAGGAGCTAGCCTAGCCTAAGCGGACTGAGAGACAACCAGTACAAATTTTTTCAGAATCTAATGCTGATTTTATTTATTAAAATGGCAAGTCTTAGACCTGAATAACTCCAGAATGTTAAATTCATGATATAATTACAACTTACAAGGCTTTAGAAGCTAGCTTGGATCCTGATCTTCCTGATTTCTTGACCAGTACCTGAAACTGGTTCAAGTCTCAGAAGTTAAGCTGTGCCAAAGAGTAGAAGGCATTCAAGTTGGGTTTTAAATCTGAAGACCAGTCTTTTAGGCCTGCCTCTGACTCTCATTATCTGTGCGATCTCCAGGAAGTCTCTAACGTACACTCTGTAAAATTAGGATGATCATGCCTTACAAATGAAATAAGTGCGTAAAACGACTTTATAATTTATAAGATCCCGGTGGCCACCAAGGCTGAGTATGGGCCATAATTATTGTGTGAGGAGCAGGGTAACTGAGTCAGCGATTTCCACTTTGAAAAATTTTAAGCTGTGTGCCTTCTGCCTCCTGTTTTGTTGAAGTGGGTTGGACTCAAAGTTGCCTTAGGCCAATAGCACAAATATGTAGTATGTCATCACTTCTATTCCATAAATAAAACAAATTTTTGTTTACCATCTTTGTGGGTGGTGGTGGGAAGGAGAGGATGTAGAAAGGAAATGAAGTCTATTTGAAGTAAATCAGGTCTGTTGTACCAAAGATCTCTGGAGTTTATGGGAAGCATTTATTTTTTTCTGAAAGAATTAGCTGAAGAATAAGAATTGGCTAAATGTAGATGGGTTTACTGACCAGCACAATATAGCCTGATGGTGACACTGCATGACTTGTATGTTATTTAAAACAATGGACAATAAATTTTAAAACAAAGTACAAAGGATGAGTGCTGTAAATCTATTAGCTGATCTTCAAGGGAAAACTAATATTTCAAACCAAACAGTACCGAAATAGATTATATCTAAGACTTGTTTATTTGGTCTGAGCAATCTAATAATCTGGCACTTCATATACTGTTACCAAAAAGAGAATATAGTCCACCATCTGAAGCCTTATATAAATTACAAAATCTAATATACGAGTCCTGATGCTGGCAAGAAGGCTGGATAGCCCTATCAGCAATTTTTTTTTTCTGCTATTCTTTTGGTCACTTCAGCTATGAAAAACTAGAATTTTAATTCTAAATGTGAATATATTTTACTTAATCAGTGAAAAGAAAATTTAGTCTTTTTTTAGGTTGTGCTCGCCTTGGTGTCAAATACATGCAGTGGAGTTAGCTATAATCTTAAAACTTTGTAACTTGTATAATTGTTATTATACTCATCATCTTCTTGTCATTAATTGGTCTGAAAATGCCATTAAAAATTCTACGGAGGAGTTCCCGTCGTGGCACAGTGGTTAACGAATCTGACTAGGAACCATGAGGTTGTGGGTTCGATCCCTGGCCTTGCTCAGCGGGTTAAAGATCTGGCGTTGCTGTGACCTGTGGTGTAGGTTGTGGACTTGGCTCGGATCCCGAGTTGCTATGGCTGTGGCGTAGGCCAGCGGCTACAGCTCTGATTAGACCCCTAGCCTGGGAACCTCCATATGCCGCGGGAGTTGCCCTAGAAAAGGCAAAAAGACAAAAAAAAAAAATTCTACAGAGATTTAAAAATTCTGCTAAAGATAATGTTCACATGGGAAGTTATTTGTTCTATGAATAGCTGTTTTTTGTTTTATTTTTTTATTTTTTTTTTCCCTTGAGACTGTGCGAATCCATTGTAGTAGACAGTCTTTGGGATTGAGTAAACAATCTCTGCCTTGTAGGAACCAATCCTACTCTGGGTTACTTTTCCAGGTTTGTCCTTGTCTAAGCAGGTGTTAGAGAGGAATAAGGAGAGCAACTACCCCAGCATTAGGAATAAATGTGTGCTTGTTTGTTGATGGCCCAGTAAGAGAGCCCTGAAAGGTGTCACTTTCACTTCATTTAAAAAAATATAACTGGGGTCGAAGCACCATTCCTCATTCTGCCTGAAAGACTGTTTAATTACATTCAAGCTCTTGCATTTGGACCAGGAAATTAGATTCCAAATTTTAAAATATCTTACTATTTAATTCCCAAATTTGGATTATAAGACTGAGTTCTTCTTCTTTTTTTTTTTCTTTCCCTTGCTTTTTAGGGCTGCACCTGCGGTGTATGGAGGTTCCCAGACTAAGGGTCAAATCAGAGCTATAGCTACCGGCCTCTACCACAGCCACAGCAACTCAGGATCCAAGCCACGTCTGTGAACTACACCACAGCTCATGGCAACGCCAGATCCTTAACCCACTGAGCAAGGCCAGGGATGGAACCCACAACCTCACGCTTCTTAGTCGGATTCATTTTTCCTGCGCCACAACGGGAACTCCAAGACCGAGTTCTAATTTATTAACTAAATCATAAATTCAGCTCCAATGCTATTATTACCTTAATATTTAAATTGTTGCTGCAACAGAAAGATTGGTTCTGAGTTTTTAAGAAATAAAGTTCGTGCAGTTTTTACCCTCACTATTATGATCTGTAATACACTGTATTTCAGTGTCTAATTTCTGACTGTGGAGATGGCAATCATTTTTTTCCCTCTAAAACGATAAAAATAAATGAAAAGCACTACCAAAATATACTTTAAATGGAAATCTTTTAAGTTTGTATCAATTAAGGTCAGCTGTGAAGAGCAGCTAATTTTTTTAATTAAATGTTGTTGTTGTTGTTGTTTGTGGACACAGTGGAAGGAATAATAAACCCCAGCACCCATCCTCCCTGTCTGCAGGTTCTCTGATGACAAACGGCCTATATGTGGAGAGCACATACCTCATTTACATCCCATGCATAATGTGCTCTATCTGGGATATTAGCTCCTCAGGGTTGGCAGTGTCGCCTAACACACAAGGGTGATCAGCACATTTTTTTGAGGCTGCAATAATCAGAGGAATTCAGCAGTGATGTGGGAACAAGAGGAGATAACATGGCATAATGACGTACCCGTCATTGTTCTGTTGTCATCCTTTCTAACCAGTTTGGTCTCCCTCAGAGCCTAACAAAAGGGTCATGAATTTAATAGAGTAAAACATGGAACTGGGTGCAAGAATAATGGTCTATTTCTGAGCTCCGCATTCAGAGAAGAAGGAAAAATATTGACAACACAGGGGACAAACTGCCCTGAAAGCTTCGTGGATCTGCGCATATGCTTATGTAATCTTCAAACAAGAAGTGCAGTTTTTTTTTTTTGCAAATGTGTCTGGCCTCGTTTAATCTCAAATAAGCATTGAGATACAAAAAAAAAAAGTCAGCTATAAGAAATTCACTAACTTTTCAAAAATAAGCAAAACCTAAGTTTCTCATAAAATATTGTCTGATATATTAGTAGCATGCTGTTTACAAAATTTATCCTTAGTGCATTAAGTTCTTCAGGGTTTTTACACATTCACTAAAAGACAATACTCTCATAGCAGGTTTCACCCATTTGTTGAAGACTTTTGCAAGAGTTCGATCCTGCAAGTATTTTACAAAGCAGTTCACGTGTTCCTGTTCTATAATGGTTTGCAGTATTCCCAAATAACTCTTACACATGAGTTCAATAAATAATTGGAAGCCCAGATGTTTGAAACGGATATAGCAGATACGCTCTAGCTGTATTTTCAATACAGCTACTTTCCTTTGTCCTCTCATCAACTTCACAGCATCGCACCCTGCCATTTTCAGTTCTCTTCTAATTAAACCTAGAGCATTTGGCATGTACATGTTCCTACACGTGCCCCTCTTAAATGCAGCGTGTGGAGGCATCCTGTGTTATTGTTGCTGACTTGAGACATTCCAGGGAGGAATTCTCCTTCTTCAGACTGAACTGTAGCATTCTTTGTTCCTTCAGTTCACCTCCTGATAAGAGACATGATAGGAGATATGATTTACCACTTCACATAGCAAGTAATTGGAGATTCTGTGTGTGCTCCTTTCATAGATTGAGCCTCAGACAGTTCTCTGTCCCTCCCTAGCCCTGCAAAAAGCAGGCTCCAGTCTGGCGTTGGATAAATAACTTAAAAAAAAAAATAGACATCAATAAAAACTTAGAGCGTTCTTGACCTTGGTTTTAAAATACAAGTCTCTAATTTTCAGGAACTTAAGGAAACATGAGGAAATTTCTAATTTCATTTACATGAGCTTTAGGTTATTAAGTGTTGGTTGCTACCTCTCTCTCCCTATGCAGTTTTTGATGATATACCTAAAAATGACTCTTTCTAACTTACGTGTCTTGGTTTCTTCTTCTTTGAAATGTCTACACCAATTCCTAAAGAAAAATGCAGTGCCATTATCAGAGAAAAGTTGTTTTATTTTATTTTTTTTTTTGAGTGATAGAGTATTATGGCTACATTTGGGAATTTTTAATTTGTATCTTATTTAGCCTGGTGTGCAGTGTGACACCAGTTAATTGTATGTTATTTTGTGGTAACTACATGTTAACTCTGTTGGAAGTAATGGTAATTATACTGTAATTGATATCAGTTCTCCCACATCTTTGGAAAACCATACAATTAACATATATCGCCACAGTTGGACACTATCTTTTGTCCTTTGTAATGTTGCCGTGTTGGAGTACTGTTTTGAATAGGGTTCTAAATATTTTCTTCTTCCTTTAAACTCATTTTTTTCAATTCCAATTTTAAAATATTTTAATTTTCATGAAATGAAACATCGGTTTCTGAATTTTCATTTTACTTAAAGAAAGCTTTTTTCAAAAATAAGCAGACATAATCTTGGGTTATTTTTATTTCTATTCTTTATTTGAAAAGCCATTTGTGGACTTTACGTAACTTTATTAGTACTTCTTATTTCCTAGAGGAGGATAACAATAGAATATGCAAAATCTTGACATTAGGGAGTTAGTTTTTTCTGAAGAGAGGCCTTCTTACTAGCAATCTTTGTATTTGTTACTTTGCATTCAGACAAAAATGGGTGTATTTTGTGCTAATGCCGCCATGATGACTATCAAGCTAGGGATATATTTGTGCCACATTTAGATTAAAATGTTTTCCCTTGATTTTGCTTGCCTCTTTCCTTATGTCCCTTCCTTTCCATCACTTTTACCTAGGTGCAGATGGAATTTCAGAAATAGCAAATAAATACTTTCTAGCTAAGTGTGACCATGGTTTGGTAGGCTAGTTTGACAAATGGATTATTTTTGAGTGATTTCTTTGAGAATATGAGTAATTGCTCAAAAATGTTTTTATGACATGGCAAATTGATTTTACTAATGTGTGCTACAATGTAGGTCTAGTGGTAAAAAAAAAAAAAAAAGGTGAAGATCATAGATTTCAGAGCTGTAAGAAACCATAAAGAAAAGTTGGTTCAGCTCCCTCATTTAACAGGTGAAGTAGTCAGGAAATAGCATAGTGTGTAAAGAGCACATGTGATGCAGCATAGTTCACTGGAAGGAGTGGGAGACTGAGAGTCGGTAGCCTAAGTGGGATGAGGCTAAAGGGGCATTCTGGATCTGTTACTGGTCAGCTGCAGGATTTGGGGTAAGCATCCTAGCCTTCTTGGTCTCTGTGCCTTTGAATGAAGAGGCTTTTACATTTCCTTCCAACACTAAAGCTGCCTATTTTTCTTTTTAAGATATGCTATTTTTTTTTTCTTTTGCCTCCTCATGGCACATGGAATTCCTGGGCCAGGGATCAGATCTGAGCTGCAGTCATGGCCTATGCCACAGCTGAGACAATCTTAACCCACTGTGCCAACCTGGGATCAATCCTGCATCCTAGCACTGCAGAGATGCCACCTATCCTGTTGTGCCACAGCAGGAACTCCAAGATATATGTCATTTTTGAAGCACACGTATTTCATAAATTACAGGAAAATCTAAGAGATGTGATACATTTATATATCTCATAAATTGAAACAAATACATGGTGGCGATACATTTTCCCCATTTTTTGGTTCGTGTTCAATTTTCTGAGAAAAAAAATCTTCTAATTTATTGTTTGAGAACTAAAATTGAAGCGGAAGGTATATTTTTGAAGAAACTATTCATTCTTGGTGCATGTAACTTTGATGTCTTTAATTTGAATAAATTGCACCTGTGTTTCCACAAACAATATTAAAAAGTACACATTGCAAATTAAGTAGGGACCTGAAATCAAGCACCTAAATTTGAACAAATGTAATTCCCAAGATAATTTTTTGGACAAATATATTTGCTTGGTTTGTCATTAATTTTATTGTGATATACTTTGTTCATGTGATAAATGTTAGAATAATAAAAGTGCTGGTGGTTTAAGTGGAGATGAAATTTCTCCAGTTTTTAAATCATGTGTTCAATTTAAATAGGACTTTGTATAATTTTCAACAGAACTTTTTGTGAACTTGTTACTGAAACAAATAGTTAATCAGAGGATATTCAGAAACAAATATGCATCATGTCTCTGTATAGAAATAAAAAGTTGGAAACCACATATAAGTAGAAGATGGGCTGCCACAAAACTGGATTTGCTTAAGTCTGAACACTTTATAACTCTACTTGGGAGTTGCAAACTTATAAATAACCTTGCAATTGGTTAGAACCGTATTAAAACCATATGCATGAGACAGAAAGCATTTGGTGAAAGGGGTTCAGTAAGCACTATAATCCTGATGAAACTAATTTAACTCAGTGGCTCCCAAGCCTAAAAGGGTCTCATATCTTCAGAGGTAATGCTATTTTATCATTTATCATCTGATGATGAGTGACAAGAGTCTAAGTGTATGTTACAGGAGATATACAGGAACAGGATGCTGTCCTTGCCAGGGGTGTGGAGAGAGAACTTGCTTAGTTTGGTATACTCTTCAAATCCTGAGGGAAACTTGTCATACATCATTTGAGAATGTTTTTGAAAGCTCCATAAAACATATCCACAAGAAGTTCTGCAGACATGAGTTTATTTCAGCAGGCATGTGCTGCCTGCTTCTTCTGTGTGTATAGGGTACAGCCCTAGCTAGAGAGAGGATCAAGAGCCACTTTCCTTCTCCAGGTAGCTTATGGTCCAGTGGCATGTCTCAGCCTCCCGGGAGGTCACCTGAACAGCTTATGTTGGTCTTTATCGATTCTATGTCTTGCCTTAAGTGTGAGTTTTTGGAATTTTGAAAACTTTTGCCTAGTCCTTACAAGTCTTTCCTTCTTTTAAGGGAGAACTTTCTCTTTTGAAGAATCGTAGTTTGCTAGATAGCTATAGTTGTCAAGAGATAGAATCACTACTAGATTCTAATGGCAGAAGCTTCTAGAGAATTGTTTCTGAGGCTTATAAGATCTCATATCTAAAATGAGTTGTGGGAGTTCCCATCATGGCTCAGTGGAAATGCATCTGAGTAGCATCCATGAGGATGTAGGTTCGGTCAGTGGGTTAAGGATCTAGCGTTGCCATGAGCTGTGATGTAGGTCACAGATGTGGCTCAGATCTGTCATTGCTGTGGCTGTGATGTAGGCCAGAGGCCACAGCTCTGATTCGACCCCCAGCCTGGGAACCTCCCTATGCCACAGGTGCGGTCCTAAACAAACAAACGAACAAAGTGTTGCCTTATTACTTGATATTTGGGGGAGGGGGCAGTGACAAGAGCCTTTTATGACCTAAGGCAGAAGTTGCCACTGTATTAGTTTGCTAAGGCTGCCATAACAAAATACCACAGATCAAGTGGCATAAACCACATCAATTTTTTTCGCAAAATTCTGGAGTCTAGGTACCTAAGCTTGAGGTGCGAGAAGAATTAGTTTCTCTTGAGTTGCTCTCCTGTGCTTGCAGATAGTTGACTTCTCACTGTGTTCTCACATGGTCTTCCCTCTGTGAGCAGACGTCAATGATGTCTCTCTGTATACACTAATGTACACCTTTTATAAGGGTGCTAGTCAGATTGGATTAAGACCCACCCTGATGGCCTCATTTTAATTTAATGATCTCTTTTTTTTCCATTTTTTAAATTTTTACCAAAGTATAGTTGATTTACAATGTTGTGATAATTTCTTCTATACAACACAGTGATTCAGTTTTACATATACACACATCCTTTCCCTTTCGGATTCTTTTCCCATGTAGATCATCACAGAATATTGGGTAGAGTTCTCTGTACCACACAGCAGGTCCCCGCTGGCCAGTCATTCCAATGCCTCAGTGTGCCTATGCCAATCCCAAACCCCTAATCCATCTCTCCCCCTGCCACTGCCTGTCCTCTTTGGCAACTGTAAGTTTGTCTTCAAAGTCTGTGAGTCTGTTTCTATTCTGCAAATAAGTTCATTTGTACCCTTTTTTTAGATTCCACATATAAGTGATATTGTATGATGTTTGTCTTTCATTGCCTAAAGGCCTTATCTCCAAACAGGGTCACAGTCTAAGGTACTAGGGGTTAGAGCTTCAATGTATGAATTTTAAGAAGACACATTTCAGCCCTTAACAAGCCATCTTTGTTTATCTGGCTATTCCCAAACTCTTGTCAAATTATTTTCTTTGGGATTATCTTCCCAGAGATATTCCTGTTTTGCTGGAGGAATAAAAACTGAGATTAACATGATTTTGTTTAGCAACTTATTCTGTTGTCTTCTCACAAAATATTGACATTATTAATTAATTCCAAGGATGAATTGCTAATGATGGCTTGCTCGGGAATATAAGAATGTGTAAGAAGAATTTCTGGAGATGGTGGTAGTTGAAATTTTAGAGATTATTGCAGAGCTCTTTTGAATAGTAACAGGTAGTCAGACTTCTATATTTCAGCGCTAAGCCAACCCTGACCAGGAGATCACTTGATTGCTCAAGCAATTTGTATATATTCCTTTGTATTTATCTACCTTTGAATCATCTATATTTTACTGCTTCAAAAAATCTTGAAATTAATTTTATTTTAAAGCAAAATTAAAATAAAAAAGAGAGGGAAATAATTTTAACAGTGTTACCACAATTTAGCAAAGTGCCAACACCATGAGAGGCACTGATAATATAAGACATAGACACCCCATCTTAAGGAATAAGTTGAGGAGACATTCACACAGACATATAAAACAATAATTAGAATGCAGTTTTCTATAAAGAATATGTGGTGATGGAACAAAACAAATCATTTCTGACTGGGGCTGATGGAGGGAAATCAACAAAAGATTTTGCCCAGAAGAAATACTTTAATTAGGCCTAAAATAGACTAATTATGATGTCACCAGTAAAGGAAGGGCATTCTAGAAGAGGGGGCGGTATATGCAGATACACAAAGGCATAAAATATCAAACTTGTTCAGGAAACTCCAAGACATTCTATCTTTTAGGAACAGAAACTATAAATTGCAATGAGCAAGACATAAAGCTGATGAGAAGTGCAGGAGCTAGATTGTATAAGGTTATATGAGCTCTACAGAGAAGTTTGTTTCTCCTGATGTGGATGACAAGGGGAGCATTTGAGGGCTGATAAGCAGAGGAAAATAAGATCCAGCTATTGCACAGTTACTAAGCTTAAGATTTAAATTTAGTTCTGAGATGCTTAGCAACCAAGACAAAAAGGAAAGCATCTTTGGTTACATAGTTGATACAGGAGAATGGATATTGGCCTTTAGATCAGGACACCATCTTCATTAGTGTTTAGCTTTGAAACATTTAGCAAACACTAAATAATACCTTTAACAAGAGTGGATATTTTATGAGCTGCTTTATTTTTGCAAAGCACTCACACATATAATCTCTTATTTAATCATCACAACCCTGCAGCATGAGCATTTTCTATTCCATTTTACAAATGAGGAAACGGCCGAGAAAGATCACATGGTAATTAAGTTGCAGAGTTATGATTCTAAATTCACCTCAGCCCAAATCCTTATCTAAATTTTGGTTAAGTGACTTAAATAAAAAATTCTCTTTGAACCTCACCTTCTTGTAAAATTGACAGCAGCAGTAATTTTTTTTTTCTTGTAATGTTGGTGTGAGATTTAAAGGAAATACTCATCGGAAAGAGCCTTGCACATAGTATTTGATGGGTAAATGGCACTCTTTTCTACTTTTGCTCTGACATAGGTATTTGTGCTATGGATGCAAACATAGTTGGAGAAGTTAGGACTTAAAATGGTTCATGAGTCCTAGCACAGTTTCGGTGTTAGGAGGATGTTAAAAGGTAGACAAATTAATAGTTTTAGCTGACAAAATGGTATTTAACAAAGAGGTTCACCACCTCATTTCTCATAGCCAGAATCTTTTTTGTCGTGATGACTGACTCTGGGACTATTAAAATATCACCATGAAAGTAAATCCCAGTGCCTCCAAAATAACTTGTTCCAAAAATAAGAATCACCTTTTTAAAAGCACACGTGGTTACTTTCCAACCTAAGGTCTACATTTTTTATCTTTCCTTAAATTACTAAATTTGTAATAAAGGATATAAAATAAAGGCTAATAAAGTGATAGCTTGTTAGGTCAATAAAAAGGAAATGACACGTGTGCTTCCGTAGTATTTCTTGAGAATCACATCATGTCAGGATATGTCCAGAGCCAAGAATTAGAGCAGGTCTTTCAGAGTAAGATAGAGAGTCTCTCTCAATATTATACTTAGCATTGTTCTGTCTAAAAACAGAGAAAAAAATGTTTTATTTTTAAATGTATACTGCTTTTTAAGCCAAGCATTTGTGGTGGGGATTGTTCTCTTTTGCCAGTATTTTGCGAAGACTTTGCAAAGATGGGGTTGTGAAGCTTCAGAAACTCCAAGTTAGACTCCAGAACCCTTTTTGTATTGTTATATTGTTAAATTGTATCCTTCTACTGTGTTCTAAAATGGCTCATTTATCTCTTTTACAAAACATTTAAGGTATTTTTCTTAATTTCCTTGTTGTGATTATTATTGCCTAAAGAGACTTCATCAATATAATGTGGACTGTTGGGTCTCAACATCTCTTTCACAAGCTTGAAATATCAGCAAGACTGTTAATTCTAACAGGTGAATTGGACACTCACTGTACAAGGGTGTTTTTGATTTATGTGCACAAATCAATTATGCAGGCTTATAAAAGCCTGTAAGTATTTATGGACAATAATACTAAATTCTGCGTAAGATATATAGAAAAAAAGTGCAAGACAATCCGAGGGTTGAAAAAACGTTTCATGTGTTTTTGTGATACTTGGAGGTACACATGAATTGAAGTTCAGTTATTTAATATAGTATGTATCTAGAAGCTGATTATGTGGGGAAGGCTAAGAATTTTTATATTATCAGAGAGTAGAATGATCAGAGAGCTTATAGAGTTCATGGACGGCTTGTTCTTTTCAATATGAATAGAACTTGGCAAAGAAGAAGAGAGAAAGAAGCCACATCCTCGCAGGCCTGAGGAAGAGGAAGCAGGCCTGATCCTGGTATTATTATGAGAAGGCAAGTTACTGTCCACTTTGAGCAGAGGATGCATGAAGGGAGAGTTGTAGGAAATTGAGTTTAAAAAGATGAGTGGGGAACAGTGTATGAAGGACCTTGAAAGCCAGGTAGAGGAGTTTGGATGAGATGGAAGAGAAAATAGGAAGCCCTGGAGGATTTTGAATCAGCACCATGAGGTAGAATCTTAGGAGGAATGAGAGTGTATGGACCAGGAGGGCAGTGTCAAGGACCAGAAGGACAGGGGCAGGGGGGTGGCAGTGATCTAGGGGTGCAGGCAGGAGGGCCTGTACAGGGCAGTCAATGGGGGGCAGGTCCAGCCTGGAGGACTGACTGAGCACAGGGGGCAAGAAAAGCAGTGAAACAGACAGTACTGACCTGCTGGTATTGATGTAAACAGAGGACAGAGGAGAAGGGAAGTTGAGGAAAGGGAAAGCACCTTTTTCAGGGGTGTCTTTACTTTTAGGAGCCATTTTCTTGGAGTGAAAGACACTAAAGCTTGGAGCCGGGATGAAAGGGCAAGATGTCGTTTGGGTAGTGCTCAACAACCCAGACTTAGTGGAAACCTTCAGGATAGATGATGTCTCAGAAGACTGTGGTGGCCTTAGAGAATTTCTCTTCTTAATGCATGCATTTGTTATTTCTCTTAGAAAACTGCTTCAGGAATACACAAAAACATCACTGGTGGTACTGTAGTATTACCTTTCCTGCAAAATTCCTTACTATTACACATTTGAAAGGTTTTAGTATTTAAATATGTATTTTAGGATATAGCAGCAAAATTCTTATTTACTTAAAAAAGATTCACACCAAAATCCCCAAGTGGGAGAGAGGTGATTCTTAATTTGTGATTACGTGAGCATAAAATTTTCTGTGTGCTACCTTCTGTATACAGAAGTCTAATATATATAATATGTATGTATTTGTATAAAATATTATAAAATATTTGTATAAAAATATAGAGAGATATTCTATGAACAGAGTATTTGAGAGCTAGTATAGAGTATGCTAATTATAATGTAATACATGTGACAGCAACATGAGGTAATTACTTTCTACCCATTTTAACCACCATATAAGTCATGGTCTCCTAGGTGTGTGTTCTGTGGGTGCTATTGATGACCTCGTATTCAGACATTCTTTAGAAATGAGCTTTGAATACTGCTTGGCAAAGTACCTCTCCTTTAGCCCATGGGAATAAAATACATCACATCATTGTCCAGCCGTGTCTACTTATCAGATGAAACACATTTGTTTGTAAGACACCAAACAAAAAAGCCTCTCTCAGCATGTACAGTTTTCCACTTCAGTCTCTGGAAAAGAGGACCATGTTGGTGCAGGTTGGTCAGTCTTGGAAATTTGGATGGAGGGTGCCCAGCACATCCTTACCTTTCACGTGTTGTTTTTCGGGAGATGGCTGCAATCAGTCATTTCGCATCGGGTTTGAAAAAGCCTTGTCTTGCTGGCAAGCAAAACTGTTATTTAAGTACACAATCCACTCTACTACTGAAACAGTTTTGCCAAACTTATCCAAGTATTCTCACATGCTTAAAGATGGTATAAATTTCATTTATTGCTAGCAGTTTTCTTCAGACTATATGGAATGTCTTCCTGCTGCCTGATCTAAGTGTCCCAGTTTACATTATGGCCTTTACTGCCTCTGTTTGATGGAGTGATCAGTAAAAATTTAATGACACTATAAAATAATAAAAATGTCATTAATTTACCACGGATCTTGGATGCAGTGGTTGTAAAGTTACATTAATAAACAGAATATTTTTTACAACAAAAAGCATTGTTACGTGGGAACATATAAATAACACACATAAATTTAAGAGCAATTTTACTGTTAGCACACACATTATTATGGAATAGCCAATAAGTGTATAAAACATAGTATATAAAATTTTATTAAAATATACTATGCACATCAAAAATTCAGCTTTTATCTAAGTGCAAAGAAAAGCCATTATTGTGTGCTTACTGTTTCA
This sequence comes from Phacochoerus africanus, assembly GCF_016906955.1. NCBI lineage: Eukaryota > Metazoa > Chordata > Mammalia > Artiodactyla > Suidae > Phacochoerus > Phacochoerus africanus. Next base: position 44,494,555 of record NC_062547.1, read on the forward strand.
TTGCTGTTCTTTCCCCATATCACAATTTTACATTTGTTGCCAGTAAGGGGAGGTTGATTTTTTTTTTTCCTAGATGAAAACAAACCTCTGTTTTTTTCAGTTATCTCACATTTATTCTCTCTCTCCACCGATGCAAAAACAGAATTGATCGATCTGGCCATGGTAGGGAGGGAAAAGTTGCTAATTTAATGCAAAGTTAAAAATAATGCCTGAGGAGTTGAATGGTTTGTTCAGTGACTCTGGAAATAAGGGATAATAATGCAGCAGTCTATCTGTCATCAGTGAGGCTGCCCCGTCATTGACTCTGATAATATGTGAGGATGATGGATGCTACCGTCTTGTGGCTTGTAACATTTAACATTCATCAGCTCTCACTAAAGGGGGCTTTATCATTTAAATATCTTTATTTAATATGCAACATCTACCTCATACATCATAATTTCAAAGCACTTAGAGAGCCAACAGTCCTACAACACAGCAGAGCTGACTTTAATTTTTTTCAATAACTTTTATGTTGCCTGCATGTTTGTGACTGACAATGCATAAGTAAGCGTCTGATCACATCGCTGCATGTAAAATGCACATATCACTGTCATCATGAAGACTGGGTTTTCTTCCTGCCTGGGGTTGGGGTGGAGGATTGAGATTAGCACTGAAGTGATTTTCTTATATCTCCAAAATGTCTATTTGGGAGCTGTTGTATGTTGTGAGAGCTAGTTCAAGTGCATGGGAAAACTCGGAGTTAAGAGCTTGCCACCCACAGTCTATATTTTCCATATAGGGGCATACCCACTGGCACTTAAGTGGCCAGAAGTTGAGGCCTCTTGGAACTAAAGTATCTTTGAACTTCCCTCTGTGCCCATGTCCACATCCTGTATTTACTAGGCTCATGTTTAACCTCACTGGTAAAATCTCTGCTTAGCTCAGCTGCCCAGAGCAAACTTGTAGACATCGGGCCCTCTTATCTTATGGTTATGTGGCTGGCAAATAAATATTCTGAGCTATTCTTTGAAGAAAAGAAATCTTCTGGGAGACTAGGTAGAAATTTATATGAAAGGGCATGGCTTTGCAGGGTCCTTCTTTAATCTCAAACACAAGTGCTTAATATTACCAAATATAAAATGCAGCCCACTGCCCCAAACAATTTTTATCATTGATTTATTTTCTGCCTATTTAACAAGTGTTTCATGGAATATTCTTCCTTGACTTCTACTCTGTCAAAATATTGATATTTTATAAGGAAAGTATCTCTGCATAAGAATTTTTTTTTCAATGAAGTCAGAAAAATGTATGACTTCAAAGACACTGTGAATGTGTTGTTGAATGTTCTGAATGTTTTTTGTTATGATTAAAAACAAGCTGATACTACTGAATTGTGAGTGCACTTCATTTTTTATAAAAGAAAAGATATTATCATCATGTAAGCTTTGTTGTCTTAGGATTTTACAAAGCATGGCATGTAATTTTCCCTCTTCTCCTTCCTTGTCAAAATATTGATATTCTTTCAGGAACTTTATTTTATTTTATTTTTTTTTACTGAGAATATTTTTCCAGTAAAATCAAAGAGAATGAATGACTAGAAAGATACTTGAAATATGCATATTGATAGGTAGCACGGTCTGTTGATTTTCAGAGAAAGTTGTTTTTCCCCCCATGAAAATACAGCTAAAGGTTGTTCTTCCAAGAAGATTGCAGGTGTCACATCAAAACTCCTTTTGCATTTAACATAGGGAAAGCATTCACATGCAAATATTTGAAATGCGAAACAATGTGATAAAACAAAGGTTGCATATTTTGCTTTCCCTGGTACTACTCATCTTCACTTTAATTCTTTTTCTTTACATCATGACAACCAAAAGTGCTACTCAAAAATAGAAATCGGCTGATTAAAAGCAGCTGTCCTCCCCCCTACAATGTGTGAAACTCCCACATGGCTTGTGGTTGCTTTTTGTTGTGGCCTGCATCTGGGTTAATTTGTTCTTGTGTGGCAGTGTTTTCACATAAGAAGATATTGGGGAACCATACCTAATTTGCTTTTTATTTTCACTCTGTTTTTTATAAGGGTTGTATTTCAGAGGTTTCCCCACATACCAGTGTTGTTAACTAGTTAGTATTACCCTACTGGGGAAGTTCATGATTATAATTTTGTCGCAAATCTTTCACAGAAATGGTGCTCGATTAAAGCTAGGTTTATACTGTGTTTTCTTCCAACACAGATTTCAACATATTCCATGATGAAGGGGAACTGGAAGACTTCCTGCACAATTTGACTGATGGGAATTAATTATAGAAATATAATGATATTCAAAAATAATCATATTAGAAAGCACAAATGTAGTGAGACTGTACAAATGAGATACAGCTTCTATCAAGTAATTGTATGTTTGCTCTTAAAGAATATTTCCAAGTTTCTAAACATCTTACAGAAGAGAACTGTTCAGAGTGTTTCCATCTAATGCTGAACATGCTCAGTACAGAACTAGGTCATTGAACAATAGACTGAACAGCAATCAGCACTCTACTGCTGCATAATGCATTAAGTATAACATGCAGAAACCATTCCCGGAGCTGGAAGCTGCTATTTCATGTCTGTAAATTCAAGCTGACATGACATTTAATATTGTTTCATAGTAATGAACAACAAGGTTTCATTCATTCATAAGCACAACACAAAGCCAAGTTTGAGTCTGGAGAGTAGCATGGAGGAGAGAAGCGGACACATGCTGTGCTTTTGCAGACAAGAACACCATGTTAATGATGGTCAATGAGCCCTCTGCTACTGATCCAGAGAGCTGCAGAGGGAGAGTTCACTGTGATGCCGCAGACTCCTGCTCCTAGAAGAACAGGTTGACAAGTAAACCCTCTTTGGCTTTCCCCACTACAGCCGCAGGAATATTTAACTTTCCTGGCTCGAGGGCTGGCTAGGAGTAATGTTCTCCTTTTCACTTACCAGGAAGTTGCAGTTCAAACTCCTAGGCAGAAATAATAGCATCAATGCCATCGTCGAGTCTGTCTGCTTTGAAATATTTGTTGTTGAAATCTTCTTGCCTAAAATTCTGATTTGTATTTTTCCAGGAATATCAATGCAAACGATGATCTCTAAATGGGAAAAATTCCTCTCCCATTACATAGCGGTATACTTTAATGAAAACAGCTCTTTCAGGTTTTGCACTTTGGGCTCAGACCTCTCAGTTGCATCCCTTATAGACCACGGGAGCAAATCCAACAGGGAGAAGATGTGCAGTACAACCCTGGCAGGTTTCCTGTCACAGATCTCCTTTCCTTACAGATACTATGGTTTCGGTGCTGTCAGCACTTGTCAGCGCTTTAGCAGAATCTTCCTGCAAGATTTTCGGAGCCCAAGGTGCTCAGAAATGAAGTTTGTAAATTCAGGTTTTGCCCAGTAAACAAGATAGAAACTGGAAGGAAACCGTGGCTGCTTTGGAAGCTAGAATAAGCCTCTTAATTATTCTTTCCTCCAGGAAAGAACCCGTTTCGAAAACTTGGGGCCCCAGTTAACGGGAAAGTCAAGTGAAGATGGAAAGCTGGGCCCAGGTGTCATTGATCTAACTCGACCAGAAGATGCAGAGGGTGAGTTGCTTTTCTGTAGCTCTTTTCTGCAGCGCTGTGTTTTTCTAAAGGTGGGTCTGAGTTAACTGGAGGATCTTTGTCATCTTTCTTGGGAGTCACTAGATCAATTTTCTTGGCAAAGCAGAAGAAATGTTAGTCTTCCTTATATATTTTATAGTGGAGGACTTTGAGATTCATCTAGATCCTGTGTTACTGAACACAGAGCAATCCAAATACTTTGAGGTATCATTTTAAAGTACTGAAACAGGAGAACCCTCTACATGCCAATGAAAAACAGAATTCTGTGTTTCATCCACCTCACAGACATTCTTGTTAAAATACAAAGGAGGATTTTTTACCCTTAAATCATGAGATTCCCAGGCACAATCAAACCATTTTGGGAACTAAATGATAGTTCGCAGCAGATCTAGCATAAAATTAATAAATGCTTAGGCAAAGTCCGGCCTGTGTCTGGCACTAAGTATCATAAAGTCTTTTGAAAGTCTGGATGGAAAGACCAGCTTTCCTCTCCATGTGTTTACCCACAGCACTATCAACGCCTGTCGGCTCCTCTTCCCTTTTTGTTTGTTTGTTTTAAATGCACAAGCAGCAAATCAGCAGAAATTGCTCCCCAGAGGCTGGGTACAATTTATGAGTTAGGTCAGCACTTCAGTGGTAATGTTGCCTGGTTATTTACTGTGTCATCACAGAGTAGGGACTGGTTTTCCCGTTAGCTGTTCCTTTGGCAGAATCCCTCCCACCGGTCAGGGAAGATTAATTTGTTCTCTTCAGAGTAACACAATACTTCACCCATCTCAGGTCCTAGCTAAAGTCCTTTAGCTTGAGGGGAGGAATCTTACTATTATCCCTTTTAATGGCAGGATTTCTTCCAAGACCCTAATCCCTGGAAAACCCATGAAGACATTTCGTAGCATCTGAACTGCGCGTGGCTTCTGGTGATCACTTGGGGCCATCCTCGGCAGTTCAGAAATCTCTGGCATGGGCACTAAGAGATGGGTAGCATCAGACATTAGGAAGCACTTCAGAGAGTTTTCAGAAGGCAGGTGTTTCATACCAGTGGGAGAGCCTAATGTTTCATGATAGTCCCAGGGACAAGGTGTTAAAATAAATTCCAGTTTGTATGTGCATGGGTAAGGGGAGCAAGGAAGGAAGGGAGGAGGAGGAGGAAGAGGGGGAGTGGGGAGGATTAAAGCAGACTCAAAAGCAGAAGTATCCTCACTGCCTTCCATAAAGAAAGTGTACTGAGGGCACCGTGACACTGACATTTTTATAGGCACTCAGAAGGACAGGTTTTTTTCCCTGCTGAGGATTGAGGTTCTGTGGTCTAGGGAGCCAGTTATTCAGGTGTGGCCCATCTCAATTTTGTTGGCAGATGGTCCTGCAGAGTACCTAAATCTCTGACCGACACGGTGACATAATACTTTTCATCACTTTGGAGTGTTCAGTCTGTTCATTTTTTCATAGGCGAAGAGTTACAGGGTTCCATCACTGTATCCTTGTTCTAACAGAATTTTCTTAATCTGTCATTCATCTTTCTTCACTTAGTTTCTTAACTGTATCATAGGTACAAATACAGTCAGTGGCCTCTAAGTAAGGCTGATAATCAAGTTGATGATATTTGTGTGCTGGGTAAATGAAAAAGCATGGTCAGAGTTATTAGACATTATGAAAAGAAAAAAATGAAACATATGATATAGAAAAATCTTTGGAACTTCCATTCAATAACCAGATTTTCTGAATTCAAACCAATTTCCTGGTCACTTTGCTTTTTCTCAGCAAATATCAAGCCTTTATATGCCAGAGAATGTGCTAAGCTTTTAACACATGTTTTCTCATTTAAATCATATATAGCTCTGTAAAGAAGATATTTTTCCCCCCATTTTACAGATGAGAAAATTAAGGCTAAGAATAGTTAAGTAACTTGCCAGGGGTCACATGGCTAGTGAGGGTAGAACTGAGAATTGATCCCAGGCAGCCTGGGTTCAGACCCCAAGCCCCTAAGTTCTGTGCTATCCCACACCCCCTGTTTATATAGATAGATAAGTGTGGTGCCTTCATTTTTCTGAACAAACTCCTTGTGACCTTCCTCAGTATGACCCATTTCCTCTCCCCTAAATATAGCAAGTCATGCCATGCCGTGGCTCTCATGTTTCTCTGTCACACAGAGTAGCAATGCCTGATGAGTGTAATAGTAGAAGGGCTGTAGTGGCCCAGGAGCTTAAGGAGCGTGTGAAAACCTCCCTTCAGAAGCTTGCCCAGAGTTGCCATTGAGACCTCGTGCGCTTTGGGGGGACTGTGAGTTCATGAATGGAGTCAAGTTACCTGCTTTAATACCAACAGAAGTGCAGTGCCTTTGTGAGGACTGCTGAGATGGGTAGCAGCCTTCTGCTGACTTTAGGATATTTCCTGGCATCTGTTCAAGCGTAAGCTGATTGCAAAGCCTGCTGGAGTTACAGTTCATACTAAAGGCAGAGTAGATAACAGGTACATATAATACTTTCTCCACGTTGCGCCTCCATATTCCTTGAAGGGGAGGAGTAAGAAAGGACCGAAGTGAAAGACTATCTAAAAAATTCATTCACTCCCTCAGTCAGTCTGTGGTCTATACACAGACAAACATTTCTTGAGTGCCTGTTCTGTGAGCCAGTCCCTGAACCAAACACTGGATAAACCAAAGGAAGCAAAACAAATATGTTCCTAACTTCTTGGAACTTAAAGTCTAGCGAAGGAAGATAGAAGATTAAAAGGGAAATGCATACTTGGATACATAAGCAGATATACATATCACTGTGAAAAGTGCCAAGCAGCTCAAGACTTTGTTCCCCAACGAGGTTCAGAGTGAAAATTAAGTAACTCCATTGACAGGGGAGTGTTGTAGCTCTCGCCCAGGATGTCATCCCTCCTTAGTCCACACATGATCATCTCCATGTTTTCTCTGGCTTTGGACCAGTTAAAATTTGTCCAGATTTACTGAGATATAATGGACATAATAATGTTGGTGTGAAGTTAAGGTGTACAGTGGGATGGTTCCATACATGTAGATATTGGAAAATGATTTCCACAATAAGGTAAGTTTACACTTCACAAGTTACTGTTGTTGTTTTTTTTTTTCCTGATAAGAAAATTCAAAAACTACTCTCCCAGCAACTTTCAAGTATGTAAGACAGTATTTTTAACTACAGTCACCCTGCTGTATATTGTATCGCCAGAGTTTGTTCGTCTTATAACTGGAAGTTTGTCCCCTCTCGCTAATATCTCCCCATTTCCACCAACCCCTAGTCTCCTGAAACCACCATTCTCATCTCCCGTTTCTCTGAGTTCAGCCTTTTCAGATTCCACACATATGTGAGATCATGTATTTGTCTTTCTCTATCTGACTTCACTTAGCATAATGCCTTCGAGGTCACCCATGTTGTTGCAAACGGCAGTTTCCTTCTTTTTTATGGATGAATTTTTATCACATTCAAAGTATATTATATACAATGTCATTTATCACATGAAATATGTATATGTATATGTATATGTGTGTGTATATATATATATATATATGACATTTTTTATGCATTCATCTGTTGATGTATATTTAGGTTATTTCTATGTCTTGGCTATTGTAAATAACACATAACAACAAGTTTAAGAGGCTATGCCCTTCCTCCACTTTTACCCCATTCTCCTGTGTGGCTTCTGAAGTGACTAATAAAGTAAGCCTGGCTTCCCAGGAAAATGTCTGTCAGTCATGAACATGCCCATATCACTTAGTAAGCAACTTACCGACCTGCTTCATAGCTTTGAGCATGGAAGCAGCAAGAGAAAGGTCACCCAAAGAGGCAGCTGTGCATGTGTATTAACCACTCATCAAAATCAAATGACAAAACCATAAGCCAGGAAAACAGAAATTAAAAATATAAAAGGCAAATGTCTTCAAAATTTTATTTTTAAAGTCCAGCTGTTATTTGGCTTGAATATGATAAGACAGCATTTCTTGTTCACCATGATATTTATAAAACTACAAATTCATTGGTGCTGGGGGCTTAGGAAACATGTTTAAGGTCTTGCTATACTTTGGAGCATTTGGTGCCTTTATATGTATTGAGCACACAAAATTCATTAGCTCCTATGTCGGGCATGTAGGAAGAGGGGCGTCAATTAGCTGAGTCTGTCACCATGTATTAAGAATGATGAACAGATGTTTAACTTTTTAAGGACTTTTCATATAGCATTTCCCCTTTCCTTGTTCTCCTTAGGCAAAAATACAATTCCTTTTTTTTATGAATTAAAAAAATTATTGGAGTATAGTTGACTCAACAATGTTGTGTTAATTTCAGGTACACAGCAAAGTGAATCATTTTTACATATATGTATATTCATTCCTTTCCAAATTCTTTTCCCATATTGGTTATTACACAGTATTGAGTAGAATATCCCCCCTCTCCTAATTTCAAGCCTGCAAAGTATAGTAGAAAGGGCTTTGGTCTGGTTATTGGGAAATTTGGATTCAGGTTCCTTTGCTAAAGGAAGATAAATAAGTGACTAATGCCTCTGGGCTTAACTTTCTTTATCTTTTAAAAGTGGTACCTTGTATTCCATTATCTCTAGGCTCCCTCTAAATGCATGATTGTTATAAGGGTCTTCATGAAACACAGAGTATGTTTCTTATAAGAAAGGTAATCTGTCCACAATAGCTTCCACTTAGTTTTTTTCAGAGAAGTAAAAGATGAGACCTGTATCTTTGAGAGTGTGTTTGTGCCACTTAGTAAATCAACTTTTCTATTAATGAGAGGATCTCTGCAGTAGTGTTTCCCAGTTACCGTTCACAGATGGACCCCCACCCCTTCGTCTTTCCCTCTTCTCTTTCTCTCTCCCCAGCAACAACAGTTGTAGCTTGCCTTCTTTTTTATATGCTTTCTATCCTGTTTCTCCTCTCTCACACACCTGGTGCCTCTAAAGGGTTACTTTTCTGTTTTGCAGAATAGGTTGGGTAAGAAAACATTCTTCTAACACCTCTTTTAATTCTCAAATTCAATTACTGTGTCCCAGCCTCAGAGGGAGGCTGCACCTCATTTTGAGGTGGGGCATAGTGGAATATGAGCTCTCAAAGGGATGAGCTCTGAAAGTGATTATCATTAGGCGAGCTTTGGGGCTGAAACTGTAATGATGTGCTGTTCTCCATGTATTAAAAACTTGCATTGATTTGGATGGAAATTGATATGCACACCAAGAATAGCCCCTTTTAGAACTGTTGCTCTCAGATTCTCAGATTTGCTTAGGAAGGTTTTATAGATTTATACTGAATTTGTGAATTGGATCCCAGCCAAGATGGCCTCAGCCCTTCTGAAAGCTTCATTTTTTGGTGAGCTTCTGATTGTTTCTAAGTTTTAAATCTCAGGATAGCTCTATTATTGTCAGCCTAAGCTCTCTGTTCATAGACAAATAACAGAGACTAACTTTTCATCTTTTTTCCTTAAAAATGCACCACTTAATTTGAACGCGTCCTCTTAAAAAAATCCTGCTTACCCTTTGATCCCTACTCTGGGAAATCTTTGAAGCTTTTCTCATTTCCTTTCCCCTCCTTGGATCCTTACTCCTGGTAGAAAAGGAAGATTGACTTGATGATACACGGCTCATTCAAGGCAGCAGAGGCAAGCTGTAGAATAATCTGGGGTTGGATTTAAAGGCTACATCTGCTTATACTTTGGAATGTAAAGGTCATTATTAGTTCAAGCCCACTAGAATACAGTGCTTCCCATCACAACACTGAGATTCCCAGAATTGGAATAAGGGAGAGACACGTAATGAAATTTACAATTCCATCCAAGAAATCTCTTTTTTTATATCCCTGACAAGTAGTCATCTCATGGCTGTTCAAATGCCTCTAATGGTCTAATGACAGAAAAGTGACTACTTCTTGAGAAGCTCACTCCAGTTCTAATTATTAGCTCTTTGTTATTTGTCTCTGCATCCTCATAACTTCTATTCATTGGCTCTAATCTGATATTTGGATTCCAACAAAATAAAACTTACCATTTCTCTATGACACCCCCTCAGACATTTTCTCACGGGCTAGGAAAGTTAAATTCTCATTGTTCCAACCTAAGCAAGTCACTTTCTTTCCCTGAATTTTTCTCTTCTGTAGGTGAGGAAGTTGGTCTCGGTGATTTCTAGTCAACGGTTTTTGAGCTCTTATTTTACTGCCATACAATTGAAGTCATTCACCTTTAAGTCAACTAGAATGTAATAAGTATAAATTAGGGACCACACTATCATTAAAATAAGTGAAATTGTTATTGAATATCCCTGAGGTGCAATGTCTTCGTCCAAGAAGGTATCCAAGTACTAGAGTGTATTCCAGGGTTAAAAGATGGGGAATTGTACATATTAAAATAAAAGACCCAGGTAAATCAGGAAAGAAGAACTAACCAGAACCTTGTTGTGGTCTTATGTGTCTGGCCTTCTATAGCTGCCTAAAATAGCATTTTTCAGGCATCTCAGAGAAATTAATGGGAAAGTAGCCTATACTGAACCAGCAGGCTGAGCTCTGAGGCCAGGATGGGTGGCCATGGAGACGCAAGACAAGGTGAAGACTGAGTAAGTAACAGCCATACAGGTTGAGAGATGAGCAGAGTTCACAAAGCCCTTGGCTCTGGACTAACTCTGTTGTATGAGTATCACAAAAATGTATTTTACTGTGGATATAAACAGTTTTAGAGGATCCTGTGCACCAGTTTATATCAGCACTATATATAAAGTGCAGCTCTCTTAAACAAGCAAATAAACTTCTCTTAAAGAAATATATTTGCTGTGTCTTAAAAGCTCCCAAATAACTTTTAATGTTGGTAGAAAACAATTTCCATTGAACTCTTCAAGTGATGGATAGTCCTGATGGGACAAGAGAGTGAAATGTCAAGATTTTTGTTAACTCCATCCCCTAATACTCCATAAAGGGAACTCAACCTGCTTCTTGCTTAAGCTACAAAGTCTGATCAAAGACCCAGCCTCCCTTTTGTGAGGGACCTAGCCCTGTCCAATAGCTGGTTTCTCATTGGTCTGCCTTTTCTAAAGAGGAGTCATTGATAGTATATATAGTCACCACAGACACACACACACACACAATTATCTGGTTTTCTGACTGAATATCCTCTATTCTAGGAGGAAATGCTTGTTTATGCTATTACTAGGTCACACAGAAGTACTCCCCCATCTTGCTGCAGCAACCGGGTGATAAAAGATTTAACACCGTCTACGAAAATTAGACCCAAGACAAGAGCAGCCAGTATATGTTCCCAATGGGACTGCTAAATCAGTCTCTTCTTCCTTAGCATTATGTATGTCTGCTTCACATAAAGCAACACATTAGATTAAACCCTGGCTGATAGAGGTCTGTCTGCCATGTTTGGACTGACTGTGTAGCTTTTGGGGTGTGGACCTTGCCTAGTTCCCTGTCCCAGAATCCTCTTCTCTTGGCACAAGAGCCACTTGATCTGTAGACTATAGAATTCAACCCACTTTAGGCTGGTGGAACTTAAGGACCATCAGGCCAATCTGGCTCTTTAAATTCTCTCTGCTTAAGGTCAGGATTGAATTTGAAACCAACCTTTTTTTTTCCCCCCTCCTGATTGGTCCTTTCTTTCTTTACAAGTTCTGATAACTATGCTTCTAACTTATTCAAAAAAGTCAATAACCACCCAGGTCTCCCTTGTTTTCTGTTACTGACTTTTTTTCATTAAGAAATTCTTGTCTTTGAGTATCTCCTTCTTTTACATTCATTGTCTCATGTTATTCTGATTGTCTATCACTGCTTACAAACACTATCTGTCATTTTATACTCTCTAGAGGTGATTCTCTGTGGACTGAGTCACCAGTACTGATAACCAAGTCTTTCCTCTCAGGATCCATCCTTTCTCAGAATCTTCCAATCCTTAGTTTTACACACATTTCACCTCTTATGTGCACACACTGTTCTGGGCATGGAGAGAAGGATTTTTTTAAAAGATGGACTGTACTGTGTTCTTCAAGACCTAGTAATGTAGTTGGGATAATAATATTAGCATACATAGAAAGCAGAACAACCGAAGGCATTAAGTATTTGAGTACATTATTAAAGAAACAGAAAAGAATGTTTAGAAGAAGCATCAGTGCTTTGTAGACAGCAATGATTCTAGAAGGCCTGATAGAAATAAAGCTGGGGATAAGCCTAAGTTTACATAAACAAAGAGTAGGAGAAGAACCTTCAGTTGAAGGAATAATCCCAGCAGACACAGAAATGGTAAAGTACATGAACATTCATAAGGAAGTTGCAAAGGGAAGGGTCACTTCTCCTGTGTTCTCTATTGAAGCCCAGGACAAAGCCTTCCACATATTTGCATGGAGTATTTGTTGAATTGACTGTGTTATAAAAATAGCTGGATTCTATGTTGTGGACGGTGTTGAGTGTCAGGCTGAAGAATTTGGACTTTGTCACTAACTAGACTGTATTAACCTTTAGTTGTTCAAGACTCACTTAGGTTATGTAAAGAGGTTAAAAATAATACAAAAGCAGCAGTTAGGTTAGTTTTGGTCATCTGTTAGTCTCTATTCCTCTGTTCTCTTCCATGTCCTTTCAGAGAGGATATTCAATGGGTGTCTTTTCATATTACATCATGAGAGAGCTGAGTAAGTGCTAGGGGGTTTTCATTCAAGTAATAGTAAAAATATCTCTTTTCCTACTGGGTATAACACTCATTTACGTATGATTTCACTTTGCTGTGATCCTTAGATGGCTTACAGATCTTTCTTGTACTCTTGCCTCTCACCAGAGGAGTGTTTTTTCAATTGTTTTTGTTCAGTGGCTAGTTAACCTTAAACATGATGTACCAAACTAGGCCATGGTACGAGAGGGAAGAGACTGTGGAAGAATCCATCAACATTTGTGCTATACTGTACGTAGATGGTTATGTTTAGGCATAGGCTGTAAAAAGAAATGCTAAACTAAAATTTAATATCCTAATTCTCAGCGCCAGAGAGAAGAATTTCGTAAACAAATATTCGACCATTTAAAATGTTTACTAAAAATAAAAATTGCATGTATCAGTATCAAAATATATATATCAGTATCAGTAAATATATATTAACTTTCATGGCAGAAAAATCACTTTATGCTTCTTCAATATAAGCTCACTTTTCACTAGGAAATTTGATCCTGCAGGAGGACGAAATGAAAAAGGTAACAACAGCTATTCCATGCTGCAGAGTTACAGAACTGCTAGTAGAGGAGAAAGAAAAAACAACTGTCAGATGTCCCTGAAATTACCTAATCCTTCATTTATTATGCAGTTGATAATCCTTTGTTATTCCAACAAGTGCTTTATAAAAAGCTCATCTATAAATTCACAAGATAATGGTTAATGGTTTCTTTCTTTCTTTCTTTTTTTCTTTTTTTTTTTTTGGCTTGGACTGAGCAGCATAGTCAGTTACAGGCTCCACAGGTGGGAACAGGGGAGATGCGAGATGGTTTTTTTTGATTGTCTTATGCATATTCAATGCATTTTAGTTCTATGTCATAGGGACATTCTTGAAATATATTTTTAGCTTTGGGGCAGAAAAGGGGCTCCATCAAGTATTATTTTGCACTCCCTATATAAGGGTTCATTTTATAACTACCCTGAAAAACAAGACAGTGCAGTACAGGAAATATCACTCAGGTATAGGGAAAGACTAGAAAGGGAACAAATAGGAGTTAAGCACCTGCTGTGTTCTTGGTACTAGAATAGACATTCTGCTACTTCTCTTGCCATTACTACTGCTACTGTTTCTAAGGGTGGGACTGTTTAGTGAGTGGGTACTGGCTTCTAGTCACTGCCAAGGAATCTACATTCCTACTTAATCCTCACAAGGATCAAGCCAAAATGAAATTATCAGCTCTCTTTTGTAAAGAGATGAAACTCCAGTTTAGAAGAGGGAAATAATTCACCCAAGGTTACTTAGTTGGAACATACCAAATCAAAATTCAAACCCAGGTCTGTCTAACTACATAGCAAATGAGACACTACTTTGCTGAAGTTATTTGTTTCCTGTTGGTTTTCATTATAAAGCAGAAAAAATTAATGAGAAATAGAAACGTGTGAAAAATTTGTTTTGTTATCTTTCAAACCACACAAATATTAGGTACTTTTCAAATACTTTCACTAGATTCTCAGGGCAAAGAAGTTTTGCTGGACTACAGGACTGAGTTGATTGCCCCAAATCCTTGCGCCATCTCCTTCTAATACTGTCTATATCCATATCCCTAACCTTAAAAAAAAAATATTTCTGCAATACCTATGATCAGCACTTCTCATTCTGGTAAAAGGCATATCCCCTGGAACAAATGACATGAAACAAAGAAGAGAGACCAGTTAAATTAATTTTATTAAAAGTTCTTAACCTGTCTCGATGCCACTGAAACAATTCAGCTGACCATTTTAGAAATTTATTTTGATGACAGGTGTGAAACTTTAGGAATAGTTACATTTGAGTTCAGTGTGATTTTTGCCAGTTACCTACTGTGTGACTTGAGCAGTCTAACCTCTTGAAACCTCAGAGTTGCTTCATATGGAATGAGGAATGTAGATTAGGTGATCTTTAATATCCCTCTGTCTAGGGAAGGTCCCCTCCTAAGCCTGGTTGAATACATGCTCCAGTTGTATATATTTGCACAAACCCTGCAGCACCAGACTAGCTTTCAGATTTAATATTTCCAAAAAGCTCAAACTTGCCTTATTGTCCTTTCAAGATTTCCCTGGAAGATGGAGACTAGGATTTCAGAATTGTATGGTGTGGAAAGCCAATAAAAGGAATAAGATTAGAACCAATCATCTCTGAGTTCAAACAACTCTGGGTACATTTTCCCATTAAATCCATTTGTATTTTACAGAGGGTTCCAGTAATGCAAAGTACTTAACAGAATATAAGAAATAAAATGGGATTTATATGAATCTGATTTAAGATATTCTCAGGTTATAATGCAACATGCAGGCACCTGAATCTCACTCTAAATTTTTACTGGTGAAAATGTCCACTGCTCTCTGTGTGACATTTGAGTACTTATCTTATGTCAGCTTATGTACCAGACCCTGGGGAAGCAGTTATGAAAAAGCCACAATGCAGCCTCTGCCTCTTTGGGGTGCACAGTCTAGTGAAGAAGTTGGAGGAGTTCCCTTTTGTGGTGCAGTGGAAGCGGATCCGACTAGAAACCATGAGGTTGCGGGTTCGACCCCTGGCCTCATTGGCTTAAGGATCCAGCATTGCCATGAGCTGCGGTGTAGGTCACAGATGCTGCTCGGATCTGGCATGGCTGTGGCTGTGGTGTAGGCCGGCAGCTGTAGCTCTGCTTGGACCCCTAGCCTGGGAACCTCCATATGCCATGAGTGCAGCCCTAAAAAGACAAAAAAAAAAAAAAGAAAAAAGAAAGAAGAAAAAAGATGTTGGGCACACATAGCTGGCAATTTGGATAAAATACAGTAGATATGAGATAGAAGTAGGCACAGGGTGCTGCGGGAGCCTAAAATACTTAACCTAACCCGAGAAACAAGACTGTCTGAGGGAGATGATCCCTGACATGAGTCAAAGAATGAGTTGATTGCGAGGTGGACAGGAAATTCCAGGAAAATGGAAAGCATGGATTCCTAGTATGAAACATGGTATACAAGAGAGCTAGATGTCATTCAGTTTTATAAAGCGAAAAAAAAAAAAAAAGAAAAAAAGAAAAGCACATGGAGGAGCCAGAGCTAGAACTGGAGACATAGATAGAGAGCCAGGTCATGGAAGGCTTCGTTGACCATACTGAGGAGTTCGGACTTCATCTTTTGGGTGTTAGGGAGCCATTGAATAGTGAACTCCACTTTAATACAGGAGTGTTCTTATCAGAATTACATTTGTGATGGATTACCCTGGCTGAAATTAGGAAGAAGTATTTAAGTGGAGACTGGGGACTCAAAACTGGAAATAAAAATGTCAGTCAAAAGGCTAGTATTTAAAATAGTCCACCAGTGGAGTTCCCGTTGTGGCACAGTGGTTAACGAACCCGACTAGGAACCATGAGGTTGTAGGTTCGATCCCTGGGCTTGCTCAGTGGGTTAAGGATCCAGCGTTGCCATGAGCTGTGGTGTAGGTCGCAGACGCTGCTCGGATCCCGCATTGCTGTGGCTCTGGCGTAGGTTGGTAGCTACAGCTCCGATTGGACCTCTAGCCTGGGAACCTCCATATGCTGTGGGAAGTAGCCCTAGAAAAGGCAAAAAGACAAAAATAAATAAAATAAAATAAAATAAAATAGTCCACCAGAGACAGTGGAGACAAGACAATCAATGAGTGATAAGGGTGGAAACAAGAGGATGGATTTAGTAGGATCTTTGTTAACAAACTGTGAGATTTGCTTCATCTTGGTTTGGGCTTCTTAATTTCTGGTGGAGTCTGTGGTAGTATATTGAGTTGGATGAAGCCCGAAGCTCCTGAGCAACATGAATTATTTAGTCTACCAGCTTTTCACCAGCCTCTGTATTCTCCAAGGCAAGAGTATGCTTGAATCTGAGCCTGGTTCTCCTGAAAATTTAGGAAACCAGAACCTATTATGATCTGATTTCCTCCGCAGTGGTCTCCGGTTCAAACCTAAATAATGCCTTTCTGTCTGGGCACAACAGCTTGTAAGCCCTCCTCCTGTGCATACAAATAGCAAGTAGATAATAAGTAGATCGCTTTTGGTTTTGTCTTTGTTTTTTAGTAGAACATTTGATGTTCTCTGCTACTTTCAGATTAAAATAAAGAATCACATAAGTTATCTCAGTTGCCCTTGGATCCTATGGTTGGTACAAGATAAAGGGCTCTGTTGAGCTGTCTGTGTAAAGCAAATATAACTTGAGAATTAAAAAAAGAAAAAGTAAACATGGGCAACAAAACTGAAAGCAGGAGACTCTTAAAAATACAGACTGGTATATCACTGGTTAGAATTTCCTTCATTTTGCAAAGCCACGAGCCACATGCATCAGCTCACCACAAAGTCATTAAGCCTTTTTAAGCTCAGATGAAAAACATTAACAAATACCACAAAAGGCTTTAGTATAGCCCCCCTTTGTTCACTCACATATGGCACTTTATAACTCCTGCGCCACTCTGGTCATGGTGTTTGTTTAAGCTGCCTCCATCAGGCTGGTCCTGAAAGAACAAAAGACATCTTGAGCAATCCTAAGCAGGAAATGGGCTAATCTAAACATGGTTTGTGACACTAAGTAGAATAGAAAGGGGAGGGATTGATTAGTCATTAATGTCCAATTGGCTCCATATGGATGTTGCAATAATAAAGCCTTTTTTCAGAGCAGTAGCAGAGTTATTGAATTAGAGGTTTATGTTTCCTCAGAGCTGACCTTAGGGAATTCCCTTTTGGTTCTTCTTGTTGATCTTTTAAAGAGAATGGAGTTTTCCAATAGGAAAAAAAGAAAAAAGAAAAAAAAAGTAGAAGCCTTATCCATAATAACACTTTCTTATAATCCTACAACCAAGGAATACATTAATTTAGCATTGTTTTAATTCCTGCTATAATTTCAGTCCTTCATACTTTCTTAGCATGCTCTTGCATCTTTGGTGGGGCAGTATTTCAAAGACCAATTAGACAGTGGTATGAACTTCATAACTGGCAATAGAGTCCTCTAATGTGCTTAGCAGCGCAGGGAAATGGCATCCTTACAGGGGGACAGTGATGTTCCAGCCAAGGAAAGGTGGGCTTTGAAATTATTTTAAGTTATTTCATATCATGAGTAGTGCCTGGAGCAGCTTTCATGTTGGGAAAATGCGCTAGACCTAAGTTCAGAAGACCTAGGTTCTAGATCTATCTGGCTTTGCTCCTTGTTAGCAGTATACTAGCAAGCGGTTATTTCAGAGGAAGGTAATATCACCTTTCTGAGCCTTGGTTTCCTCATCTATAAAGTGAAACAAATATATTCACTCTCTTACCATTTCAAAGGATTGTAAAGAGGATTGAGATCATGTATTTACTTAAAGCCCTTTGTAAATATTATTGTAGTAAAATTCCTTAATACGCCTGGTGTTCCTATTCTGGAAGCTTATCTCTGGTGAAAAAAGATAAATTGCTCTTTAAAAGAATTATTCTGGAAAGACAAAAAGACAAAAAATAAATAAATAAAAATAAAAAATAAAAGTAAAAATAAATAAAAATAAAAATCATTCTGGTAATCTAATTAGTGAAATGTCTGTCCAATGAAATTTTTTTATGTGTACACTACATATATTTATATCTCTATCTCTAATTTATTCAGTGAATTTCTTGGTTTAGATAAGTTTAGTACTTGAGATAAGTAGGTTGTTTTTAATGGGATTCAAGAGCCTTAAAATGAAAACAGGGAAATGAAAATTTACCTATAGACTTCCCCTGCATTGGTCAAATGAAGAATTAATAGTTGAATCAAAGTACCACAGATAATTCATATCTTCTTCCTGTACCACTGGTTCCTTTTATTTTTTTTAAGCCAGGCTCTAGCTCAGAAGAGTATGCATCCATATTCTGCATTTATCTTATTTAAATCATGATACCCATCAGTAAGTCATTCTTTCCTAACCTATCTAGCTAATCTCTATAAAAGACATGGAGAGCAAACCATGCCCTTCCACCTGGTATCCTCCCTTCTCTGAAGATGAACACATCAGTTCTCTAATGATTAGGGTTCTTGCTCAGCCATGGAATGTATTTTCCTGCCAAATAAACCACTAAGGATAGCCAAATTGCCTTTTTATTTTTTTTCCCAAGAAGAAATCAAATTTGAATTTTAAGCAGCCGTCTTATAATGAAAGTAAGTTCACATTCTGGCAGTAAGTGGGAGTGCAAAGTTAGCAGAACTTCCATAATCATAAACAGACAGCTGTCAGCCATCCCTACAACATAGTGACTCAGACTTCTACAATATTATGATAGATGTGATGGAATAAACTTGGTGAAAAAAATCCAACCTATGTAATATTAATGCCCGCCTTCTTTCCTAATTTTTCATGTCTGCTTCTAATATTCCTTCGTCTTCTACATTTTTGTTTCTGTTGCCCTGATGGTTGTTTTCCCTCTATTAGCCCAAATAAGGGACTATCAAATGTATCATGTTACACTTTCCAAAATCCCACAGGAGAAAATCAACTATTCTGGTGGTAGACCGAAGTAGTCTAAAATAGTGTGATTGTCAGGGACCCAATGGTGTATATTATATTTATCTCTTTTTATTAATAAGCCACCAATTATATCATTTTTGACCTTTTACATAATTCTTTTTGGTAAAAGAGATCATTTTTTTGTGTTCACAATGGCTGGAATATGCCACACACTCAGATTTGCAGAGAGAGGAATCTTTCGGGAAAACATCACTTTGTTAGTTTGGTTTTCTTTTTTATTTCGGTGCTTTTGATTTTGCTTAAAAAAAAAAAAACAAACCTAAGTATTAAAACAGAGTTATTTTGAATAGTATCTCACTGTGTGGATATGCCATGGTTTTTCTACTTTCCAGTTATTTTCAGTCTTTGGTTATTCTGAATAAAATTGCTATGGTATTCTTAAAAGTTTTCATTTGTTTTCTGTAAGTATCTAGGAATGGAATTGAGGGTCATCAGTAAGTATATTATACTATAAGAAACAACCAAGCTATTTTCCAAAATGGTTACGCCATTTTACACTGCCTCTTCCAATATATTTGGGTTCCAGTTGCTTCATATCTTTGCCAGCATTTAGTGTTGTAAGCCATTCTAGTGGATGCAAAATGGTATGTGGCTTTAATTTGCCTTTTCCCAATGAAGAATGATATGGAATACCTTTTTCATATACTCATTGGCCATAACTGTATCTTCTTTTGTAAAGTGTTTGTATCAGCCTTCTGCCTGTTTTTTTTTTTTTTTTTTTTTTTTGCTATTTCTTTGGGCCGCTCCCACGGCATATGGAGGTTCCCAGGCTAGGGGTCGAATCGGAGCTGTAGCCACCAGCCTAAGCCAGAGCCACAGCAACGCAGGATCCGAGCCGCATCTGCAACCTACCCCACAGCTCACGGCAACACCAGATCGTCAACCCACTGAGCAAGGGCAGGGACCGAACCTGCAACCTCATGGTTCCTAGTCGGATTTGTTAACCACTGCGCCACGACGGGAACTCCTGCCTATTTTTAAACTAGATTTTTTACTTTTTTTTGTGGTAGAAGTTCTTTGTATAGTTTTGATACAAGCTCTTGTCAGATATGTGTATTGTGAATATTCTTCCCAGTCTGTGCTTTCACATTTCATTTTTTTCACAATCATTTCTGATAAGCAGAATCTTAATTTTGATAAAGTTTAATTTATTATTTTTCTTATATATTTAGTACTTTATCTGCCATATTAAGACTCTTTTCTTACTATACGGTCCCTAAAATATTCTCCAATATAGTAGTTTTTGCTTTTGTTTTAAATTATGATTCATCTCAATTCATTGTTGGGTGTAATGTGTGATAAGAGGTCAGAGTTTACTTTTCCCATATATTTACACACTTGTTCTAGCACTATTTGTTGAAAAAAAAATGATCATTTCCCACTTTAATAGCCTATTTATTGAAAATTGACCGAATATGTGAGGGTTTAACTCTGGATTCCATTCTGTTCCACTGATCTCTCTGTCTATTTCTATAGCAATGCCACACTTTTTTTTTTTTTTACTTTTTAGGGTCTAATCTGCAGCCCATGATGGAAATTCCTAGGCTAGGGATCAAATCAGCCAGCCACAGCCACAGCAATGTGGGATCTGAACCGTGTCTGTGACCTACGCTATAGCTCATGGCAATGCTGGATCTTTAAACTGCTGAGACCAGGCATTGAACTTGAATACTCATGAATACATGTAACCTGCTGAGGCACAATGGGAACTCCCAATACCACATTGTCTTTATTATTCTATAACTTTTACAATGCCACAAAGTATTTCTTGTTGTAAGTCTTGAAATCAGGTAGTTTGAATCCTCTAACTTCAACTTTGTTTTGAACATTTTTATTGTTTTATTTTTCATATAATTTAAAAAATAAACTTGTCCATTTCTTTTAAAAATATCACTTATTTGTGGAACCTAAAATATGGAATTGATGGTCCCATCTAAAAATAACAAACAAAAAACAGAAACAGACCATGGCCAGGAAGAGCAGACTTGGGGTTCCTGGGGGTGGGAGGAAGGGGAAGGAGTGGGATGAATGGGCATTTTAGGGGGTCTTGGGGATGCAAACTGTTATATTTGGAATGGATGGGCAATGAAATCCTACTGTACAGCACAGGGAAATGTGTATGATTGGGTTACTTTGTTGTACAGCAGAACTTGATGAAACATTGTAGATCAACTATAATAATAATAAAATAAAATAAGAAATGCAGAAAAGTCTTGGCAATTTTTATTGAGATTGGGTTGAATCTGTAGATAAATTTGGTAACAATTGACTTCTTAAGAATATTGAGTGTTCAGATCTATGACCATGCCGTATCCCTCCATTTATTTAGGTCTACTTTATTGAACTCACAAGTATGTATTGTTTTCAGTGTAGAGGTCTTGCATATTTTTTGGTTAGATTTATCCCTAAGGATAAAAAAAATAAATACAGGAGTTCCCGTCGTGGCGCAGTGGTTAACAAATCCGACTAGGAACCATGAGGTTGCGGGTTCGGTCCCTGCCCTTGCTCAGTGGGTTAATGATCTGGCGTTGCCGTGAGCTGTGGGGTAGGTTGCAGACTCGGCTCGGCTCCTGCGTTGCTGTGGCTCTGGCGTAGGTTGGTAGCTACAGCTCCGATTCGACCCCTAGCCTGGGAACCTCCATATGCCGCGGGAGCGGCCCAAGGAATAGCAAAAAGCCAAAAAAATAAAATAAAATAAATACATTTTATTTTCTGATGCTCTTATGCAGGTAAACCTAAAAATTATTTTTAAAATTGCTGCTAATGTATGGATGTACAGTTGATTTTTATATTTTTATAATGTATATTGCAATAATAGTAAATTCACTTTTTAGTTCTAGTCATTATTTTGTAGATTTCTTAGGATTTTCTATGTAAACAATTATATTATCAATGAATACAGATAACACTACTTATTATTATTTTCAATGTCTCTGCTCTTTCTTTACCTGCAGAAGAATGTTAATGAACAATGGTAAGAGGGGACATCCCTTCCTTTGCTCTTCATCTTGGTGGAAAGCATTCAGTGTTCACCATTAAATATGATGTCCTATAGGTTTTTCTTAAAAACCTTTTATCAGACTGAAGAAGTTCCCTTCTCATACTAGTTTCCTGAGCGTTTTGTCATGAATAGGTACTGAATTTTGTCAGAACCATTTTCTGAATCTATTGTGATGATCATATTTTTCCCCTTAATTTTGTCAATATGGAGAATTAAATCACCTGATTTCAAATTTTAAATTAATTTATCCTACTTGGTTACATTTTATTATCCATTTTTACATATTTTAGATCTAATTTTCCAATGTTTTATTAATAATTTTTGCATTTATGTTCAAATCTCTGTCAGAGTATGACGTTACTTCATAAAATGAATTTGGAAAGTATTCTTTCTTCGTCTACTTTCTTAGTTCGTGTAACACTACTATTAGTTTTTCCTTATATATTTGAAGCATTTACCTGTGAATCCATTTGAGGTTGAAGTTTTCTTTATGGGAAGGTTTTGGCTATAAATTGAATTTCAGATTTTCTATTTATTCTTGAGTGAATTTTAGTAGTTTATGACTTTCAAAGAATTTGTTCATTTCATCTACATTGTCAAATTTATTGGAAGTAAGTTATTCACTATATTTCCTTTCTATCCTTTTAATGTGAATAACAGCTATAATGACATCCCCTCTTTCAATCCAAATATTGGTTTTTTTGTTTTCCCTTTTTGTAGATCAGTCTTACTAGAGGTTTATCAATTTTACTGATCTTTTCAAATTACCAGCATCTGGCTTCGTCAATTGTTTTCTGTTCCTTTGATTTTCACTCTTTATCCATCCTGAAAATCTCCAGTTTTAATTGGTGAACTCATTTATATTTAATGTAAGTATTAGTTTTGATGGAATTAAATCTTACCATTTGCTATTTTTCTATTTATTCTTTAGTTTTTGCCTTTCTATTACTATTTTCCTTCCTTTTGATTGACTGAATCTTTTTTCCAGGCTATTATTAGGAAGACTTAATTTTTTAAGAGCAGTTTCAGGTTTACAGTAAAACTGAGGGACAGGTATAGAAGTTTCCTCTGCTCTCACATATGCATTGCCTCTCTCATTATCAACATCCCACCAGAGTATTACATTTGTTATAATCAATTAACCTATTGACACACCATGACCACCCCAAATCCATAGTTTATATTAGGGTTCATTCTTGATGTTGTATAGTGCTTGAGTTTGGACAAATGCATAACATGTATCCATCATTATGGTATCATACAGAGTTTTTTAATTGCCCTAAAAATCCTCTTTGTTCACCTATTCATCCCTCCGTCCCCTGCTATTTGTAACCACTAATCCTTTTGCTGTCTCCGTTTGAATCCTATTTTACTTTTCCATTTGAATTATTCTGTTGGTGTTTTAGCTATACCTCATTGTATTTTTTTAATTTTTTTTTTCTAGAGAATCACTATTCATCCTTAATTTGATATCCTTTTCAATGTTCTTTTTCTTCCTATTAATCTGTTTTCATCAGATGTTTTTCTTCATCTTGAATAAGTTCCTTGAATACCTCTTTCAGTATGGGTCTGCAGGCAATACATTCCTTAGCTTTTCTTTATCTGAAAATGTATTTCACATTCATTTTTGAAGCATATGATCATTGGATAAAACTGCATTGCTTTTTTTTTTTTCTTTCAGCAGCCTAAAGATGTTCCATAGTCTTCTAGTCTTCATTGTTTCCAATGAATAATCACCCATAATTTATTATTGTTCCGTTGTATGTAATGTATCCTTTCTCTCTGGCACTTTTCCTTTGTCATTGGTTTTCTGCAGTATGACTAGTGTTTAGGTGTGGTTTTCATTGGGTTTATTCTGCCTGCATTTATCTCAGTGTCTTGAACTTTAAAGTTGATGTGTCTTACCAGATTCAGGTAATTTTTAGCCATTGTTTCTTCACATCTTTTCTGTCATGATTCTCTCTCCCCTTTTTCTAGAATTCCACATGCACGTAAGTTAGAACACACTGTTCTACATATTGCAAAGTCTGTTTACTTTTTCAGTTTTTTTTTCTTTCTGTTTTTGAGACTAGTTAATTTCTTTTGATGTATTTTTAGGGTCGCTGACCCTTTACCATGCACTTAAAAAATGCTCTGGAGCCCATTTAATCTATTTTTATCTCAAATATATTTTTAGTTCTAGAATTTCAATGTTTCTTCATATAGTTTCAGTTCTTTGCTGAATTCCCCAATTTATGCATTAATTAAGATATTCTTTTCCTTTACATCCTTGAATATAGCTATAGGCTACTTTAAAGACCTTGTTTGCAAATTACACTCATTTTTTTTGTCTTTTTGCTATTTCTTTGGGCCGCTCCAGCGGCATATGGAGGTTCCCAGGCTAGGGGTCCAATCGGAGCTGTAGCCACCAGCCTACGCCAGAGCCACAGCAACTCGGGATCCGAGCCGCATCTGCAACCTACACCACAGCTCACGGCAACGCTGGATCGTTAACTCACTGAGCAAGGGCAGGGACCGAACCCGCAACCTCATGGTTCCTGGTCGGATTCGTTAACCATTGCGCCATGACGGGAACTCCGCAAATTACACTCTTTGAGCCATCTCAGTTACTTTGTTGATTTTTTTAAATCTCTGGGTCACATCTTCCTGATTGTTTGAACAACTGGTAATTTTTTAATATACATTGTACATTGTAGATTATAAATTATAGAGGCTCTACTATTATCTTTGTTAAGATTGTAAATTTGTGTACCAAGAAGTAGTTAAATTCCTACTGATCACATTGAACTTGTGGAAGCTCTTTTGCACTATTAGGGAGTGACTGTTTCAGCTTTTGTCTTTGGTCCTCAAAAGAATCCTTCGTCTTGGCCCATAGTCTTTATTCCTAAAGGGATGTCCCTCAGAGGTTTCAGTGGAAAGCCTAAGTTATTCATGAATATTTTCTAACCTCAGAATATTCAAATCCAAATTCTGTTTCCCTTTCAGCTGAAATTTCTTCTCCGATTTTTCAGGTAGACAGCCCTGATTTCCACTGGAATCACTGAAGTTATTCCCATACATGTGAAGTTCAAGGGTCAGCCACTCAGAAGCCTCAAACTCTCTCTTCTTACAATAGGCCAGTTAAGACTGACTTTCTATTTGCCTTCTAGCCACTCCATGCTGTGCAGACCAGGGGTGTCTTCATGGAAAAAAATATCCAAAAAAAGGAGTTTCATTCAGTGAAATTTCTTTCTTTCTAGGGTTAAATCATTTCCAGTTTCTTCTTAATCTCAGTAGATCTCAAGTATTTTCAATTGGTTGTTTGTCATATTTTTCCGGAATTTATAATTATTACCTGCTTGAAGGTTGTTCTGATATAAGCTATTCTGCCATTACCAGGACTGGATCCCAGAAGAGAATCTTTGGTGCTAATATTTTGCTTATATTACATTCAGTTTGTCTGACAAAATGTAAGTTTTAATGGGCCTGTGAGGAGGCATTTTTTCACCTTGTTTTTCTTTATTCTTTATTGCCAATTCACTAGTAATCATTGAGACGATTCAACGGTAATTTCTCATTTAGCTTCCATTTTGATCAATTGTAGGATATATTTGTTCATGTCACTACCCTGTTTTTTTTTTTTTTTTTAAAACCTGGCACAGTATTCAAGGTACTTAGCAATCTGGCCCCCACTTCCTTTCCTAATTTAATCTCTTGGTATTCCCCTTTTTAAAAAATAAACTCAAGCCATAGCCAAATTCTTTTATTCTCTAAAACGCCCTGTGCTTTTGTTAGAACTCTGCCTTAATAGTCACACTGATTCTCCAGCCTAGAACACTTTCACACTCATACCTGCTGGTAAATTCTTACTCTTCCTTTAAGGTACTGCTCAAGCAGTATTTCCTCTCTGAAGCCTCAATGTTTTTCATTTCTATCCATCCCAGCAACTTTAATAGCTTCTCTTATCTGCGTTCATAGTATTTTTAAATTACCCTTGATAACACTGCACTGTTTTGTAATTTTCTATTTGTGCGTCTGTTTCTCTCACTGGACCAAATTCCTTAAAAATTAGGCACATGTGTTATTTATCTTTGTACCCTCCATCACGATACTAGGTACATCTGAAATTTGTCAGAAGTGTTTGCTGAATTAATGCATAAATAAATGACTCCTAGGCACATTATAGAATTTGCCAGAGTTCCTCCTTAGGGAAAACTTTATATATGCACAAATCCACACCAAACGCTTACTCATTCACTCGCATAACCCTTGGAATTTACCCAGGAAGGGGGCCTCTCCAGGATTAGTTCAGGACCATTGCCATAGGCTATGATGGTTAAACTGGCCTTCTTTCCAACCCACCTGGAAAAACTCAACTTTCTGTATTCTCTTTAAATCATTTAAATCGCAGATTCCTAAGGAAGTCTTTGCTTTGGCAATTTCTATTTTTTCCCCTATAGACTATCTTTTTTCATCTAACTGAAAGTTTGCATTTATACAAGCTGTGTTATGAGAGATAAAGGATGAATTAACCAAACTAAGCCCCCTTGGGGAACTGGAGAGATGGAGAATTCCTGGAGTAAAGGGGACCAGTGCTTTCCCTTGCTACCTGGTGTGGTACTGTTGACCTGGCCTTTCTATAACTTTTTAGGAATGGTATTATTGGTAACTAAAGACTCAGGTCAGCTGGAAAGCAGTAGTTTCCAAGTATTTTCCAAGTAGTTCTAGGCTTCTTTCAACTGTTTTCAATGAGAAGACATATTATGAACATTGAACTCACAAATGATTCTTTTGCTATAAAAGAATCTGCCACTTAGAATTATGTGCTATTCCCTAGGATAACTCTGGATTCTGACACAGAGCATTGGCTATTTTAGAATGAAATGCCCCCTCCCAACCCCTGCAACTTTTTTTTTTTAACTTGATATTATTTTTGAAAATAAATAAGCAGTATGAAGTCACATTTGATATGTAGATTCTAAAGTTAACTATAGCATAAAGTCAATATCAAGCTTCATATAATTCAGACTAACAGCATACCTTTTGAAAATAGTTCTATAGTATTCTATAAAATTGTCCTGTTTAAAGGGGCTTTCATAATATATAATCTCCATTTTTAAATTTCTGAATTTATTTATACACATTTATACAGTCGTATGTATTTCTATTACTACAACAGTAATTCCCTAACTAGTTTGTTTCATGAAATGACATTTAGGGAAGTGAAGGAATACTTTATAAATATTCTTTTGTGTTATGGCCTCTTTATATTTTCTTAAAATTCTGACTCTGATCAGATATCAGGTCCAGTTTAAAAGTTGTTTCAAACGTTGGTCTCTCTGGATAAATCTCTTCTGGCAAATCTTGGTTCATCAATACAACACTGCTCGTTTTAACTTGGAATGTCCCCATTTGTTTTTCAGTTGACTTTCCTTGAGAGAGAGGAAGAGACAAGAAAAAAAAGAGATGTGTACACACCCTGGGCTTTTCTTTTTACCTTTCCTTCACTCACAATTTTATATTATGTACTACGCTTGAATTTTTCAGTTTCTGGGAGAATTTCTTATGAGACTAGAGATACACTGTGTGATTAATTCAGTGTCAGTGTCGTGTAAATAACATGTACTATGGGAGGATAGGCAAGGTCATTGCAGGAGAGTTAGTGGGGTGGGACCTGAACTCTATTCCTTGAACAGGGTAGAATTCAGTAAGGTAGAAGTGAGTAGGAAGGATATGCTACGACTGCAGTGTGGAATGAGAGGGGGAGCCACTGGGCATAGGTACAGACCTGTCTGGGAGAATCAATTGGTTTGAAGTAGAAGAGCTACCAAAACCTGAGTCTAAACATCCACCATGATCAATTTGTAGGAGATTAAAACTTCCCATTTACCATGAGATACATCTTATATGTGAATAAATAAATGGAAACTGGCTATTTGGTTTTGCTAGAGGTGATGAAAAGCTATGACAGTAAAAGTAGATCTCCAACGTTAATCACCTGTGGCATAGTAGTTAACTTAGAATAATATTGAAATGTTTTTGCATCTGACATTCTCCACAAGCCTGTCTCCTTTTATGTGTATGCATGCAAGTATATAAATTGCTGAATCCATGTCAGTTGTAAAGTAATGGCACTGAGGGCATCATAAATTACCATGGTGATCCTCAGGAGAAGACACTGTCGTATCTGAATGAGTGTTTCACTTCCAGAGTAATGTATGCCTTCATCTGGCCCAGCAGTCAGCATATTGCCCTGTGTTGATGGATATTGTCAGCTGGAAGCTACACTACATTTCACTGCACAATAAACATGGCTGTCAAACCCATATAAAGTGAAATCAATTTATCCTGTATGGTCAGTGCATTTTAAATGAAATTAATGTACTGTGGGTATGGTGGCAAAAAGGTAGCGAATTAGTTATGCATCTTGGGATCTGAGACTTTTCATGTAAGGGATCATTCTGTCTAGTAAGCCTAAAAGAAAGGCTGTGTATAAAATATGTTACTTCCCCGGGTCTTCAGAAAGGGGCCTCTCTGCCCTTCTTCATGTTAGAAAAGAATTGACAACATTAGCCAATTCAGTCCTTTTATCCTGTCTTTTGTTTGCAATAAATGATGACCATATTTGCCAAATAATAGTGCACTTTAACGTTCTAATTTATTACTGGGACTGACACAAACAAATTTCTACTTAATCAAAGTGGCTGGAAATAGAGTAGAAGGGCAGAGATGGATTGGGTCATGTCGTTCCTGTATAATCACTCCACTGAACTGAAAGAATTTATTTTTTCCAAAATGTAGAAATGTTGGTTTTAATGTATATTTTGCTTCTAAACTTTTAGGTGTAGTCTTTCCTGTTTATGCAGTAGAAGTCCTGGCTGAGGCCATCAGTCCAACTTTATGTCTAACTGTAGAGGTTCTCAATCTATATGGAGATATTTAGTAGTTGCCACAAGTAAAGCACACATCAATGAGTCATGCTAGAATGGTGCATGAAAACAAGGAAGAACTGGGTTCATTCATTCATTCACTTATTCAGCTGCTCATTAATTGAATGCATTTTACTAATTGAAATTCTATATACCACATGCATCATTGGAATTTAGGGATGCAGCAGTGAAGGAGAGCCAGTTCCTGCCATATCCTCAAGGAACTTTCAATCTAATATGTTACTATGGTCACTTCTTTGGAAACTATAAACTATAAGGAATTTAGACATGGTTTCATAGGGGATATTAAAGAACTACTCTTAAACAGCAGAAAAATACATCAGAACCCTTGAAGTGACTGCCTTTTAGTCTGCTAGTTTTGCATATGAATTGAAAACTGAACATCAAGCCTATATTTAATAAGTATTTATTATCTATTATTATTATGGAAAATCTTGGGGCTATATGAATGAGTACAACACTAACTTTAGGGGTCTCATATTCCCAGGGATGGAGTAGCAATATTAAAGAGAGGTAGTCACATGAAAAAGTCATTTCTTTGGAGCCTGTAGTATAAGAGCAAGAGGAATGAATGCAGCCTGGAGAGAGAGCATCATTGTAGATGCTCTTCCTGAGGCCTGAATTACCCTTCCCATCTGTCTGTTTAGCCCTCCCCTATTCACGTGCTAATTCCTATTCATCATCCAAAACCCGGCTTAGAGGTCATCTCTCCTAGGAGGCACTAGCTCACCATTCCTGTCCCCTTTGGTCTGCTGGTTGTCCTGTTTACTTCAATATTAAAGCACTTAACATACACTCTACTAGAATTGTCTGTTTGGGGTCTGTCTCCTCCCTGAACTGTGAGCTCCTTTAAAAGCAGATGCTGCTTTATTCACTTTTGTATACCTAGCACCTGGCATAAAGCCGAACCCATAGTAATTGCTTAGTTAATAGTATTCATTGAAATAATTAATTCATGAAACACCCCACGTTTGAATAGGCCTTAATGGATGGGTGGGATTTAGCATGAAGAAGTAGAAGGGACTTCCAGGTATGAGGTGAGCAGTGGCCAAGGCACAGTATTGTGAAAGAGAATTCTATTTAAGATAAGAGAGTTTGAAGTGGCCACAATGTTTGGAAAATGAGGCCAGAATGATAGGTAAAGCTTGGTTTTTTTGAAGGGAGAAATCACAGTAGGAAAGGTTATCATAAAATAATTCTGGTCATCACTTTATTGTCACCTGAAATTGATTGCAGTAAAAATGTACTATGTATATAGAAGATGCAAGATTAACTCTGCCCAGTGTGTCTTTGAAGTCTGCCTCAGAAGAGCCTATAGAATTGTCCTCAGAAATTGTCTTCTGCATCCAAGCATTCACTTAAAAAGAAGAGAAGGGCCTAGGGAGAACAGCTGAACCAGGTGGCAAGCCATGTAACATTATCCAGATAATAATGCTTTGCACTCATCTTGTTCTTCCTGCCCTGACATTACAGGAAGTAAAGCAATGAATGGCTCTGCAGCTAAACTACAGCAGTATTATTGTTGGCCAACAGGAGGTGCCACTGTGGCTGAAGCACGAGTCTACAGGGATGCCCGTGGGAGGGCCAGCAGCGAGCCACACATCAAGCGACCAATGAATGCATTCATGGTTTGGGCGAAGGATGAGAGGAGGAAAATCCTTCAGGCCTTTCCTGACATGCATAACTCCAACATTAGCAAAATCTTAGGTGAGTGCAGCCTCTGACGCCAGTCTTCTACCCCTCCAGTGGAAAGAAGGAGCCTCCTTGGACACCTAAGGGAGGCTGTGGTTTGTGGAAATTAGGTGTAGCTCAGCAAGCTGCCCCAGGATACTGTCGTCATCTCTGCATCCCTCGGCCCGCACTGTAGCATTCATGCTCAGGAGCTGGTACATCCACCACGTGTCAGGGCAGAACTTGATGAAAAACTTATTTCAGAGACAAAACTATTATATGTGTTAATAGGGCAATTCTGAGAGGCCCCTGCTAAGGAAGAATCATGGAGACAAGCTTTGCCTCCTTTTCTTATTTCAGGCTTCTAAAATCTGTTCCGTTGCTGTGAAATCCTGGAAACACTCATAGACCCTGCACCCTACGGCTTTAGTCTTCTTGGGTTCATATGTCCCTCTGAAAGAACTCACCGAGGACTAGGGGGGAGCCCCCAAACAGTGTGAAATTTATGGAGTGTAGAACAGTGCCTCTAATGATAACTTGAAAACTTGTAAAATAAAACTACATTTACTTTAATAAGATATGACTCGTTCAAATTTCATAGCAATGAGTTGAACACATCGACCACAGGGCAGAGGCCCATTTTGTGGTAAATTGCCAGAGTGATTCTCCCGTTTCTCCAGATTAAACTCAAGCCTTGTCCTATTAGTGTAAAGCTTGCCTAGTGCAGATTATACAGTTTGGAATTATTGTGCTCAACATATTGAACATATTTTATTCAACATGCAGCATTACAGTCAACATGTTTCCTCTTTAAAAAGAAAAAACACAGAAGGCACTGTTCTATTTAAGCTGTCATAATGTGACAAAATCTCAAAGGGAGCCGTTTAAGAAGCTGAAAAACATTAGAGACTTAAACTGTGGTTTTCATTTTTTAAATGTTTTGTTCAAAAGCAATAAATATTTAACCTGAGTAAATATCAGTGATCTGGACATACACAAATATCCATGTTTTGTCACTGGATAAATAATTTAACTTGATTCTGAGACCTTTTGAGACAGTGACCTCAAAGAAAATTTAAAACATACATAAGATAAAATAGTGATGAAATGTTAAAATACAAGTTTTTTTTTTTTTTCTTTTTGACTTTTGAATTTCAGGGTGGATGCTAAATGTCATTACAATCAAGTAGAATTTTATTTTTAGAGTTTCAGAGCTATACATAGGGGTATTCTTCTTATACATTTAAATACCCTTCAAACAGGGGATATGGTATCTTTTTTCCTAATTAAGAGACATTCAAAAGGAAATCATTGTTTCTCTCTTCCTAACTTTTGATATGTAACTTTTAAATTTTCCTCTCCTTTTTTTTTTGGCATTTTAGTAGCAGTATGAGTAAGCTCTCTCAAATGGGCACAGAACCTCTCTGTTTCTGTTTCTACTTTGGCAGCTGTGGGGAATCTATACTACTGGTGTGTATTCTGTGAAAAAAATTAAGAGTATAGTAAGTGTATTCATTAAAATGTAAACTTTTAAGCACACGCATTTCAAGAGCACCAAAACTCCTGTTCACTAGAGCCTTAAGCTGCTGGGAGCCAGCGGAACACAGAGAAGCCTGTCTGCATAGACTTCCTACACAACTTCTGCACAACAATCAGGAAAGAACAGGAATGGATGTGCTATTAAAACAGACCAGGATATTGCTGGCTACAGAGAATATTTGTACAACTTTTCCATTTGTTTATGTATGAAAAATCTCCACTGAAGAATAGCTAACATCCAGTCAGCACAGCTGTTACCGCTTTATTCACCAGCGAGACACAAAAATGCAATTTGATACACGTAAAAAAACACATCCCTTCTTCGTCAAGTGTTTAGATAATTTTTTATAAACAATATTAGAGAAGTGAATACTTTTCCTTCTTCCTGTGTAAACCGTATTAAAAATTTTTGTACTTTCATTGGTACGGCTTTGAAGGAATGTTTATAGTACTTGAAAACGGTGTATATAATTCCAACTGTACCTTCCGGTTCTAGAGCTACAACTTTTTAAGTAGAATTTAGGCTTTTTAATTACCCCGGGCCAGGGGAGGCAGGGTGCACCTTAGGTTTTTATATATGAAAGAGGGTATCAACATCTGCTGACATCTTATCAAAGGATAGTGACACTAAAGATGCTTGGAGTATGGGAGATGTTCCACCTATACTCAAAAGGATGGTTAGAAAGTTTAGGCTTTTAACCCTCTTGAGAAAGGTAGGCAGGTGGGTGGGGGAAGACTGTGGTGTGGAAGATGATCATGAAGCAGCAGAGACATGGTTTAAAACAATACACTTCTTGTAGCCACAGCTTTAAATTATCGAGAGGAAGGAATATAATAAACGTATCACATCCAAATTATTCTAGTGTCTAAAACACTAGTTGTAAGGCTCAGTCACTGGTTGTAAGAGGAGCTACTCAGATCACAGGCGAGTGAAATGGTGGAGAGGTCTAGCTAAAATTTGCCAGGAGTGTCTTGCCTTGACCACTTGAGTACTTAGGGTAATTTTTATGTCTAGGATCTCGCTGGAAATCCATGTCCAACCAAGAGAAGCAACCTTATTATGAAGAGCAGGCCCGGCTAAGCAAGATCCACTTAGAGAAGTACCCGAACTATAAATACAAACCTCGACCGAAGCGCACCTGCATTGTTGACGGCAAAAAGCTCCGGATTGGGGAGTATAAGCAACTGATGAGGTCTCGGAGACAGGAGATGAGGCAGTTCTTTACTGTGGGGTAAGTGCTCCTGCCTGTAGCCACCTGGGCTTTCCCTTCCCAGGAAGAAACCACAGGTCGGCTACGGGCGGTGTGTTTGAGAAGGAAACTAGGGAAGGGAGGAGGCAGTGACCTACCCAAGGGGCCTGTCACAAGCACACACACCTTGCAGCATGGCTCCTGCTCAGATCAAAACAAACTGATCCCAACTGATCACCCCTTTCATTGTCTCCCAAACTAATGTGAGACGTTCCGTGCCCACACACAAAGTTTCTGGTAGTTTATTTAAGCAGGCGCACAAGGAGAAAAAAAAACTAAACTTAAGAAATCCCCAGAAGCTTTCCAGCTTCTCTGGGTGGTGCTTCTGACTCTAATCACAATAGTCTGCTTTTGTTGTGGGATCGACCACAAGATAATTGGCCTTGACATTGGTTAGAGGACCTCATTTTTGGCACAAGATCCAGAACTCCTGTTGCAGTAAATTATTCTGTGGTAGAAGCAGTAACAATGTGGATTTTCTTGCTTAAATCAGAAACTAGACATGTTTTTGATATCTTCAAGTCTGATTTCATGTCATTTTGTTTAAAAATTAGGTAATAGATTTCTGGTATAAATTTCGACTTGGCTGACTGACTGTCTGCATTCAAAAGCAGCCTCTTGTAACCACAGTAGTCAGAATAAGTGGGGACGCAGATGCCTATAGGTTCCAGCACATCCAGACCTGGAAGCACAGGGGTGCGGCAAACCAGAGGGCCACTCTGGTGGCACCAGCCTGAGGCCGCTGGAATCAGACGAAGAGACATTTGGGAAAGGGCTTGAGACAGAAAGTGGAGGAAATAAGAAGGAAGCTGTGTTCACTGCTAACTGGAAGGGGAATTGAGGAGCTGAGCTATGCCAGGGAGGTAAGAAAGCGTTCCTTAGAAGTAAAGAAAGGGGATACTTAAAAGAAGGAGTAAAGAGCTATTATTTCAGGGACACTCAAAAACATAGCCTTATGGAACAAAAAGTTGGTTTCAGAAGCATGTTTTAAAAACATAAAACTAATTTGGAAAAGTAAATAGAATTCAGGAAAAAAAAATAGGCCAATGAAAGCACTCTGGGTCACAAATGTACAATCAATGGATTGTTGCAGGCAGGAGCATGGGCTTTAGTGTTTGACCACTTGAGTTTCAGATGCAGACTGTGCTGCCTACTTGGGCAAGTATGTAACTTTTCTAAGCTTCTGTTTTCTCATGTGTGAAGTAAAATGAATAATTGTACCTATCTCATATGGTTATTGAGAAGATTC
This sequence comes from Phacochoerus africanus, assembly GCF_016906955.1. Taxonomy (NCBI): domain Eukaryota; kingdom Metazoa; phylum Chordata; class Mammalia; order Artiodactyla; family Suidae; genus Phacochoerus; species Phacochoerus africanus. The sequence continues at coordinate 44,528,962 of NC_062547.1, forward strand.
AGTAAGGCGGTGGGTGCTTCTAAAAGTACTTGATATAATGCTTAGAATAATACCAATGAAGGTGAATTCCTTTCATTATTATTACTGTAAATATGGATTTACTATCACAGTAAAACTGTATTTTATATCACACTATATAATGAATTTCCTTTCCAGTATGGCAAAATCTTTTTGAGGTAAAGAAAAGCTTACACCACTTTGTTATTTGAGGATCCCCATATATTAATGTTCCAAAATTGGATATTAAATTCTTCTGTTATAAATGTTTGCATTTTTAAAAGCAATGCTTTTAACACCATAAATACAGTGTAATATAATTGGGCTATTCACATGCTAATTAGAAGATTTATTGAATATACTAAATCACAGTGCACTTTTAGGAGGTATAGTTGTAGGTAACAAAATACAAAATCCGAGACTGTGTAATGTCTTCTTTTAATCCTGTTGGCATATCTCTGAGAATGTATATAATCTCCTTTGAACAGAAAATCAGCAGTTTAAATTTGAGTCTTTTGTAATTCCCACCCTTCTCTGCAGTCATGTCCCCTGTGCTGCATCATGTGTCTCTTTTGCCATATTCTGGCAGCTTGTCAAAGGTACCATTTTAGTTCTCTGATATGATCTTAAAATATGAGATGCAGTAATCCTGATTAATTTAGTCCCCCTTACCCATGTTACCAAATTGATAACAGCTCTGGACCAAAATGCCTCAACACATAGCAATGCATGTAAAATGAAACTCTAGAACAGCACAGTAGAGTTGCCCCCTTATTGAATCCCTACTATATATGAGGTGTTTTAGGTATACAAACTACATAATCCTCTAAGTAAGATAAAGAAATCAAGAGGTCCCATGGCTGCTGAAAGGCAAGAAAGAGCAAGGGATGAAATCAAGTCTCTGCCCCTGTCATGCCAAATGACTGAGGAATTGCCCTTACCACCTTGCTGCAAAAGGTGCCTCATAGTCCTATTCTGCTGTCATGAGTATGGCTGTGCCATTTGAGGAAGAGCGCCTAGAACCTAGAGAAAGTAAGGTCTTTTGTTATGGTATACAGTGGCATAAAATGAGCTTCGCAATGTAGAGACTAAGGATCCCGGTGGTGTAGAAGGTCCTTTATGGAAGGCTCATTTTGGACTGTGGAGTAGGGCTACAGATGTGCAGGCAAGGGCCAGGATGTGTCCTCTTTAATCTTCGATGTTGAGTATTTTTCTCTGCCCAGTTTTGATAGTAGTTGCTACATAAAGCCAGGTATTATTTCCACTTAAGGATTTATATTCTCTTTTAAGTAGTTACATTGGATAGATTATTAACTCCTTGGAATTCATCTTTGAAAACTGATCTTCATTAGATGCGAGGTTATTATAAGAGGGAAAAACCAGAAATTCAAAGATTGCTATTGACTTCTTGGTGAAATGGGGGTGAGATCAATTTTTATAGCTGATTTTGAAAAGACAAGCATAACTTTCAAGGCAATAAAATTACATATATTGTTCAACATTGTCATGCATTTTACTAATGATACAACCGGAAGTTTAGTGAATTAGTTTTTTGTTTTTTGTTTTTTTTTTTTACTTAGGTATTATGACTTGTATTTATCAATAAATGAAATAGAGCAAGGTTGCTCTAACCTTGGATTTAACCCCTTCAATTGATAGGTTAACTATCAGAGTTTTGCAGTAATCATGACAGGATTACTATTTTTGTTTGTTTGTTTTTTTGCCTTTTCTAGGGCTGTTCCCTTGGCATATGGAGGTTCCCAGGCTAGGGGTCCAATCGAAGCTATAGCCTCTGGCCGACACCAAGGCCACAGCAATGCCAGATCCGAGCCGCATCTGCAACCTACACCACAGCTCACGGCAATGCTGGATCCTTAACCACTGAGCAAGGCTAGGGATCAAACCCACAACCTCATGGTTCCTAGTCGGATTCATTAACCACTGAGCCATGATGGGAACTCCATGACAGGATTACTATTAATGTTAAAATGATCCTTGACAGGGTATATGTAGCTACAACATTGTCTTTCCCAAAGAATTGTGGCCAAATGAAATGTAATTCCAGTTTATTTGATGCTTATTCAATAATTTACCTGTGAGCTAATAGAGAATCATACCGATACTATGAAATATTAAAATTGGGGCTACTTTTTGAGTAACAATAATGGTAAATTATTGAATACTTAACATATGCTGAGGGAATAATACAGATTATTGCAAATACAACTTATAAGATAGATATTGTCATTCTCACAATGAGGTTGGAAAATATAATACTCAAAGATGTTAAATAATTTGTCCAAGGCCACACAGCTAGGAAATTGCGCAGCTGAGATTTAAACCAGGCTTATGTGAAACAAATGTTCTTTTCATCACTACACATACTTCTCATTTAGAGCCTACAAATTGTTTATAGGCTGTGTAGTGTAGCGATTAAGAATATCAATTCTGGGAGTTCCCATCATGACTCAGTGGAAACGAATCTGACTAGTATCCATGAGAACGCAGGTTTGATCCCTTGCCTTAGCTCAGTGGGTTAAGGATCCGGCGTTGCCGTGAGCTGTAGTGTAGGTTGCAGATGAGGCTCGGATCCTGCATTGCTGTGGCTGTGGGGTAGGCCGCCAGCTAGAGTTCTGATTCGACTCCTAGCCTAGGAACTTCCATATGCCATGGGTGTGGCCCTAAAAAGACCAATAATAATAATAATAAGTTCTGGACCCAGATTGTTTTGGCTCAAATACTAGATCTGCTTCTTTCTGGTTCTAGGAACTAGTGCATAACAATCCTTATTCCTCTGAACTCTCTCCTTGTCCTCTGGAAACTTATTTATACTCTCTGTACCTCAGTTTCCTCATATGCAGAATGAGGATGAAAATACAGCATTAGACCCTTCTGAAGACTGAATAACTTAATATATCTAAAATGCTTGGAACAATGTCTGGCACATAGTAAGTCCCAAATTAGAGCAAATATTATTATTTTAGAGAAATAATGCTGTTAGGTATGTATTTCATATTATAAAGAATTATGGGAGTTCCCGTATGGGGCTCAGTGGTAACGAACCCAACCAGTATCCATGAGGACATGGGTTCGCTCCGTGGGTTAAAGGATCCAACGTTGCTGTGAGCTGTGGCATAAGCCAGCAACTAAAGCTCCTATTCAACCCCTAGCCTGGGGACTTCCATATGCTGGGGGTACAGCCCTAAAAAAAAAAAAGAAAAAGAAAAGAAAAATAAAAAGAATTATGTTCCAGTGCATTATGGTATACGTGATTTGAACATTTTCCATTTTGAATCAAATCTATGATACTTATACATTTAATTGGTTAGCGTAGACTAGACATACTATTTTTAGTATTACCCTCCCATAGAGAAAGCCAGGTTAGAATCTCTAATAGGCAGTGTAAAAAGATTTGCAATTTATAGGTGTATCTCCTAATGAAACAGACTTCGTTGCCTTCATTTATAGATACTGTAAAGGTCTGAAGGATCAACGAACAGGGGTTTAACCACATAAATAAACAATTTCACCGCAATCGGCAAAGCGAGCCCATACTCCCCAAACGTCCTTGTGATTTGGAAACTGAGCAACATTGCTGGACTCCATTGGGGTCAGCTCAGATGTTTTACTTGGGCTGGGAGGGAGGGTTCTTAGCCATATCTGCTCATTTCAGCTGCACAGGTATACTTTTACATACATCTGCAACTTTTGACTCCATGTGCGCATTCATTATTTGTAAAGCCCAATACAGTGCCAATTCCTATTTGTGAAATCTGCAGTGTTTGAATTCTGACTTTGCAGTTGATCTGTAAAGGAAGGAAACATGCTTTTTAGGAAAGTAATTTCCAAGAGACAAAGCTTTAGCCTGCTGGCTGGATTTTCTATTTTGTTAATTGATTAGTCAGTCAATTGGTGAGGGCCTATTTGAAACCAGCTGCATGCCTAGCACTGTAGTAAATTAATATAGTATATGAGGCATTAATTCTGTGCACAGTGAGCTTTCAGAGAATGCTATAGTTCAAGAAGCTAGACACACACATGAATAGGTTTGCAAATAATAGTCTTTTATACATACACATACACATAGGCACAAACAGAATACATTGCAGAATGCTACACATAATGTGTAATGATGTACTCATTTTGATTATATAGACAATAGTAAGTTAAGCTCAGGGGAAGGGAGATTCCTATGCATTAAGGGCCAACCATAGACCATTCTTGAGGAAGGGGACTTGAGGTTTCGGTTAGGTTCAGGCTGATGGAAAGTACAGGCAAAGATTCCTGTTTTGGTCTTGAAGGAGAGCATGAACACATGGGGGAAATGTGAAAATGTTCAACAAAATAAAAGAGGCTAGCTCAGGAATTTTCCCTGGCAGTAGGGAAAAGTAAGATATGAAGGGTGGAACAATATTTTGGAAACCCTTGAAAGCCAGGGTTCTTCAACTATAATCAGTTCTGCTCACTTAATCTTTTCAGTCTCTTTTTCTGCTGATAATGACAATGTGGTAGGAAGACCAGCATGACATTTAGCTTATGGTTTTGCATCCACAGAATCAGTGGTAACTTACAAGGGGCTTCAGAAGTCATATCCTTTAAGCAGCCAGCCATTGTAGGAGTCAGAAGATCTGAAAGGCCATGAGAGAAACAGGTATATGGGAGAGTAATCAGGAGTTCAGTTCTGCACCTTTAAGGTTGAGATGGTGTTTTGACATCTAAACCAGATAAGAAGGTGTGTGTGTGTGTGTGTGTGTGTGTGTCTGTGTCTGTGTGTGTCTGTGTGTGTGTGTACATGACATCTTTGAGGAATGAAGAGGAATAACCAGGCAGGAAGTAGATGGGGGGTGGGTGTCAGTGGGTAACACAGTCTGCTATCTCTTCACCAGCCAGTAGTAGGCTTTTGAATATTTCATGTGCCTCACTTCAGAAAGTAAGCTGTTACAGATATTTTGTTTGTTGTCTGTGTATTACCAAGTTAATGTCCACATACTGTTAAATATGTGAAGCTCATTTTAAAAGAGTTGGATTCTGTTTCAGATTGAGTATTTTTCTGATAGTGTGAGCTTGCCTGTCTCACCCCAGTTTTGACATCCAGAAGAGAATTGTGAAAAAAAGGAAGGGTTCAACTCCTGGGGATGGGTGTGGCCTTGTGGAACTCTCTAAACCTTATCAGTTACTTCATTTGTGAAATAGGGGCAATAATATTTACCTCTGACTTATAGTTAGGATTAAAGAAAATCATGTGAAAACATCTAAGCATTCCCCTTGGCATGTATTAAGAGCTCAATTCAAATTTATTTAATAAGTATATTGATTTTAAAATGATGTAAAAAATGGCCATCTATTCTTTTGAAAAGCAAATTCCTTCATGAAAATAAAGTGTACCATTTATAGTATGCACATGATATTATAGATTTTATATTATAGATTAGGTCACCAAATTAGGAAATCTCTAAAATGGGTTCATATTGCAGTGAAAGTTTTTATGCTATGCTCATTATGCAATGAAGGCAAAAACATTTTTATTGCAATTATCAAAATTCAGTAAAAAAATATAATGAGGCATTTATTGCCTTGGGTAGGTTAGCGTGAAATTTAAATTTTGTTAATTTGCACAAAACTGTTTTTGGAATTTGGTTTAATGAAAGGGAAGTCAGTATTTTTTTAGCTATTTCCACACATAGACTTAGATTCCTCTGTCATCTTTCAGGCAATCAAAAAAAAAAAAAAATCACCATGAGCACCATAGAAAATGAATCAATATCAGGTGCTTATTATCAACTAGATACTTACAGGCTCTATAGAAATCAGGAAATTTTGTGGGTATAGTGAGCATAGTATATCCGTATACTGAATATCTGTAAAGGAAAGAGTGATTGAATTCAGGTCAGGTAAACCTAAGCTCATATCTACACTGTGCTGATTACTGAATGAAGGGCCTTAAGCAAGACCTCATTGTCTGCATCTGAAACTGGGCATAGTAACACCTCATGGGGTTGCCATGTTAATTGAATGGGATAATATATATGAAAATATTTTATATATTATGTAAGTCAAAGGCTATGGTATCATTATTATGCCTCCCAGTGTTGAAAGATAGCATTATCAGCTATCCTGCAGTGTGGTTGTAGGCCATTTCTGCCATTTCTCCATCTGTCAGGCTGGAAGACATGCAGGTCTTTCTGAGAAATGATGCTCTTCGGGACAGGCCAAAGAATAGCTGGTAACTAAGCTAGTTCTTCATGAATTCAGAGTATTTTCCTATTAGACTGAGGTAGATAGAAAATTTCAGTCTAGAGGGTTAATAGAAATGGTTCATGTGATGGACTGACTTGAAGCCAAGGATTGAAAGATGGAAGGATCTTCCAGGACTTCCCTGACTGCAGCTTTTATAAGTGTACAGACACTGAGGCTCAGAAGGAGAGTTACAATGACATGTTGAAGTGAATTTAATGTCACCATCCATAAAGATTGAGAAACACTTGGTGACTGTTACATCTGTGAGAATATAATTTTAGTCCTAGTCTCTAAGTTAGTTGGTAGGTCTTTCGTTCTTTCAACTAGTTATAATACCTCAAGGGGAAACTGAGAGACAAATAACCATGTCTCCCTGCAGAGGGAGAGACTGACCTTCATACAGGGTCTGATAAGTTTATTTGAGCTAGAGTGACATGATAGAATGATCTGGTGTAACCAAGCCTGGGCGCCCGCCAGGATCTAGGATGAGGCAATGCGTGTTATTCTGTTAAGTGGCAGAGCTCTCGCTGGTTTTCACTCCTGACTCCTCCAACCTCAGCTCCAGCCCAGGGCCACAGGAGTAATGACATCCAAGATGATCCTTCCATAATTGGGAAAATAGAAGCTTCAGGGAGCTTCCCTGCACGTCCAGCCGTGGAAATAAGTAGAGATTGATATCAATACCAAATACATGCTTTGCTAAATCTGACTCTTTGGGATATACTGGATCCTTTCTCATTTCAATATTTCCTTTGTACCGTTCTTACATCCAAGTGAAGATACAAGCCTGCTTAACAGTGTCATTATAGTATGTCTATTTACCAGCCTATTTCTTGAAACATTCTGGGAGATCTTAAAAAATTACCCCACGTGTAACTATGTGGAATTCATTACAGTGTTTGTTCCAAATGTCAAGGGTTGAAGCTTTGCCACATTTGCCATGTTATAAGAACTTTACTTCCATGTCGGAAAACCATTGATAAATTGCTCCACTGTATTGCTTAACCCTGACCACACAGCATCAGGGAGATTTGCAGGGCTCTTCCAGGAAACACCTTTTTCATATTCTGTCATTTGCTCTGAACTTCAAACAAAGCCCCTTTTTAGAATGTGTAGGGGAGTTCAGTGGCACAGATGAATATGTGCATATAGATATTTCCCTCTGCTTTATTTTATTTTTTAAATCTACACAGGCAACAGCCTCAGATTCCAATCACCACAGGAACAGGTGTTGTGTATCCTGGTGCTATTACTATGGCAACTACCACACCATCACCTCAGATGACATCTGACTGCTCTAGCACCTCCGCCAGCCCAGAGCCCAGCCTCCCGGTCATCCAGAGCACTTATGGTATGAAGACAGACAGCGGAAGCCTAGCTGGAAATGAAATGATCAATGGAGAGGATGAAATGGAAATGTATGACGACTATGAAGATGATCCCAAATCAGACTATAGCAGTGAAAATGAAGCCCCAGAAGCTGTCAGTGCCAACTGAGGAGTGTTTGTTTGCTGAATTAAAATACTCTGACATTTCACCTCCCCTCCCCCAACAAAAAAAAGTTCTTAAAGAGCCCGCATGCATTTGTGGCTCCACAATTACATCAGCAGAATGGTCTTAATTGTTTCGTAAAGTGTGAGACAGATTAAGTTTTCCCGGATTTTTCATGAACTTGAGTTTTTTGTCGTTATTGTTATTGTTGTTGTTGTTTTTTAATTTAGGTGAAGACATATTAAATATGAGACACCAGGACTTGAAAACTTATCTCAACCCATAGCTGTCTTACAAGTCTTATATTTTTTGTCTTACTTTTTTTTTTCTTTTGGATGTTGATAAAGGTTTAAGTTACTGTTTTAGATGGGGTTAAACATTCTCACTCAGGTATGCTGTGCCGGCCTACAGGTTGTGAATGTGTTTTTATTCTGAATTATTTTAGAAAACAACTGAGAATTTCATATTGTGAAACAGAACAAGTCCACAGCGTGTGCAGCTGCATGTAGAGCATATTCAAAAGGCCTCGGAATTCCATTTTTTCCATGTGTAGAGTGAAACTTTGAATGTGCCAAACTTTTTCATCACTTTGAATCTTACTATTTTGAAAGTCTTAAAGGAGACACTGCAAAGTCTTAGACAATCTTTGGCATCTTAAAACAACATAGCAAACCACACTTTTTTTTTTTTCCAGAAAATGGTAAAGTACTCAGGAATCTGGAGACAAGATAGTGTAAGGAATGAACAAGGTTGCCACAGTGCATGTACCCAATTGTGTTTGCCTCTTGACGTGCCATCAGTGTGCGACGTGGTAGGATGTCCACACGCCAGAGCGATCACCACACCAGATACCGACATGGTGGTCTTCTCTGCCTGAGACCACCTCTCACTACATCCATTATCCCTTTGCCTTTAACCCTGACATTCAGTCTTAACACATTTTCTCTTAAATAATTTATTCATTCCAGAATGTCAAGGGTCCACTTACTATTTATTTAAAAAAAAATTGTTGGTGGCATTAATTTAATAATTCTTTTTTTTTTTCACCCTCCTTCCCCAAAGAACTTTTCAGCCCTTTTCACCTCCTTCTCCTGCTAGATACAAAAGATGTACATAGCAATCGTATGTCCCCAGAGCATCTGGAAGCATTTCTGAAACAAGATACTACTAAATACCTGTATTGTTATTTTCGAACATCAGTGTATATATGGCTGCAGAGCTGTGTATTTGGATGCAGGTGCAGAGTCTTACACTTCAGCAGGTATGCCCCTGAGGTTCACCGTGAGCTTGAATCTTTTGCCAGAATTCCCCCCTGATTCACTTAAGCGACAAGTGGTAGGATCCTGCATCAGTGGCGTTTCCCTTGAAGTGCCCTTCCGCAGCAAGGGTCAACAGTGGTGACTGCCAGGCAGGAGAGTCCCACAGCTAGTGCCTAAAGCCCAGAGCTGTGGGCCATGTAGGAGTCCACAGGGATGCTGTCATGGGCTGGCACCTTTACCCTGAACTGCCGTGTCTAATCCGGCACATCTAGGGATGTCTTTGCAAAATCCCCAGGGTGCAAAGAGCCACATGATAGCCTCCAAGTAAAGATAGAGGCAAGTAGTCTTGATACATCCAGAGAATGAAAGAAAACCATAGGGAAGGAGAAGGAGGGGAAATACATTCCCTATATGGGATGTTCCTACTGTTAACTCTGGGGAACAGATCACTCCTGGAGCAGCAGACGAGTTCCTCTGGCTCACACCCTCCATCTGTGGCTGCATGGGTGTCGTGCCTATGTGTGAACAAGATTAACTTCCCTTGTCACACAAGCATTTCTCTGGAGATGAGCTGTTGGGCAGGGAGGCAGTGAGGCTTCGTTCCCCATCTCCTAACCACAGGGGGCTCGGCCCTGCCATTTTGACTTTTCCCAAAATCAGGACTGATTGCCTATGGGGGGAGGGGAGGCAGCAGGGGTAGGGGGGGCTCACCCAGAGTAATTCAATGAGAGAATGTCAGCGAATGGGACAGTTCACCTCATGGGACAACCAGAATCTGATCACCAGGACATAGGAACGGCCCCATCAGATTTCTTGAGCCATTTTGTCACTTGGAAGAAAATAGTGTACCTTCATATTTATTTGCGTGCTCAAGGCCATACCTAATAGCAATAAATAGGTCTAGCCAAGACATTGTTGTCTCTGTCATTAGCTGGGAGTGCTCTCTATAAGCTGATTAAGGTACTGATAGGAATGTTTGGTTCTTAATATTGGTTGGGGATTGGAGCTTTGTTTTTGTACATTTATTCAAATGAGGAGGAGGTCATTTTTCTTAAAAAAAATGAGTATTTATTATTGTCTTACTGATTTCTTTTGATTATATACCTCTCCTCCTCAGTTCATGCTCGTGTTTGTTTTTTTTTTTTCCCCCCCCGCTTTCTCTTTGACTCTTGCCTTTGCCCTTTCCCACTCCTCTTTTATTTTGTTGCATAGGTAGAGTGCTGTATGGCTAGTGTTGTATTGTATGTAATTAATTTTGCACAAAGGCAAACATTTAGAATAGTAGGTTAATTTTGTTTGTTTTTATGACCATGCCAAAATAATATTCTGGGCTGGTGGAGAACAAAGGACTGTTCTTTAGGACTGAAACTTGATTTTGCTTGTAATAAAAAAAAAAGAAACAAACAAACAAACAAAAAAAGAAAACAAAAAAACCCCAACAAAAAACACACACACTCACATATGTTGTTTCGTAAGTGTTATAAGCACTGGATATAAATGGTATTTTTTATCACTTCTGACTAATGTGAAGCTGTTGTATGAAAACTACATGAACAAAAGTCATCTGTTTCGACTCGTGTGGGCTTGCCTCACAGTTGCCGGATTTGAGTCATTTTTATGTCTTGTTATTTCATTTATTTATGCAAAATACATGTGTGTATGAACACTTTGTTTTAGCTCCAGCTCTGCCCCAGTACTGGGGTTCAGTTACTTCTAGCCATGTTCTTAAAAACGAAAGGCTGTTCAGGAATGATCTGATTGTAAACGTCTCTTTCATTGGGTCAAACAGTGATGCTGTATTTGAATCTAAATTCTGCACATAAGCAGTTTATTCTATTTATTAGCCAAGTTTGGCTCTAAATATCCATGGAAATTAAGAATGACAATCATAGGGATCACTTCATTTTATTTTCAGTGGGGCTTAAACAAAGTTTTTATGACTTTACCATCTCATTTTAGATTTTTTTCTAATTGTGTAAATGTAACATAGAAATAGAATTTATTTTTGGTTCATGAATACTTAGTGAAATATAAGTTATGTATTCCCTTTTTGTTCTCTATCCATATATGTTGGTCCAGACTAGAAGTTGACAAGTCACTGTACCTCATGGGTAGTGAATTATCAGCCACAGTGAGAGAGCAGAGTCCCACCTGCAGCTGAAGCAGTAAAACCCTTCACTCGGGTTCTCATAGAGTGTAGAACCCACTGTCCACAGACTCAGACTTTCACTTTTTTTTTTTTTCTTATGGAAAGTTGATGAATTGAACATGGTGAATTTCCAGTACAGCCGGGAGAGCGTCAGTTTGCTTTGTGAATCCACATCAGTCTTGTAAGGTAGTGCTGTGACCATTTAATAGCAAGAAGCATGAATGCTATTATAAAGGTGAAAATCTGCCTCTGAGATTGGCCATTGATAAAAGTCCCATCGTGCTAGTTGGGTTAAAGAATGTTAAGTGACTTCTTTTTCGGTGCTCCCGATTTCACACTATCTTCAAATACAGGTAAAAATGAGCTCCATTTTGCTAAAGAATTTGCAGGATTCTAAGTGAAGAGTTTTCCTTTTCACTTAGAAGAGGGGCACTGGCAGATAAACCTGCCCTAAAACAATAGACCATATGGAATAGGAAGGAAGGAAAGGAAGAAGGAAAGGAAGAAAAAGAAAGACAGAAAGAAAAAGAAAGAGAGAAAGAAAGAAAGAAAAGAAAGGAAAGAAAGAAAGGAGATAGAAAGGGAGAGGGAAAAAGTCAGTCTGTGTACAGGAGCAGCCAGCAGGCAGTTTCTCTAGTTCTTTGGCAGATGCGATGCAGTATCTTTTCCAGGAAGGTACGAAAGTTTGGTTGTTTTCACGTGTATTCAGCTCACCCTTTTAGGAGCACATCAGTTTGCTTCGTTTGGTATTTGATACTCCCCAGCCTTGTCCTCAGGCCTGATTTGATTTGCCAGGGTCCTGACACCAACTCTCAGGCCAAGTTCTAAATTCAGGTGTGGGCTCACAGTGCTATTGAGCTTGTCAAATTCTGGCCTCCCCTGAACATGAGCCCCACTGGAGCCTGGGGTGTTTGAAAAGGGTGTGATCACTCTAGGGCTGAAATTAAAGGCTTCTTTCTTTTCCTGATGAAGCCAGGCTGCTTCTCCGGAGCACACCCTCCCGAGCAGGGAGCACAAGCACTAGCTGAAAGCAGGGATTGTTTCGAGGAAGCCCATCGACCCCCGTAGGAAGGCAGCCTGGTCACTTGAACACCACAGCTGAGGCTGCTTCTCTCAATTTACTCATTTTGCAAAGCAGTGACCTCTGCCTACTCATTAGGGAAAAGAAAAAGCATCACTTAGTAGTTTTAAACCATATGAGAAGTCCTGTACCAAGTGCCAACGATTGCAAAGAATGCAGCTAGAGGAATGTATTGAAATTATTACTGGGTCTTCCTTTTTAATAAGAAAATGACAAAAATGGTTGCTGTAGCCTTGCCTGATTTTGTACGTTTGTCTAAGGACTGAGTTGGCACTTAAGCTCACTTCTCAAAGTATAATAATATTGTATGACCTCATTTGTCCTTTCACAAAAGCACTTGCATCATTTCCTTAAGTCATCTGCCCCCTGACATGTTTTCTTCCTTAATAAACAACTTCTCTCTGTTATTCCTGCCGATTTATGTTCTGTTTCTGATGCCATATGCTATTGAGTGTCACACTCTGCTAGTATGACTGAAAATATTGATATGCAAACACATTTCCTTTTCCTCCCCTCCCTGTCTTTTTCTTTGGGGACAGATTTCTTTCCAGAAGCTCGGAATGCTGGTACCTTTGGGACAGGGCTAGAGGTGGGTGGGGGAGGGGGCAGAAAGGTAATGCTTAGCGCAGATGCTCTTCTAATCAGCATCCGTGGCCATATGAAAGCTTGAAGGCAACTCAGAGACATATCTTGCTCAGTAGTTTCTTATTCCTGAAGAACCACAAACCTAAAGTGAGGCCTCAGTGCTGGTGCTCTTGGAGTATGGGGAATGTGCAAATATTTAACTGTTTTGTCTGCTGCACATTGCAGATCTGCTCATGTGCATTCTCCGTTTGTCTTCCTTTGTCCTATGTGTTTTTGCTTTTCGGAAAGTGCAGTCTTTATTGTACCCTTCTCCGGCTTGTAGTGCATTAGAATGCCTAGCATTTATGTTCATTCATTATTGTATTTGCCATGTAAAATTTTTTATTACCTTAGACAAGCTTACAAGCTGTTACTACATAACTTATCTTACTGTAACTCTTTTATTTCCCGACATTGTAATTTGTTTGTGATGTATATTGTGAGATTGTATTCTATGTTAATTTAATCAGCACAATTCACTGACATGCTGGACTGACATGCTGGCTGCTGTTTCGAAGTGTAAAGTTTGTGTAGGGCTGTTGGGACAACTGCAACTCTGTTGTCAAGGTACTGTGCTGGTTCCTCTAGCAACACCACGGGTGTGGCCCTTGGGACGCTGAGGGCATTTACGACACCCTTGAGCAAATTTTAACTGCAGATTTTCTTTGTAGAAATTCTATGTATAACGCAGGTACCTACTTGGCCCATGGCTGGTAACTATTTGGGCAATTAGAAAAAAAAAAAAAAACATACGAACTAGTGTCTATTGCTGCTTTGAATATGTTTGAAAGTCTGAAAATGTAAATAGTTTATCAAAAAAAAAAATCTTGTACAGTCCAGTGTAAAGTTTTTAAATGACCTTAAGGGTTGCCATCACATCTTTCTCACACTCTCCTCTTGACAATGGAAAAAAAAAGTTTGCTAAGGATTAAAGAAATACAAAAAAAAAAAAAACTCTTCAAATTTAAAGGAATGAATCATTGTTCTTAGCTTTGTTGCATACACAAACTTCTTGGATTTTGTTGTGCAGTATTGACGTGAGATAAAACTCAACCTTGAATCATCTTTCAGTGGTACTTTTCAAAGTCTTCCCCTCCTTGCCTCATAATTAAGGGAAAAGACAAAATTGAAAGACACACTGTCTTTATCCTGGTGTATGTTGGCACCTTAGCTACTTTTTTTTTTTTTTTCCTTTTTGCACAAGGTGCTTTCCTGATATGTTAAACATGCCATCTTTGGGTGACAACGTATATGCCATGATGGGGCCTAGGCCCCTCAGGGGAGTGTCTATAAGAACTGCCTATTTATGCTCATTTACCTCAAGACTGTCCTCTCTACCCTTAATCTAGTCGTCATCACTCCATCTTTTGTACTGCTGTTGACACTTACAAATTAAAGATAAATTTTGTTTTATGACCTCCGTGTATGGCCTTGTCTGTGCCCTGCCAACCATCCCTCCCCTGGAGCCCGGTCAGCTAGTCAGCTGTAGGTTTGTGCCCCACCTCTCCCTCCCTCCATGCCCCTGCCACATACACACACACTGCTTGCTGCTGAGCCTGCAGAGCCTTCCTGCTCCCGCCGTTGCTTCTGCCTTGCTGGGAGGTAAGTCTCAGGAAGCCTTCAAACCCCTTAGCCTGGAAGACTTGCCTGCTTTTTTCACTGCGGAGCATACACTGCTGCAGCAGGAAATGCTTGTGGATTTAGATGGTAGGAACAGGATCCAAGGTGGATTTGTGTCCAGAGAAGATGAGAAAAATGTCACTTCCTATTTGCCTGACTTCTTCATGAGAGTGAAACCGTGTATAAAAAGCTCCCAGCATTCCTGGGTATGAACGAATCTCCAGGGCCAACCTCTCATCTGACACCAACTCCTACACACCTAGCAGCCAAGAGTGGAAAATGCTGCACTTCTGGAACTGCTGCCTCCACTGTGGTTGGGAACCATGGGCTGATTTCTCAGCTGCTTCTGCCTCAGAGAAGGAGAGCTACCACTCTTGTTGGCCTGGAAGTGAATGATAGCAGCCTCTAAGAGTCTGGGGGCTGGAGGTGGGGTAGCAGACCCAAGTGAGGTGGGCCCTTAAAGGAGACCGGCCGAACCAGCCAAGCCAGTGCTGTGGATCCAGAGGTTGGTGACCAACACTGCAGAGGGAACCAAGGGCTCAGGGGAGAGAGAGGGGAAGCCTTGCACCCTCTTCTTTGATATTTCCTATGGAAAATGCCTCATGAGTGCAAAGCCAAGGATTTGTGAGTTTTTTGTATCACAGTCAGTTTGTAAGTTCGATGTAAGCTATGGTAAGTCCTGAAAACCTAGCTTTCCAGGACCCTCCTCCTGCCCCATGGGGGTTAAGCATGGGGCATTGCTCTGCCACTTGCCGGCTCTGTGACCTGAGTATCTCCTCTGAGTTTTCTTCTCTGTCAGACGGGTCAAAAGTCCCTACCACTCAAGGTCTTGGGGGTAATTAAATGAACTGGCATGTGTAAAACACCTAGCAGTAGGCTCTGCACACAGAGCCCTGGGGCGTGCCACCTCTGATGAGAGAATGTCTCAGGGAGAGAACATCCTTGCCCCCAGCTGAGCCTTAGTGCAGAACCTGGTCCCGGCTGTGATCACCCTTCTTGCCTCTGGGCTGGCCTCCAGGCCATGGGTGTGTCATTTCTAGTGCGACCTCACCACTGCCTTTGGTCTTCTTTCTTTCTTTTTTTTTTTTTTTTGTCTTTTTGCCTTTTCTAGGGCTGCTCCCATGGCATATGGAGGTTCCCAGGGTAGGGGTCCAACTGGAGCTGTAGCCGCTGGCCTACGCCAGAGCCACAGCAATGCAGGATCCGAGACGCGTCTGTGAGCTACACCACTGCTCAAGGCAACGCCGGCTCCTTAACCCACTGAGCAAGGCCAGGGATGGAACCCGCAACCTCATGGTTCCTAGTCGGATACATTAACCACTGCGCCAAAACAGGAACACCTGGTTTTCTTTCTAAAACACAGATCTGATCCGTCTTTTATCCTCTGCTAAAATCTTCTGGGTTTCCACAGCTGCCTAGAGAAAACCCATTCTTCCTACCCTGACACTCAAGTGTCCACAGACCTGCCAGCCTCATGTTCCACTGTGCCCGTGTGTACATGCCCTGAGCCACCGTGCTTCTCCCACATGATCCCGGGGCTCTCACTTCTCCTTTTGCTTGGAGTAAATCTGTTCCCTTTGCTGTTTGGGAAATTTCCTCTCTCCTTTCACGCCCCACCCAGAATAGCACCACCTTATCAGGCCTTTCCCAGCTCCCCGGACAGGTCCAGGCTCTCCCTCAGGGCTCCCAAGATCTTTGGAAAGACCTCTGTGATCACGTTTAGCACGTTGTAATAATCTGTTTCTGTGTCTGTCTTTCCAGCTAGATAACACGTTACCGAAACCCAGGACCGTACCTTGGTCCTCCCAGCTCCCAGCACAGAGCTTGGCATAGAGTAAGTGCTCAACACTTGTTTGTCGACTGAATGTATGAATGGTGGCAACTTGGCTTCTGGGTGTGGTACCCATACCTGTGGGTATCAGGGTCTGAGATGCTGGGGATGAGGGAGCCTGCAGGGGTACCTTCGTATTAGTTACATCATTTGGAGAACGTTTTTTTGGAACCATCACTATTCATTTGGGGCGGGGAAAACAATTGAAAGTCAGTGTGATGGTTTTCCTGATCAGGCCTGAGGGCATTGAGTCCCCATGCCCTGGGGAGGACTCACCCTGCTGGATGCCCAAGTTTCTGAGCCTAGAGTCATGGCTCTGTCCTTCTTTCTGAGCATCCTGGCTGGAGCATGGAAAAGACAGACCAGAAATAGGAAGTTTTATGGGTATTCCCTACTCTTTCCTTGACATTCCAGGGCCCAAGATGACCCTTCCCTCTGCCCAGGGAGGAGGGGCAGTGGCTGGCCCACCCCCTGGACATCCACCCCAGAAGGGGAGGGACACTTGGCTGCTCACCACCTTTTCACTCAGTACCCTCTCCTTCTTTGACAAAAGTAACCCTGGTCCGGGTAATAATGACTCTTTCCCTTAATAGTGCTCTGGAGCCTTGTTTACTCAAAATGCAGGCCACAGATCGTCAGCCTCAGCATTGGCCAAGACATAGTAAAGCACTATGCTGAGTAGCGGGCTCTGAAATACAGGTGACTCCAGTAACCATTAGCTGCCTCTTCTTAGTCAATGACACACTGTGGGATGGAGAGCTTGAGGATTATGGTCCTCATTTGAATTGTGAAGGCCCAGAGACAGGAGATGACCCATCCAAAGTCACACAGAGCTTATATGGCAGTGCCAGAAGGCACACTTATACATTCCAATTCTAAAAATAGTTGACCATATTGCATATGGCCCCACAATAGTGGAGACGGCAGCCCTGGATCTAGACCCCCATGATCACCCGGCATCCTGGGCTGTATCACTCTGGGAGCACTGAGGCCTCTTGGGACATGGCCTTTGACAGCTTTGGCATCCCCTGCTCTGGCTGGGCCTGGCGCTTGGCCCTGATTGAGAGCCCAAGAGAGACCCCAGGCCGATGGGGTGACTCTCTTAGGAGCTAGTTCTATGGCCCCTCTGTCAATGGTCCACCTACCCAATTTTTGCATTCTGGCACTAAGCTGAGTGGCCATTGAGTAGATCAACGAGGAGATGTATAGATTCTGAGACCCCCCATCCCTAATGCTGGGAGTGGAAGACAGACTGAGGCATCCACAAAAGGGAGTGACCAGGGAAGGGCTCTGATTACATGTCACCCTGGCACTAGGGCTCCGTCAGCCCCACGTGGATTGTTTATCCAGAAGGCTTTATAAACGCACCCCCCACCCCCGCCACCCCTGCCCCAGGCATGCAACCCTGATCCCACCCCCTCTCCTGTCAGTGAGGTGTCTCTCCCACATGCTCTGATGGTTTATCTAGTCTCTGCTCCATCTGCCATTTCCACCCTGTTGCCTCCTCACTGCTCCCAGAAGGATCTTCTCCTCAAAGATCTAGTCTTGGTGTGACATACACAACACAAAGCCTAAACCATGTGCCTTCATGCCGACCTTCCCGAGGCATGCTAGGAGCCCTGATCTCCCTTTCCAGCCCACACACCTTCACGCTCCTGGCACTAGCGTGCTGCATGCTGTTACCTGCACGTGCCACACCCTGACATGTCTCTCTTTCACTTCTCTTGCCACCAATACTTCAGGGTCCAGCTGAAATATCACCTCCTGTGGGAGATCTTCCATCAAAAATTCTTTTACTTAGAAGATGTGAATTGCACTGAAATGATCTGATTGCATTTGTCACATATGTCATATTTTGTGTCACAGGAATCTGACTGCTTCCTGGCTCACATTTACTTTTTGCAATCCAGTAGTCCGGGCACACACTAGGTGTTCAGTACATGTGTGTATGATTAAAACAACCCTCCCCCCCCAAAAAATATCTAAGGAATGAACTCTTGATCCTTGAATTCAAAGTCTTCCACACTCTGCCACTGGGTTTGTCTTTGTTTGTTTGTTTGTTTCCCAGTCAATCTCCCAACTCCTGCCTTCTAGCTCTCTAGACACATCAGACTGTTAATTGCAATGTGTTCTCCTCTTTGGACTTTTGGTCAGTTCACACCCCTGTCTAAATTGCCCTTCCCGGAGTTCCTGTTGTGGCTCTGTGGTTAATGAATCCGACTAATGAACCATGAGGTTGCGGGTTCGGTCCCTGCCCTTGCTCAGTGAGTTAACGATCCGGCATTGCTGTGAGCTGTGGTGTAGGTCACAGATGCGGCTCAGATCCCAAGTTGCTGTGGCTCTGGCGTAGGCCAGTGGCTACAGCTCCGATTCGACCCCTACCCTGGGAACCTCCATATGCCAAGGGAGCGGGCCTACAAAAGGCAAAAATAAATAAATAAATAAATTAATTAATTAATTGCTCTTCCCCCCATCTGTCAATCACCATCTTTCCTTTAAGAGCAATTCCAAGTGTGTCTCCTTCAACAGCCTCTACAAAATCCTGAGTCTACGTTGTATTGCAGAAACGTTACTGAATGTTCCATTTGACCCTTAACAATAGCGCTGAATCCTAGGTATCAGTTTCCCAGTTTCACAGAAGAAGAAACTGAAACTGGGAGAAATCCAGTTGTTTGGTCAGAGTCTCCCAGTTAGTCACGGTGTTCTTCTGCTTGGATGGGCTGCCTCTCAGATTTCTCCAGCTCAGAGTAACTCTCTCTCTCCTTCTAGTTGAGAGTTTTTCGACCTTTGTTTTAACTTCATTATCACCAGTTATGGAGACTTTTTAGGCATTTCTCTCCCCCGATGCCCCCCAAATAGTCCTCTACCCCATGAAATTCAAAGGCCACAAATACATGACCTGCTTATATTCTTTATGTGTATCTATGCTTTATTCACTAAAAATATAAAGTTTTTCACCCCTTAAGGAGCCGCCAATTTTTGCCCCCTTAGGGGCACAATATTGCCCCTGTTGAAAATGCTTGCTCTGTATCAAGTTCACTTTGAGGTTTGGCTCTTCCTTACCATGGAGTGTGTAATGGTTTCCTACTATTGTGAGTTCTGCATTCTGGTTACTATGGCTTCATAGAAGTTTTCCCTAAAACTTAGTGACATAAAACCACCATTTATTATCCTCAGAAATTCTGTGAGTTCACAAATTTGCATGGGGCACCATGGAAGGCTTTTCTCTGCTCCACAATGTCTTGGACCTCAGCTTGGAAACTCACAGTCTGAGGCTGGAAGAAAATGAAGGCTCATCCTCTCTCATGTGTGGCAGTTGATGCCAGCTGTTGGTTGGAGCTGTTGGCCAGAACACCCACATGTGGCCACTCCATCTGACGTGGGCTGCCTCACCATATGGTGCCTGGGTGTCAAGGGTGAGCAGCCCAGGACAGACAGCGTGAGGGCCAGGTTGGGTCCTCCTTTCTGGCCCAGCCCCAGAAGTCATGCAGCACCACCCCCACTGCATTCTATCCACTGATACAGTCACCAAGTCGTGTCCAGTTCAAGGGGAGAGGAAATCGACTCCACTTCTCAATGGGAAAGTGATAAACCTCTGAAGAGTACATGTGGCTGGATATATGCTGTAGCCAGTTTTGGAAAATACAATATGCTATACTCTGATCTATGTTTATCTGTTACCCTGGTGCCCCACTTCCAACCACCACCTCATCTTCATAGAGCCTTGCACACAGTGCAATGTTGGTATATGTGTTTGAAATTTATTTGGGTGCTCTAACTTGAGAAGATAAAACCCCAAGCCTTGGCTCATTCCTGCCATTACCAATGTGTGGATACCATGGTCCAGAAATCCCTGGAGAGGTCAGCTGTGGGCAGGAAGCGCAGCCATGCACCAGGGTACTCTAGAACTGCTAGTAAGTGACTAGTGAACTGAACAAGCAAGATCCTGGCTAAAGTTGGGGTTTTTTTATTATTTGTTTTTTTATTTTATTCTCAGAAGCAGACAAATTCCAGTATTTCTAGAAATATCCAAACCAGTCAAATTCCAGTAGCAAGGTAGATAGATGGAGACACCCAAAGTATTTGCAATAGAATTTGACTCCTACTCATTTCTGTAAAAGCCTGTCAAAGAAACAACTGTTGTCACCCATCAGCAGAATACTAGTCTATCCCCTTTTGGTAACATTCTACCTCTATTGACATTTCTGTCAACACCACTGTCATCAGTACAACAAAAGATGTTTTACAATGGTAATAAGCAGTAACAGGAACCATAAAGTATACAAAAACAATTTAGCGTTCTTCAGGCTCGGGAAATAATAGTTGGATGTTCTAGCAGTCCCTAATATGACATATATCATCAATTGAACTCAAAAAATTAGATTGGGAAAAATAACATCAGTCTTAAAACAATCTACTAAATTTCTGTTTTGGGATTAATATTAATAAGCTAATGATATTATTATACATACCCAAACCAGATGTGCAAGGATATCTAGCCCATTCTTTTATTTGACTCTTATTTATAATTCTGTCTTGCAATATTGTGACGTGTTAATTACAATAAAAACTCCATTAGTATTTCCATTATGAGTGTCATTATATGAAAAGAATAAATGAGGCTGGATCCTTATCATGAAATGCAAAGTATAGAGTTTATTTTGGAAATGAAGGAAGCACTGATATTATTAATGAAGAACACAGGCAGGTAGGAATGTTAAGAGAAAACAAAACAATAATTATATGACCACAAAGAGTAACCAGGATCCTGATCCCTGAACAAACCAATTGTTTGTTCTTTCCTGAAATGACATTATATTGCCCTGACTCACCCTTGAGTTAGAATAGATTTAATGGCGAAAGTACTCGTATATTCTAGGAGTTCTCATCATGGCACAGCAGAAATGAATCCGACTAGGAACCATGCGGTTGCGAGTTCGATCCTTGGCCTTGCTCCATGGGTTAAGGATCTGGCGTTGCTGTGAGCTGTGGTGTAGGTTGCAGATGCTGCTTGGATCTGGTTTTGATGTAGCTGTGGCATAGGCCGGCAGCTGTAGTTCTGATTCAACCACTAGCCTGGGAACCTTCATATGCTGCAGGTATGGCCCTAAAAAGCAAACAAACAAACAAACAAACAAACAACAAAAAAAAACAAAACAAAAACAAACAAAAAAACCCAACTCATATATTCTATTTGTGGATAAAAACCTTTATGAAGTCATCTAAATGCATGTCTACACATTAAGAAATTAACTCCCTTAGAAAAGGCACTTGTTTATTAATACTGAAAATAAGAACACCTGCTAAATGGGTTTGACCCACTAGAGAAATGGGAAGTAAATTCCCAAGCAGCCTTAGGTCTGGGTCTGGGGCACCTTTACTTGTCCACCTGCAGAGATAACTAGATCCTTTGCAGATTCCAGGAAGGCAGGTAGTGATGTGCTGGCTGATGTCAGCCAAACACACTTGCCCTGGACAGAGCCATGGAAAAGACAAGTGGTCTGGACCTTAAACTGTGTCAGATAAGACATACCAGGGGATAAATACTGCAACTATAAATACAGCTCAAGGAACTGGATCGTTTTTCAGGCTGTTGAATTTTAAATGCCTGCCAAGCAGGGTGTAATATCTGGGACTCTCTATTTTTGCAACTCTGCTGCAAGAAATGGCTAAAGTCCAATTAATTTAACCAAGAAAATCTGGGAAGTGAGGTCCAGAAGAGTTAAATCGTCCAATCCAAGTTTAGAATTGTAATTAGTTTTACAAATTTTAGGATGCTGTTTGGAGGAAATTCGATTTAAACCTAAGTTTTAGTTAAGCCCACAATGATAGACTAAAGAAATATTGGACACACTAAAGACAGCTGAATATTGATTAATTTCGCTATTGCAGTTGTAAGAGTCAGACCACTTAGATATATGAATTGCATCAAGTTTTCTGACTGGCCATGGGGGGGGAGGATAATTCAGAAAGTTGAAGACAGCAGGGAAATCCCCTCTTCTAAATAAAATCAAATGAAACAAAACCCTACAAAGCTTTAGTGCAATCAAATGCTGCGTTATTAAGATTTTGTTGATTATAAGCGACAGAAACCAAATTTACATGGCTTCTGCAGCCAAAAGGGATTTAGTGGCCTACATAACTGAAAAAGTGCAAGGATAGCATAGCTTCAGGCATGGCTAGATACAGGTGTTTAAACAGGGCCATCCAGACTTGATGTCTCTATCTCTCCTATCTGCTCTGGTTGGCTTTGCTCCCAGGCAGTCTCTTTCCATGAGCTATACCTCTGCAGCCCCAGACATATTCTCTCAGCTTTAAGTTCTGCAGAAAGAGGACTTATATAGCTGTTTCCCGGTTTTTCAGTTTTAAGAATTAACAAGGGATTTCCTACTCTGGGTCTGTACTTTGTAGGGCCCAGAGTAGTTTTCAGTCAGAGCTCACACCTGAGACGTGGAAAATTATGATTATTTTCTCATTTCTGCATGAGTTATTTTTCCCGTTGTTTGGAATTTTACCGAGTCTCTTTAGTTTATGAAATCGATGGTGTACTAATCACAAATCTGAGACTTCCATCTGAGTAAGTATCCTTTCGGTGTGTTCAATCACATTAGTCCTTTGTCATCTCTATCATCCTGAAGAACTTTTTCAATTCCAACCTAGATCAGTTGCTTAATAGGCCTATGGCACAACTTTGGTCCTGGGCTCTTCCTTCCCCCATGATATATGTGTTAGAGACCTTCTCTTTCTCTGTCATTGTTTACTGCTTTACTTTTATAGAGCACATCCGGCAGGTGCTGCTTGAGAAGGGCTGTCTGGAGAGATACATTGTTTTTCAGACTTTGTCTAAAATATCTTTATTCGGCACTTATACTTTGTTAATTTGGTTGAATAAAGTTCTGCCTTGGAAATAGCTTCGCAGTAAAGTTTTAAAGGTATTGCTTCCCTGTTTTCTAGCTCTCAGCATAGCTGTTGAAAAATCTGATGCCATTCTGAGTTTTGTTCCAACATCTCTCTCTCTTTCTCATCACTTATAGGATCTCCTTGTCCTCAGCATTTTGAAATTTTATGGTGCTCTGCCTTGGTGCTGGTACACATTGATTCGTTGTACTCAACGGGACCTCTCAGACTGGAATCCATATCCTTCAGCTCTGAAAAGTTAGCTTGACCTATTTCTTTGATGATCTCCTTACAGTTCTCTCTGCCTTTCGCAGGAAGTCATAAATTCAGATGTTGAACCTCTTGATGTGGTCTTTCAATTTTGTTTTTCTTCTCTATTTTTTAATTTCTTTCTACGTTTACTCTGTGTCTTAGAAAAACGTCTTCAATTTTATCTTTCACATGTCAATTGAGTTTCTCATTTTTGAATCATAGATTTAATTTCCAAGTGCTTTTTTTTTTTTTTTCCTTTTTTTCTTTTTAGGGCCACCACCACCTGCAGTATATGGAAATTCCCAGGCTAGGGGTCAAATCAGAGCTGCAACTCCTGGCCTACACCACAGCCACAGCAACACCAGATCCTTAAGTGCTGAGCAAGGCCAGGGATCAAACCCACATCCTCATGGATACTAGTTGGGTTCTTAACCTGCTGAGCCACTGTGGGAACTCCTCCAAATGCTTTTCTATGTTGCCTGGAAGTTTCCCTTTTTATGGCACCCTTGTTTTGCATTATGAAGTCTGTAACTTCTCTTATCCCTCTGAAAATATTAATTTCTTCTCTTTACAATCACTGTTTTCTCTTAATTGCTTCATTCATTCTTTCAACTAATATTTCAACTATTATTCAGAAAGTTGAAGACAGCAGGGAAATCCCCTCTTCTAAATAAAATCAAACGAAACAAAACCCTACAAAGCTTTAGTGCAATCAAATGCTGCGTTATTAAGATTTTGTTGATTATAAGTGACAGAAACCAAATTTACATGGCTTCTGCAGCCAAAAGGGATTTAGTGGCTTACATAACTGAAAAAGTGCAAGGATAGCATAGCTTCAGGCATGTCTGGATACAAGCGTTTAAACAGGGCCGTCCAGACTTGATGTCTCTATCTCTCCTATCTGCTCTGGTTGACTTTGCTCCCAGGTAGTTTCTTTCCATGGCAACTAGGGACGTGGCAACTAGGGACTTGGAATAATTCAGAAAACAAAACGAAGATCTAGGTCCTTGTGCAGCTTATGTTTTGGTTGCTTATTTTATTGTTTTTCTTTAGTATTGGAGACATTGTGAACCTCAGCTCTCTATTCATGTTTAAGGTATAAGAAAACCTAGGGGGACATAATATGTCTGAAGGCAGGCTTGTCATTTCTTATTTTCACTGTAAATGACATGGCCTGGTTGTTTCCCTGGAGAACCGATGTCAGCATCTTTGCATTTTCTACAAGATTCATCTAGAAAAGACCTTCCAGTCTCTTGCCTTGTAGGTCTAAGTCTGGCTTCCGGCTCCCGGGGATAGAACTGGGAAATATTCAGGTGTTACTTTTCCATTTAATCCCTCATTTTTGGTGGCTGATATTTAGGAGATTCATCCTGGTAGAAACTAAGTCTCCAGTCTTTGCTAAAGGCAGGAAGGGCTGTCAAGGTGTCTGAGCAGAGTGGGGAGATGAGCCACGTTTTAGACTTTTAATCAATTTTTCCTTCTATTTCAGCCTCACCTTTACTTTCACTTCCAGGGACATCTGTAGTGATTTCTGAGCCTTGAGATTCTAAAGTTCAGAGGGTTCTGCCATGCAAGTCATTTTGCTTTTGCCATTCCTGACTACTGGCTAGGGCGTCCGCTTTCCTGGGCCGCTGAATCAGTTACGTTTCAGTCAGCTTCCCACCTTCTAACATTTTAGTAGTAAGGTCTTTGCTCCCTTTGTCTTCTGGTCTTCCGCCTTTAAAAACATTCCTTTATAGGAGTTCCTGTCATGGCTCAGTTGCTAACAAATCCGACTAGAAACCATGAGGTTGCAGGTACGATCCCTGGCCCCACTTGGTAGGTTAAGGATCCGGTGTTGCCATGAGCTGTGGTGTTGACATGAACTGTGGTGTAGGTGGCAGATGTGGCTCAGATCTGGTGTTGCTGTGGCTCTGGCATAGGCCGGCAACTACAGCTCGGATTAGACCCCTAGCCTGGGTACCTCCATATGCCACAGATGCGGCCCTAGAAAAAGACAAAAAAAAAAATCCCTTTACAAATATTTTTAGTGATGTTTCAGGAGGAAGCAGAGCTAAAATGCATGTGCTCAATCTGACACTTTTAGCTATTTTCTGACGCCTCACTGATTTTTTTGGTGGGGGGGCGGGGGTGAACAACCTCAAGTTCTTTTGTACGCATCTTGGGCCAGAGACAGAGCTAGGCCCTTCGACCTACACTGCGGAACTTACTCCTCACAACAGTGGGGTTCTTGGAAAGAAAGGCTCAGAGAGATTAAATACTTTGATGATGATCGATTTAATTCATCACGGAAATAATTGGTTAAGCAAGTATTATGTGCCTCACACTGTGCTGGCTGGCTGCTGAGGATGAGTGAGCTCATGTTGGCATCTAGTCATCTGAACCTGAAACTTGGGAGCACCCTAGACTTTTGCATTGTCCTTCCCACAGCCCATATCCCGGAGCTTTTTTTTTTTTTTTTTTTTTAGGGGCCACCTGCAGCATATGGACGGTCCCAGGCTAGAGGTTGAATTAGAGCTGCAGCTGGAGCCTGCACCACAGCCACAGCCACGCCAGATCCTAGTGGCATCTGTGACCAATGCCACAGCTTGCAGCAACGCCAGACCCTTAACCCACTGAACAAGGCCAGAGTTGGAACCCACATCCTCATGGGTACTAGTTGGGTTCTTAACCTGCTGAGCCGCAGTGGGAACTCCTCTCAGAGCTTTTATCTCCTGGGTGTGGCTCAGCTGTGCCTTCCCCTGCTTCCTGGATGGCCCTGCCTTGGTTCAGAGCTGTGGGATCTCTTTCCCAACATGCAGTAATATACCACCTGGATTTCATGCCTCCAAGCGCCCCACCCCAACTGTAGCCTAGGTGGTCTTTGGAAACGGCAAATCTGAGTGTATCATTCTTTGGCCTAAAACCGACATGCAGTGGACACGACGATGACTCCCTGCCAATGTCCAGCACAGCTGCCTGCCAGTGATTTCCACTCAGGGAAGCACCTCATTTGTCTCCATGTCCTCAGCACTTAGTGCCGGGCCTCGCATGCTAGGCAGCATCCGTAAATGTTTATGGAACTGAGCTAAACATAATAGTCCAGCCATCAGGAGCTTACATTCCAGGGTCCTAAGTGGATTGGATTCCACCAGGATTCCAACCCAGATCTGATTCCGGGCCTCTAGACAGCTGTGCTGTTGCACACCCCTGGCTGGCAGCCTTTCTCCTCCTCGCTCCTGGAGACCCTCCGTGAGGTCCCTCCCCCCGCCCTCCAGGCCTTCCTCTGCTCACATCTGTGGTCTTCTCCTCCTCCTCCATCCCTGCAGAAAAACACAAAGCACCTCGCCTGATGTTCCAAACACCAAGAGGGTGGGAAGGGAAGGAACCAGAGTCCCTTTTCCCCCGACCAAGGCAGGAAACCCCTCTCACCATCAGTTGAGGTGGCCTTGGAGGCCCAGCTCAAGTTGAGGTTCTGAATCTTCCAGAGTTGTCCACGCATTGAAGCTCCACCCGAGGAGCTGTTGATGAGATTGTTGGGGGACGGAGTGGGAAAGGGAAGTTTATATGGTTTGAGCATTACCCATACGGTATTAGGTGGGAATTTCCAAGAAATTATGTGGCAATGACGTTATAGCTTTTACACGATGGCTGGAAGCAACATTAGAAAAATATTACCTAACACGACTCCATATGGACATATGAAATTTCATTCCATTTTACACATGTAATTAAGTGGCCCACATAATGAAGTCCTGTGTGTGAAAAGAGGGAGATGCTTTTTGTAAGTGCAAGGAAGGTGGGGTGAGAACAAGGCTGGCAGTTTCGAGGGAGAATAATCAAGCAAGGGTGGCGGAAAAGTATTGCACCTTAGTCTATAAACAACTTCAACATGAGGGACTTTTTTCCCCTCCGAGCTGGTCTTCTGGTTGTAAAAAAGACAAAAACACTCAATATCCTGCTGCTATTACACCCTCCCATCCTGTTTACGAAAGGTGATGAGTTGGAAACAGTGCTGAGCTTGGAAGCAGATGGAGCCAGGTTCAAACCCTTGATGGTCACTTCCCAGCAAAGTGACCTTGGGGGGAGTGGCTTAGCCAGTGCCCGCAGAGTGTGGTCCCTGAGCCAGGATCCTCCATCATCCGGGGGCTGGTTCCAAGTCAAGGCACCACCTCAGACCTACTGCATCCGAGTCTCGGAGGGTGGGGCCAGGACCGTGTGTTTTAACTGCTTCTCCAAGACTCTGATGCACCAAGAAGGAGAGCTGCCTGCTTAAATGATCAAAGTCTCATTCTCCTTCCCTGTAGGGCAGAGCACCCAACGCAACGTAGCTTAAATAGAGAAAGAATTTAATGATTCGCAAAACCAGAGGTAGAACTCCCTTCCTTCCAGCACCTCAAACGAATGCCACCCAGAATCCCTTGATTTTAAGTTTCTGATGTCCTGGCCTCAAGAGGGTTCAAAAGAGAAATTTGATGGCTGTCTGAAGTTACAGTTTTCACATACCTGAGTTTTCATACCCACATTCATAGGCTTTTCATGTTTATTGAGCAGCTAATCCATGCCACGCATTGTGTAGGGGTTGAGACAGGATGTGGGATCACCAGTGTGGACTGGCTTGTGGTTCCCCAATGCATCGTAACATGCCCTGCCCCTTGGGTTTTGAATATGCTGTTCATCTTTTCTGAATGGTCCTTCTTCAGCAGGCCACCGGGGACCTCCTGTTTATCTTTAAGAAGCTTTTTGGACATGCACTATTTTCTAAAGCTTTCCCCAGGTCCTCTGCCAGCAGTAATCTCTGCTCATCTGTGCACCCAAGGCCCCTACCATGTGCTCGCTCCTCTGCTGTCCATTGAGTCATTCTGTGCTTATATGAGCTTCCTTCCACTCCAGTCAGTGAGCTCCTCGAGGGCATAGGCCTTGTTTCATCATTTCAAAACCTTTAGCACATGGCATATGGCCCAGTACAGCACAGATGATCCACAAATCATACTGAATGGAATTGACCCTTCTTAGAGTTGTAGGTATCCGTAGAAAGCCAATTCCAAGTGTTGAAAGCCAAGTTCAACACTGTGCAGGACACAGCAGGGGATGCAGTCCCCGCACTACCCCACAGCCTCTGTGAAGCTCAGAGAAAACTCATTTTTTTAAAAAATGAGTTTTTTTAAAAAAAATGAGTTTGAAGTCATTTTGAAGGGGCTTAGTGATTATCTAGGCTAGAGCAAGGCAGTCCAACAGAACTTTCTGCAATGGTGGAAACATTACATGTCTGTGCTGATTCAAATCATGGCCACGAGCACATGTATCTACTGAACACTTGAAATATAAGAGTGAGATGGAGGATCTCAATTTTAAATTTTATTTAATTTTATTTAATTTCAATTTAAAAAGTCACATGTGGAGTTCCCGTCATGGCGCAGTGGAGGCGAATCGGACTAGGAACCATGAGGTCGTGGGTTTGATCCCTGGCCTCAGACAGTGGGTTAAGGATCTGGCGTTGCTGTGGCTGTGGTGTAGGCCAGCAGCTGTAGCTCTGCTTAGACCCCTGGCCTGGGAACCACCATATGGAACTGCTGCAGGTGCGGGCCCTAAAAAGACAAAATAAATAAATAAATAAATAAATAAATAAATAAAGTCACATGAGGTTAGTGGCTACCACACTGAACACTGCAAGCCTGAAGGATGACTTAGAGTAATCTGGTGAAAAGGAGAGTGGCGAGGTTATTCTCGAAGTAGCACATAGAAAAATATGCTTGGAAAACTTCAAACAATTTTTTTACAACCTTGAAAGCAGGCTCAGTGGTCTCCTGACTCCTGGTTCTACCCTCAAAGCCCTGGAGCTGCCAGATTTTCAGTTTCAATGAGTCAGCAGATGCCAACAGCTACTTTGGAAGCTGGATTCCATTAATCAATTCCAAAGTTATCCTATGGGGTTGAACTGAAATATGATGAATTATGCCAGAAGATATTCCCAAACTTTTCTTTAAAAATGTGTTCCCTTGTCCCATGAACATTTAAGAAAGCCTATGAATTTCAAAGATTCTGAAACATTTTTTTCTTGGGTGCTATTCCCCTTTTAAAGGCTCTGTGGGAACTTGGGAATCCACAGAGGCAAATATTTCTGGAAAAGGCTATGTGAGGGTGCTCAGTGAGGTATAAGGGTAACCCTAGGGTCCTGGGGGCTGGTGGATAGAAAGCACCTAGTCAAGGTCTCTTGTTGGGACTCCCTCAAAAGGGTAAATAGAAAAAGAAAGAAGCGTCCTTTGGGAAGAACCTTTCCCGTCAAGGCCTCTGCAAGAAGTGGCCAGTGTCTGAATGCCCCATCCTCCAGGGGGAGGGTCTGGCCTGTCTGGACTGGATTCCCCAGATGGAACTGGAGGGATGGAACGCACCTCCTGAAAGCCAAGAGATTGAGCAAAGTGGGAAGGTGGGTGTGTGAACGGAGATTGAGCAGCCACCTGGGGCTTATGAGGGAGAACATAAAACTGATGGTCTGGATGGGACTGAAGGTGGATAGAGCCTGGAGTTAGAGGTATGAGAGACAAGCATGAGGGAACCAGAAGCCAGTGATGGGCATGTGTGGGGTGTAAAGTGGTGATGGTAAAAGTCCAGAGTGAGCAGAAAGAACAAATGTCAGTTTCCATATGCCACTGAGTATAACAGTAGTTTTTGAGAAAATAAGCAAAAATAAAAACAAAATAATAATGAATGTATGCATTGACTAGAAGTATACAAATAGTGTACACATATATACAAATATTGACGGCTCTTCAAATATTAAACCAACCTTGCATTCTTAGAATAAGCCTCACTTGATAATGATGTAGTTTTGTTTTAATATATTGTTAGATTTGATTTGCTAATATAAAGTTAAGGATTTTTGTGTCCATATCCATGGAGAATTTTGGTCTGTGAAGAACTTCTTTTCTTATATCTTTATCTAGCTTTGGTATCAAGATAATGCCAAATGAACTATAAACTTGAATAAGCTTAGCATTTTTTTCCATAAATATTTGAGGGAATTTACAAAGGACACTTCTGGACCTGGAATTTTCTTTGGGAGAAGGCTTTTAATAACAAAATCAATTTGTTTAAAAGATACGGAATGATTCATACTATCTATTTTTTAAAGTAAGTTCTTTAATTTTTTTTAATGATTTTGTCCTCGTCATCTAAGTTTTCAAATCTATATCAGTGATCAAAAGTCAGAGACTTTGCATAATATTTCCTTATTATCTTTCCCTCTTTCATTCTTGATATTTGTATCTTTTGTTTTCTTTTTTCTTGCTTGGTCTTGCTAGAAGTTTATCAATTTTATGGATCTTTTCAAGGAACCAGCTTTTGGTTTTATTGATTTTTCTCAATTGCTTGTCTGTTTTCTACTTCATTGATTTCCACTCACATTTTTATTATTTCCTTCCTTCTGCTTACTTTGGGTTAAAAGGGCTTTTCAAGCTTTGCCTAAGCTGTTCCCTCTTAATGGAACCCTCTTCCCCAAATCTTTTCTAGTTCATTCTTATCTATCTTTCAGAGAGACTTAATCATCACTTTCTAAGGGAAGCCTTTGAAATCTTCTTTAGCGGAAGAGAAAGACTGGTATTGGCTGAATCTATGGCAACTTTGGCTGTCGCTTTCCTCACATGGGGGAAACTAAGGAGTTAAGTTCTTTAGATGCACCAGAATATTTTAGGGCAGTGATTGACCAATTCTAGCATCCCCAGGAATAACCCAGAAAGCATTTTAAACTTTATTGCTTTTGTTATCTTCTCAAAGGCATCTTCTCAAAATCTCTTTGGACTGAGAACCACCTTTCTGATCACAAATTGTCCTTACCAGCAAAAAAGCCAGGCAGGTAAGAAAGGCAAATGTCAGCTGGTGTGTGCCTGTCTCAAACAGATGCTGTTCTGGATTTTCAAGAACACGGCATTCAAACATTATTCACTTTGATTACTGAGTTTGGGGGGCACCCCCTTAAATTTTGCACTTAAAGTGAGTGCCTCATCTGTCTCACTCTAGTCCCGGCCCTTGGGGAAAGAACAGGTAAGGTATGTATAAAGTGCCCAGCACAGCCTGGGTCTCAAGCAGACCTCAGTGAATCACAGTTCTTAAGGTCATTGTCAGACTTTCCGTAGGGCTCAGTGAAGGATGCAGTGGACATTCCAAGACAGGAACATCAACTCTGCCTTGAGGAGCAAGATGTGATGATATTTGAGCAGGTCTTGAAAACAGAGTAGGCGTTTGTCATGCAGAAAAGGGGGAAGGGTCTTCCAGAAGAATTTTTTAAAGAATATGACATTGTGCATGGCTAAAACCAGGATGGGTAGAGGGGCCTGGCAACTCAGCGGGTGTGTCTGATGCAGGCGGCCTAGGTACGGGCCTAGAGCTTGGTCTAGTAGGTGTGGACCTGGCCAGAAGCATTTGAGCGGATGTCTGCTGACCTCTGCAGAGCCACACTGCCTTAGCCTCAGCTTCCAAGGCCATATGGGGGAAATCATAACCTCCTCTGGGAGAATTAAGTGAGATGGTGAATGTGAAATTTGGGATCTGTTGGGGCCATGTGGGTGAGTAATTACATAATAAAATCCCCTCACACACTGGGATTGCTCCTCCTGCCTGGTTCTGAAATGACCTCTGCATACAAGTTCATATCAGATGAGGGGACCAGGCCATTATAACGACCCTGTAAAAGCATCTTCACTGAACGGGGTGGGGGGTGGGGAGAGGATAGCCACAGCCCGGCAGAGTGCTGAGAAATGGGCTGTCCCCTCTCCCTATCTCACCCCCAAGCTCCCTGCAGGGATGTGGTTCCCCAGCATCTCCTCCTGGCACCCCCACTGCCTTGGGCTCCCTCCCCAGGATCCTGCCAGGATCCTGCTCTTTCTGTCTGTGCGGTGGGGGAGGGGAGAGGGACATGCCCCCTTCATTTCTGAGAAGAGAGACCCCGCCAGACACACCAGTGGGAGTCGAAGCAGAGTGAGCCGTTAGAGGCGATGCGTCACCTCCACTAGCTGGGCACAGCCACCAGTGTTAACTCTCACTCAGTGTGACTCAGGTGCCCCCCGGATTGTTCCGCACGCCCAGTCGGTTCACCCTCGGGGGCTGGACTGCTCTTTCCCACAGGCACCCAATGAGAACTTCAGCACTGGCTCAGTACCATCTACACGCATTGCAGCCCAGATGCAGGGGTGGCTCAATTCCATGACCAAGGGGCTGGGAGGAGGATGAGGGTGGGGGCAGGGAGAGTAGGTAAGGAGAGGACCGTCCTTGTTTTTCTTAGGGCAGCGTTTTCCTTTCTCAGGGAAACTGTCAAAATTTTTGTTTGGAGACCACCGTCTGGTTTTTCCTTCTTCGATGTGGCTTCCTCCTGTTTAATCCTGCAATAACTTCCTGGGAATCCTTGCTCATCGGAGGATTCTTCTGCCCCCTCAGTGGACTCCCCTGACTCCTTTATACCACAGCCTGTACCACAGTACATTCTGGAACTAATTTACATGCACAGCACTGTAGTTGCAGAACTGTCACTTGATTCTCACAGGGTCGGGGGGGGGGGGGTCTGTTAGGATTCCTGCCTCACGGAGGAGGATGCAGA
Organism: Phacochoerus africanus; assembly: GCF_016906955.1. Lineage (NCBI taxonomy): Eukaryota > Metazoa > Chordata > Mammalia > Artiodactyla > Suidae > Phacochoerus > Phacochoerus africanus. Next base: position 44,561,968 of record NC_062547.1, read on the forward strand.
CTCTCAGATCCGTGAAGTGCCCTGTACAAGTTCATGAAGTAGAGACTATTGATTTTGTCTGCTTGTCTTCTTACCATCTATTTCTCTTCTGCTTACAGCCCTTTACCTTCCATAGGGTCTTGCCCAGCTCCCTGGGTCTCCATTTTCCCATCTGTAAAATGGGAGTGATTATAATACTATCCAGGGTCAGACAAGGATGTGTGCTTTGAATATTTGTTCTATATTTATTTTCAGGGGGGTGGGGAGGGGGTCGAAGTTTAGGCAAGGACACTCTGGCGCACTGAGGGCTCCTGCAGTGAGAGCTCCGGCTTCCAGACCCCCTAGGTGTTACCCACGGAGGAGTAGAAAGTGAGGGTGCTTGGCTTGCAGAAATGTCACTTTACATACTTCTCATTGTGTGGGGACCTGAATTAACTTGATATTTCAGGCTTATTCTAGTGATGTTTTTGTGCCCCCTTACAGACGAAGGCCCCAGGCAGTGCATTGGCTGACCGTCCCTGAGACTCTAGATAAGACAGTGCTCGGAAGTTTAGATAACCCAGTGCACGGAAAACGTAGGGCAATGCTGGACACATAGAAGATGCTTCATGAAAAAGCATCTCCTATTCCCCAGCCCAGGGCAGATGAGCTCAGCGCTTGCTCCAAACTCTATATTCTCGGGCCCTGTACAACCAGGCTGGCCTTGCCCCCCACCGCGAGGAGACCTTTCTGATTTTCCAAACGGGAGACACTGAGCCTCTAAGGCCTACAGCGATCCTGCTTCCCGCCCAAAGGTGGATGGTTTGGCTGCCGAGTTCCCCGAAAATTGATTCCGCATGTTGCCGACATCAGGCCCGAACGTTTGCTCAGCACACAGACGTGAGGGCCCTCCGGGGAGGCTGAAACCTCACACCAGCCTCGCCATCCGCCCCCAGCTGCAGGCTGCCAAGCCGCCGCCCGCAGCCAACTCCCAGGGCCAAGTGGTGGGAGATCAGGGCATTGCCAAAGGCAGGGGCGTTTGGGAGCCCCTCCAGGCCCCCCGGGCGGCAGCCCCGCCGCCACCTGGTGGCTGAATGAGGAACTGCACCAGCATGGCTGCCGCTTTTACCTTGGCCTGGGGACTTGGAGTGTGTTGCTGGACGGCTAAATTCGCAGAAGATGGTCTTTCTCCCATTCCAGGAACTCCCCAGGGCAGGGAAATGTGGTTCCCAAGGCTAGGCTATTTTTAAACGTCAGCATCCTCCATGCAGATGCTCTGTTTAGGCTGATATTCCAAGCCTGTGAGAGGAGCAGTGCATTTAACCAAAGACAGATGCCAGGATGGGAGTAATTAGGGTGGGCGGGGCCTGTCTATTCCCAGGCTGGGCAGCTGGGCAGGGAGAGGGCCGGCGGGCCACCCTGAGGCTGAGGTTTTCCCTGGGCAAGGAGACTCAGGGCCCTGGCTGGTCTCTGAGGAGCTCTGGCCCCCAGTCCCCTGTGGATGACTTGGGGAGGTTGAGGGGAGGTTCTTACTACCCCCCCCCTTTGATTAGTATCATCATCATAGTCAACAAACTTTGCTCATAGTCAACAACCTTTGCTTAGCAGTAGTGCTGCATAAAGGGTAGGCTTTTCCCATTTTTCTGATGAGGAAACTGAAACTCAGAGCCATCGTGGCTCAGTGGTTAATGAATCCGACTAAGAACCATGAGGTTGCTGGTTCAATCCCTGGCCTTGCTCAGTGGGTTAAGGATCTTGCTTTGCAGATGCAGCTTGATCCCTCAGATCTCGAGTTGCTGTGGCTCTGGCGTAGGCCGGTGGCTACAGCTCTGATTGGACCACTAGCCTGGGAACCTCCGTATGCCGTGGGAGCAGCCCAAGAAACGGCAAAAAGACAAAAAAAAAAAAAAATGATAGTCACTCAAGGTCACCCAGAGTGAGGGCTTTGAAGTTTTTAGTGATTTTTCCAGTGGGGGAATCTGACCAGCCATCTCATCGTCCACGGCTTCTGACCACTTTCAAAACCAAAGTCCTTCAGGAGCTGTTCAATTTGTCCAGTGAGGGCCTGGGTCTGCCTTCGAGCCTGCCTTTCCCCTTCCATCCCCACCTGCATGCTTTTTAGACACCCTAGAGTTGTACTAGCCCCGTGTTAGCACCTTTAAAAACTCTTCATGTGCTCTTTCTATGAGTTCTTTTCACTCTTGCCGTCACCTCAATGGATCCCACTCAATCTCAAAAAATCTGTAGTCCGATTCCAGGTCTGATGATTCATTGACTAGGGTCATCTTTGATCTCCTGTCTCTGCCACTTAATATATAGCCTGGCTCAAAAAAGTCTTTGCTGGAGTTCCCATCGTGGCTCAGTGGCTAACCAATCCAACAGGGAACCATGAGGTTGTGGGTTCGATCCCTGGCCTTGCTCAGTGGGTTAAGGATCCAGCGTTGCCATAATGCTGGTGTAGGTCTTAGACACGGCTCGGATCCTTCATTGCTGTGGCTGTGGCGTAGGCCGGTGTCTACAGCTCCAATTCGATCCCCAGCCTGGGAACCTCCATATGCCACCAGAGCGGCCCAAGAAATGGCAAAAAGACAAAAAAAAAGTCTTTGCCATTGTTGAATGAGTGAGCAGATTCAAAAGAAGGCTCTACGTGAATTCGTGAGAGATCTAAGGTCTCCTTTGAGAAAAGACTATAAAATAAGTGTGAGTGACCTGCCAACCAGACCTGGGAGATTGGGGCAGACTTGGTGGGGGGGGGCTTCCTGGAGGAGGAGGAGCAGAAGGGTGAGAATGAGGGAGAAGATATTGAGTCTTGGGAAATGAGTACCATTTGTTGGGGTCGGGGCGTGGGATTGTGAGCAGGAGGAGATACTGAAGCCGAAAGCACGGAACACGGCAGAAATCCCCAGCATGAGAAGTCACCACACCTCTATGTGTGTTCCACAGCTCCTTGGTCAGTCCTGGCTGAGGCAGTCTGCACATGAGAGCTCTCAACCCCCAGCCCATCCTGGGAGGTAGGCATCAAGATGGGCAGCAAACCCACTGAGGACTAAGGAGCAATTTCTAGCCCTATTCCCTTGAGAACTGATGGCTACCTCAGTTTCCCCAATTAGTCCTTTGGTTTCCTCAGGAGCCAAATCCTGGCCTGCACCTCAGCATCTGGCTTAGTCTCAAGACTGAGGAGTTCTCATCATGGCTCAGCAACAACAAACCCGACTAGTATCCATGTAGACTCGGGTTTGATCCCTGGCCCTGCTCAATGGCTTAAGGATCCAGCATTGCTGTGGCTGTGGCTGTGGCATAGGCCAGCAGCTGCAGCTCTGATTTGATCCATAGCAGCCTGGGAACTTCCATATACCCTGAGTGTGCTGAGTGTGGTGCTAAAAACCAAAAAAAAAAAAAAAAAAAAGAAAGAAAAAAGAAAAAGATCAAGGCAAGCTGTGATTAGTCCCTGCTGTCTGTCCATTTGTGCCTGAGCCTCGCCCTGAATGTCCCACACACTGTCCATCACCCTGACACTGACAGCTCCCAGGGCCTGGATCCTCCACTAAACTCAGGGCAGCCCTGGTCCAGGTGAGCTTCCATTGCCTTGCCCGTCCTGGGTCTAGCTTCTTTCCCTTCCTCTAATCCTCTGGATCTGGTGTTCCAAGAATGGGGGTCAGGCTTTGAGAGGTCTTGAACCCCAAGCCAAAGAGTGTGGCTAGCATATAGTGACCAGTAACATACTCCTGTGGGCTTATGGAGGGGCAGGGGAGCCCTCCTGGGCTTCTGTGCAGGTGCTGTGGGGGTGCCTCTGGCAGGCAGGGATGCTCTTGAAGGCCAATGCAGGAACTTTGGGGTGATCGGGGAGGCCCAAGTAAAGAGTAAGTGTGATCTGAAGGGTGGAGCTCCCCATGGTCAAGTGTAAGAGTCAAGGGTGACCTAAGGGAACATTCATGGCCTTTATTGACACTGACACCCTGGACAGTAGAAGAAAGGCCAGTTGTTCAGTGTTACATGCCCGGTGCCATGCTCAAGTCAGCAAGGGTGTTGGGCATCTCGAGATACTCTCTTGAGCTCCCTCCTTTCTCCCTAGGAGGCCGCAAGAAGCAAAAGCAATCTTTTGGATTGAGGCAATTCTGGGTTTCTGCCCCAACATCGCTGTTCATGCGCTTTGTGATCCTAGACAGGTCACTTAACCTCTCTGAGCACAAGGGTTTTTACCCTTCAGACAGAGACAATGCTACCTTCTTGCAGAGCTGTCAGGAGGCTTTAAAGAGGAAAGAGCCATTAAAGCGTCCAGGATGCCACCTGACACCTGGCAGGGCCTCCCCAATACCTCTCAAACATTTGTAGCTTTTGAAGGATCCAGAGATCATTAGAAAGAGGCAACAGTTCCAAGAGGCCAGAGAGGAGGGGCTCAGAAAGGGGACAGGGGTTAGCCAACCCATCCACCTGGCCCTGGAGTCACCTCTCTAGTCTGGAGGCTGGACGAACCCACGCAGTGGGCAGCCAACCAGGCTTCAGGCCCAAGAAGTCACTCTCCACCACCTCCTGGAGCCTCCAGAAACCCCCAGCTCTGCCAGGAAAAGCTACGCGGTCTTTGAACTGCTCGGGTCCTGGGCTCCTTGCTGGGCTAGGGCTGGGGCAGCAAATATTTGGGCAGCCGGTGGCCGCGTTCAGAGCTTGTGCCCTTCCTGCTGGATCTGCATGCGCCAGGGGTGCCGGGTTGCGAGGACAGCGCCCCAGCCACGCGTAGGCGGTGGGCAGACGCGCAGCCTGCGGATCCCCGGCGCCTCCAGCGGAAGCCCCCGGCCAGGACGGAAAATGCCACCCGGGGCCGCACAATCCATCCTGTTGTAATCCCGGGAGCTGGCGTCACTGGGCCCTGTCCGAAAACTTTGTCGTGCAGGGTCTGAACTCATACTTGTGTGTCTGCCACGGGAGCTGGGGGGAGCCACGGGGGCTGCAGAGAAGCCCATAAAAACAACCCCAAATGTTTCATTTGCTTTTGCACTTTTTTGCTGCAGACCACTTGGCTGCCTGTGCCAGCTGGGAGCTGGGGCCCAGCAAGAGCGCAGAGTTATGGGGCAGCGCTAAGTGCTCTGTTTGTATGAAACTGCCAAAATGTTAGTACAAAGTGGTAGGTGTTTGTGCTGCAGATAATAACGGATGGGCTGCCGGGCGGGGAGGCGGACGCCTTGTTATTATGGCCGCGGCTCTTCTGAGAAACGCTGCTGCCGCCTTCAGAGCAGCAGCACTATTTTTCTGAGCAGCGCAGGGCTGGCCTGGCAGTTAATGGGCACGCCTGGGCCTCATGAATCAGCCCCAAGAGGGGCGGAGGCCGGGCCACGGGTGTTGATCTGATTCTTGGGGTTTGCCCTTGCGGCCCAAGAAGCCCATGCCTCGCATCGCTGCAGAACCCACCATGCTGCGGGAGGAGGAAGAGAGGATGCCGAGGGCCTGAGTGTCCTGCGCTGCGGAAGCTGAGAAGCAGCATCTAGGGGGGCTCAGGGGCTGTGGAGAGGGAGCTGAGGTGCAGACCCTGAGGGATGCTTCAGACTCTGTTAGGAGAGAAGTTTTCCTGAGAGTGAGGGGCTCCTGGAAGATGTACTTGATGCACATCAAGTCTGGAGCTGTGCCCCTCTGTGTTTCTTCTCAGTTTCTCAAGTTGGGGATAAGCCAATTCGCAACAGCCTGAAGGTTCTAAGGTACCCGGCAGTCTCGGCCCTCACACCTTTTGAATGTGTCTTTGTGGACCCATTGCACATAAGACTGTATTCAGCCTGGCCCAGGAGGTGGGGGGCGGGGGGATTCAAGCGTTGGTACAAGCTGCTAGGCATTGAGTGATTGGCTCATGCAGTGAATTTTTCCTGGGTGTCCATTTGTACGGGCTGCTAGATATTGATTGATAAATAGATCTGTTCATTAATTTTATTGCTGCCCACTCCTTGCCGGGTTCTTTTCTGGACATTCTGGATACGGTGGTGAATAAAAACAGAAAAAGCCCTGTCCTCACTGAGTCTCCATTTCTGATGCACGGTGACAGAACACAAATGAAAGAGCAGATGTATGATACGTCAGGTGATGAGAAGAGCTGAGAGGAACAATGAAGCCAGGTTAAAAAATAAAATAGGAGTTCCTATGGTGGCTCAGCAGGATCCATGAGGATGCAGGTTCCATCCCCGGCCTCTCTCAGTGGGTTAAGGATCTGGCGTTGTGCTGACGGTTCCTGAGCTGTGGTGTAGGTCACAGACACGGCTTGGATCTGGTGTTTGCTGTGGCTGTTTCAGAGGCCAGAGGCTACAGCTCCCATTCAACTCCTGGCTTAGGAATTTTCATATGCAAAAGGTGCAGCAATAAAATAAAATAAAATAAAATAAAATAGCAGGGGAGTGGGGCAACTGGGGAGAGGCCAGATTAGAGCTGTGAGGTCCCTGGGAGGTCCCTGCTGTGTGTGGAGTTCACAGTTGAGACGGGAGAGCAGGAGGTTCACATGCCCTTCCTGGAGGGCTCCAGAGGATCTGGACACTCACATGTCACGTCAGTGCCACAGTACAAAGCCAAGGACAGTGGCCACTACTGAGCTCTTGAGACAGAGGAAGGAATGGAGGCTGCTGGTGTGAATGGAGGGCTGAGTCCCAGGCCCACCGGACTCTAAAGCCAGGGCCTCCCACCCCTCTGCATTGGCTCCTGCTGTGCTGGTGGTGAAGCTTGCTTGCCTGGGAGTCAGATCCGGCTTTGGATCCTGCCACTCACCTCTTCCTATGTAATTTGTAGCAACGTATTTCACTTGTTTTAGCTCTGTTTTCCTTTCTCCACCGGGTGTTTGTGAACAATAAATGCGAGATTTCTCTCTATAACACTGACATAAATAAAGCCTTTATCATGATGCCTGGCACAGGCAGCCCTTTATAAAGAGCCAGAATTCGTGTTGTGATTGTCCTCCTTGCATGAGGGCCCTGGGAAGGGAGAGCCACCCTCAGCATCCCTGGTGCCAGAGGCTGCGCCTGGCCCGTGGCTTTGCTTGGTCAGTGCGCCACAAGCCTCTTGCAGCGCTCTGTGGGGGACTCCTGAGCCCCTGGCTTTGCCCCTCTGGACACACACCTTGCCTGCCCTGGGGTCCCAGAGGCCCTGAATCTGCCGAAGGCTCTGGTGGCACAGCCTCCCACGGGGGGTGAGGGCGACCTTGAGCCCCAGCTCTGAGCTTTGCATCCTGCTCCCAGCTGTTCTCAGTTATTGCCTTTTGCAGATGGGGAGTGTGTGGTGGCAAAAACTAGTGAGGTGTCCAGATACTCACTTTTGCTCCTACTTGGTGAAAGGTGGGGTGGCTGAGAGCAGGACCTCCAGGGGCCGGGGGTGTCTTGCTGGGCAGACACGCCTCTGGCTGTTAGGAGGCCCCTCTGTACTGAGGCTTGTGTTGATCCCAGCTCTGTCCTTTAACAGCTGGTTCAGGGGTTCCTGTCATCACTCAGCGGTAACAAACCTGACTAGTATCCATGGGGATGAGGGTTCGGTCCCTGGCCTTGCTCCGTGGGTTAAGGATCCTGTGTTGCCGTGAACTGTGGCGTAGATTGCAGACGTGGCTAGGACCCCACGTTGCTGTGGTGTAGGCCGGCAGCTGCAGCTCTGATTCAACTGCTAGCCTGGAAACTTTCATATGCCGCAGGTGCGGCCCTAAAAAGCAAAAAAAAAAAAAAAAAAACCCAAAAACAAACAAACAAAAAAAACAAACCCCAGCTGGTTCAGGTTTCTCATTTGAAAACAGGGACAAAGACGCTGATCCTGATTGTATTGCAGAGTTGATCTGTGTCAGACCATGTTTATTTGCTGAATTCTCTGATTTAGTGTCTCCAAATAGAGCCTCTGAACGTCATTGCACATTCGCTATGCATGCTAATCTAGGACGCTACTAGAAAGCCCATTTTCAGTCCCAGAAGTTCTGTATCCCCTTTAAGTGTGGAAGAGACTGAGAATAATTGTCCTCAATGTCTGACCCCCTTTTCAATATTAGTAGGATTTCGAGCTGGATATACGGCTGCTCCTCTCAAGACTGCAGACACTGCCTCCACTGTAATTAGGTGTGGCCACTCAACTGAGTTCTGCCTAGTGGGATTGGGTGGAAGGGGTGTGGACAATTTCTGGATTATGCCGTTAAGGGGGAAGGGGAGCCCTTGCTTCTCCGTCCTGTTTGCTGGAACACAGAGGTGGTGGCATTCGTACCAGAGGGGGAGGGAAACACCCAAGGGTTGGCAGAGCAACAGATGGAAGAATCTCAGGCCACTGACATGATGGAGTCTTGACACCAAGCCTGGGCTGCTGGTTACATGAAAGAGAAATGCACTCTATCTTACTTAAGCTACCGTGATTTGGGGGGTTTGTTACAACAGCTGATCTTCTATCCTACTTAATACAGATAGGATTTGTGGGTCCCTTAACTGTCTCCAAGAAGCTGAGCCTCAAGAGAGGCTGCTGAGCCCAGAGAAAAGACCTGAAACTGTTAAAATTAATGTTGAAAAATCTGAATGCCGCCCATAGCATCTTCTTACTTTGACACCAACACATCCCTGTATATGGAACATGTCCCAGAAACCTCAGGGTGTGTGTTGTAGATGAGGCTTAGAAGGGTGAGGTGATTTGCCCAAGATCACATGTGAGGGAGTGACAGAGCCAAAATCAGATCTCAGGGTGTCTGATTCCTAATCCAGTTCTCCTTCCCCTCCGGCAGAGCCTCATGTCCATCTATAAATCTATAAATAATGTGTGAAGTGTGTGTGTGTGTTTATGTGTGTGTGTGTGTAGTTCAGAGGGGTGGAAAGGAGAGCTCTAAGCTGCTCTCGTCTTTAAATGGGGACATCAGAGTAGCAGACTGGGGGAGGGATGCTCCTTCCAGGGACAGCTGGAGAAATCACACTCGCTGAACCCAGCCTGCTGCCCTTTGCCCTCTGACCTGCAGCCTCTGCCCTCTGGGCTTCTCCGAACAAGGCTGCCCCTGCTCCAGAGACACCATCAGGACTGTAACATTTTCCCACAGGGAATTAGCGGTGCAATTCTGCAGGGACCCAACAGCAGGTGGATCTCTAAGATCGAGTAGATAGATGGCCAAAGTGATCTGAGAGTCCAGCTCTGGCTTCCCTGTCTGTGAACTGGCTGTAAGAACACTGACCTCACTGGGTCTCTGTGAGAATGGGGGCAATAATGCATGTCTGTGAGCTCCATAAAGCAAGAGCTAGTCCAGGGCTCATGAAGCTTGTTAAAAAGACTAGAAAACCCAGGGCTTGTCTGGCTTCTCCTGGCCTCAGAGAAATGGAAATAATTGATGTGATTACAAAGGGCGTGTCCCCTCCAAGCACCCTGGCTGCTTTACGCGTCTGGGCAGCATCCAAGGGGAGAGGTGGAGGTGGGGACTCGGAGCCCTCGGTTACCGTGTGACCTTGAGTGAGTCAGCAGCCTTCATTTTCTCCTCTGCAAGATCACCTGGCTGTAGATCCACTCTGAGATGGCTCTTTTCAAAACTCTGTTAATTCTGTTTACGTATTTTCTAAATTGTTGGAATAGGATTTTTCCTATTCCCGTTTCAGATTTTTGTATCTCTTTTCATGAGTGAGATTGGCCAGCTAGTTCTTTCTTTTTTTCCTACTATTCTTGTGTGGTTTTGGTAACAATATTATACTTCAGAGAATGAGTCTGGCGGGTGGCAAACTGCCGGATGGTCCCGCAGCTCCGATGGCTACATTTTCCTGGACATGACTGCACAGGCAGAGATGCCATTTTCAGCCTCCACTGAGTTGAGTGTGGCCCATCCATGTGATTAAAGGAGCACCAATGCAATGTGAGTTTCAAATAAAATTGCTTGCCCTGGACACTTTCTTTTTCCACAAGCACACGAGCAAATGTGTCCAGGACCAAACTTCACCCACACAGATGAGAACAATATCCTAAGGAATGTTCAGGCATCAACATGGATGAGAGTCTAGCCCCTAAATAACACGGTAAAGTGGATCTGCCTAGCCAGCCTGCTGCTGGTGGTGGTTGTTTGGGTCATTTGCTTATCTTTTTGCTGTGGGTGTACACCTGATAGCACAATAGGAATGTGTTTACATTTGGATGAGAGCTATTTTTTTGTTGTTTTTTTCTAAATGATCTTTATGTGCTTAAAAAAACAGGCACCAGCCAATTACCGGATATAGAGTGGTTTTTTTTGTTTGTTTTTGTTTTTTTCCTTTCATTCTTGGCCACCCTGCCGCATATGGAGTTCCCTCGCCAGGGGTCAGATCCGATCTGCAGTCTAGACCTAAGCCACGGCAATGCCAGATCCTTAGCCCACTGTGCCAGGCCAGGAATCGAATCTGTGTCCCAGTACTCCTAGGATGCCACTGATCCCATTGGGCCACAGCGGGAACTCCAACTGGGTATAGCAATTTAAATAAGCCAGTGGATTAGGTTGTTTGAATGTCTGTATCTTTGCTAAACTTTTTATTTGCTTCATCTATCAATAGAGAAATGCATTGACGTCTCCCATGATGAAAGTAAGTTTTCATTTTCTCTCTATATTTCTAAGATTAAAGTTATTTTGTTAGGCGAATGTAAGTTAATAGCTTGTATAACTTCTTGAAGATTAAACCTATTAAAATGTAATGACTTCGGGTTCTTTGTCTTTAAGAGTATTTTTACATCAATATGACTACTCCAGATTTATTTAGTTAAATTTGATCCAATATATTTTTGCCATCCTTTTACTTGTAGCCTTTTTGTGTCCGTACGGTTTAGACTTACCTCTTTGAAACAACATATAGCTCTACTTTTATCCAGCATGGTAAGATCTATATTTTAACAGGTGACTCTGGTCCCTTTATATTTGTTGTGTTTATGGCTTTATTTGTATTTACTTATTAGAGTTTACTCTGTACCTTCTCTTTGCTTGGCCTTGTGTGTGCTTTTTCCCCCTTGCTTTATTTTTCTTGCTTTTTATAGTTATTATTGGTTTAAACTTTGAATTTTTTTAATTCTATCTTTTGTTTCTCATTTAATTTCTGTTCTTTTTTTTGTCTTTTTTTTTTTTGGTCTTTTTTAGGACCACACCCATGGCACATGGAGATTCCCAAGAGAGGGGTCGAATCAGCATTGCAGCTTCTGGCCTACACCACAGCCACAGCAACACCAGCTCTGTGCTGCATCTGTGACCTACACCACAGCTCACGGCAGCAATGGATCCTTGACCCACTGATTGAGGCCAGGGACTGAATCTGCCTCCTCATGGATACTAGTCAGGTTTGTTTCTGCTGAGCCACGATGAGAACTCCCCTCATTTCTATTCTTTTAGTTATTACATTTGCTTCTTAGCTTGTACACTTATCATTAAACAATGTCTAAACATGTCTTCTCCACAGTACAGGAAATGGCAAAAGAACACAAAATAGGAAAGGCAAATGCCTTCCTACAGTCACCCTTCCCCCGAGGGGCATGGCATCGTCACTAAGTATGTTAGATCCATCCTTTTTAAACCTCGTATTTATATACTTTTCCATTGGTTTTGTTGTTGCAATTACTATCATTATATTTACCATAGAGGTAATGTCTGGTTTGTGTGTACCTACGTGTTTACCAGTTTCTTCCTATTTTCTTGCACTTCTTCCAAGACCGTGTTCCTTCTTCTGAAGTTCATTATTTGGAACTTCTTTCAGTGAAGGTCACTGATGGTAAACTAATTTTCGTTTATCTGGGGAAAAAAAAGTCTTTATTCGGCCCTCATCCTTGAAAAGTCTATTTTTTGTTTGTTTGGTTTGGGTTAGTTATTTTCTCCCAGCACATCAATGATCTTGCTGTGCTATATTCTGGCTTCTATTACTGTTGAGAATTTTGCTGTCAATCTAATTGCCACTTCTGGGGGGATGGCCTGCTTTGCTCTCTTGCTGTTTTTAGGATCATCTCTTTGTCATTGATTCTTCTGCAGGCTCGCTACAAATACTATAGGAGTAGTTAGATTTATGTAGCCTTGTTTGATATATTTATGTGTCTGCATTTGTAGGGTCATAAATTTTCATCAGTTGTTCTGGAAATTTTCTCAGCCCTTACTTCTTTGAGTATAGGCTCTGTCATTTCCTATTACTTCTTCTCATTTCATCCTTCATATCACTTAACCCTCTCATATCTTCCATCGCCCCCTCTGAGCTATATTCTCATAAATTTCCTCAGCCCTACCTTCCAGACCACTAATTCTCTATTCGCTTGTGTCTAATCTGCCATGTAACTCATCTACTGAATTTTTAACTTCAAAACTTTAATTTTTCACTTCTATAAGTTCTATATTACTCTTTTCCAAATTTGCCTAGCTAGTTTCTCATGCCCTGCACATTTTTAGCTCCACATTTTAGCTCTTTAGTTATTTAGTGTAGTGTTATTTTATATTGTATATTACAATTCCAACATCTAAAGTGTGTGAAGGTCTAAATTTGTCATTCAGCTAATTCTCACCCTTTTAATGCATGTTCAATAATTTCTATTGTGAGCTCATTTTGAACTGAATTTCGCTGAGAATCCTGTTAGACCTATCTAGACCTATGTAGGTTATTTTTTCAGAGTGAATTGACAAGAGCTCAGTTTTGCTAAGAACCAGGGACTCTAGAGATCTGGATCCACTTCAGTCTCCTTCAGAGGTCCTCTGATTAATGTTGGAATCATTTTTTTTAACATTTTGTTTTATTTTATTTTGTCTTTTTAGGGCTGCACCTGCAGCATATGGAGGTTCCCAGGCTAGGGGTTGAACTGGAGCTGTAGCCACTGGCCTATGCCACAGCCACAGCAACGACAGATCTGAGCCACATCTGCAAACTACACCACAGCTCACAGCAATGCTGGATCCTTAACCCCTGAGCAAGGCCAGGAATCGAACCCACATCCTCATGGATACTAGTCGGGTTCATTAACTGCTGAGCCATGATGGGAACTCCAATGTTGGAGACTTGATCACATCTCTGACCTTGCCATCTGCCCAGAGCTTAGTCTCATCGTGGTGTGGACATTTGCCCTCCAGGAAACTCTGCCTTTTACATGTGAGTTTCTGTTGGCTGATCTTGCTCTCTCTCTCTTTTTTTTTTTTCCAACCATGTCTGAACATGGAAATTTGCCTTTCTTTCCAGGGAGCCCAGCAATATATTAAGAATTCTGTTTGTTGTAATTAGTGCAGGATCCAAAGGGAGGGCTTTTTAGAGTTTACTGGGGTTTTACTCCCAGGCAGAGAAGCAGCACACAAATTCTGCACCCTAGTGGAGCCTCTTTGATGGAAAAGGACAGGCTGGCCAGGGCATTAGAAGCCATGAGGGCTGGGGACAGGGCAGGTCCCCTGATGCTGGATGGTTCAGATATGGGTTTATCTTAATGGACAGAGGCATTTCCTGGGCGAGGTCAGCACTGAGGGAAGGAGCAGATGGCAGGTCTGAAGGGAGAGGGAGGGGCTGAAGGCAGGACATGTTACGAGGGGTTGGTATCTCTGGCAATGGGCCAAGACAGAAAAGCGTGGAGGCTATAGGAGCTGTTTCTCTTGGCGATCTGCTTGCCACACCATCCTGGGGTGGGACACTTGGTTTAAAGGGGCCGTGACCAGCCACACCAAATGTGCCTCTATGGATACAGAAGAGACTTGCATAGCACCGGTCCATGAGGCATTTGACCAGCCTGTGAGCATCCTCAGTCAATGCAATAGGATTTCAGAGGAGAATGAGGTAAACTCAGGTGGAAAAGGCACTCTGGGCTTTCCCTTTCTGCTCACCTTTGCACCATCTGTTCTCTTTGGCCAAGACGAGTTTTCCTCCATTTCTACCCTGATGCCTCCTACACATCCTTTAGTGTCCAGCTCAGTGGCCACCCATCAGGGAAGACCTCTGTCCCAGGCTTCTGGTGACTCCCTCTGTTGTGACCCATGGCACTTGCAACATCCCTCTCTTATCCGCTTATCTCTATGGTTACAAAGTATCTCCTGTTCTGTCAGCTCATCACTGGGTTCTGGGGCAGAAACTAGTCTTACTGACCTCTGTGTCCCAGCAGTGTGGCCTGGGACTATGAGTGTGGACTCTGCAACCAAAGGCCAACCCTTCCAGCTAATGATAGGTCACCTGGGAACCATCACTTAACACCTCCGTGTGTACCTTGAGTCCTTCATCTGAAAAGTGCACTAAAATAGCACTTCCTCAAAGCACTGCTGCAAAGGTTTGAAGCCGCAACACTTGCCAGGTGCTTAGGAGGCACAGTACGTGTTGCCTGTCATCCTCCTGGCTCGGTGGTGAGCGCACAATGCCAGGCACAGGCTTCAGGAAAGAACAACCCGAGCTGGTCCTTTTAGGTGAAGTCAGGTTTAGACAGGAGGGAATCAGATCTGTGGCAGGGCTTTCCAGGTTGGAGGAGACCAAAACCCAGTTGATCTAGTTCCCATACAAGGAGGGACAGCTGGGCTGGTGGGCATGGAGGGGGCACAATCCAGCAGCCCCTCTGCAGTCGCTTCCTCTTACTTGCAACTACTGCTTGCACCTCCTTGTCCTCCCCGTGGGACCATCTGTGCCCACCTCTGGGGCACGCATGTGGCTCTGGCATGAGCTCCAGTGCAAGGACGCTAGAGCCCTGCAGCCGGATTCCCTGGCCAGTGCACTCTGTCCCAGATCCAAATCCTCCAGGGACATGTTCTGCTGGTCCCAGCTTCCCTTGGAGCTGCAGCTCCACAGCAGTGGAACAGAGCGGCATTCACCTGGCACTCGAATGGCACAGGAGTTGGGGGAGAGTATGGTCAGAGAGCCACTGTGGGTGTCCCTCGTTGACAGAGGGACAGCATGAGCAGAGCCAGGACCACACCCTAGAAGAGGACACAGGAGCACAGGGCGCCGAGGACGCTCCATCCCTGGGCCTCCCAGGCAGCCTGTGCAGCCAGGAGGGAGACGGGCTGTGTGGACCCAAGTCAGGGAGAAAGTCCTCCCTTGCTTTGTGTGGGGGCAGGGTGGCACTTTGGCCTTTCTGGAGTCCGCCCTCTGGCTTTGAAACTGAGAAACTCCTGGTTCCGTCAGAGCGACAACCACAGAGCCATAGAGCTGGTGTGAGCAGCTGAAGAGAGGGTTCCATGACTTGTCACGGAAGCGTCATCCTCGACACCACCACAGCCAGAGGCTGCCTGCCTGCCAGATGCGTCATTGGCGGGCCACCGAGCCTCTGGCCTCCGAGCTGCTGAAGCAGCTACAGAAGCCAAGCCGGCTGCGGGCCCCCGCTCCTTGAGCACTTTAGCCTCTTCAGATCCAACTCCTGTTTATTGGAGGCGGCCTGGGGGGAGGCCACACACGCCTGAGGTCCAGACGTTAACCTGCGGTGTTTATGGCACAGCCGATTATTTCCATCATTCAGAGGAGCAGACCGAGAACCAGTAAGCGAAGGGGTTACTTGAGGTCCCGGAGCTCCTAAGTGGCAGAACTGTGATTTGGACAGCGTCTCATAAACACGAGTTCTGTACTTGATTCCCACGCTGCCTCTGATGGGCGAAGGGTGGAGGCCACCTGCTCTGGCCATCCCTTTGCAGTTCGTTTCAGCTCATTTATTAAACAGGACACGTTTTCCGAGTGTGTCCTAGATGTGACACGTGGGCATCGTGCTAGAAACCGAGGTCAGTCAAATGTGAATCTCACCCTCGAGTGGCTCACCACCTATTATTCTCCAAGGTGGCAAAGGAAATGCACAAAATCCCTAAGAAAAGAACCTCTGAGGAGAGCTGAGGCCTGGCCCACACAGAACAAACTGGTTCCCTCTTCAGTGGTTTCGTGTTGCCTGTAAGATCAAGCCCAGGCTTTTTTGCAAGGCTCTTCAGCCCCATTAAGGTCAAATCCCACCACCTTCTCCAGCTTCCTCTGTGTCACTCTTGCTCCACGTCCCAGCCACTCCACAATCCTTGTTCTTTGAAGGTGGCTGCTCCTCATTTTTCCTTTGCCTCAGTGCCTGCTGCTTCCTGCAAAGCTTTTGCTCCCTTTGCTCCTTCAGATGCCTGTGCTCCTCTTGGAGGAAGGGCTCCATCACCCCCTCCTCTGTGGTCCCGCCTCCTAAAGACAGAAACCACTCCCCTCTCTGATGCCTCTTTGTACCCTGCACAGTGTTAATTGTGCAGAAAATAGTGGAGCCCAATGTTATGTCCATCTGGAACCTGCGAGGGCAATCTTTTTTGAGAAAAGAGTCTCTGCACATTAGATTAAGTTAAGGATCTTGAGATGAGATCTTCCTGGATTAGGGTGTGCTCTAAATCCGATAATAACTTTTTTTTCCCCCCAAATTTAGGGCCACACCTGTGGCATATGGAAGTTCCCAGGCTAGGGTCGAATCAGAGCTGCAGCTGCCAGCCTATGCCACAGCCACAGCAACGCCAGATCCGAGCCGATGCATCTGTGACCCATACCGCAGCTCACAGCAACACTAGATTTTTAACCCTCTGAGCAGGACCAGGGATCAAACCTGCAACCTTATGGATACTAGTGTGGTTTGTTACAACTAAGCCACAATGGGAGCTCCAATTTTCTTTTCTTTTTTTCTTTTTCTTTTTTTTTTTTTTTGGCTGCTCCTGTGGCATGTGGAAGTTCCAGGGCCGGGGATGGAACCCGTGCCACAGCAATGACAGCGCCAGATCCTTAACCCACTGAACCACCAGGGAACTCCAACAACTGTCCTTAGAAAAGAAAAGACAGAGGGAGATTTGACACAGATACAGAGGGGACAGCCCTGTAAAGATGGAGAAAGAGACTGGAGTGATGTGGCTACAAGCCAAGAGAGGCCAAGAATTGCCAGCTGCCACTAGAAGCCAGGGGAGACATAGAACAGACCAGTTCTCAGAGCTTCCAGAAGGAATCAACCCTGCCAACTCCTTGATTTCAGACTGCTGTCCCCCGGAACCATGAATGACTATATTTCAGTTGTTTCTAGCCCCTTGGTTTGTGGTCATTCCTTATGGCAAACCCGCAGCTTATATAGTATTGTTTGCACAACACCGGCACTGTCACAAGCCTGTCCCATCCTCTGGCCTATGAGCAGGATCTGGGCGACCTCTGTCTCTGCATTCCCATCCCAATGTCCGTGACATACAATTGGTGCTTAATAAATGCCCTTGACTCGAATTGCCAAAGGAAACTCCTCCTTAACAACTAATTGAAAGAATCTGCCTCATGGACTCAACCTTTGCTGAGTAATGAATGAAATGGCCCGTTAGCATGGGCCGCAGGGAGGCACCAGATTTGGTAGGTCAATTAATAAATCATCAAACGCCTCTGGCCCTGAGTTCACATCCAGATAGAAGTGTGATGCTGGCTTGCTCCTCATTAAAGGATTTCAGGAAGAACAAAGTCCCTTTAGGAAGGGAATAACTGGTCCTCCAGAAGCTATTTTTCCACCGGCTCTGCATGCCTCGCCAGTAGTGGGTTTGTTTACACAGAGCATTTACACGGAGAAGTTGTTCCAAAGAACCCAAGCTGAGGCCCGGACAAGGCATTGGGAGCTGGAAGGAGGCCTGTTGTTCTGCCCAACAATGTCCACTCACCTTTCTTCTATTAAAAGGCATTTGGGGTGGGGATAGCACCGTCTCCTGGCATTCTTGCAGCCACAGTGATTGGTTCACAGAGGGCACGTGACTCCCAAAGAACCAATGAGATAAAAGACACTTTAGCCAAGAATTCTGGAACAAAGACACATGATTTTACCCTTAGGCTATAAACCCCAATACCTGCAGGTCTTAGCTGTTGCTCGGCAGGTTGCTACCATGAGAAGTTTAAGAAGAGAACACCTGAAAAATAAGCCCTGCTGATTTGGTTTGAGATCCAGTCAAGCTGCAGCTGAAACTCCCCTCAAACTTTTTAGTTTTGTGAGCCTGATAATTCCCTTTTCTTATTCTAGTTTGAGTTGGACTTTCTTCCTTTTGAATTAATAGTTAGAGTCCGAAGTATTGTAAGGGTGATGCGGTGTAGTTACTCCAAAAGTCCAGGTAAATGAAATAGGTTCCTGTGGTAAAATCGTACAGGCTTTGTCATTAGGAAGATCTGAATTGAAATTCCACTTCTATGGAATAAACAACCTTGAAGAAAATATTTTATTTTTCTCGGTCCTAGTTTCTTATCTGTGCCTGGAGAGAGTAACTGCCTTTGGGGTTTATGAGGACTAGAGAGAATGCATGCCAGTCACTGATCATGGTCAAATACTCCTTCTATACATGGTACCTTAAGAGAGGCAGCACTCCTCTCTTTGCCCATTCTGGAAATACCTATTGTCCTCTGGACTTTTGAGTTGTCCTCAGAGGCATTGCTATATTTTTTTGATTTGAGACATACCAGATTTTTAACATTAGGCTATTTTAAAAATTAGGTTTACTTTTTATGTTTAAGAGTAATAAATGCTTGGGAGTTCCCGTCGTGGCACAGCAGTTAACGAACCTGACTAGTACCCAGGAGGATGAGGGTTCACTCCCTGGCCTTGCTCAGTGGGATCTGGTGTTGCTGTGAGTTGTGGTGTAGGTTGCAGATGTGGATCAGATCCTGCGTTGCTGTGGATCTGATATAGGCCGGCAGCTGTAGCTCTGATTCCACCCCTAGACACATCTTACATGTGTCATGGGTGCAGCCCTAAAAAGACCAAAAAAGAAAGAAAGAAAGAGTAATAAATGCTCATGGAGCGGAAAAAAAAAAAAAAAAAGAGAAAGCATAGAAAAGGAAAGAAAAATCACCCATAGTCCTATAATTAAGAGTTAACTACTGTTACTAAATTTAATATTTAGATTTTTATGACCCAAGGTTTTAGCTTCACAAAAGCTATACCTCTCACATTCTCTTAGTATGCGGTCTTTGAAGGTTATTGGGGTGGTTGTAGAGATTAAGAACCATCTTAAGAATAAAAATAAGGTGGTCTGAGAGTTCCCATTGAGGCTCAGGGAGTTAAGAATCTGACTTGTACCCATGAGGATGCGGGCTCGATCCCTGACCTCGCTCATTGGGTTAAAAGATCCAGCATTGCTGCAAACTTGCAGTGTAGGGCACAGATGCAACTTGGATCCAGTGATGCTGTGGCTGTGGTGTAGGCTGGCGGCTGCATCTCTGATTCAACCCCTAGCCTGAAGACTTCCATGTGCAGTGTTTATGGCTCTTAAAAAAAAGGAAAAGAATAAGTTGGTCTGCATGAAGACCCTGGAGCCTCTTGGGCAGAGAGGGTATTGAGAATCTGATCAAGTTCTACTTCGAGGGCTGCTGGAGATGATATCAACTGAGATTAGTGGGCAGGAAAGGGACCCTGTATTGGGCTCTGTGGCATGTGCAGAGACCCAAATAAGCAGGTGCTCAAAAAAATAAAAAGAAAGAGGAGGAAGAGATGTTGTTATTTCGATCTCGTTTACAAACTTGGAGGTAAGTAATGCATGACACTAAGGCATTTTTGTGCCTCTTCAACTCTTGCTTCTCAATCTCTAGAATGCAGTTCTCATTTGAATGACCTACAATGCCAGCTGGAGTCTAAGCAGCAAAGCTACATTCTAGGCGGCAGGATGGAGCAAGTGGTGAATAAAGTAGGCAAAGGGGAGTTCCTGTCGTGGCTCAGCAGTTAAGGAACCCGACTAGCATCCATGAGGACATGGGTTCGATCCCTGGCCTCACTCAGTGAATTAAGGATCTGACATTGCCATGAGCTGTGGTGTAGGTCACAGACATGGCTCGAATCCTGCGTGGTTGTGGCTGTGGCTGTGGTGTAGGCTAGTGGCTACAGCTCTGATTTGACCCCTAGCCTGGGAAACTCCATATGCCACAGGTGCAGCCCTAAAAAGAAATTAAAAAAAAAAAAAAAAAAAGAAGGGAAAGGGTACACTCCAGCTCCCTTGAAAAAAAGTTTAAGCACGTTGCTACCCTCTTCTTGCATCCCATTGGCCAGCGCTTAGTCAAAGGTCCTACCTACCTGCATTGAAGTGTGGGAAATGTAGTCTTTAGTCAGGATACTAACAGAGGTCATACTGCCAGAGGGGGGAGGGGAAGAGGAAACTCACTGCAAAGGGAGGGGTGTCTGGACAATGACCAAGCCTGCACATCGGAGCTGATACTGCCCTGGGGATAGTTTGTGAATAAAACATACTTCTCAACTTTTAGATTGTGCTTTTTTTTTTTTTTTTTTCAATCAACAGGTTGATGGGATACAGTCTGGGGGCTGGGTCAGAAGCCACTCTCGACCACCCAGCCCAGCCCCTAGAGTGTTCTCTGGGATTATTGATTCTGCAAGTAAAAGCTCAGGCCCAAGTTGGTGCCAACTGCAACTGAGAGGCTCACCATTTCATCTTTCCCTCTCCCTAGTGCCATCTACCTGAGGTGCTTGTCACAGCCATGGGCAGGGCAGCCTATGTCTGATGAGAGGTGCAGACCCAGGAGGATGCAAAGGAGGGAGAGGTCATTCAGTTTTGGGATGGGTGGAGGGAGGAGGGGAGCCAACAAGTCTTCATCAAGAAGATGATACTCGGGGTTCCCATCACGGCTCTGTGGTTAACTAATCCAACTAGGAACCATGAGGTTGGGGGTTCGATCCCTGGCCTTGCTCAGTGGGTTAAGCTCACAGCCTTGCGGTGAGCTGTGGTATAGGTCACAGACTCGGCTCCCATCCCTCATTGCTGTGGCTCTGGTGTAGGCGGGTGGCTACAGCTCCAATTTGACCCCTAGCCTGGGAACCTCCATATGCCGCAGGGGGTAAAAAAAAAAAAAAAAAGATACTCAAGCTGAGTCTTAAAAGGGGAGTTGAGGTTTGCTGGTGGTTGGGGAGGAGGAAGAAGAAGGAAGCAAATGGCAGCTGCTGCAGAATGAGCAGCCTGGGGAAGTTGGGTGGCATTTGGGTGTGCCTGGGGCACGGGAGGGATGTAGGCAGGGGATGAGGTGATGAGAGGCAGGTCAGGAGAGGGAGGGATGCTAGAAAGATGAGGAGGAGCCTGTGGGTCCCACCAGCAGTCAGGAAAGTGGGGGGTGGTGGGAGCAAGACAGCCACAAGATGCTCTTGTGGGGGGCTCTTGGCAGCACCTTGTTAGGCGCTGATGGGGAAGAGGGGTTGGGATGGGTGGAGGTTTTCCAGAGCTTGGGATGTCAGCTCAGGGCACCCAGGAGGCTGAGTCCCCAGGTCTGGGTGTGAGTATTGTGAGGCCAGGGGGTAGAGCAGAGTGAAAGGCCAGTTCTTCTTGGGGTCTGAGGGTTCGATGGGGTGTCTGGTAGGTCCAGGAATGGAGGTCTGGGTGGCTGCCTCCTTTGGAGAAGCTAAGGTGAACCCACAGGGAAGTGGCTCTCTGATCAGCCTCATCCTGCAGCCTCATCCTGCAGTCTCAGCCTTTAGGATGGAAAGGGTCCCTGCAGGTCCCT
Organism: Phacochoerus africanus; assembly: GCF_016906955.1. Taxonomy (NCBI): domain Eukaryota; kingdom Metazoa; phylum Chordata; class Mammalia; order Artiodactyla; family Suidae; genus Phacochoerus; species Phacochoerus africanus. The sequence continues at coordinate 44,583,273 of NC_062547.1, forward strand.
GACGGGGTACCCTCACTGTCAGATGCCTGCACCAGGGGCAATATTACACATGAGACTGTACCAGGGACAATGTTACATGTGACCTTAAGACTTGGGTTTGAATTCTAGTTCTATAGCCTACCTGACCTCACTGAACCTCAGTTTCTTCCAATGGGGGTATTCATAATATCAGCTTCAAATGCTGTGAATATGATTAAATGATTAACTTACAGGTGATCCGCAAGAAGACTCAGCCTGGACTGTGAGGTGCCGATAGGGTCCTGGTCTTAGAGAGGCAGCAGGAGATGAGCCCGGGGCGTGAACAACGGCCCCTCCCTCCGCCTGCTCCCTCTTCCTGGAGGGACAGCCCATGAGGAGCTGGCAGTGCCAGGGCCCTGCTGTCTGGGGGCTGCAGGCTGTGCTGATTGAACTGCCTCCTTCACTAATCAGGCCTCTGCTGTGGAGTGGAGTAGCTGGGCCTGGGATGCACTTGGCTAATCAGTGTGCATTCTTAGCTGCTGCAGTTGAATATTTTAACGAGGAAATTTCCTCCCCCGGGCTGATTGAGGCATATCCACGCACCAGCCTGGGACAGAGGTTGCCAGGGCAGAGGGCCAGGAAGCAGAAGAGACGGGCTTGTTTTTTCAGGATGCTAGGCCGTGAAGTGAGTTCCAGATGGGCCACACGCTTGCCCATTTCCTTTATAACTCAGACATCCAAGTGGCTAATCATTCTGTTTGGGTTCACATACCTGTGGGCAGGAGTAACAATGGCCACTTACGCATTCATCTATCTAGTCATTCTCCATTCCAGCCATCTCTTCTTCTACCCATCCCACCATCTATCCATTTGGCCTGCCATCCATCCATCTGTCCATTAATAATCTGTGCCTTTTCATTCTCTGGGCTCTGACAGACACTCTTTCCCTTACTGTTCTAGAATGATTCCTGGGGCTGTCACCCTGCCTGACCCAGGAAAATCTCAGCCCCACCTGAATTCCCCTGAGGCTTTCTGGGGAGTGTTGACTTGTGGTGGGTGGTTGCTGCTCACCCTCTCCTTCCAGGAATTGGGGTTCAGGGCTTTTCCCTTCATCCTCCTTGGCTGTCCTTACTTCTCTGTCCCCCTCTTCCTCCCCCATAACAGTTTACCCTGAGCATGGACACAACATCCTGCCTTCCTCTCCAAGGCCCCCATGACATACATGGATTGTCATGGGTCATGGATTGCATTGAGGATATTCTAAGGAAATTGGGGCTCACAGAAAGAAAACTAAAAATTAAACCTACTGGAGAAAAAAAAAAAAAAAAAGGAGTTCCCATCATGGAGCAGCAGAAACAAATCCAACTAAGAACCATGAGGTTGTGGGTCCGATCCCTGGCCTTGCTCAGTGGGTAAAGGATCCAGCTTTGCCATGAGCTGTGGTGTAGGTAGTAGACACAACTAGGATCCCGGGTTGCTGTGACTGGTGTAGGCCGGCAGCTACAGCTCCTATTCAACCCCTAGCCTGGGAACCTCCATATGCCACGAGTGCAGCCATAAAAAGCAAAAAAAAAAAAAAAAGAAAAAAAGAAAAAAAAAGTAGAGATATGTGCCCTTGTCTATAGGGCAGATGCTTAGTAATTACTTTGTACAGAAGGTGACCCTGAACTGCCTTAACCTACATTTTAGATTCAGCCTGGATCTTTTCTTTATGAAACCAAGAGACCAATTAAAGTCTTTTCCTCAAGAAGTGGCCAGGTTTCCCTAGATTATAGAACTAGCCTGGATGCTTCTTGCCTTTTATCCTGGCTCCCACTCACACGTCCTCTTGTTCTCCAATCCAGTATTCGTTTTTTTTTTTTTTTTCATTTATGCAATAGATATGCATTGTTCACCTTCTGAAGTCCAGGCCCTACACTGGGTACTGAAGAAACAGAATGAAATAGAAGCAGCCTGTGTCTTCACAGAGTTTACATGGGGGTGGAGGAGGAGATAGTAAATAAATATATAAGACAGACTTCAAGAGATATAAGTGCTAGGAAGGGAAGGGGCACCAAGGCAGACTCTCATCTAACTGGCTATGTATTTCTTCACGTGTCTATTTCTACTCATTCATTCCTCCAGCCATCAATAGACATAGACTCAAGACCTGTTGTTTGTTTGGCCAGGAGCTGGAGGCTCAAATACAAAAAAAAGACCTTTCTCTTTCCCTCAATGAAGGTACAGACTGATGGGTGGGGTCACTGATGATACAGAGGGGCTGGAACTAGAACAGAGAAGCTCGTGGAGCAGTGGAAGCCAGAGGAGGAAGTGACCACTGCGTGTGGGGCTCGACGGCAGGCTTCCTGGAGGAGGCATCATTTCATCAGGCCCCAGGAGTTGGCCAGGTGGAGAAGAGGACAAGGGCATTGAGGGCAGGGAGGCAAACAGGGCTTTCCTGGAGTGCAGTGGAGCTGCTGGTAGCCAGAGCAGGGGTGCGGGGAGCAGCAGCAGCAGCAGCTGAGGCTGGGCTGTTTCCCAGGTTCTCAGGAAGCTCCTGGGAGAGAGTGTGACAGCTGTGCCTGTCGAAAGGGGCACAAACACGGGGCCAGGGAGGAAGGGGCTGGCTCCGTAGAGAGGGAATCTACACTCGATACCTGCTGGGGTGTGTTTGGCTTCTCTGGAGAAGCCTGTTGCTGCAGGGTAAACTCTCCCTGGTCGCCTGCACTTACCTCCCAGCGTGCTAATGAGAGCAGAACTTCAGGAGATGCCAGAGCCTGCTATTTAGTGTTTGTCGAGTGGAGCGAGGCTGGATGGAGGCACTGCCAGTTAGAGGCATGGGTACCAGGGCTGGTGTAGCCACAGGCCACGGAGAAAGAAGGCTTGTGGGTAGCAGGGCCAGAAGCTCTGTGTGGGAGGAGGGTGAGTGCAGTGGACCAGCCCCGCCCACAGAGCAGGGAAAGTGATGCTGCTCTGAAGAACAGCCAATCGGTTCCCAGAATTCTTGGAGACACCCAGCAGGGTGGGTCCTGTGGCAGGATGGTGACGTGAAGTCCTAACTTTTGCATTTTGACCCTGGGAACCTTCCCTCTTCTGGCTGCTAGACATGAAAGAATGCTCTCTGGGTAATTTTTTTTCCACCTGGAAAGAGATTAGAGCAAAGCAAGACCAAAACAAAGTGTCCCGGAATTCCCATTGTGGCTCAGTGGTAACGAACCCCACTAGTATCCATGAGGACCCGGGTTCGATCTCTGGCCTTGCTCAGTGGGTTAAGGATCCAGTGTTACTGTGAGCTGTGGTATTGGTCAAAGATGAAGCTTGGATACCAAGTTGCTGTGGCTGTGGTATAGGCCAGCAGCTGCAGCTCCGATTCGACCCCTAGCCTGGGAACTTCTTTATGCCATGGGTTCGGCCCTAAAACGACCAAAGAAAGAAAGAAAGAGAGAAAGAAAGAAAGAAAGAAAGAAAGAAAAAAAAAATAACACCACAAAAATTGTCTCTATGCCAGCAAAGGGACAGCTGGAGCATGTGTTAGGATGAAGTCTAGGTTGATGAAACAAAGAGGGTTAAAAACTCAGTGTCATAGGAGTTACCGTCGTGGCTCAGTGGTTAATGAATCCGACTAGGAACCATGAAGTTGTGGGTTCGATCCCTGGCCTTGCTCAGTGGGTTAAGGATCTGGCATTGCCGTGACCTGTCGGTGTAGGTTGCAGACGCGGCTCGGGTGCCGTGTTGCTGTGGCTCTGGTGTAGACCGGCGGCTACAGCTCCGATTCCACCCCTAGCCTGGGAACCTCCATATGCTGTGGGAGCCCACGGCCCTAGAAATGGCAAAAAGACAAAAAAAAAAAAAATCTCAGTGTCATAAAGAAGACGGAGGTGATGGCAGCTCGGCTGATATCAGGGGAGAGGGGAACAGGTGTATGCGCAGTTCAGCTCCACAGGGACTCTGGGGGGACCCAGGTGCTCTCCACCCTGTGGCTCCACCATACCTAGAATAAGCTCAAGTGCACATCGGACTATCAGCTACATAGTCAAGTGTGGATTGGATCAAGGGTACATCTGTGTCGCAGCTTGTAGACGGGCAAGAGTACACTGGGAGATTACATTGCCTAGCAAATTTTCACTTCATTTTTGGCCCACATCCACAGGGGAAATAAACTTCCCTGCCCTGGTTCCAAGTCCAGGCCTTAAGGAGGCATCGTAAGTTTCTGTTTGATCCTCTGGGAGCCTCTGACCTCAGCTGTGAGCAGGACCTGCCCAAGGTGGCTGCTGACTCCAGGGCTTGGGCGTGGGAATGAGACAGGAGGGGCAGACCTGAACTTGACCACTGGCTGGGAACAGAACTGCTGCTTTGAGACCAGCCGACCTCATGTTTGTTTGCCACTGAATTTTGGGGTGGTTTTATGCAGTATTATTGTAGCAAAAGCAGAGTGATACGAAGTATGGAATGAGAGACAGCGATTTTCTTTTAAGTAAGCATGAGTTTAAAAAATTAATTTCTCTCATATTTATTCATCACATGATTTAGATTAGCTGCAAGGGAGGCTGAAAGACACAGTCTATAGTTGAGCAATCCTATGCCCAGTTTTAAAGAAGAGCTATGAACATAAAAATATACTCATTAGTCAGTAGAGAAGTTCAAATTAAAACCATAATGAGACCCTACTAAACTCACACTCAAATGACTAAATATAAGAGTCGATCATACCACGTGTTGACGAGGATGTAGAGAAAATAGAACCCTGATACACCACTTGTGGGCATGTAAAATGTACAACCACTTAGAAAAATGGCTTGGCATCGTTCTAGAAGATTAAACATACATCTACCCTATAATTCAAACAATCCACTTCTATATACTTACCCAGGAGGATGAAAGCCTATGTCTACACAAAGACTTCTGTGAATGTAGCAACTTTATTTGTGATTGCCCCAAACTGGAAACAATTCAAGTTATCCGTTAAGAAGTGAAAAAACAGACTGTGGTACAGCTAGGATGGAATACTACTCAGCAATAAAAAGGCATGAACTGTTGGTTCATGCAATAACATGGGTGGATATCAAAGTAACTATGCTAAGCAAAAGAAGCCAGACAAAAGAGTACCTCCTGTATGAAATCCTCTTATGTAAAATTAAATTTAATTAATTAATTAATTAATTAATCTTTTTAGGGCAGCACCCATGGCATATGGAGGTTCCCAGGCTAGGGGTAGAATCAGAGCTGTAGCCGATGGCCTACACCACAGCTGACAGCAACTCCGGATCCTTAACCCACTGAACGAGGCCAGGGATTAAACCCCAGCCTCATGGATACTAATTGGGTTCTTAACTACTGGGTCACGACCGGAACTCCCCACTTACATAAAATTTTAAAAAATACAATTTAATCTCTAGTAACAGAAAGATCATTGGCTGCCTGGGAATGAGGACTATGGGAAGGACAGAGCAAGGGGAGGACTACGAGAGGGCAAAAACAGCTTTTGGAGTGATGGATCATTGTCTTGATGGTGGCAGTGGTTTCATGGGTGACACACGCCAAACTCATTAAATCGTTCACTTTAAATATATAAAATATGCAATATATATTTGCAAAAATATACAATATGACACACTGTTGATAATATCTCAAGAAAGTTCTAAACCAAAAAATAAAAGCTCTTACTATGGAAGGAACAGAGGGTGGGTTTTGGTCGACAACTGGCAGTTGGGGAGGAGAGAAGATATTTAAATGTTGCTGGTTGGGGTTGGGGGGCATCTCTGGAAGATGGTCCCAGGGCCTCCCTGAGGCTGACTCTTGCCCTTCAAGGCAAGCTTGGGCATTGACCCTGGGAGGCAGAAGCCTTGTGTGAGTTCTCTGGGCCAGTGCAGGAAGAGTGGACACCATGTGGCCACATTAGAGGGCAGGGGATGGTCAGGGGCCCAGAGGGCCTGAGATGGCCTCTCTCAGTCACCTCCCTATCCCATTGCAACCAGAAGAGCAGGCAGATTTTTAAGAGCCTTTGAAAGGTTATCTTAAACCAGACTGTCTAAGAAGTAGATGCCAGGACAAATCAACTGCACCCTCAGCTTCCCTTCCCTGTTCACCAAGCTCACCACATTGGGCTCCAGTGTTTGAGGTGGGTGGGAGGGGTGGGAGGGGTGGGAGGAGGAGGATCACCTTGCTTTGCACTTGAGTCAAGACTCTACCATCTAAGTAGGCACTTCTTCCTCTGAGGCCGACAGAAGAGGCTCACCTGGCTCGAAGCCTTTGCTCCTCTCTTTGTGGGCAGGGCTTCCTGCCATATCCTTGATTCTGTGCTTGGCTGGTGCCTTGCTTTGGCCAATGGCCCTGTAACAGGCCTGTGCAACCAGACACTTCACAAGCATTTGTGTACTGGGGCTTGTTCTCTTGTTACTTTTGTTCCTCCATCACCCAGAAGAACATGCCCAGGTTAGCTGCTGGAGACTGTGGGAGATGGGCAGACGAGGCCATGGCCATTCCAGCTGGGATCAACCAGTGCCCTGAAGACCACTGACTGGCTGCAGATGGATTAGCTTAGCCCAAACCATGGGATCCTGGTACAGATCCTCAGAATGGTCCACCAACCCACAAACACATAAAAAATAATCCATGGGTGGTTTTTCAGGCTACTAGATTTTGGGGGTGATTTGTTACACACAATAGCTAACTGATACATTGTCCACACCTCTGACCCACACCCCTGCCTTGATTTGTCCACTAGCTGGGAATATTTATTCCAGTGACGCTGCCTCCGATCTTGGCCCATTTCTGAGCTCTGGGGACCTTCTGGACAGTAGAGGCCAGAGAGGGCCTGGCCCCATGTGCATGCCTCTCACTCCCCTTGGGGAAAGTGAAGGGCCGCCTGGTTCAACGTGAGCCACTGCAGTGGAAGCCAGAGTCACAAAGGAGCAGGGAAGGGGCGAGGACGTGAATTCTACTCGGGGAAACGCACAACTTGATGACTACTCAACATTTGCTGTACCAGGTACTCTAATTAAGAGAAAAGGTCAATAGGTTAAATAAGTAACCTAATCAGAAAATTATGCAAAGTGCCACAAGTTGAACATATTATACAGCCCTTGAGATCGATACGGTATGCAAATCGATCACCCGTGATCAGGATAGTGCAGTGACAGAAAGGGGGAGGGGGGGCCCAGGAGGCTCAGGAGACCCAACTGGAGCTGGAGAATGGGGGGACCTGGTGCCTCAAAGTGAGGGTGCCTGGCCAGTGGGGGAGGTGCTGTCACACACCTGTAGACAGGGGGAGGGCAGCGTGGTGTAGGGCGCAGGTTTGGGGACCCACGGACCTGGGCTGGAGGCCCAGCTCTGCCTCTGCTGAGCTGTGTGGCCTTGGGCAAGCCGCATAGCCACCCTGATCTTCATTCACAAAGCAGGGATGCTAATGCTAGCCTCTGAAGTTTAGGAATGGATCAGTGATCAGCTCTGGCCCTGGGTGGGTGTTGGGTGTGTGTGTTGAGGGGGGGAGGTTGTGGTCATGGGTCCAGAGAGATTTCCTTCCTCTCTGCCACCTGCCTTTCTTCCTGCAAAGCCCTGCAGCCAGGACACTTGATCAGAGAGCAGCCGAAGGCCTGTAAATCCACTTAGAACTGTGCGTCTCACCTGGGGTGGTACTTGGCAGGTCTGGAGGCATTTGGGGTTGTAATAAACCATGGGGGTGGGGGGTGTGCTACTGACATCTAGTGGGTGGAAGCCAGGGATGCTTCCCAAATACTCTGTAACACACAGGACAGCCAGCCCCTCACAGCAAGGAATTATCCAGCCCCAAATATCCTTAGTGCTGAGACTGAGAAACACTGATTTAGGAGGATTGACAAGCTGGTGAGCCAGCCAGAGTAGGAAAGGTGGCAAGAACCCCATGGAGTGATCTGAGAACCGAGGGACAATGGCCTATCAGGGTCTCAGGGACCCACGGGATCCCTGACTAGTCCTGGCCCTTCAGTGGCGGTCCCCTAGGAGCCGCTGCCCTGGGCCTACAGACTCACAGATGACAGTTGGCCAGAGCAATCCTGCCAGCTGGGCTGCAGAGGGACCCTGGCCTGGAGACATTGGGCTGGCCCGGCCCTGGTGAGGGGGAGGCAGCCGTGGGGAGGGCCCTGGTCTGGCATTCTCCTGCAGCCTGAAGGAATGTGGCAGAAATGGACCCTTATTTGGGCTTGTTTTTTATCCCCCAGGAGTGCTAGAGCAGCCTGGCTTTTCCCAGGCTTTCTCACTGCTCAAGGGAGGGAAGTGGGACCTTGGGGACCGTCCCAGGCCTGATGTGGAGAAGCATCCCAGCCCCCACCTAGGGTACAGAGGGGAGGCCCGGGGCCCCTGTCCCTCTGCTGGAGGCCTGTGCTGATTCTGGGTGCCCTGGGGAAAAAAGGGGGTGGGGCTTTGCCTCCGGAGCTTCCTCCTGGCACCTGCACCCCCTGAGGGGTGCCCTCCCAAGGGGTGGCCAAGCTGGGAGCCCAGCTGTGTCCTGGAGGGGACGGAGGCTGGAGGAGACGCACTCAGGATTCCTTGGGGCAGAAGGCAGGGGACCCATTGGATAGAGAAGGCACAGGGCATCCAGGGCCATGAGGGTATCTCTCTTCCATCCATGGGATCCCTCAGGGTCCTCGGTCTCCCCCCACAGGCCTGGAGACCCCGGGTCTGTGAGGTTAGAGGGTGTCCCTGAAGACTGAAACCACTGATTCACACCAGGAAGTTCAGGTCTGGGGGACAGAGCAGAAGGGCGATAAGGGAGATAAGGCATCTTCCGCATCCCCTTTCTCATGATGCAGGTAGTCACATCACCCTTGCAAGCTGGCCTTTCCCAGTTCTCAAGTCATAGGCCACTGGAACCATCCCAGAGTCCTCCCCAAGGGTTGGGGACACTAAGGTCCACAAATGGAATGGTTAGGGTCTTGTCTGAGGCTGAGTGCGGGTCAATGGCAGGGCCCCCAGTGGAGCCGAGGTCTCCTGACTTTATCCATTGCAGTGCGTGACACCCTCACTGCTGCCTCTGCTCTCTCTTGCTTCACCTGCTTTGTGAAAAGCATCTCTCCAGAAAGGACCCTGTAACAGCCATGCACTGCACTGTGACAAATTACACCAAAACTCAGCTGCTTGATGAGTTCCCATTGTGGCACAGCAGAAACGACTCCGACTAGTATCCCTGAGGACACAGGTTCGATCCCCGGCCTCACTCAGTGGGTTAAGGATCTGGCATTGCCATGAGCTGTGGTGTAAGTTACAGACATGGCTCAGATCTGGCCATTGCTGTGGCTGTGGTGTAGGCTGGCAGCTGTAGCTTTGATTAGACCCCTAGCCTGGGAACCTCCATATGCTGCGGGTGTGGTCCTATAAAGCAAAAAAACCCTTAGCAGTTGGAAACAACATTTATTATCACATGGTTCTTGAGGGTCAGGAAACCAGGGACAACTTAGTTGGGTCCTAGAAAAGTCTCGAGGTCTCTGACAATTTGGGGTAACAGCTGGGCGGGCTGTGGATCTGCTTTCAGGCTCAGGCAAGTGGTTGTTGATAGACCTTAGAATGTTGACGGCTGTTGGCCAGGGTGCCATTCCTTGCCCATGGCCTCCCTGCAGGAGGGCTCCCAGCAAGGCGCCTGGCTTCCTTGGAGGGTGGGTGGGGAGAGACAAGCAGGAGCCAATGAGGCCAAAGGAGAATCTCTTTGTAAGCTCACATCCCCTTGCTTTGGCCTTATTCTATTAGTTAGAAGTGAGTCACAAGGTTCCACCTACACTCAGGGGTGGGACCTGCACAAGAAAGTGAATTCCACCCCCTTCCAGGGGGGGATTACTGGAAGCTCCCTGAGCATCTGCTTCCCACAAGGTCGGAAGAGAAGTTCTGATGGAGGTCCGTGGCTTCTCCCCACACATACTAGTTGATTTGCTTTCAAACACTTAGGGGAAACTCTAATAAATATGATGAGTTTGAATGGAGCTGGAGCTGTGGCAGGACCCTCCTCTCCCCTCTGTGCCCCCAGCTCCACCAGGAACCTCAGGCAAGATGAAGTCCAAGTTTCTTTCCAATTATCACTTAGATTTTAAAATCCTTCCAACGAGGCAACAGTCTTTGGCTGTGGGTCAGAAATGTCAGGTGCTAGTCCAGGTCTTAGGGACTCCAGGCAAGTCACTTAGTTCACAGAAGTTTTTACCTGTAAAAGGAGGAGCCTGGAGCTTTCTAATGAAACATGCTCTCCTCCTGAATTGAAATTTTCTCCCACTCTGGGGACAGAAAACTCCCGCATTCCTGCCCTCCCTCTGCCCTTCACGACTCCCACATCTGCAGGATGCTTGCGCTTCTGGAGAGGAGCGTTGCATTCCCGGAGGTGTCTGTGAAGGAGGGAGGGAGCTGGTGGAGAAGGGGTAGGAGGCTGGCCTGGGCCATTAGCAACTTGGTACCTGTCCAGGCAGCCACCTTAACCTAGCAGGGGCCCTGGGCTCCCTGGAGGTGTGAGGGGCCCAGATGGAGAAAAGCAGGAAGGGTTCCAGAAGAAGGTCCTAGGAGGGCGGGGCTGTGCCAGTGGCCCCTCCCCCATGATCCGCCCCCAAGACTGAGGTGCCTCTTTGTCTCATCCTGGCTTCAGGTCTCGGCCTCACCTGCTCCATCTCCTCATCCACACTGGCCGTCCCCCAGCGGCTGGAGCCAGTGTGTCCACAGGGTCTGGAATCATTTCCCACCGCCTGAGAGGGCGTGGACCTGGGCCCCCACGTCCAGGCGGGAAGGTGCTGCTGGCCTGGGGGCAGGGAGGAGGCGGTGAAAGCCACTGCCTGAGTCTCAAATTCATTTCTAATTCACTTTCCTTCTGAAGTGGTTTTGAGGAAGTGCGATATCTGAAAAGGCAGCTAATGCAGGCCCTGTAAATAGTGCATCCGCAGGCTGTAATGGAGGGAGAGAGAGAAGCAAAAGATGGATTAAGTGCCCACTGTGGGCTTGGGGAAAAAAAAAAAACCCTTTTGATCTCTCCCCCACTGCACAATACCCTGTTACCTTGTTAGCTTGCATCAGCCAGAGAGAGGATGTTTCTTATTGTGATTGCTGCAAATTGGCACCTGTTTCCCAGAGAGTAGCTTTCTCCTGAATTAAGTAGAGCACCCAGCTCCATCCTGGGTGATAAGGACCTCCTATTAGTGGGTAATGTCAGCACAGAGCCGCCTCCTGTCTGCCTGCTGGGCTCGGGGACCCCACTCTCTGAGCTTAGCCTCACAGGCCCGGGGCCCCTCCACAGTGGTTTATCTTTCCCATCCCAGTGATGCATTCATTTCTTCTGTCAGATCTTTCTGATGGCAGCAGTGGGTCCACAGAGCCACTTGGGACATATGATGGTGACCTTTGAACTCACTGTCTTACCCCCAGACGTGAACTTCCTAGGTTCTCCCTTTATGTAATTAATGAATTCATTCAACACATATTTATTGAGCACCTGCTATGTTCCAGGTACTCTGGTGGGTGCTGGGGACACAGCAGTGAAGGAGGCAGAGTCCTGCCCTGACACAGGGCACAGAATAAAGTGCCACCCTTCCCCACGTGCCCATCCCAAACCTGGAGTCACCTTTGATTCCTTCTCCCTCACAGCCAGGTGATCCCCCAATCCCCCCTCATGGGTCTCTCTCTTTGTGATGGAAGGTACCAAAATTGATCTGACAGCTTCCCTCTCACCACCTGGGACCAGGCCTCAGCATCTGTCACTTGAGCTTCTGGGTTTGCTGCCTGTATTAGTTTCCTATTTGCTTCTGTAACAAATCAGCAAAAACTCGGTGGCTTAAGACAACACAAATGGGTTACCTTTCAGTTTTGTAGTTCAAAAGTTTGACATAGGTCTCACCAGGCTAAATGAAGTTGTCAGCAAGGATGTGTTCGTTCTGCATTCCAGTCCTGCTGGACTGTGGAAAATGGACAGCAGGCACCTGTCTCCCCTGTCTCTGCTGTGCCCTGCTCAGCCTCCCACCTGGGCCTGGGACTAGGATCCCTGTGACCATATTGAATGAGTAATGATATTTACCATGCATTATTGAGTGGGAAAAAGAGCAAGAGGCTGAAGAATACATGTAGTTCTAAAGAAAAAAAAATCCTATACATGTGCACAGCAATGTGCATGTTAAGGCAAATAGAAAAGTTCTGGAAGGACCACCTTGACTGCAATGATGACATTTGGAAGGGAAATAGATGGGAACAGAGATGAGGGTGACTTCTCAATGCATACATTTCTGGTTTACATTTTTTTTTAATGTTATCAGCATGGATAACCATTTTTTTAAAACATCTTTATATTTCCATGCTTTATTATTATTATTATTTTGTCTTTTTGCCTTTTCTAGGGCCACTCCTGCAGCATATGGAGGTTCCCAGGGTAGGGGTTGAATTGGAGCTGCAGCCGCTGGCCTATGCCAGAGCCATAGCAATGCGGGATCCGAGCCGCTTCTGCAACATACACCACAGCTCGCGGCAATGCCGGATCCTTAACCCACTGAGCAAGGCCAGGGATCGAGCCTGCAATCTCATGGTTCCTAGTCAGATTCGTTAACCATTGAGCCATGACATGAACTCCAAGGATAACCATTTTTAAAGGGAAACAAAACTAAACCACAAACCTATCTTCCAATTCAATATGATCAAATGCCATAGAAACCGAACAATATATATTTTAAAAAAAACATACCTCTTAAATGCCTCCCGGTAGTGTCCTTTGTGTCTGCTCAGACCCTGGCCCTGATTGACTGACCCTGACCTGGCTCCACGGGGGTCCACAAGGGGTGGGATCTCCAGTCAGATCTGAGTGCTCCACTTCCTTCCTATGTTACAGCCTGGGGCTTCCTCACCTGGAGAACTGAAGCTAATACTCAGGGCTGGGTGGTGGGTCCGGGTGTGTGTGTGTGTGCGAGCGCACGCACGCGCATGCATGCATCGGTGCGTGTGTGCATGCATGCAGGAACAGTGGATCAGTGGTGCTGACGGATTCGGCCTGACTCTCCAGCCTCATCCCTCAGGTCCTCCCCCTTACACTTTAGGTGCAGGAACCCAGAGCCACAGCCCTCCCTCTGCCACATCTCCTTTTTTGGCCTTGGTACCTGCCATGTTTTCCACTGGGAAGGCTCTTCCTCGCTGTATTTACCTGGCGACCATTTATGCATCCTTGAGTACCTGGCTCCCCTGTGGAAGTCTCTGAGCAGCCCTTCCGACTCCCCTCTCCCCCAGTAGAGCCCGCTCCTCTTCTCTGGGCAGCTCCCTTGACAGACAGATGTGGGCAAAGCCTCCCGGCTCCACACTGCCTGGTTCTAAATGTCAGCTCCAGTACCTGTTCGCTGTGACTCTGAATGATGGAGTTCAGTGCTAAGACTCCATGTCTCCATCTGTGTCACGAGGGATGACACCCACTTATAAGGTGGTGGTGCCCTTTAAAAGGGGTGACCTATTTGAAGCTCACTGCCCTGAGCCCAGTACCTAACAGGTGGTCCTCAGGACCCTGTGACACAGGTGATGTGTCTTGGAAGGCGGGACGGGGTCAGGCGGGATTGGGGGGAGGGGGGCTTTGAGGAGGAAGCATGTCTGTCTGAGGTGAGTGCCCAAGGACAAAAAGATGGTTCCTGCTGGCGGGTGGAACCAGGAGCATCAACCACGTGCCACAGGCATCCAGAAAAGCAGAGTCACCGAGGAGGGAACCAGCCCAGTGGCCCGGAGGACCAGAGCCCTGGGCGTCGGGCCAGTTCCCCACTGCAGGGACGTGAGCTCTCGCAGCGTTTGTGCTCCTTTGGTCCAAGCTGTTTGGGGTTTGGCGTGAGCACACAATAGCGCCTGAAGAGGTGGCTGCGATTTTCCCCTGGAGCTCTCAGATGTCTCAAAATTGGTCTGAATAATTTTTTCCCCTCAGATTGTTCAAAACGTTCTGTTTCTGGCCTGAGCGCTTGGGTTTCCCGTTGCCTCATGGAAAGGGTTCTGGGGCAGACATGGAGGTCTTGGGGAGCCCAATGAATCAGGGCGCCCCCACCCACGCGCCCTGCTTCTCAGCCAAGCCAGCACCCCCGGGGCGCCGGAGGGGAGAGTGGCTTGGTGGGCGCTAATGGGCTGAGCCCTGAGGCCCCACTGCTCGGGCCACGGCCAGTGCCTGTGGGCAGGCTGGGCTGCAGGCCCAGCGCAGACCAGCAGGAGCTGCTGGGAGTCCAGCCAGCTGAAGCCTGATACCTGGCTCCTGGCTCTGTGGGTCGCTGCCCAAGAGGGTGGGAAGGGGGCGTGGGCCTTCTAGGGCGGCCTGGCCTGGGGGCGGCTCCGGGGCTCTGTTTATGTTGGCTTTATGGGAGCAAGAGTGAAGAGCTGCTGATAGCATCTGGGCCCCGCCAGCCTCCAGAGAGATAGGGCTCGTGCTTCTCCAGGATGGGTGGGCCTGCTGGGCACGCGCGCGCACACACACACACACACACACACACACACACTCTCACATGCCATTCATCCATTAGCCCCCTTGAAACAGACGCTCACATACAGACATGCCAACGCAGGAGAAAGCACGCAGGGAAGGAGTGTGTGGGGAGAGTTAGGGGTCCAGGACTAGGGAGGCAGAGAGTTTCTCAGACTGTGACATCTGGAGTGGGACCCAGAGATGTGGATGCTGGAAGGTGAGAAGGTTCTGGAGGCCACAACACTCTGATCATCGAAAAATCCTTTGACACTTGCAGCTAGTATATACCTCCCAGAGCCCTGTGGGTCTTAACTTAGAACGTTCTGCTGCCCCATGACTGCCAGGGCCACCTGGCCTGGGTTGCACAGCTCCAGGGCCACCATGCACACCGTGGGCTATGGCACTCCTGTCCCTGGAGTTCAGATGTTATTCTCGGGGTTCCACTGTGAACACGTGTGTGACGAGGTGGTGGTGCAAGCTCCTCAGACCTGTGAAAGGCTGCCGTGGGAAGGGGGCATTAACTTGCTCTAGGGCTGCAGAACCTGGGGATTCTGAGTCATCCTGCAGATGCAACTTGGGAATTTGTTTTATTGTTTCTTGTAGTAGGGGAGGCGGGTGGGGAGAGAGGTCTTCTCCACTGATGCTAATAATGAATGTTAACATGTCATGGTTGTTTGGAGCAGTTACTGTCCCTTCTTGAGAACCTCCTACCTTCCTGTCCCTCCTAGGACCAAATGAACACAGGCTTCTGATTCAGGCCTGGCTTTTTTCTTTTTCTTTTTCTTTTTTTTTTTTTGGTCTTTTTGCCATTTCTAGGGCTGCTCCCACGGCATATGGAGGTTCCCAGGCTAGGGGTTGAATTTGGAGCTGTAGCTGCCAGCCTACGCCAGAGCCATAGCAACGCGGGATCTGAGCCTCGTCTGCAACCCACACCACAGCTCACGGCAATGCCAGATCCTTAACCTACTGAGCAAGGCCAGGGATCGAACCTGCAACCTCATGGCTCCTAGTCAGATTCATTAACCACTGAGCCACGACAGGAACTCCTCAGGCCTGGCTTTTGTCTTGTAAACACAGAAACTAGCTCTGGCTTTTTTGGGTAAAATGGAGATTTATTAAAAGGTACTGGGAAATTTGAAGACTCTCTGAGCCAAAGCTCCTGGCCTGGAGGCTGCCCAGCCAGGGACAACGCCCCAAATCTTTCTCGGAACTGATGGGTCCAGGAGAGCCCCATGGCTGTCACTGCAGGGTGCTGATACTGCTGCTGGCACCGTGTCACTGCCAGAGCTGGGTACTGGATGTCCCAGAGCCTTTGCCCCAGCTCTTCCAGAAGCCGGGTGTGGTGGCTGTTGCACCCTCGCTGGAAAGGGCTCCAGGCAGCATCTGCTTTGTTGTATCATTTCCTTTCAGTTCAAAGGTTCAAAGTTTGATGTGGGTGAGTCAGGTCAAGAGGGTGAGGTCACAGGCTTGACCTTCGGCTGCATGGAGGCTGGGAAAGTGGGGCGGGGTGGGGAGGATCCGGCTTCCATATAAAGAGGGGTCTCTGACTAGGACTCGGAGTGGGGAACTCCACAAACACAAATGTGTTCAAAGGTGACAAAAGACCACTGCAGAGGTGTGTGGAGTCCATCTCCAAAGAGCAGCAGCACGGAGTCATTTTTCTTTCTTTTCTCTTCTTTCTTCTCTCCCAAGAACAGAGCCCTTAAGCCTGGGATACACAGATGCCTCTGCTTTCCCGCATTTCCACATAGCTTCTCTGCCAAGTCCTGCAGTCAGGTGTCCATCCCTCTTGTCTCAGGGGAAGGGGTTCGGTCCCAACCTACCAGACTCTGCTCTTTTTTCTTTTCTTTTCTTTTTTTTTGGAGAACTTTGGTACCTCCGATCTTTGAGCAGATGCAAGGATGGCTGTTCTCTGCTTGATCCCATCCTGCAGCTCTCAAAACCACTGAGCTGTGGCTAGTTCCTTCCCTGGATGCCCCTGACAACATACCCACCAGGTCTAAGTGATCCTTCATCTTACCCAAGGATACGGCAGTCTGGTATTATGTGGAGAATGGCTATTCGCCCTGTTTGCTTGGCTTTGACCCTGCCTTTGTCTGGTGCCCCCTGTCCAGAGTGGCTCCTTTCCTCACTGGCTCCCACGTGCAGTCAGTCCTCTGGTTGGGAATGAGTCGCTCTCTGCGCCTAGCGGTTCAGAGAACATGCAGAGGCTTGGTGTAGAAGCAGGTGGGAAGCAAGGTGGGGCACGTTAGGGGGCGTGGCATGGGCACGTTGGGGGCGTGGCATGGGCACGTTAGGGGCGTGGCATGGGACACGTGAGTGCGTCATGGGATTGAAAGCCTCAAAACACCCACCCCTCTTGCAACCCTCGGTGATGGTGGTAGTTTTCCCACTGCTGGTCCACACAAATATGTTGTTTTTCATACGTTATTTTCAAACAACACATTCATTTATTTTAAATTTCAGGATGGAAATGTCCTTGTTTTCATTGTAAAATTAATGCATACTTTATAAAAATTCAAGCAATATGTAAATCTGTTAAATTAGAAACTGGGAGAATCTTCTTATACGGAATTTAGATAACCATTATTACAATTTTTTTTTAATCTGCATGTATAAATGTATGTATATATAGAGCCAAGGCTGAAAGAAGTGTGTACATGCAAAGTGCGCCCAATATAGTGTTGATTTTAAAAAGCCACTTGACAGGAGAGTCTACCTTGCTTCACCCCCGACTTTGGTGTCCTGGGACAGGCTGTCTACCGCACGTGCATCCTCAGGACACGCTGCGCTGGCCGCGGCTGACTGACCTGATGGAACTGAAGCTGGGCCTGTGAAGCAATCGCCTTCTTTTTAGCAGTTACTCCTGGGGTCCAGTAGGCAGGGGGGACAGAGGTTGCCCACCATGGTCACTCCATACAGAATAAGAGGCAGGAGGGCCCAGTGGCTCAGAGGGGCCTGGCCCTGGGTCCCTCTCAGCACACCTTCTCCCCTGACCAGCCCTGGGGGAAGAGCTGCTCCTCGCCGGGGATTCGAGGAAGAGACGGCTGGGCCTGATGACCTCCCAGAATTGTGGTCCCCAGGCAGGGGGTGGGATTTATAGCTCCAGAAGCCACCTTGGGAGTTTGATGAGGCCCTGGGGCAGGATTGAAGAAGAGGAGCAGCCATGCTCATGGGTTAATGCCTGGCTGGCTTCTCCCCAGCTTCCTACTCAACAGTCACTGAAGGAACACCTGGAGAATGAAGGAATGAATGCATGGCACACACCCCTTGCTGGTATAATCTCCACTGGTTCTAACTGTACTTCTGAGTCTCAAAGAGTCTCCTCGACCTGTTCTCTTCAGGAAGTAGACGTGTTCTTGGGAAATCACCATCCTAGTCTCACCGAACTCTAGCTTTCTGAGGAGGTTGGCCCCAGACAGGTCACCTGTCCTGCCCTGTCATGTCCTGTGCAGGCCTCTGACCTGTGACTGCACCTCTGTGAGGAGGGACTTTTCCAGACCTGGCTTCCCACAAGGGATGGAACACCCTGTCCAGAACAGAGAGAGAGTCTGCTCTCTGTGGAGCTGTGCAAGCTGCCAGCTGCCTGGAGGTGACAGGGCCCCCTCTGTCCTGGCTGGGACCTCCCCTCTTCCCCCTGACCCTGCCACCTTCACGATTCAGGGCTGTGGTGGGGCGAGGGGAAGGGATCTCTCGAAATCTTGGTGTCTGAGGTGGATCCCAAGGTTTCCCACGTGTTAGGGAGGATCTCCAGGTTCCTCGCCCTCACTCCTGGTGGCCCTTCCCTGGTCTCGCGCAACAGGGCTCATTCCTCTCCCTCCCCCTCGTCCCTCTCCCTCTCCCCACGGTTCCCAGAAGTGGGACCCAGGCCGCCAGCTGCAGCCTGTCCAGGTTCCCTATCGGATTATGAAGCTTAACATTTTTGTGAAGGAAGAAGAAAGCCTTCCCTCTGGGAAGCGATAAGAACATTCCATCCTCCTCTGGCTCCAGGGAGCCTGGGAAACAATCACCAAAGGGAGAGACTCCCCAGGGACAGGCTCCCTGGCAAGGGCAGGGCCGCCCTCTGCCGGCTCAGCTCCCCTTCCCTGCCTGTTCTGCGCCCTGCCCTCCACAGGAGCCCTGGTCTTGCCTGTGGTCAGCCATGGGGACCCTGGGATGGCGGGCCCAAGGACCCAGGAACCAGGCCCTCTACTTGGTGGGCTTCTTCCCAGCCTGGAGCAGCCACTGGGAACCAGTGTCTCCAGGGCAGGTTGTACAGTCAGGGAGGTAGGGGCTCCCACCAAGAGAACCACCAGAAGAGACAGCCATGCGGGCGTCGGGGGCTGGGGGGGGGGGTAACTTAGCTGTTTGAAGAGGGTGCCTCCCTCCCTGGGCATGATCTAGAGCCCATGATGTGACAAGCTGAGCCAGACACTTGATGGATCAGGGACCTAAGAAAGGCCCTATGGTTGGCATGGTGATAAGAATTTTGCCCAGTTAATGCTCCCGCTGCCCAGCTGCCCACTACCACCTACCTCTGTTTTTTCCCTCTCTCTTTCTTTCTTTCTTTTTTTCTTTTTTTTTTTTTTTCCTTTTTAGGGCCACACCCAGGGCACATGGACAGTCCCAGGCTAGGGGTGGAATCTGAGCTGCAGCTGCCAGCCTGGGCCACAGCCACAGCCAGGCAAGATCCGAGTCCCAACTGTGATCTATACCACAGCTCGTGGCAATGCTGGATCCTTAACCCACTGAGTGAGGCCAGGGATTGAACCCACATCTTCATGGACACTATGTCAGGTTCTTAACCTATTGGGCTACTATGGGAACTCCATTCCTCTCTCTTTCAAAGACAATATTCACTAAAAAGCCCACTGGGAGCTATAAGGGGGAAAAGGCTGGGCTGTGCCTTCTCTTCATTCTTTGGTCAAGGAGAACACAGCCGACCTCAGGGCCTTTGCACTTGTCTTCCCTCAGCTCCTCTTCCTTTAAGATCCATGACCTTTCACTTACAGGTCTTTTTTTTTCTTTTTCTTTTTCTTTTTTGTCTTTTTAGGGCCACACCTGTGGCATATGGAGGTTCCCAGGCTAGGAGTCTAATCGGAGCTACAGCTGTTGGCCTACACCACAGCCACAGCAACGCAGGATCCAAGCCACGTCTGTGACCTACACCACAGCTCACGGCAATACCAGATCCCTTAACCCACTGAGCGAGGCCAGGGATCGAACGTGCAACCTCATGGTTCCTAGTCGGGTTCGTTTCCACTGTGCCACGATGGGAACTCCCTTTTTTTTTCTTTTTTCACTTACGGGTCTTTTAATGTCACCCTCTCAGTGAGGCCTCTCTTGTATCCTTCCCTAAAACAGCAACCGGGCCTCATCTACAACAATTCCTACCTGCCTTCTTTTAGTATTCCCTAATATATTATAGATTTTACTTATCAATTATATAAGTATATTATATAATTTTATAACATTAAAATTACTGCTTTTTTTTCCTTTTTTGTCTTTTGAGGGCTACACCTGAGGCATATGCTGGTTCCCAGGCTAGGGGTCAAATTGGAGCTGTAGCTGCTGGCCTACACCACAGGGCAGGATCCAAGCCACATCTGCGACCTACACCACAACTCACATCAACAGTGGATCCTTAACCCACTGAGTGAAGCCAGGGATTGAACCCGTGTCCTCACGGATACTAGTTGGGTTCGCTAACCGCTGAGCCACGATGGGAACTCCTGATTATACTTCTTGTCAGTCTCTTTCCACTAAAATTGAAGTTCCTAGAAGAAAGGAATTATTCCCCCTCTTGCTGCAGTGACAAGAAGAAACCTTGGGACAGAGCGGGCTGGACCTGGCAGAAGCCAAGGAGGGCCTGAAGTAGGTGGGGAACTGCTGGTTCCTCACACACCTTTGAAGATCATGTAACAAAGGGTCTATTTAAAAACCGTGTGCAGGGTTAAGGGAAACTGTGAAGCCCCCAGGGCTAGTGACACCAACCTCACGTGGGATCGAGCCATTTGCAGGATGCTGCTGGAGAGAGCAGGGCCTTTGCTGAAGGGCAGCCCAGCTGGGCCAGAGTCTCCCCCCTCTTGTCCTTTGGTCTCCGGAAGCCAAAGAGCAGGGGCATCTAGATAATGCAGTCAGAGGAGGTCAGGCCCCCTGGGCCCCGGGGTTGGGGGTAGAGTAGAGCCCAGATCTGGCACAGCACCTGAGAAGATCTGAGCACAGCACATATGTATGGAATGAATGAATGGCTGCTGTTAAGGAGCCACGGATGGTGCAGAGACGCTCATTTTTTCATTCATTCCCTTTGTTCATGTATGTGTCCATTCATCCATGCAGGGCAGTGCTGCTGAGCACTGGGTGGGTGTTAGGGTCCATCAGAGACCAGGGCAGAGGCAGTCCCAGCCCCCTCCCCCCAACCCACCAGAGGGAGGGGTTTCCTGGAAAGAGAGACACTGAGGGCGGGTGTCAGGACCTGAACTGCTGGTTCCTCACACACCTGGCCCACCTGTTCACAGCTGGCAGCATGCACACCTGGAGGGGGGGAGAGTGCATTGGGCTCAACGCGCAACAGGGCAGGTAAGAAATCCTTGGGTTCCTTGGGGGACCTGTTAAGTCAGGCCAGATTGTGTGGAGGCCCTGGGTGTGGGGAAACATCGTTTGTCATTTTTTTCCTAAACCCTGGGGGATTTGAAGCTTGGTGAGGAGGAGGTCATGGAGCAGGGCAGCCTGCGGGCCCTTTAATCCTGCAGTCGCTCACGCCTGGGAGCACACATTGTGCCAGGGCTCCGGCACTTGACCTCACTTACTCTCTGTGACTAACGGCCCCGTGGAGTTGGATGACTGGGCCCATTTGACTGTTGAAGGAACAGGGGCACAGAGAGGTTGAATAACTTGCCCAAGATTCCACAGCTATGAAGTGGTGGAGTTGGCATTTGATCCCTGGTCATTTATGTCTGGAGTCTACACAGCCATCCTTTTATTTATTTATTTATTTATTTATTTTACTTTCAAAAAAAAGTTTTTTTGTCTTTTTAGGGCCACGCCTGAGGCACATGGAAGTTCCCAGGCTAGGTGTCCAGTTGGAGCTGCCACAGCCACAGCCATAGCCACAGCCACAGAGGATCCGAGCCTACACCACAGCTCACGGCAACACTGGATCCTTAACCCGCAGAGCGAGGCCAGGGATCGAACCTGCATCCTCATGGATACTAGTCAGATTCGTTTGTGCTGAGCCGCAAGGGGAACTCCCCAACCTTACAAAAAAAAAAAATATATATATATATATATTGAATGGTATTTGATTTATAGTGTTGTGCTATTTTTTTAAGATCCTTTTCCCTTATAGCTTATTGCAGAATATTGAGTACAGTTCCCCCCTCACGTCCAGCCTTTGTGCAGCGATCCAGATGGGGGAGGGGGAGTCTGGTGCAGATCTGGGGGGACTCGTGGGGATCCTCCTGCCCGTCGGGGGAAGGGAGCCTCCACAGGAGACTTGTCAGAGACCAGTCGGACCATAGGCTGGGTGTTCTTCCTCCAGGTGAGGCAGGGCTATGAGGAGTCTCAGGTTCTGGAAGCCTGCCCTTGCCTTACTCATCTCGGTCCCATCTCTCATGCTTGTCCTGCAGCAGCACCTCGCTAGCTGCACAGCCTCCTGTCTCATTCTTGCCCCGCGCATTCTCCATGCAGTGTTTCCAAAACTCAAACATCATGGTGCCACTTCTGCTGCTTCTGGCCTTTTGGCGGCTCCTGTTGGTGCCTGAATAAAGAATTCAACCTTCTCCTCTTGGCCTGGGAGGCTCTGCACCATCTTCCCTGTCCGGCTCGCCAGGCTTGTTTCTGGCCATATCCTTCTTGGCATTTCCACTCTAGCCCCCTGGCCTTCTTGCTGGTTCTAGAACACACAATGTCATTCCAGTCCGCGGACACATTCCACCCACTGTGTCCTGTGCAGGGGATACTATTCCTCCCGAATTTCTAGTGTGTTCCTTCAGGCATCTCAGTTTAGAAGCCGGCCTTTCCCGGCTGCACCAGCTAAATGGATGGCCCCCTCCCCTCACTCAGCCTCCCTTCACCCCTTTATCTGTGGGATTCTTTCTTTTCTTTCCAACCCTTATCACTATCTGAAATTATCTTGTTTCTTTATTTCATGTCTTTCTTCCCGCATTAGAATGAAAGCCTCTTGAGAGGAGGAAACTTTCGTTTTGATGAATGTTGTATCCTCAGTGCCTAGAACAGTGCCTGGCATATAATAGATGCTAAATAAATACATCTTGAGTCAGAACTTGCTCTGTTATTTCTCATCATGGGGTCTTCAGACGCTGATTCTTCTGCTATCTTCTTCACGCAGCTTGACTCTAGCGAAGATTCATTCTGAGCTCTAAGGCCACTGCCCCTGGGAATCTCCTCTGACCCCCTGTCACACTGGTTCTTGTCCCCACACACTGCATGCCTGCCCTCCCAGAGCCCTGGGGTCCATGGTTGCATCTCACTCATGCCTTCAGCTTCTGTCCCTCCACTAGACAGTATAATCCACGAGGGCGGGGACAGTGCTGGCTTTTTTTTGAGGGGGGGGTCTTTTTGCCATTTCTAGGGCCACTCCGGCGGCATATGGAGGTTCCCAGGCTGGGGGTCGAATTGGAGCTGTAGCCACCCGCCTAAGCCAGAGCCACAGCGACGCGGGATCTGAGCCACGTCCGCAACCTACACCACAGCTCACAGCAATGCTGGATCCTTAACCCACTGAGCAAAGCCAGGGATCAAACCCTCAACCTCATGGTTTTTAGTTGGATTCGTTAACCACTGAGTCACGACGGGAACTCCTGTGCTGTTTTGTTTTGTTTACTTCTCTCTCATGCTTAGCACAGATCCTGGCACACAACAGGTACTCCAACGTTGTGTTAAATCTTCAAGGGGGCAGCTGGGGCCATCGAGTGAAGGCACAGCTCTCTTCCAGCTGCTTCTACCTTGAAAAGTCTAGAAAGCTCTGCCAAGGCATTTTCACATGCATGATCTCAATCCTTCCAACACATTCATAGGTAGGTATTGTGATCTTCCTTTATAGACAGAGACAGAGGCTTGGAGAGTTTAAAGAAACATCCCAAGATTACGCACATGAGAGCAGCAGAGCTAAGACTCAAACCCAGGCCTCCTGACTTGAGAGCTTTTCCCTGGAGGCCCTTGGAGAGAGTAAGCTGCAGAGTGGTTGTCAGGCCAGGTGGGAGGCTCACACATCCGACACCCCCGCCCCAGGTTCTTCCCTTCCCTCCCAGCCTGTCTTAGTTTCCATGGCTGCAGAAAAAATTACCCTAGGAGTTCCCATGGTGGCACAGTGGAAACAAATCTGACAAGGAAGCATGAGGTTGTGGGTTCGATCCCTGGCCCTTGCTCAGTGGGTTAAGGATCCGGCATTGCCGTGAGCTGTGGCGTAGGTTGCAGATGTGGCTCAGATCCAGTGTTGCTGTGGCTGTGGCGTAGGCCAGCAGCTGTAGCTCCAATTCAACCCCTAGCCTGGGAACCTCCATATGCTGCAGGTGCACCCCTAAATAGACAAAAGACAAAAAAAATTACCCCAAAACTTAGTGGCTGGAAACAATAATATTAATCATCTCACTGTTTCTATAAGTCAGGAATCTGGGTGCAATTTAACTGGGTGCTCAGCTTCAGGATCTGCAATCAAGGTGCTGGCTAGGGCTGCAGTCACTGAAGCCTGGACCAGGGAAGGATCCACTCTAAGCGCATTTGCATGGCTCTTGGCAGGATTCAGCTCCCTGCTTGCTATTGGCTGGAGATGCTCCCCAGTTCTCTGCCACAGGGGCCTCTCCAACATGGTAGCTCACATCATCAAAGCAAGCAAGCAGGGAAGGCAAGAGAGCGCGCAAAAGACGGAAGTCAGTCCTTATAACCCACAGCCCAGGGTGCTGTCTTCTGTCTTGAGGACCACGTACTTGGGTCCAGCCACAGCCAGAAAAGGGTTCACAAAAGTATGAACCCCAGGAGGCAGAGGTGTCTGAGAGCCATGCCAGAAGCTGCCACCACACAGCCTGCTCCCTTTTGGCCACTCTTGAATCACAAATTCTTTCAGGGCAGCTAACATCCTGTTCACAAGCACCCGTGGGGGTGCAGTATGCCTTCATTCATTCATTGTCTCATTCATTTGACAGACATTTACTCTGTAACCTACTGTGTGCAAAATCTTGATTGCTGGAGTGACAAAACCAAATAAGGCTCATTCCCTGCCTTGAAAGGGAAAGATCTATAAAGAAATACATGAGACATCGAATGTTGTGTCTACTCATGGAAACTTTGGGAAAGAATGGGGCAAATTCTCATTGAGCACTTACTGTATACAGGCATTAGTCTACCTGCTTTCTTATTTATTTATTTATTTATTTTTGTCTTTTGTCTTTTTAGGGCTGTACCTGCGGCATATGGAGCTTCCCAGGCTAGGAGTCGAATCAGAGCTGCAGCCACCAGCCTACATCACAGCCACAGCAACTTGGGATCTGAGCCATGTCTGCAACCTACACCATAGCTCACGGCAACGCCGGATTCTTAACCCACTGAGCAAGGCCAGGGATCGAACCTGAGTTCCCATGGATACTAGTCAGGTTTGTTAACCACTGAGCCATGGCAGGAACTCCCTCCACCTGCTTTCTAAGTATTATCTCTTTTAATCCTCGCAGCAGAAGGATCTACTTGTGAGGCAGACACTATTTTTATCACTCCATTTTATAGAGAAAGAAACCGAGGCATAAAAAAGCTGAACTATTTTAACTACTTGCTCAAGGTGAGGTAGCTGGCAAGTCAGGGCTGGGAATCCACGCAGGGGTCTTGCACGTGGATCCAAATGCCTAATCCCCGAGTCACCTTGTCTCGTGAAAGACCCCACGGCTGAGCTTGCAGCAAAAAGACAGGTGTGAGGGGCCGTCCTTGTGAACAGTTCTTTCTCGCTCTTTACGTGGACTATACAGACAGATAGTTTTCCGTGGGCTCTGGTGAAGCTGCCTGCTGGATTATCTGGGGTGGGAAGAATGGCTGGGAAGCCCACTCGGCAAGCTGGGGAAGAGAGTTGTTTTGGTTTAAAAGATTGACATTTTAATAAACTGCTCTTAATTAACAGCACTTTGAAATTCTGAGTGGCGTGCTCTCCATCTTAAAGCAGGCGGGCGGGTGGCTTCTTAGAGAACGCGATGCTTGTGGGTGATCTCCCTTTTTGAAACAAACCCAGACCCTCCAGTCACAATTTATTTTTCATTCCAAAAATGATCTTTACTGCAAATGTTGCTTTGGTTCGAGTGAATTAGAAATCCTTATTACACAGGCAGGCACTTCAAACGGTGCCCGGCTCGCCGCGCCGGCTGTGGCATCAAAGACTCGGCTGGAATCTCTGATTACCACCCAGGCTGTGGGCCACTCGGGAGCAGGCGGCATCTGAGTGGGGCCCTGGCTTCAGGGCCAGGGGGCTTGGGGAAACCAGAAGCCAGGCAACTTCCGAGCCAGGCTTGGTGCCTCCTCGATTCAGGTGCTTGTGGGGGGTACTGTTGGGCAGAAGGGATGGAGAAGGGCAGGGATGCCCTTGACAGAGCACCTACAGATGTTCCAGATGCATGCTAAGAACTCGTACGTGCATTATCTGATATAAGTTTTCCAACAGCCATCTACTGTAGTTGTTTGAGGGCTTAAGAGAGCTCAATAGGAGTTCCCGTTGTGGCTCAGAGGTTAACGAATCCGAGTAGGAACCATGAGGTTGCGAGTTCGATCCCTGGCCTTGCTCAGTGGGTTAAGGATGCGGCGTTGTTGTGAGCTGTGGTGTAGGTTGCAGACACGGCTTGGATCCCGTGTTGCTGTGGCTGTGGTGTAGGTTGGCAGCTACAGCTCCGATTGGACCCCTAGCCTGGGAATCTCCATATGCCACAGGAGCAACCCAAGAAATGGCAAAAAGACAAAAAAAAAAAAAAAGGGAGCCCGATAAATGGTACTCCTCTCTCCCTCACTTACCCTAGACCAGTTGAGAAAAAAGACAAAAGTGTGAAGCAATTCAGAGACCAACACTCATGCTTACCACTGAGATCCTTCTCGCTGCTGATGCTTGCCACTGAGATGAAATATCCTGCTCGCTGCCCATATTAAAGCGGATATTGCAGAAGATGGGTGCTCTCTGCAGGCAAGCTGGCCAATTCTGAACCTCAATTATGTAATTCCCAGACATGCATGCTGTGCTGGGACAGGCTGCATGGGGAGCAGAGGCACAGGGATCTCTAAATTGTTAAGACGAGACATAAGGAGTTCCCATCATGGCTCAGTGGTTAACGAATCCTACTAGGATCCATGAGGTTGCACGTTCGATCCCTGGCCTTGCTCAGTAGGTTAAGGATCTGGCATTGCCGTGAGCTGTGGTGTGGGTTGCAGACGCGGCTCGGACCTCGCGTTCCTGTGGCTGTGACGTAGGCTGGCAGCTACAGCTCCAATTCAATCCCTAGCCTGGGAACCTCCATATGCCACAGAAGAGGCCCTAGAAATGGCAAAAAGACAAAAAAAGAAAAAGAAAGAGAGAGAGATAAAAGGCTTGCTGTGTGTGGACAAGGTGGTTCCCCAGGTAAAGAGAGATGCTGAGTGAGCTTGGCCATGTTGGTCCTACCAAAATGACCTATCAGAGAATTTCTTCTCATTTTTCAAGGTCAAGTGAGTGATGGCAGAGAGTAGGGTCTGTGGGCCCCTCTCCCTACCCCCTCCACCTCCCTGCCCTTGGTATAATTTTTTCTACAGATAGAGAAGGAGCTTCAGGCAAGAGGTCAGGTGGGATTCTTTCTCAGAGCTTTTGTAGGTATCATGGCCTGGCTGACACCTTGATTTTGAAATTCTGGTCTCCAGAACCATGGGAGAATCAACTTCTGTTGTTTTAAGCTCTCCAGTTGGTGGTAACAAAGTACCACCCAGACAGCCCTAGGAAGGGACTAGCCGGGCACTGGACAGAATGACGCCTTGGCCCCTTCCCCTCACTCCTGACACGTGTCGGGGAGTGGGGTGGGGGCTGCCACCATCTCACTGGGAGCTGGATCTGAGCTGCTTTCCTCTGGAGGTGCTGGCTCTTCCAGCTGAGGCCTGGAGGCAGGAAGCCTCTCAGCATCCCAGACAGTTGTTACTGAGTCCAGTCCAAGTAAATGAACATGAACGTGGACCCTTCAGACCATACCTGGCCATGGAGTCAGTGAGGCCAGGGTGTCTGATTAAAGGCTGGTGTGTTGTCCCCATAAATTTGGCTGTTGTGATCTCTTGGTGTCCCGAAAAGAAGGACAGAGACTTGCCAGCCATTTTTGAGAGGATTTCAGGAGGCACCAGATTTCCTTGGGGGCATTCTTTTTCTTACACAAAATATTTTGGAGTTCCCATTGTGGCTCAGTGGAAACAAATCTGACTAGCATCCTTGAGGATGATGGTTCGATACCTGGCCTTGCTCAGTGGGTTAAGAACCTGGTGTTGCCATGAGCTGTGGTATAGGTCACAGACTCAGCTCAGATCTGGCTGGGCTTTGGCTGTGGTGTAGGCTGGCAGCTACAGCTCTGATTTGACCCCTAGCCTGGGAGCCTCCATATGCCAAAACAGTTTTTTTAATCACAGTGTAGTGGATTTACAACATTGTGTTAATTTCTACTGTGCAGCAAAGCGACTCAGTTATGCAAGTATAGATTCTTTTTCATATTCTTTTCCATTATGGTTTATCATAGGATTTTGAACATAGTTCCTTGTGCTATGAAGTAGGGCTTTGTTGGTTACCCATCCTATATATACCAGTTGGCATCTGGCTCATCCTGACTCGGTGACATTCTTACCAAGCTGCTGTCCTGCTGCCTCAGAGTCAGCGCAGCATCAGGCGCCCTCCTCCTGGGTACCACTGTTGAAAACGCTTCCCATCTCATTTCTGTGACATCTCCTTTCACTTTCTAGGGTCATGCATCTAGTAAGTGCTGAATCGAGTATTCTGAGAGATTAGGAAGGAGTCAAGCCCAGGACATACATAAGAGAGGATGGTGTCCCCACCACCCACGGAAGCCGTATACCAAGTCCTGTCACAGTTGAATTAGGGCTCAGCTGTGGTCCCTGGAAGGCCAGGAAGATCTACCAAAGCAGCGACTTTTTCTCTATACCTCTGTAGAGGCACACATTTGGGGTGGGATGTTTTTCAGGCTATTTCCTGAGTTTTGGTCTCGTGGGTCCACCTGCAAGCAAGGATTCTGCCTGATGTGCGTGATTCCTCTAAAACCTGTTGGCTCTTTCATGGTGACTTAGACACACTACATATTAGTACGTTTTTAAATACAAATGCAGTTATTTAAGGGCATTGGGAAGATAAGGCTTGTATTTGAGCTTGAATTCTAGCTGGACAATCTCCCCTCCTTCCAGCTAGGCTGTTGGGATGGCAACTCAGGAGGAAAAGAAACAAACACCACTTTATTATGAGCTGGGTCAAGCCTGATGCCTCCCCATGCAGAGGCCTGCTAAGGCAGGGGTGGGGCACTGGTGGGACCTGGGCTCCCTCCATCTGAGCTCAAGTCTGAACCTCACCCCCACCCAGGCACCCCATCTGAAGAGAGGGGCCTACCTGCAGCAGAGCGCCTCACAGCAGAGGCCCCCACAGACTGTCAGCCTCCTGCCAGGAGCGGAGCATCATATGGAGAATGTAAGTCGACACCCCGCTTTCTTCATCAAGACGGGTCTTGCTGGGAAAAACGTCCACCCAGCTAAACAGTGTGCTCAGTGACGCAGCCAGTTTACATTCAGGCGCGGCGCCCAAGCTCTTTGCAAACCTGCGAAACCCAGTTCACAGACTGACACTGGTCCACGCGCCACATGTTCATGGCTCTGCTATAACACATGTAAGAAATGCAGAGAGAGAAATGGCAGGGTCTGCCAGAAAGAGGGGCAGCCACAGGTCCCCTACCAACCCTGCCAAGTAGCCCCAGGAAGCGAGAGGCCCTGTGGGCAGCAGGTCTCTCTGGGCACTACTTTTGCTGATCAGGAAACATGGCCCACCTAGCAGATGAGGCTCTGCCCTCTTGGTGTCAGGGATTGAGGAGAAGGCTGGCAGAGGGGTAAAGAGAGGGACAAGGGCTTTCCCTTCTCCTGCAGAAATTTCTTTCGTTTGCACTGTAAAGCCTTAGCAACAACAGCAAAAGAAATTCCTGGCAATCATACTGTTGCACTTTCATGTTCTTACATTTTATAGCTCTTGATAAATGTAGCAGCAGAAGGCCTGTAGGCATCTTCCAGCTTTCCCGGAAAATGTGAAATTTTGTTTCCAGGGTGGCGGGATGCATGTTGTTGGATTGGCAGCATCCGAGGAAAGGCTGAGATGAGAGCATCTAAATCAATGCTTGTGTGGGTTGGAATCTTACTATGAAGTGACTGGAGGCCAGAGGGCCCAAGAGGCAGGTGGGAGGCCTGGGTGGGCTGTCCCTGCCACCAGCCAGAGTGGTCAGCATTTAAGGGGTAGGGAGGCCTGGGCTTGTGTCCTGAGGATACAGCAGGGACACCCTTGGGGTTTGGGGCCCTGTTAGCCTTTTCTTCTCTCTTTTTTTTTTTTTTCCTGTTACATAGTTTAATAATGTTAATAACAATATCACCTAACATATTTTTTCTTTTTTTTATTACTCAAATGAATTATCACATCTGTAGTTGTATAATGATCATAACAATCTGATTTCACAGGATTTCCATCCCACAGCCCAAGCACAACCCCCCACCGCCCAAACTGTCTCTTCTGGAGAGCCTAAGTTTTTCAATGTCTTTGAGTCAGCATCTGTTCTGCAAAGAAGTTCAGTCTGTCTTTTTTTCAGATTCCACATGTCAGTGAAAGCATTTGATGTCGGTGTCTCATTGTATGGCTGACTTCACTGAGCATGCTAATTTCTAGGTCCATCCATGTTGCTAAAAATGCCGGTATTTTGTTCTTTTTAATGACTGAGTAATATTCCACTGTGTATATGTACCACACAGAAGAGTGGATCAAACATAGCCTCTTCTAAATCTCTCCCTAAACCAAAATAAATCAGAATCTCTGAGGGAGAGGCTGGGCACTGATGTTTAAAAACATCACCCCAAGGCTGTGTGTGTTCTGCCAGGGTAAAGAACTTTGTCTCCAAGCCCGGGGACTTAAGCACTGTGTGGCTCTGCCCCAGCCCTGCTCATCTCCACCACAGCCCCCAACATAATGCATCATGATGAACCCTAAGCATTTGCTTTTTCCCACTGGCCTATGCTGGCCCCAGGGGCTGGCTCTCCCAGAGATCTCTGACACAGGTAGGACTGTTATCTCATCATAAGAGATGTACCCTTCCAGGGAGTTCCTGCCATGGCTCAGCGGGAACAAACCTGACTACTACTATCCATGAGGATGCAGATTCGATCCCTGGCCTTGCTCAGTGGGTTAAGGATCCAGCATTGCTGTGAGCTGGGGTGTAGGTTGCAGACACGGCTCAGATCCCAAGGTGCTGAGGCTGTGGTGTAGGCTGGCGGCTGCTGCTCTGATGCGACCCCTGGCCTATGAACTTCCATATGCCATGGGTGCGACCCTAAAGAGAAAAAAAGAGAGAGAGAGAGGTGTACCCATCCAGCAGGGAAGAGTCAAGAACCTCTTCATATTGAAGGCGGGAGATTTAGGGCAAGGATCAGAGGTTGAAGAGGCTGCTGTGAAATTAGCAGGGGCCCCAGCCTTTGTTCATGCACAGGAACTTGATTGCCTAGGTATTGGGGAGCCATGGAGGGGATCTGAATATGGTAGCGATGCCATCATAAAGCCTCCCCATTTACTGAAGCCCCTGCAATTCCTGCTATCCACTTCTCCCGGTGGGAGGCTGGGAAATGGAGTTTGCTGAGGAATTCATTGAAAATTCTGTGTGTGAACACGTCACCAGGAACAACCATCTTTTCTTGTGTCTGCCCACAGCACCATCTACACGGGCAATCCCAAAGTCCCCCAGGCCACACTCCTCTTGGCCTCTGTCCTCCCATTTGATTCTGCCTGGAAAGCCCTGCCATCCTCATCAGCCATGCAAATACATTTACATGTATACTTCCAAATCTGCTCCTTGGCCCTCCTGTACCACCTACATAATTCCAAGGCTGTGCAGCTCATGCCGCCATTGTAATTGTCTTCTTATGGTTCCTGGCTAGACTGTGAACTCCTTATGCAGAGTGCTCAGCCCATAATAGATACTTAAGTCATTATCAGATCGAATTACTCTCCAAGCTCAGGAGTCTTGAAATAGCTGATTTTTAGGAAACACTCCCTAAACTCATCTGCGAACTCATCTTTTTTTTTTTTTTTTTTTTTCTTTTCTTTCAGGGCCTCACCCGTGGCATATGGAGGTTCCCAGGCTAGGGGTCTAATCCGGAGCTGTAGCTGTTGCCCTTTGCCACAGCCACAGCCACTGAAACTCGGGATCTGAGCCACGTCTTCGACCTACACCACAGTTGATGGCAACGTCAGAGCCTTAACCCACTGAGCAAAGCCAGGGATTGAACCTGCATCCTCATGGATGCTAGTCAGATTCATTTCTGCTGAGCCATAAGGGGAACTCCGGCAAACTCCTCTTAAAACATCCTTTTTTTCCCCGTCTGCCACACTCAGCAATATTCCTTATTATCTTTACCGCCTTGGACCAAATAATTGCAGGACAAAAGGATTATCGGCAATTTTGGTATCAATAGCTTCCTGGCAGGCCTGCACCACTGAGCCCAGGCCATCTTGTCAGATTAGCTCCACCAGGTCCTGGAGAAAAAGGTGACACAGATCCAGTAATTTTTTTTTTTTTAATTGAAGTATAGTTGGTTTACGAGTGGCTTAGTTTATGGTGTATAGCAAGGTGATTCAGACCTGGTAGGTTTTTTTTCTCCTTTATTTACTTATTTATTAAAGTATAGTGGATTTACAGTGTTGTGCCAGTTTCTGCTGTACAGCAAAGTGACCCAATCATACATATATATGCATTCTTTTGGTCATACAATCTTTCTTCATCGTCTACCCCAAGATACTGGATAGAGTTCCCTGTGTGGCACAGCAGGACCTCATTTCTTATCCATTCTAAATGTAATAGTTTGCATCTACTAACCGCAAACTCCCCAAACTCCCCATCCATCCGGTACATTTTGTGTGTGTGTTTTTAGGGCTGCATCCGAGGCATATGGAGCTTCCCAAGCTAGGGGTCTAATTGGAGCTGCAGCCGCCGGCCTACACCACAGCCACAGCAATGCGGGATCCAAGCCATGTCTGCAACCTACACCACAGCTCACAGCAACCCTGGATCCTTAACCCACTGAGTGAGGCCAGGGATCGAACCTGCAACCTCATGGTTCCTAGTCCGATTTGTTTCTGCTCTGCTGTGATGGAAACTCCCCATCCAGTACGTTTTGATGTGGATGACAGAGCAGGGAAGGGATGCAGGGAGATGGAGCCTGTGTGTTACTGCAGCTACTGTGAACATCGCAGGTAGGTGTGAGGGCTGCCAAATGGCCAGTGGGAGGCCATGGGCTGTGTGCCCGCAGAGGAATAGAGGAGAGAGAGGGGCTTTAGGGCAGAGAAGAGCCCTCTGACGAAGAGGGAGAGGGTGCCACTGAGAGCTTGCGGGAGCTGGCATTGTTCCGGTTGGCTGGGGATGGACCAGAGTGGGTCGGGGGTGCAGCATGGACTGTGTACACATATGCACGTGTGCAAGGGAGAGCTACCACTTCCCCCCCACGGACTGTGGGCAGACCCAGGCTCCCAGGGCCAGCCAAAGAGGGGATTACTTTCTGGTTTAGTAGATTAAATGCTGAGGTTTCTGTGAATTAAACCCCAAAGCAGCTTTGGAATGTTTTCACTATCTCCACTGAGAAAATGAGATCTTTTTCATCTGGTAACACAGGGATAATAATACCCAGATCCCTGGGCTACAGTGAGGATTAAATGAGATCCTGCACGTCAAAGCCCCGGCCTGTGCCTGGGACACAGTGAGGCCCGATAAACGGTGGAGCTCAAGTGAACCAGGGCTCAGGGGGGCTGGCTAGAGGCAAGCCTGAAATATGAGAGCTTTGTGCCTTAAAGACAGACAGCAGCCAGCACCCGCCTTTTTCCTTGGTGTCTTTTGCTCTTTGAGCTTCCAGTGCTGGGGCAGCTCAGGCTTGGGGTCAAATGTGGGTTCTTTCCCAGCCTGTCCTCGTCCTGGTGTAAGACCTGAAGCGAGTTCTTTAATCTCTCTGAGCCTCAGTTGCCCCGTAATAATAGGACTTATCTTCTAGGGTTGCCGAAGGATTTGATGATCTCATCTGGCCCTTATGCGGCTCCCAGCCTCCACCCCTGACCTCCTCTAGACTGTTCTCCAGAGTGGCCAGATAAGCCCTTTATTTTAATTTATTTTATTTTATTTTATCTTTTTAGGGCCACACCCACAGCACACGGAGGTTCCCAGGCTAGGGGTTGAATCAGAGCTATAGCTGCGAGCCTACACCACAGCCACAGCAACACAGGATCCAAGCTGTGTCTACAACCTACATCACAGCTCACGGCAACACCAGATCCTTAACCCACTGAGAGAGGCCAGGGATCGAACCTGCAACCTCATGGTTCCTAGTCAGATTTGTTTCTGCTGAGCCACAACAGGAACTCCCAGATAAGCCCCTTGAAACTGAAATGAGAACTTGTCTCCTCCAGCACACAACCCAGCGTGATTAGAATTAAATCTGAAGTCCTTGCAGCTGGCAGTTGGGGTCCGCCCTCTGCCTTCTCTGGTTTCTGCTTAGATCATGCTCCTGCCCTTGGCCAGCATCCGCTTCCTTGCCATTCCTAAACAGCAGCCTCCTGCCCCAGGGCCTTTGTACTTGCCGTTCCCTCTGCCTGAATGCCTTGCCCCCAGATAAGGGCAGAGCCGCGCTTCGCCCTTCATTCTCCTCTGCTCCAATCTCTGCCACCTTGTCCCGGAGACCACACCCGATTTCCTCTCCAAACAGCACTTTCAGGCTTTCTCAATTCTCTTATCCTGATGCGTTATCCTGATGCATTTTCCTCCCACACTGGCACAGAGCAGTGACTGGCATCTCTGCATTTTTGTGTATTGCTGGCTCCCTGGCTAGAAGGTAAGCTTCAGGAGAGCAGGGACTTCGCAACTGAAAAAGTCTTGGCTCAAAAACCGTTTGGTGAAGGAATGAATGAATGGATGAGTTAGTGCCTTCAAATCCCCATCCCCGCTGCAGGGTGAGCACTCAGCAATATTAGCCAGGGAATGAAACGACCCAGTTCTGGCCAGCGGTCAACTTGCTGTGCAGCCTCAAGCAATGAACTTACCTCCTCTAGACCCCTGGGCGAAAAGGGATACCAGCTCCTGCCTTGGCTGAAAGGGATCAGGGGTCGTGGAAGGGTCAGGTTGATAAGGAGATGGTTTGCCAAGCAAAAGAAGACCAGGAATAATAAAGCAGAGGCCCGTTTTCTCTGAAGAAATCCAGTGTCTCTACTTTCTCAATATGCTGCCAGCTGGGCTGTGTCAGGTGGTTGTGTGTAAGGGGGAAAAATCCCTTTGACTGAAATGGTGATATTGTACCGAGGCCGCTTGGTTTTGCTTTCAAATAATTTCTTCAGGGCTCCCAAGTGCCTCCTCTTTCTTACTCATTAGCAGTCTACAGAACTTGAAGGGAGATTCTAATTAGGGAGAACTTTCGTACCATTTACTAAGGAGAGAATGGGGTGGGGCGGGGGGCAGGGGGTGCTTCCTGATGGGCCAGAGAGAACTTTCTGAATCTGCAGGAAGGCCCTTTGGCTCCAGGCCTCTGACTTGAGCTCAGGAGCAAAACCCGAAAGCCACGGGTCAGGAGGAAGAATCTGCTGTTTGGAATAAGCCATCGTTATTTCTTGAAAAATATCAATTCTGAAAAAGTACACAGGTCTGGGGCATCTGGGGTGCCTGGGGATGGGTCTGACACTTGCTTGGTGAGGAAGTGCAATTATTGACTCTGCTGTTAACGAGGGATGTGGAGTTTACAGGCTCAGGGCAAAGGAAAAGCAGTGGGGACAGCCTGAACTGGCAGAAAAGATTCTAGGGACGGCTCTAGCGTATTCTAATTCTGAGACCCTCAGGAAGGGGCAGGCCCACTCCCAGTCCCTCTGGAAATCTGTGAAGGTGAAACATGTTTAGTTCCTTCACAGATATTAGTTCAGTGTGTGTCAGCAGTGGAGGAAGGTTGCCTAGAGAGCTGATGCTTTGGGGTCATATCAATGTAGGTAGAGCATGCTGAATGTGGGAGGTGATGGTCTTGCCAACCTCTTATTAACTGTCTCCAGTGAAATTTGGGTGTTTGCATGTGGTCCCCAAATTAATCAGGAGCAAGGATATGATGATTAAGCAACAGAACGAAGAATAAGGTAGGGGAATCTTTCTGACAGTGACATGTTAGCTGAGTGGATATAAGCATGACCCTGGAATGAAAGGGATCTGAATGGGAATCCTGGCTCCGTATTGCTGGCTGTGTGGCCTTGACCAAATCTTTTTCTCTTCCTCTCTGAGCCTCAGCTTCCTCATCTGTAAAAGTGGATGATAATGTGTTCTGTCTTAGGATTTTTGCCAGGGTCAGTTTGGGAAATCTAGTACATAAAATGCCTAGCACATAGTGTGCCCTCAACAGAGAGCAGTGATTATATGACTATGCTTACTCTGGGCAAGGAGCATCCTTGAATGTATTTAAGAAGTAGGATTCTGGAAGGGACTCCTGCTTGGGAAGGCAATGAGCTAAATGGCCTTGGAGCTTTGGGCAGTGGCCCAAGTCAGGGACAGGGAGGTGAGTCCTGGTCTGCGTGTGGGCAGCAGCTCTCTCAGGCTGATCTGCTTCCTCTCCCTGCCCTTCTGAGTCTGCCAGGATGATGCCTGTGTGATGCTCATGCGTGCTGTTTGTCCTGTGGGTGAGGAGGCCAGGGCTATTCTCAGATGTGGTCCCCGAGAGCCTTCCTAGGATCCTTTTCACTGTGTTGGGCCAGGATGTGGGAAGCAGTGGCTCAGAGGGAGTTTGCGGAACGACTCGGATGATGCCAACCTGGAACAGGATCAGCCAGGGGCTGCTGACTCCAATCCAGAAGCAAAGGACTCTGCGTCTCTGCCTCTCCCTTTGGTCCCATGTCTCCTTTGTACCACCAGCCCGGCCGAGGCAGCTCCACCTGGGGCCATTGGGATCCTAGAAGAGGGGTGCTCCTGGGCCTCCACTGCAGTGTTAGCATAAGATGGAGCCCAGAGGGGAACCGCACTGTGGATTTAGCTAATGCAGTGACCGGAATGCCATGGGTCAGGTCTTGGGTGCCTGAAGCGCCTGGGTGATTATCTCGTCTTTGCCCTCGCCCCACCCCCACGGCATTCCCTGTGGGGTTGGAGTCAGCAGCCCCCAGGTGTCTTGCCCTGGTCTGGCACCATTCACAGACACTCGGGGCCCAGATCTGGTGGTCAGTGATGGAAGGGGGTCAGAGAAGGGATTAGTGTGTTAGGCATTAGGCAGGTATCGTCTCATCCATTTATGAGACAGCTATGCTCCTCTCTCTTCGACCGATGAAGAAAACGCCGCTCAGAGAAGTTAAGCCATCTGCCCAAGGTCACACAGGTAAGGAGTAATGAAACTGATTTTTGCACCTGAGTCTTTGTGACTTCCAAGTCTGTGCTCAGTCCCGCGAGACTTGTCTTGTTCCTGAAGGAGGTGGCTGATGGAAACGGGGGGAGAAGTTGAATATCTGCCTCAAGGTCGCGGTTTGAGAAGCAGGACAGGAGAGCCCCCTTGAGAAGGGGAATCAAGGTTCAAGAGAGCCCCCATGGCTGTTCCTGCCCACTCTGTCCCTATGTAAAGGGTGGTAAGGAAGTCAGGGGCTGGCTTCCTTTTGAAGGGGGCCCCTTGAGGGAGTCAGCTGAGGGAAGAGCTTGGAGGGGCAGCAGAGTGGCTGCCTCCTATCATCGGGCTGACCCCGAAGCTGTGAGCAAAGCTCCGGCTCTGCTGCGGCAACACAGGTGGCACAGACCGCGGCTGGGGTTAGACGTTGCTGCCAGCTCTCCCCTGCCTTTCTCTGTGGCCTTGAACTTGTGGCTCAGATTGCCTCCAGGGGCCTGCCTAGCTCTTCTGTTCTGTGCAGAGGCCCCCTAAGCTTGAGAGTGCCTGGGAATCAGCTGGGGCTTGTTAAAAATTACGTTCTGGAATTCCTGTTGTGGCTCAGCGGAAACGAATCCGACGAGGAACCATGAGGTTGCAGGTTCAATCCCTGGCCTCACTCAGTGGGTTAAGGATCTGGCATTGCCGTGAGCTTTGGTGGAGGTCGCAGACACAACTCAGATCCTCCGTGGCTGTGGCTGTGCCATAGACCAGCCACTGTAGCTCCAATTAGACCCCCTGGGAACCTCCATATGTCCGGGGTGTGGCCCTAAAAAAAAAAAAAAGCAAAAATTAGGTTCTAGTCCATGGAGCTCCCAGACGAGGCTGATGCTGCTGTCCAGGGACCACACTCTTAGTAACCTGTTCTCATCCTCTAGACTCTGAGCCACACTGTTAGGTCACACCAGAGTTAATGTGTTTTTCTTCCTGTGCAGACACTGTGTGTTAATAGACGGGGCTTGTGACACAGGACATGGCCACCTGACCTCTGGAAGCTTCTTCAGGAAGTCGTCTCTGGCTTGCTTCTACCCTCAACTCCTGTGGGCGCAAAGTGGTTAGAAACATGGACCCTGCCGCTAGATGTTTTGGGTTTAAATCCTGACTCTGGGAGTTCCCATCGTGACGCAGTGATTAATGAATCCGACTAGGAGCCATGAGGTTGCAGGTTCAATCCCTGGCCTCGCTCGGTGGGTTAAGGATCCGGCGTTGCCATGAGCTGTGGTGAAGGTTGCAGATGCGGCTTGGATCCGGCGTTGCTGTGGCTCTGGCGTAGGCCGGCGGCGACAGCTCCAATTAGACCCCTAGCCTGGGAACCTCCATATGCCACTGGAGTGGCCCTAGAAGAGACAAAAAAAAAAAAAATCCTGACTTTGCCTGTGTGATCTTGGGCAAGTTACTAAACTTTTCTGAGCCTTGGTTTCATCATCTGTAATCTGGGGGTAATACCCATCTCACTGAGTGGGGGATTAAAGGAATGATTATTTATAAATCTCTCAGCATGAGTGCATTATACATATTCTCCCTTTTTCATTATTTCTGCCATCGTCGTCATCTCTTTCCTCCCTCCAGCCCCGGCTTACTCCTCTCTGGCCCCAGTGTCCAGCACAAAGAATTTTCTCAGAACTCCAGTGGGGCGCCCTGAGGCCGGGCAGAGCAGGGCTGCCTCTCCCAGGAAGCAGATTTATGGCCCAGAGGCCAGCGTTAGGGCTGAGGGATTCTGCTAGGATTACAGGCTCCTCCCAGCAGGACCGACCTTTTCTCATCTTATCTGGGAGCTGACAGAAAACAGAGGGTGACCCAGTTCCAGCCTCACCCGGCTCTGGGGGCCACGGCCAAAGCCTTTGTGTGCCTGACCTCTGCCCGTCTCCCAGGCTTTGCTCTGAGGGCAGCTGTCTCCCATACACCAAGCCTGGTGAGGCTGGGGGGCTCTGTGAGCGAGGGTGGGGTGTCCTTAAAGCTGTCAGGATGTGCTACCTGCCTAGGTCCGTTCATCTGCCCTGTCTTCTTGCCAATTGCTGGGGGCTGAAAGTGTCCAGGCCACACTCTGACAGAGCGCGGTTCTCTCTCCAGATCCTCCGCTAAAGAGAAAAACGCATTCACGTAAAACAAAGGCCCCGCTGCCCAGCATAAAATACGGCTTCCTAATCCCAAGGGTGGCCCAAGTACGCTGTTAAGATATTTAGAAGGCCCTTGAATTATTTCCACTTGAAAAATGTTTTTATGTCTCCCGTTCTGTTCACTTGATTGGCGAAGGTGTAATTGCTCTCTTGGCCCAGACTTTGCTTCCTCACCGATGGGGACCCTGATTTTGCATCTTGATATTAAGAACAGATACTGAGAGCTGAATGGGGCATTGTTTCCAGGCCAGATCAGTAGCTGCTGCCTGCCTTTAGCAAGCGAGCCGTCCAAGACTGGCAGCCTGGCCTAGACCATGCTGTGGCTTGCTTTGATTGCTTGGTTCCATCCAGCTCCAATAGAGAACGGATCACATTCGTCCAGGTTTGCATCTGCTCTCCCTCCCCACCCGTTTTCCACAGTTGCAGCTTTAAGGGGTGGGTTTGGGGGTTAGCAGCCTGCTTTGATTTCAATGGGATCAGGGGGCTGGGCGGGAGGGGCAGGGGTGCCCCTTGGCCATCCCTCCCCCCCCACTCCAGGTTGGACCTTTGAGCCAAAACAGAGCCTTGGAATAGAAGTATCTTCTGCTGATGTGTTCTCTTACTTGGATCGGTAAAGGTTTTAGAGACTTCTGTGGACAACCAGGAACACCCACTCTTTCCCCAGAAGGCAGAAATCACTTGAAATCTGGCTCTTTCACATTTTAGCCCGAGAGGTCTAAATATAGAACCACTGCATCTCATTTTAAAAGGGTTTAGGAACATGATCTACTGGTTACTTAAACACTCTGACTGCAGGTCTCCAGTCCCCCTCCCATGTGTCCCCCACCGCCTTCCTCCCTCTGCCCATCATGACATTTGGTCATAAACGCCAAGAACCCAAAGAGAAGCCTTGGAGCGGCAGGACCCAGCAAAAGAACAATGGCAGGATGTTGGCTTGCAGAGTGTCAGCATTTGCCAAATAAGTTTATCCTTTATTTATTATTTTCACTGTGGCTTAAAACATGCAGCTGTCAGAGCCAAGTCTCTAAACTGAAACGTATGGCAGGCCCGCCTCTGCTCACGACGAACTCAGAGATTTTTTCCCTTCGCTCCTCGCCAGTGACTGGGACCAAAGAGGGTATGTTTTGAATTTCCCGAGATCTACGGCTTTGGGCTCAGTTTTTGTACTTTTAAAAAGCCATCCATAACGGCCAGTTTGTAATAAGAAAAATTTATGAACTGACAGGCAAAATGTAATTACGGAGGGGATTCCTCACAAGAAAAAAGAGGTGATGTTAACAGACATCCCGACAATCTGTTTGCAGCATTTTCATTCATATAAATGATGAAGTGCTTCTGGGTGGAAGCAGCGTTCTCCAAAGGCTTCCCGGGAGCCTGGAAAAGTCGCTGCCAAAGGTTTCGCTAACGAAGGGCAATGAGTCTTTGCATGAACTCCTCCTTGTCATCCACGACGTGGAGTTTTTTCCGCAGTGTTCTTTTTCTGCCTGGGACTGTCACCCAGCAGCAGGTTCTACACTTCATCTTGTTGGTCCCTGTGGAGACCCAGCGTGCTTGGGAGCATGCTGGAACCCCCGGAGGTGCTGCAGGCATCTCAGAAGGACTTCCACACCTCACTCTCTCTGGTCACCTCCGTCTTTCCTTCACGGCTGCTGGAGAGGGACGTGGAACTTCCTGTCTCTAAAAGGTGCCCTTAGGGAGAACAGAGGCTCCTGGGCAAATAGCAGAAGTTGCCCTCAAAGCACCTGATCCTGATGAGGAGAGAGTTTAGGGCCTTTATGCGTCATAGGTCTTGGTGGATGCTTGAAAAATAATAATGAGGACATCTGACACCTACACGTCACTTTTAAATCGTCAAGGACTTCTAATACCGATGTCCATTTTGATCTTCATGGCGATCTGAGGGGATATTTATTATTATACCCATTTTACAGATGAGAGAATTTAGGTTCAGGGAAATTACTTGACTTGCCCACAGTCACACAGCTTATTAGGACTTGAACCAGCATTTGGACCGACCTTTCTCTATCTTATAAGCCTGTACTCTTTGGAACATTGCAAAAATAGGAAGGCCCATTCTTTTAGGAAAAACAAGGACCAGAATAGACATTCTTGTTAAAGAAACACAACTTAGTGACACTTTCTTTAAATGTGTTGAATTTCCAAGGGAGACCAAGGTTGCCAGAGATGAGAACTCTTTTACCGCTTTGCACCTGGAGGGTGTGATGCTTCCCCAAGGGCGCCCACATCTCAGCTTTCTGTCATTTGTAAATCACCACAATTCTGGGGGGAGGCAGGGAGAGGCCGCTGTCCCCATGTTGTGGAGGAGAATGAAGCTACGAAGCTGGGGGACGCGCCTGGGTCAGAGAGGGCACCCCTAGGAGACTCCTGTCACATCCCACAGCTCATTGACAAACAAGAGGCTCTTTTTATTGCTTTTCCCCAAAAAACCTCAGTGTGCTAGAAACCGATAGTGGATTTTGTAGTGATTTGCCTTTGTTTTTCTCTGTGCCGTACCTCTCAGTTGAATGTCGCATGATCACAAATAAGATCCGGGAGTCAGTTGAAGCAAAAGGAGCATCTTCCCCCAAAGAGCAGTAACTAGAAAGAGGGGCCAGTGCAGCCTCACCACTGCCCAGCCCCCAACCTGACACTTGGTCCCCGCCCTTAAGCCTCTGCAGCCTGGGCCACTCTGAGTCACCTAAGTAGACAGTGACGCTTCACAGAGATAGATTTTCAGTAACAAATGTGGGAACAGAAGAGGTTTGAGCTTCTAGCTACTGGAGGATCCAAATGCATAACACCTCTGTTTCTCAAGGCTGCAGGTACAGGCGTGTTTGGCTCTGTCCCCGCTTCCCAGGCACAGTAATGAGTGTGGCTTGAGACAGGTGTGGCTGCGGGAGAGGGTGGCAGGGTTACCTGGTCAGCTTTATCAGTTAGGAATCTGGTTTCTGGATCTCCATCTGTATCGTTTATTTATTTGTTGCTGTAACAAAGCTACAAACTGTAACTTAGTGGTTTTAAACATCCTTCTCTTGCTCCTGTGGCTATGGGGTATCTGAGTGTTGGCGATCTAGTCGGAGTTGGCTCCAGGGCTGTAGGTTGGGTTCAGGTCCGCCCCCTGTATCCTTCCTTCTGCCAGGGCCAGGGGACCATCTGGGGCTAGGGCCCTGGGGATGGCAGACTTGCAAAAGCCCAGCCAAATTGCTCAGCACGAACGCCTCTTCTTTTTTTATTTTTCAGCTCTTTAGGGCCACACTTGGGGAATATGGAAGTTCCCAGGCTAGGGGTTGTATCAGAGCTACAGCTGCCGGCCTACACCACAGCGACGACAATGCTGGATCCTCAACCCACTGAGCAAGGCCAGGGATCGAACCCACATCTTCATGGATACTAGTTGGATTCATTTCTTCTGTGCCACAATGGGAGCTCCCACAAAGGCCTCTACTTGTGTCTCATTTGCAAGCATTCCATTGGCCCAAGGCAGTCATGTGGCCAAGCCCATCCTCAGTGTACCGGGGACAGCTGCTCTGCCCACCCAGTAAACCCCAGGGGAGTGAGAATTTACTGGACTTCCAAACTATCCCACGGGCATCCCATTTCTTAATTGACTCAGAGGGAGAAAAGAGATGTGACTAATTATGGCAGAAATTCCTCTAAAACCCAACCCAGGAGACCCCGAGCCATGGGATCTGAGGGCAGAGAGGCCTCGGAGAAGGGAGATCAGGCAGGGCCGGCTGTCTCCTTGTGATGGTCAAGGGCTGGGGACCAGCAGGTCCTTGAGAGTAGCTTGAGGAGCATCAGGACAGGAGGGCAGGACAGAGACAGAAAACAGAAGCACCAGAGCTGGGAAGAACTAGGTTCAATTCCCTGCTTCTCTACTCACTGAGTATGCAACATCTTGCTCGAAACCTCCCTGGTCCCTCCATGCAGAGGGAGGAAGCAGAAAGCAAGGACTCTGAGTGCAGGACGTTGCTCTGAAGGGAAGGAGAGGGACAATCATATCTGAGAAGATTGGGTTTCTGGATAAGAAGGGGCACAAGGATACATGTGGTAGGGGAAGCTGGATGGGGTGGCTTTTATTTCAGCAAGTTGGAATCCCCCCTCTCCAATTCCTTCATTCCTTCCCATCTAGGTGACAAGACTGCACCACTGAGGCACAGGGGAAACGCTCTGCCCTCTTGGTGGGGTGGGGCTGAATTTATTAGGCGAGTACTATATTTCAGGCACCATGCTGGGCTCTGTAGCCACCACGGCAAGGTGGTTACTGCTCCATCTGACTCAAGGATTAGAAAACCGAGGCTCAGAGAAAGTAAATGGCTTCACGATGGCCATCTGCAGCCAGTAAGGGGCACAGCTGACCATGCTTGACCCCAGAGTCTCTCTGCTCTGTCACATCCCCAGGGACCAGGATGACAGTTTTCGAATAAGCCCTGACACTCTTGGAGGAATGTGGGAAACTAGGAGAGACGTGCTGGTAACAGCGTGTTAGGGTGTTTTCTAAAGACTAGAGATGGGATGGGATGGGTGAGGATGCGAGCAGAGGGCCCAGCCTGGGGGTCCTGG
Organism: Phacochoerus africanus; assembly: GCF_016906955.1. Classification (NCBI taxonomy): domain Eukaryota; kingdom Metazoa; phylum Chordata; class Mammalia; order Artiodactyla; family Suidae; genus Phacochoerus; species Phacochoerus africanus. Next base: position 44,626,914 of record NC_062547.1, read on the forward strand.
GTTAGATGCTGGAGCATGGGTGAGAGCCATGGCTGCAGGGCAGTTCTTCTCCTGGCCTGTCCAGAGGGGCAGAGGGGTCCAGAGGCGTTTTAAGTCTTGGGGAGCAGGGATGGCTGGCTCCAGGAGGATCACTACGAGTGCTTCACCACTGAGCTCCGCCAACTCCCACCACGAATGTCAAATGCACAAAGATAATGGGACCAAGGCCTGCCTGGAATCAAAAAGAAATCTGGAACAGATGTTAGGAAACCCTTTTTCAAAATACTTTGACTATGAGGATAAGCCTAGCAATTATTGGCAGAACTCTGGCCCATGTCAGAAACAATTAGCTGGCTGACCTGAGACTGAATGAGTCCCTAGCTTCCTTTACTTCCTTTCCAGCTCAAGCCAGACATGCCTCCAAGGCCTAGGCATGGCCATCCCAATGGGTGGATGGACCTCAGGCCTCTGATTCAGTCTGGACTTCAAGGCTCTCTGCTCTGCTCCTCCTGACCCACTGTCTTTCTCTCTTCCTGACCCTTTATTTCTAATTCCACAACCCCCTGCCCCAACTACTAATCATGTAAGCTTAACAGGTGCACAAATACACACACACACACACACACACGCACCAGACACATGCAAATTCCAACCTTGTCAACTGCCTCGGTTCAAACTGGCCATCATTTCCAACCATAAAGGGCCATCCGGAGATTTCTTTTTTTTTTTTTTTCCTTTTGAGGGCCGCCTCTGCAGCATACGGAGGTTCCCAGGCTAGGGGTCCAATCAGAGCTGTAGCTGCTGGCCACAGCCACAGCCACAGCAACACCAGATCAAACTGCGTCTGCAACCTACACCACAGCTCATGGCAACGCCAGATCCTTAACCCACTGAGCGAGGCCAGGGATTGAACCCAAAACATGGTTCCTAGTTGGATTCATTTCTGCTGTGCCACAATGGAAACTCCCATCCAGAGAGTTCAAATTCTCCGGTTCAATAAAGCCCCTCAAATAATATTTCTCTGGAATTTACTCTCAGTTACTGCAACTGAGTGAGGTTTCGGTTGGGGTCCTGTTCTGGAAGTTCCATGAGTGTTGGGTTAAAGAAGACCATTCCTTGAGTGCCTATTGTGTGCCAGACTCTGGACAAGCATATTCCAACTTTGCTCCAGGTCTCTCCAGCCTGTAGGCCTCAGTGGGGTTTCTGTGAAGTTGTAGCTCATGTTTCACTGGGTCCTGCCCCATCATCTTGCAGGAGTCCTGGTCCTGTGTGGAGGTCCTTGGGATGGTCACCCCGCCGATTCGGACCCCACCTGTGGGCTGTGATGACAACATGCAGCCTGTCCCCATCCACCCACCTGCCACCTCCTGTTCCCAGCAGTTCTTAGAGCTCTGATGTCAACGAGCAGGGCCAGGTCCCTAGTGCTCCTCAATCTGCCACCCTTCAGAGGCTGGAACGTGACTGGACTCCAGGTGGGAGGACTTCTCTCCTTCCTCTCTGGACCCACACTTGGGTCGTGGGGGTCTCTGTGTTGATCGTGGACTATGGTTCCTCAAGTCCCTCCGGACAGCCATTCCTCCCTCTTCTGCCACAGTCTTCTCTCCATGGGGCTCACACTAAAGTTTCTTTAGCTAGACTGGATGACCAAGATCCTCAGCTGGTATTACATTGTCACTCCCTTCCATGTTTTTGTCCCTTCCTTCCTCCTGCTTAACTTCTCTTTCTCTCCAAAGAAGACAGGGAGCCTGCGTTTCCTGCTCCATGCCTTTGGACACACAGAGAGGTGACTGGCATCCCAGGGGTACCCACCACTCGATCTCAGCAGAGGTTATACGGACTCCTCACCACAACCCTGTGAGGAGGCTAACCAGATACCTGCATGGTCCAAATTAGGAGGTGGAGGCTGAGAGTGATGGAAGAAAGATCTCTGGGCTCCAAGAGTCCTGGATTCTAGACCTGGTCTTGCCTTTGCTCCTAATGGGGCCTCAGGCAAATCTATTCTCCTCTGTGGTTTTCTGATCTCCTACCCAAGAACTGGAGCCAGCAGAATGGCTCTCCAAACTCTCTTTGTGCTCTAAAAACAGAGATGCTTAGTTCAAGAACAGGCTGCAAAGATCTTCTGGGCGGTCTCCTTATACACTCGCCACACATCTCTTTTTTTTTTTCTCTTTTTGCCTTTTCTAGGGCTGCACCCACGGCATGTGGAGGTTCCCAGGCTAGGGGTCGAATTGGAGCTGTAGCTGCCGGCCTACGCCAGAGCCACAGCAATGTGGTATCCGATCCGTGTCTGTGACCTACACCACAGCTCTCGGCAATGCCGGCTCCTTAACCCACTGAGCGAGGCCAGGGATCAAACCCGCAACCTCATGGTTCCTAGTCGGATTCATTTCTGCTGCACCATGACAGGAATGCCACACCACACATCTCTTAAAAATCCTCACCATGGATATTCAGTGCTTAAAGGACAAAGTCAACAACACAATGGCCAGTTTGAGAGCCTTGCTTCCCTCTGCATGAACCTCCACGTTCACTTGGCTTTATTTCATGGTCCCATGACCCCTGGGACCCGCTGCACCTCCTCTCCCACCATTCTCCCCTCACTCTGTCCTTCAGCCATTAACAGCCTCTTGATTCTTCACAGACCTGACACACCACAGCCCCAGGGCTCTTTCCTCTCCCTGAGACACTCTTCGTAGAGCCTGATCCTTCATCCTTCAGGTCTTTGCTCAAAAGTGACCTTCTCAGGGAGACCTTCCTGGCATACCCTCTTCCAAAGTAACCCCCCTACCCCACCACTCCTATCCCCTGTCCTGGCTTTATTCTGCCCACAGCACTCATTGCCATCTGACCTACTCTCTGTTTTCCTTATATTTGTGAAATGCATCGGCTGTCTCTGCACATTGGGTTGTAAGCTCCAGGAAAGCAAGAAATTTGATCACTTCTGTTTAGTTTTGTGCTCCTAGCAGCTAGAACTGGGGCAAAGACATTGCACAACTCTAGGGGGCACCCTTTACATAAAATATGATGTAGAGAAGGATGGGCTACAAGCACATCCATCCTAAGGACAGCAAGGTGAAACATCCAGACCTGTGGTCAAGGTTGCACAGCTCTTACAGTTCTAATTCAGCTTGGCTTTGCTCAAGCAACCCCTTTTGAAGAATTCTTAATAAATCATAAAGAGAAAAAAAATATGATGTGGAATATGATGTGGTGGCTCTACCTGAAACAGTGCTTGGCACAGGGTTGGCGCTTGAGACAATTTCATGGCGCGAAGAAGCTGTCTATTCTTGGCACAGCCAAATCTCTTGGAAGCAGAATGTATACCTGAGTTTTCTATTCAAAGGCAACAGAGGCACGAAGTAGGGTAATACGGGATCAAATATCTTTGTGGTCCAAATAGCAGGGCCCAAACATCCTGCTTTTGGTACATGGATATAAGACAAGGCAAGGTCTCTATGTCTTATATTCATAAGGTGCAGAGGAATAAGGATGGATACAAAACCAAAGAATAAATCTTACAAGCTAACAACTGAACTCAGTGCCCCAGGAGCAGAGAGGAAGATTCTACGATCCTTTTTTAAAGAAGTTAAAGAGAAGAACGTGGCCGTGTTCACCAGCCCAGCCTAATGGGGAATCACGTGATTTCACAAGGTGTTTCAAAGAAAAAGCTGAAATACATATTTTGGCCAGGGAAGGCTTTTTTGGTTAACTTTCCCCTCCATCCCCCTTGCCCTTTCCTGCATAGCCTGGTTAATCAAGATTGAACTGTTACTCCTCAAGGGTCTGAGAGAAGTGCCCTTGAGCTCACCGAACATTTGGCCTCAGGGGCAGAAAGACACTTACATGGCGTTGTGTCTTTTAGACACAACAGCCTCAGTCATCTTTCTTTGTCTCTTTTTTTTAAACTGAGTATCTATTAATACAGAACCTGGCTGGGTGCTGGCGCGCAGAGGCCCGGGCAGGAGAGGCTCTGCGTGCTGCTCTGAAAGCTTTTGAGGCCATTATCCCCTGAGCCACAGCAGGAGCCAAAGCGGGTATCATTAGAAGCCTCTAAAGGACGGGTCTGCATCCCACAGGAGACACAAAAAGGGGTTAATTACAAAAAGAAGCCGGCCAGACAAAGGACCAGGGACAAGAAATTGCCAAAGTAGAATAAAAGAAAAAAGTGAAGACCAGATCCCTTGGGACCAGATAGCAGTTCTCTAAACAATAAACACAGTGGGAAGTTTCTGGGCGTCTGGGTAATTGTGGGAGCCACGAGGGAAAGGAGCTTTTGGAATACCATTAAGATAGGACTCTTCAAACCATAGCTGGTCCTAAATCTGGCAGGGCCAGGTCTCGAAAGAAAGGGGTCCCCCTGGACTTTCAGGCAAGGCTTTTTCTGTATGCCCTGCAGGCCCCCCCTTATCTCTTTAGACATTTAAGGAAACAACTAGGAGATGCTCATCTTAGAAATCAGCCAACTGGAGTTCCCGTCGTGGTTCAGTGGTTAACAAATCTGACTAGGAACCGTGAGGGTGTGGGTTCGATCCCTGGCCTCGCTCAGTGGGTTAGGGATCTGGGGTTGCCGTGAGCTGTGGTGTAGGTCGCAGACGCAGCTCGGATCCCGTTTTGCTGTGGCTCTGGCGTAGGCCAGTGGCTACAGCTCCAATTAGACCCCTAGCCTGGGAACCTCCATGTGCCACGGGAGTAGCCCTAGAAAAGGCAAAAAGACAAAAAAAAAAGAAAAGAAATCAGCCAACTCAGTAAGAGTAATAAACTGCACGGCCTCTCCCAACTTGCTTATGGGAACACCAGTCATTGGCGCCTGTGTTAGCAACTACTTCATCAATATGATGAGGAAGGACCAACCAGAGAGCCCTGCAGAATGAGTTGGGCACCAGGACACCAGGTCAGCCCCAAATCATTACTGGTCCATGTACTGTAAGCCAATTGAAGCCAGAAGGAAGATTACAATCAAAAAAGACTTGGCCTTAAATCTCAGCCTTGCCACTTATTAGCTGTGAGAACCTGGGCAGTCATATCACTTCTCAGAGCCTCCACTTTCCTTTCAGTAAAATGGGAACGATGTTACCTGCCCCCAAAGGGCCAGTGGAACTATTTGATGAAGTGGTTCCAAGTCTAGGAATCCTTTCACTGCATCACAGCTGTCTTCACCTTCTCTTAGCAGCCCCATCAGACTCATTGTATTAAGGGAGTTCATTAAAAATGGCAATGATAGGAGATCTGACCATGGCTCAGTGGTTAGCGAACCTGACTAGCATCCATGAGGATGCGGGTTCGATCCCTGGCCTCGCTCAGTGGGTTAAGGATCTGGTGTTACTGTGAGCTGTGGTTTAGGTCACAGACGTGGCTCGGATCCCGAGTTGCTGTGGCTGTGGCATAGGCCGTTGGCTACAGCTCCAATTGGACCCCTAGCCTGGGAACCTCCATGTGCTGTGGGTGCAGCCCTAAAAAGACAAAAAAAAAAAAGACCAAAAAGAAAAAAATGGCAATGATAGAGTTTCCATCATGGCTCAGTGGTGATGCACCCAACCAGTATCCATGAGGATGCAAGTTTGATCCCTGGCCTCGCTCAGTGGGTTAAATAATCTTCCAGTGTTGCCGTGGGCTGTGGTGTAGGTCTCAGATTCAGCTTGGATCCCAAGTTGCTGTGGCTGTGGTGTAAGCCAGCAGCTAACCCCTAGCCTAGAAACTTCCATATGCTGCTGGTGCAGCCCTAAAAAGAAAAAAAAAATGGCAATGATGGTGGCCTCAATAAGGATGGTGATGACAAGGAGGGGAGTATGACCTCAAGCTTAGATCTAGCCCCCAAAAGAGAATATGGTACAACAGGGAACTTGACAATCAGGGTAGATGGAGACACTCTTCAGACACTATGGGTTATTAAACCTGAAAGTTCCAGCACAATCATCCTCACCCACGTGTCGGATGAAGGGGACTGTTCACATTCGCAGCAATTATTGGTTATATCGCTGGGTGCCTCTCTTTGATATATTTCAAGGATTAGCCAGATAATTTCGTGGTATATGCCATTTACCAGTACTCCTGGGAAATCTCAAATACCTTTTACCAGAAGTTATATTAGATTTAATATTTGATTAAGAGATTCATAGATATCTAACATGACACAGTGGTTTAAAGATAAGTCATGGGAACTCCGGGGTGACTTCCATCTGCAAAATTTCTTTGCAACCCATGGCATTTTATATTTCTTCCTTAAGGGCTTTTAAGCACATGAGACATTCTTTCTCCCACCCTGAGCATCTTTTGCAGGCTTTGAGTTTGCAAAGAGGCCAGGGAGCTGGTGTTAATTCTGCCTGAGGTCTGTCTCTCTGCTCTCAGCCAGCACCACCCTCCATAGCCATGAGGTCCTCTTGTGATGTCCTCCAGCTTCGCTCACTGCTTTCCCCCCCTCCCCCGTTTGGAGTTTAATAGGATATGCAGGCTTCTGATCTTTGCAGAAGGTTGTTGCCATCCCTAAGATCCCTAAGATGTCCTGGTTTGAAGGTGAAAAGCCCTACTTCCTCCAGGTAGTCTGTGTCTGGTGTGCTTTCTTCTTTCCAGATGCAGTGCCCTCTCCTCTGCAGCACGTTCTCCAGCTCAGGAACTTCCATCACAGCTCCTGATGATGGTTAGAGCTCTCTGGCCCCTCAAGCTGCAAACCCAAGCAAAGGAACGAGCCAGCCATTGCTCTCTTGATTGTTTGCCTCCCTTCTTTTAGGAGAGTCAAGTCCCACTCCCCGTGATTCTGATGAGGCTGATCAAGGGTGTCAACACTGAGAGCAGGAATCCCAGGCAGAGCACCTCAGACCCCTGGACACAATGTGTAGAGCTGGACGCACTCTTGCAGGGATTAATTTGTGATCATGAGCTGTGGTTATCGTGCCAGGCTGAACCCCTTGAAGTATGCCATCTTCCCACCCCTGCTACACTGAGAGGATGCTTTAGGTACAAAGGAACACAGTGGGGAGAGAGAGAGACCTCTGGTGATACTCTTAGAGCATCTGGATTCAACTGCATTTGACACAAAGCCACCCCTGGACTTTTCAGTTAGGTGAGTCTAAAACTTCCATCTCTTCTTGGGCTCGTTTGACTTAAGTTGCTGCTTTTGCAAGCCAGAGTCTTGACGAGCCCATCCAGTCCAGCCAGTGGAAGCTGTGGCTGTGTTTGACTTTGGCCATCACCAAATAGCCTCACTTTTTTCTGACTCCACCTTCAGCCAAGGTCATGCAGATTCCTTCCTTTATGACATCCCAACAATTGCTGTCCCCTTGTTTCATATTGCTCACTTGCAAGCCAGCCTCCAGTCTGGAGGTTGCACCCTCTCCTGCTCCCCATGCCCCATCTCTGAGCTCTGCTCCATTAGCTGTCATGTGCAGAGGGGTGTCCCCATGCCATCTCCAAGGTCCTCCTCAAGCCCAAAGAGAGTCCCTTTGGCTTAGGTGGTGTCTCTGCATGCCTCATGGGAGACACAGGCACAGGCTCCAAGAAAGCTTGCGCATGCAACGTGGGACGGACCACCTTCATTCAATCCAATTTAACTGTAAGAATAACAGCACTGAAAAACAATCTTTAGCAATCAATGCTGTGATGAATTATGCAGCAAATCATAAGCATCACCCCCAAATATTATGTCTACAGGAAATGGCCTTATGCAGCTAATTGTTAACTGGGAAACTCTTTCATTAATTCAAATGGGTCAACATTTTAAATGATACTGTCATATAAATGCAGCGTGAAGGTTTACGTGCAGATCACTCTAAGGTATCCCTCTTTTTTTTTTTTTTTGGTGAAGCCGACTAATGCTGCATTATGTTTTATTGTGCAATAAAATTATGTGCTAAAATTATGCTCATAAATGTACGCAAATGTAAACCAAGCTATTAGTTATGTTTTCACAGATAAAAGTCATTAGCATAGCTATCAAACTCTTCTTCCATCTGAATAACAGAATTATGTCTGGAGTCTCTGGCTGGCTTGCTGGGGTTCAGTCTCAGGGGGAACAAGTGTAAATCTTGCTGCCTGTTGGTTATGTGGGAGTAAGTATCCTGACCTGACTTCCACCCGCCGAGGCCGACTTTGTACGGTGCCCACTAGGGTCACTAGCTGAGGAAGGACCCTTTCAGCATCTCTCAGCATCTCACATCCCTGGGAAGTCATTCTTAACACTTCCCACCTACCTCCTGCTAATTAGACTTATTGAAAAACAATTGCAGATCTTTTGAGATTTCAGGAGGCTGACAGCATCTTTTAGCAACAGTCACAGGGAAACAAAGTTTCATGTATAATGCATGAGCTACGTGGTCATCCTGGTGGGAAATTATCTCCTGACAGACTTGGCGGTGGTGGTGTCCTGTCAGAATGGCCTACAGTGTATAATTAAAACCTGAACAGAACAAATTAATGCTGATTACTTTATAAACAATTTGAAAGCTTGAATTCTGTTCCCTGTCTTGCAGGAAGAAAACAGCTATTTCAGAAATGTGTAGATGGCCCCCCCTCCCTTCCTCTCACTAATAGTCCTGCTAATAAAGGACCCTTGAATAGACATTACCGTTAATATTCTTTGTCCTCCAATTTGCTTTCGTGAAGCTCTACTACATGAAGTCAGAGACGCCAAACCAAAAATTTGGCAGGTGCTAAATTTCCATGCTGAAAATAACTGCCCGTCTCCTGTAAATGCACGTTTGTCTGTCTGTCTGGGCTGATAAAAGCACTCAAAGAATAGGAGCACTGTCAGGGCCCTTCCAGGTGAGCTGGACAGACCCCTTATTTGAGGAACAAGGTCACAGAGACCAATGAAGGGAAGTGGCCTGGGGTCAAGCCGAGCTGTGATGAGATCACTGGATGGCCAACCCAGAGCTCCTCAAGCTCCCTCCATCTTTGCAGGAATCATTGCACTAGTTTTCTAAACAGTTTGTCTCATGGCCTCCAACTCTGATCCCTTCAAATGAGTTCTCCACACCTCAGCCAGAGCCGGCTTTAGAAACAGAAAATGCATCATTCTACCTCCAGCACAAAATAGTTGGTTCCACAAATCTCTGTTTAGCTCTTACCACTTGCCAGGCGCAGTGCCAGGGGAGAGTGTCTGTCAGTGAATAAATCAGATGTGGTGCACATCTTCATGGGGCTTATAGGTGGGTGGACAGTGCAGGTGACAGTCCCCGCTGTACTTTTTTCTTTTTTTCTTTTTTTTTTTAGTCTTTTTATGAGCCACACCTATGGCATATGGAAGTTCCAAGGCTAAGGGTTGAATTAGAGTTGCAGCTGCCGACCTACCCTACAGCCACAGCAAAAACACAGATTCAAGCCGCATCTGAGACCTACACGGAAGCTCCTGGCAATGCCAGATCTTTTAACCCACTGAACGAGGCCAGGGACCGAACCCACATCCTCATGGATCCTAGTCAGGCTCATAACCCACTGAGTCACACCGGGAACTGCCCCCTGCTGTACTTGGGTCAAAGTCCAAGCTCCTGAACATAGTTTAACAGGCTTGCCAAACCTTGGGCTCTGTCTCTGTCTCCAGCAATCCCTCCTACAATAGACCAGTTTAGAAAAACAAGAAAATAGGTCTCAGCTGGTTTTCTCCATTGCAAAAACTGTGAAATTGAACTTCATGCCCTTCTGTCCTGTCTGTCCCACAAGAAGCCAGAGTTAGAATTCTCTTTTCATTGAGAGAAGTAATATTGTGCAGCTTCATTCCCCCCACCAATCCCGACGCTGAGGCATATTTCCATAGAGGAGGGTGGTGTGATTGGGTCAGAGAAGCACAGAACTAAAGAAAAAAAGAAAGAAAGAAAGAAAAGAAAAGGCATTCACATCATGGCTCAGCAGAAATGAATCTGACTAGTATCCATGAGGATGTAGATTTGATCCCTGGCCTCGCTCAGTGGGTTAAGGATCCAGTCTTGCTGTGAGCTGTGGTGTAGGTCGCAGACTTGGCTCAGATCCTACCTTGCTGTGGCTGCAGCTCTGATTTGACCCCCAGCCTGGGAAATTCCATATGCTGCCTGTGCAGACTTAAAAAGACAAAAAGACAAAAAAAAAAAAAAAAACCAGAGAGAGAGAAGCACAGGACTGAACCAGCTATGAGTTCAAATTCTAGCTCAGCCTCTTAGTAGTCACCTATGCTTGGACATGTTACTTTTTGTCTATAAGCCTTTGTCTTTTCATATGTAAAGTAGGGCTAGTATTACCTATGTCTTTTGGCAGAAGCTCTCAGACTTTAACATGCATCAGAATCACCATAGCTTGTTAAACCACAAATTGCTAGACCCCATCACCATCTGATTCAGTGGGTCTATGGCGGGGTCAAAGACTTCTCATTTCTAACAAGTTCCCTTGTGCTGATGCTGTTGCATTAGGAATCAACCATACTTTGAGAACCAACCATTATCTTACAGTGTTTGTGAGTTTTCCACCTTGGTTTCTTTCATTGAGGTGTAACAGTGCATATATCTTGTGTACAACTTGATGAATTTTTATATATGTATATGCCCTTATGACCACCACTCATCCCAAGTGAGATACAGACTATATCCAACACTCCAGAGGGATTCCTTGTGTCCCTTTCAAAGAGAATTTCTATTCCAAATTGAATCACCATCTATTGATTTTGCTCGTCCTTGAGTTTCTATAAATAGAATCACTTTTTGTGTCTGGCTTCTTTTGGTCAATATTATGTCTGTGAGAATCACCCATGTCATATCTAGTGGTGGTTTGTCCTTTTTCACTGTTATGTAGTATCCCATTATATAAATATGCCGTAATTTATATTTCCATTTTACTGCTGATGGACATTTGGATTGCTTCCGGTTTAGGGCTAACACAAGTAGAGGTACTATGACCATTCTTGTACCTCTCTTTTGGAGGACTGAGATCTCATTTCTATTAGCTGTAAACCCAAGTGTGTAATTGCTAGTCATAGAGAATGCATTCCATTAGCTTTGGTCAATTCTACCAGTTTTACAAAATGATTGTAACAACGTACACCCCATCAGTGATGTGTGGGTGTTCCAGTTGCCCCCCATCCTTACCAACACCTGGCATTGTTCATCTTTTTTATTTTAACCATTTTGGTAGGAGTTTTTGTGAGTTTTTAAGTGTGTGTGAACTTTCCTGGCTCATAGTTGGTGATTAAAATTGTTAGTTAAGTTTGGAGTTCCCATGGTGGCTCAGCAGTAATGAACCCAATTAGTATCCAAAAGGATATGGATTCGATCCCTGGCCTCGCTTAGTGGATTAAGGATCCAGTGCTGCTGTGAGCTGTGGTGTAGTTCGAAGACTTGGCTCAGACCCCACATTGCTATGGTTGTGGTGTAGGTCAGCGGCTAGAACTCCGATTCGACCCCTAACCTAGGAACTTCCTTGTGCCATGGGTGCGGCCCTAAAAAAAAGGAAAGTTAATTTTGTTTTGTCTTTTCTCTCCATACATATCTGAGAGGGGACTATTTTTAAGCTAAAGCAAGGAATCATAAATGGTGATATAGGAAGTATATTAAGTTCTGGGAGAGGGTTTGGTAGGATGGAGGAGAGGGGAAATACCATTTGATATCTTCAAATCAGGCCACTTTGTTCATGCTTTTGTCTTTCACTGTGGAAGAGAAGTGGCATGCATAACAGAACTCACCTACTCACTCTCCCACTGGAGGAAGAAGACAGAGTCTAAAGCATATGGTTGGTCTTTGGTTCCTGGTAGGGCTGGGTGCAGAGTGGCCACTTCTGGGGTAATGACTAGCCTCACTCCCTACCACTCAGTCAAGCCCCTGCCTCCTGCTCCATTTCCTAGGATCTCCAATTTTTCTGCTCATAGGTAAGCCAGGGTGAGTGAAGGAAGCTGAGATGCCTGAAAAAGGAGCCTGTGAGGTGCCTGGGATTGGGACAAGAGCCTGTCTGGTTGAGGAGACCCTGAAGGACAGGGGCACAGGGAAGCGGAGTGCCAGAGGGAACTGATTGAAGAATCTAGGTTCCAATCCAACCTGGTTGCCAGCTCAGGGAATAATTTTGGACAAGTCTTCATATTTCTATGACCACTTGCTTTTTCTTTTTCTTTTTTGTCTTCTTAGGGCCGCACCCATGGCATATGGAGGTTCCTGGGCTAGGGGCCGAATTGGAGCCATAGCTGCCGGCCTACACCACAGCCACAGCAATGCCAGATCCGAGCCACGTGTGCAACCTACACCAGAGCTCACGGCAATGCCAGATCCTTAACCCCCTGAGCAAGGCCAGGGATCGAACCTGCATCCTCATGGATGCTAGTCAGATTCACTTCCACTTATCCACGACTGGGAACTCCTCTACTTTCACTTTCTCATCTATAAAATGAGAACGAATTTTCTTGCTTTCTTCCAGGTAATTCTGATAACCAAATAACATGAAAAATCTTTTCGTGGCAAAACCATGCAAGTAAAAACAATTAACTGTATTTGGATAAATGCTTATAGCCTGGGTATCTGATCCATTTTTCTCCCAGCTTTTTGCGGCAAGGCTGTGCTAAGAAGCCAACTAGTGCCTGCAATTCTTTTTTTTTTTTTATAATTTTTTTTATTTTCCCACTGTACAGCAAGGGGGTCAGGTTATCCTTACATGTATACATTACAGTTACATTTTTCCCCCCACCCTTTCTTCTGTTGCAACACGAGTATCTAGACAAAGTTCTCAATGCTATTCAGCAGGATCTCCTTGTAAATCTATTCTAAGTTGTGTCTGATAAGCCCAAGCTCCCGATCCCTCCCACTCCCTCCCCCTCCCATCAGGCAGCCACAAGTCTCTTCTCCAAGTCCATGATTTTCTTTTCTGAGGAGATGTTCATTTGTGCTGGATATTAGATTCCAGTTATAAGTGATATCATATGGTATTTGTCTTTCTGGCTCATTTCACTCAGTATGAGATTCTCTAGCTCCATCCATGTTGCTGCAAATGGCATTATGTCATTCTTTTTTATGGCTGAGTAGTATTCCATTGTGTATATATACCACCTCTTCCGAATCCAATCATCTGTCGATGGACATTTGGGTTGTTTCCATGTCTTGGCTATTGTGAATAGTGCTGCAATGAACATGCGGGTGCATGTGTCTCTTTTAAGTAGAGTTTTGTCCGGATAGATGCCCAAGAGTGGGATTGCGGGGTCATATGGAAGTTCTATGTATAGATTTCTAAGGTATCTCCAAACTGTTCTCCATAGTGGCTGTACCAGTTTACATTCCTACCAACAGTGCAGGAGGGTTCCCCCTGCAATTCTTTATTTCTCCCCCCACCCCACTTTATGTATCTTAGTTATTAACTCCTTATATGATTTGCAAATATTTTCTCCCATTCAGTCATTGTCTTTTTATTTTATTGATGATTTCCTGTGCTATATAGAAGCTTCCAGTTTGATGTAGTCCACTAGCTTATTTTTGCTTTTGTTAACTTTGCATTTGGTGTAAAAACAAAACAAAACAAAAAACCATTGCCAAGACCAATGTCAAGGAGATTACCCTCTATGTTTTCTTCTAGGAGTTTTATAGTTTCAGATCTTACGTTCAAGGCTTCCCATTTTGAGTTGATTTTTGTGTATCATGTGAAATGGTGGTTCAATTTCACTCTTTTGCATGTGGCTGCCCAGTTCTCCCATTACTATTTATTGAAGAGATTGTCTTTTCCCCAGTGTATGTTCTTGGCTCCTTCGTTGTAAATGAATTGACCATATATATATTTGAGGATTCATTTCTGGGCTCTTGATTCTGCCCCATTGGCCCAAATGCCTATTTTTATGCCAATACCATCCTGTTTTGATTACCATAGATTTGTTGCATAGTTTAAAACTAGAACATTTTTTTTCAGTGTTTTATTCTCTTGACTTGCAGTATGTACACTTCAGTAAGTACAGGCAGTGTCTGTGGGAAATGGTCCACTTGCAGACAGCCACCTTCAATTCTGCAGAGTTCAATGGCAGCCAGGTCTGGTCTACCATGGCCAAAGAAGTCCCTGACCTACACTTGGCTCAGGGGGAATTTTCCTTTTTGCTCATGCTTTGGTAAGAGGCTGGGGACTGGTGAAGGGAAGCCTTGGTTCTTGTAGTGTTTCCTGACTGGTGATCTCTGGACCTTATAGAATCTAGGAGGAAAAGTCTATTTGCCCCTTAACAGGTAGTACCCAACTAGGCATGGAAGAACTTGAAGGCCAGAGGCATTGTGAATGCCTCAGATACTCATGAATGCCCATGAATCCTGGGATTAGAATAATGTTGGCTCTTCAGATTCCAAGAACAAATCTGTGCAGCCGGATTGAAAAGAATAAGGCTGACTCACACAATATTTCTGGATGTGCATTGTGAAACTCTAAGGTGTGTCATTCACTATAGACTTGTATATTTATTCTACTTTTCTGATAGATGGCAGGTAGCAACATACCTCAATGAAGGAGTGCCTTTTTCTAACTTGCACAAAGCAGCCCAGAGGCTGGTGATGGTACTAATCAGATGTTGACTTCTTCTCCCACTCCCAGCTCTTGAATCCACTTCCCACCTTTCCTCTAGTCTGATGTGTGGTTGTTCTTCTCCTTAAGGTGATGCTGATTCTGGTGGACCAGACAAGGTTGGCTGGGCCCAGATGCTCCTTGGCCAGAGGCAACCTTAGCCTGAGTGAAGGTCCCAATGACAGGGTTTTCTATAATCAGCTCCTCCATGAAGGACTATGGAGTAAATGCCAGACTCCAGCACCAGCTTACCCCAGCAACTTCCCAGGAAGAGGAATACCTCTCTCTATGCTTCTAGAAATGTAAAGTGAGATGGTCATCCCTCTGCTTGGAGCCAGATACCCTTCCTCTCTTGGACTTTATCCAGCTATGCAGAAAGAGCCCTGGCCAGCAAACTGGAAACTAGGTTATAATCCCTCCCAATTCTCACGCATGGACAATGCACCTCCTAGCTCTAGGACTCAGCCTTTACATATGGACATGATGACAGGGTAAAGTATATAATCTCAAATCACTTCTCTCTGTATTCAATTATATCCCAGATGTACTGTGCATGTTTCTCCCTCCAGGTCTCAATTTCTTTTCTTGCGCTATGTGTTCAAAGTCCACTGCTGGCCTGGTTCCCCCTCTTGGAAGCTTTTCTACCCCTGCTATGACTCTTATTCACTTCTGGCTTCATGCTAATGTCTAAGGTGGGGGTAGGGATTGGGGGCTGTTTGCAGCCCAAAGAGCCTCTTCTCAGGTCGTTTCTTCTGCAAATTTAATTTAGGCTGTCAAGTTTTACATTTCTTGGCACTGAATCTTTACTAGCATTTTAAGAGAAATCTTCAGATTATTTCATTCTTTTTTTTTCTTTTAGAATATCCGCTCTTCAGCACACCAGCAATATTTAAGTGCCATGATTGTGTAGTTAACAGAGAAGTGTGTATGCAGTAGAGTGCTTCCATAGGAGGAAGCTACAGAAGAAGCTGGAAGGGTATCTGTTCTCTGTCTTAGCAATGAGCAAGTGGAGAGATACACACACTCAGCCCGGGAATGGAGATTAGACATCAGGAATACTTTATTGAGAGCAAAGAATGCAGATTGGCAAAGTCTGTCTGCATGAATGCCAGTTCCCTTCCTTAGAGGCACTGTGCTCACTATGTGAATCCAGAGATGAGCAAGACTCAGAGTCACTGCTCTCATGGAACTTAAGTGGAGGTTAAGAATGATGTAAACAAACAGTTATATGTTTATAACTGGGGTTGCAAACATCTTTATAAGCAAGAGTCAAAATTTCAAAGCCATAGAAGAAAAGACCGTTAAACTTGAAGACATCAAGAGTTTGTAATTTTTGCATATAAACATATGTTTATAACTGGGGTTGCAAACATCTTTATAAGCAAGAGTCAAAATTTCAAAGCCATAGAAGAAAAGACCGTTAAACTTGAAGACATCAAGAGTTCGTAATTTTTGCATAATAAAAGATAACATAAGCAAATATAAGAAAAAGATTGATAGAAAATATCTGCAATGTATATAACATGCAAAAGAGATTTAACCATGTTGTATAGAATGCCTACAAATAAAAAAAATAGAAAAATAGACAAAGGATATGTATTAGTTACCTACTGCTACGTAACAAATTGCCCTCATGTTTAGTGACCTAAGACATTTATGATCTCACAGTGTGTGTAGGTCTGGAACCCAGATATGGCTTAGTCGGGTCTTCCTGCTTGAGGTCTCATGCAAAACTGTACTCAAAATCAATTCAGGCTTGACTGGGGAAGGACCTGCTTCCAATCTCACTCACATGGCTGCTGATGGGATGCTGTTCCTGGCAGGATGTTGGATTGAGAACCTCAGTTCCTCTCTGGCTGTTGGCTGGAAGTCACACTCAGTTCCTTGCATGTGGGATTTCCCATAGGACAGCTTGACATATGGCAGCTTGATTCATCAGACTGAAGAAAAGCCAGAAAAAGAGAAGGAGAGCTGACAAGATGAAAGTCACAGTTTTTTTGTAACCTAAGCTTGGAAGTGGAAAGCTACAAACTATCATCTGTGCCCTATTCTTTCTTTCTTTATTTTTTTGGCTGTGCCTGTAGCACATTGAAGTTCCTGGGCCAGGGATTGAACCTGAGCCAGAGCAGCAAGCAACCCAAGCCACTGCAGTCACAACACTGGAGCCTTAACTCCCTGTGCCACAAGAAAACCCTCATCTGTGCCCTAGTCTATTCATTAGAAGCCAGCCACTTGTTCCAGCCTATCCTCAAAGGAAGGGGATTATACAGGGCTTGGATACCAAGGGATGAGGGCCACTGAGGGCCAGCAGTTAGAGGTCTTACTACCACAGAGTACCAATGGGCATTCCATAAATGAAGAATGATCTATAAATTATGAGAAGATACTCAGCTTCATTGATAATGAGGAAAATGCAAATTAAAATAATAAAGAGAAATCATGTTTTATCCATCGTATCAGGGAAAATTAAATACAGATAACATCGAGTTTTGGGAAATAAACATTGTCACACATTATTGGTAGAGGAACAAGTTGATAAGGAACATTAAATTACAAGTAACTTTTTACCCAGCAAGGGAACTTCTAAGGATCTGCTGCAGAAAATTGCAGGTGCACAAAGGTGCACGTTCAAGAACACACATTGAGGGAGTTCCTGTCATGGTGCAGTGGTTAACGAATCCGACTAGGAACCATGAGGTTGCGGGTTCCATCCCTGGCCTTGCTCATTGGGTTAAGGATCTGGCCTTGCCGTGAGCTGTGGTGTAGTTTGCAGATGCAGCTTGGATCCCACGTTGCTATGGCTCTGGTGTAGGCCGGCAGCTACAGCTCTGATTAGACCCCTAGCCTGGGAATCTCCATATGCCACAGGTGCGGCCCTAAAAAAGACAAGGAAAAAAAAAAAAAAACACATTGAGGAGTTCCCATTGTGGCGCGGTAGAAACGAATCTGACTAGGAACCATGAGGTTGCGGGTTTGATCCCAGGCCTCGCTCAGTGGGTTAAGGATCCGGCATTCCCATGAGCTGTGGTGTAGGTCTCAGTCATGACTCAGATTCTGCATTGCTGTGGCTGTGGTGTAGGCTGGCAGCTGTACCTCTGATTGGATCCCTAGCCCGGGAATCTCCATATGCCGTAGGTGCAGCCCTAAAAAGCAAAAGAATGTATATTTAGTGTCTGTGATAGTGAAAAATTGGAAACCTCAGCCACAAATGGGTAAGCAAGAGACCTCTAATCCATGGAATTTAAGCCAGAGCTAAAAAGAATGAGGTAGATGGAAAGATCATCAAAACATTTCTAAGTGAAAAAAGCCAACTACAGAATAATTCATGTAATGACATGTAAAAACAAAAGCACACGGCAAAACCAAACCAATATTTTTCTCTATGCACATGTGTGTTATGTAGAGCCACACTGAGAGTAAAGAAGGACACAGACCAAAGTGACGATAGTGGTTAAAATATTGGAATATTTCCATACTAGTTAGTAAACACCCATCCAAGCCCTATAACTCGACACCTTTGCTTCTCCTTGGACCCTCTCCTCCCCAGGCGTCAGCAGAAAAGGGGGACCGTCTGGCACATGGGGGCACCAGCACCTTTCTTGATAGGCTAGCATCTGTTCTGATTTTTCCCTTTCCTTGTTTTCATATTTTCTTTTCTGATTATTTTCAAATCCTCACCAACATTATGCTAACTGCTTAGTCCTTCTTGGTCTTACTAAGTGTGGAAAAGTTACAATAGAGTCAAAGTCTATACTTGGGGCAAAGGGTGGTGGGGAGAACGCGGCTGCAGCAGCAGGAGGCGGGAGCAGAGGAATGGCCGGGGTGGGGGGGGGGACCCCCACCCCCACCAGAGGCCCTTCAGGAATACTTGGGTTTGGGCACCGGCTGGAAGGAAAGGCTTCCTGGAGTTACCCACGAATGGGGCTTGAACTCTGGAGTTGGGAGTTGTTTCTGTTTTGCGGAGCTAATTGGTCACCTCCTCCCCGCTCTGGATTCTGAGAAATTAACATAAAGATCAAGGTCCCAGGTCAGTGGTCCTGCTGACAAGACACCTGGCAGCGAATGAGAGTCCTGTTCTGCACTTTAGTCTTCCCATCAGCTGCCTGCGGGGAGAACTGGGTCTGCAAGTCACACTAAGTTGCTTGCATGGAAGATCGCAGCGCCCTCACCTGACAGTAGGAGGAATCGACAGCCCTAACCTGCAAAGGCATCCATCACCTCCTCCTATTGCAAAAGGATGGACCAACTGAGAACACTTTCCCACCAGCTCACCCATCAGACAAACCATCTGTTCCAGGAGGGAGCATAGCAGACAGGGAAGCAAAGGGCAAAAGATTTCTAACACCTTGGGGGAGAGAGAGAGAGAATGGTTTTCTTGTACATATTAAGATGAACATGATCCTAGAAGGGAGGAGAACCCAGAGGCTATACTTACAATGGCAAGTTATGAGTGGTTGCTCTGGGTTGGGTTAAAAGCTCTCACACAGGAATTATTCTGGATCTGCTACTTACTAGCCATGTGGCTTTGGGCATGCTACTTAGCATCTCTGGGACTCAATTTTCTCATCTGTAAAATAGGGATTGAGAATAACATCAACTTCATTTTTTGGTTGGATTGCATCTGTGTAGTTACAGGGATTAAATAAGTTAATATGTGGAACGCTCTGAGTGTGAACTCATTGCTTTCACTCTTAGGAATGTGCATGTGCTCAACACAGCTCCTGGCACATAGCTGGCAGGTGGTAAATGGTGGTTGGATCCATTGTTTTATCTTTGGGATAAAAATCATCACTAGGAGTTCCTGCAGCGGCTCAGCAGTAATGAACCTGACTAGTAACCATGAAGATGCAGGTTTGATTCCTGGCTTTGCTCAGTGGGTTAAGGACCCAGCATTGTGGTGAGCTGTGGTGTGGGTTGCTGACACAGCTTGGATCTGGCATTGCTGTGGCTGTGGCATAGGCTGGTGGCTATGACTCCAATTCAACCCCTAGCCTGGAAATTTTCATGTGCCTTGAGTGCAGCCCTAAAACACAAATTAAAAAAAAAAAGAAAGAAAGAAAAAAAAGAAAAGAAAATCATCACTAGGTATCCTGACAATGGGAAGAGCCCTGGTTCTGGGCAGGGTCCACATTTCAGAGAAAATATAATAGATTGTTCCAATAATAGCACTTAGAGAGAAATTCTTTTCCCAAGCAGGGCTAGTGATTTACTCTCCAGTTGTGAGTATAGATGGTTACTAATGTAGTGTATGTGACCCAGCTCTTCTAAACTTTTAGTGTGTCTGGGTTTTAGCAATCCCTGGCCTCTCCTAAATGTCTGGGAAGGGGGCCTGTCTCTCCTGCCCGCCCCCCACCGCCCCAGCTCCTCTCTGCAGCCCTCTAATGAAATGGCAGCCCCTGGGTGGAAACCGTGAGCTCTCAGAGCCCTCGCCAATGAAAGGCTGGACTCTGCTTGCCTGTTTCCTTACGGAGTGGAGGACGAGGCAAGAGGCCAAGGTGATTTCCTCTCTTTTACTGCATCATAAAAAAGCATCTCATTCTGCACGCGACACCTCGTGGACGCTCATGCCCAGGCCGTGATTAGCAGATAATCTCATAAAGGCCTGTGGTCCAGCTGCCAAGACCCACCTGTTGGAGAAAGTGAAGGCCTATGACAGAGACCCCTTCCCACGGCCTCGAAGGCTTGTTCTGTTGAAGTCAGTCCTTTTCCATATGGGGGTAATCCGAGCCCTCCTGCTCTCTGCTGGCTTGGCTCCCTGGCTGCCATTTTACCTTCTCAAAGAGAAGGCTACCCCCCCCCGCCCCCAACCACCCAGACACTACCAAAAAAAAAAAAAAAAAAAGACTTCATTCTCTGACTGCATCACAGAAGTATTGAGCTGAGAACTTTGGAAACTCTCCAGTAGTAAAACACTTTCATGTACTTATGGGGAACACGAGGCTCAGAGACATTGAGTGACTTCCCCAGGGTTACACCACAGAGGAAGGCAGAAGAAGAGTCAGAATCCAGATCTCCTGACACTCATCTGAAGGATCCAATATCTGCACTTCCACCAACCATCAATCAGGCCTCTTTCTTGGCTGAATATTTGTTGTGTCCGAGCCACCCAAGAAATATCTTCTGAGAAGGGCCATGAGTCCCTAGGTTGGCCCTGGCACCATCGCAGGTATTGCCAGAGCTGTCACCTGCCTGTTAAACTCAGCAGGGGCACCCAGGAGGGGCCAAGAGGATTCATGGCTGTTGCTGGCAGCAGAGCCCTCAGAGGGAGCTTGACAAGCAGCCAACTTGTAATCACTAGGAGACCTAGATGGAGTTGAGGCCACTGGGTACCACCTCTATGGGTGACCAGCACAAGCCACTCCTCTTCCAACCTGGAGAGAGCACAGGGAAACAGTGTGGGCTTGGGCATGGGACAGGCCATTTTCTATCTGTGTAACATTAGGCTATACAATTCTTTTTGAACTACATTTAAACATAAGAGTGAGTATATACACAATGGAATACTACTCAGCCATAAAAAAGAACAAAATAATGCTATTTGCAGCAACATGGATGCAAATAGAGATGCTCATACTAAGTGAAGTAAAGCAGAAAGAGAAAGACAGATACCATATGATATCGCTTATAAGTGGGGTCTAAAATATGGCACAAATGATCCTATCTTCAAAATAGAAACAGATCATGGATATGGAGAGCAGCCTTGTGATTGCCAAGGGGGAGGGGGAGGAAGTGGGAAGGATGGGGAGTTTGGGGATGGAAGATGCAAATTATTACATTTAGAATGGATAAGCAATGAGGTCCTCTTGTAAAGTACAGGGAACCATATCCAAACTTTTGGGGCAGAACATGATAGAAGATAGTATGAGAAAAAGAATATATATATATATATTATTCATACATACATATATATATATACACACACGTATGTATGTGTGTATGACTGGGTCCCTATAATGTACAGCAGAAATTGACGCAACACTGTAAATCAACTATACTCATAAAAAAATAAAAGAGTAAGAGTAAAAATTGTTGGGATCATAGGCTGTTGTGAGGATTGAAAGGGATTCTTCATAGATGCACCCAGCCTGGAACCTGGCTCATGGGAAGCACACGATACACAGTTATCACCACTATTACTATCCCTCCTCCTTGTACATTAGCAGACAAAACACAGCCTATCTAAACTTCAAATTTTTCATCTAAAATAGTGAGATTATTCCTAACCATAGGCTGAACAAAAAGTTGGTGGAAAAGCATCCAGTGAGATCTCCAGTCAGCATTGGTTCCTTTCTTCCATTTGGCAAGCAGGGCTCCTGGCAGAGGAAAGAAATGCAAGTCAGCTGATCTGTTATTTCCACCATGGTGCCAAACATCTATATTTATATCTGTCTCTATCTCTATAGCTATTTCTATATGATGTATACATTTCCAGTCTTTTCTCTTTTCTTCTTACAGCCACACCTGCAGCATACGGGAATTCCCAGGTTAGGGGCTGAATCAGAGTTGCAGCTGCAGCCTCCACCACAGTCACAGCAACACTGGAGCTGAGCTTCATCTGCAATCTGTGCCTGCAGCTTGTGGCAATGGCAGATCCTCAACCCAGTGAGCAAGGCCAGGGATCAAACCCACACCCTCACAGAGACAGCGTCGAGTCCTTAACATGCTAAGCCACGACTCCCAGCCTCTTCTCTTTTTAAAACAAACAAACAAAAAAAGGCAAACCATTCAATTGTCTTTGAAAAAAATGTAAGCTTATTATAAATAGCAGAATAGAGAAAAGTTTAAAAATAAAACTAGTAAACTAACCGCACATACTACTGCTCAGAAATAACCCTTACTGAGAATAAATAAACATCATCACTGTTATCTTTGCATTTGCATTCATAGATAGAAAAATAGATAATTTAAGAACACTTTAGTGAAATGGGATAATTTGAAATACTGTTTTAAAATCTGAAGTACTACCTTTAACTTTCCTGGAATTTAATGGAAGAAAATATGCCAGAGTAAAACTACAGATTATTGAATATGTGCTTCTTCAGTATAGGATAGTATTTCATGAAAAATCCTTTTAAGATTGATCAAAGTGATTATGGAATACATCAAGAGGTATCATTTCTTTTTAAATTCTGTGTTTCAATTTCAGCATCAATTGTGTTTGGGCTGTGAAAGATTAGGATGTTAATACTCTCATTTCTCTTCCCGCTCCTCTCCCCACACTGTTTGAATTTTGTTAGTTATATGATCAGGTCTACATTGTTCAGACTTACAGCTCCAGCTGTCAGCACCGTAACTAGAATAGGTCCCCTATGTCATGCAACTCTTCAATCCCAGCTCCCCTGACTGACTTACCTTCTATGGGGCGGGGTGGGGGTAGATAATAGACAGCAAAAGTGTAAAACATACGGTGTGATAGGAAACGATGTGTGCTATCGAATAAAAGCAACAAGTAAAGCAGAGGAAAGGAGATGCAGAATGTTCAGTTGGGGTGGGCACAACCTGCCAGATTAAGCAAGGCAGGCAGGGCAGGCTTCACGGAGAGATATTGCTTAATGTTAGTAAACATATCGAAAATAGATTTATTGCCTACCACTCCTGCTCTTTCATGATGTTTCAATTCCTAAGTTTACCCCCCCACCCCTTCTTTATTTCTTATTTGGCAGGATGTCATTTTCTCACCGTTTTGTTCAAGAAGGACTCGTGGGTGCTGTATTTCTGGGCTTCGCGGGTTTGAGAAAGTCTGTTGCTTTTATATTTAACAACATTCTTGTGTGGCTGCAACATCCTGGGGTGCACTTGCTCTCTCTTAGAATGTTGTGAACACTGTCTTTTGACATTAAATGTTGCTGTGGAGAAGGCCGAGCTGAGCTTGATTTTAACCCCTTGCAATGATCTGCTTTTCCTAACTCAGTGTTTGAAGTGTCCTTATTTAAGTAGCATAGATCGGTCTTGAACTGTCGGTATTAAATTTTCTAGGAACATGGCATGTCTTTCACTTTGCCTATTCTGCTTTTTCTTTATTTAGATAATTTTTAAAAATGTTGCCTTTGGGTTGGATATTTCTTATTTTTTATGTATTAGGCTTTTAAGAAATCTATTAGCTTCTCTGTACTTGTTTCAAATATCTTTGTTTTAATCTGCATTTGCTGAGACTATCTCAAAGTCTCCTCCATAAAAAATAAATAAATAATTTATTTTCAGTGAAATATACCTGTCCCTTGTTCTAATTTTTGTATTAGCTCTATAATGATATGCTCTGGGTCAATTTATTTCCTTAGATCCTCAATCTCCCTTTTTGTTTTTAATCCCATTATCTTGTCTTTCAGCCCTTCTGCTCCTGAATTTATATTCTTATTAAG
Source organism: Phacochoerus africanus (assembly GCF_016906955.1). Classification (NCBI taxonomy): domain Eukaryota; kingdom Metazoa; phylum Chordata; class Mammalia; order Artiodactyla; family Suidae; genus Phacochoerus; species Phacochoerus africanus. The sequence goes on from NC_062547.1 coordinate 44,650,715, forward strand.
ATGTCCTGTAGCATGAAAGAACTATGAAGAATTTCCTTTCGTTTCTCTGTTACTTTTTCTCCTAGGTTGTTTCTCTCTCTCTCTCCTCTTTCCTTCCTTTCTTCCTTCTTTCTCTCCTTCCACCTCCTGACTCTATTTCTTTCATCGTATGTATGCATAGTTCTTTCATGAACAAGAAGTACTTTTATGATACTGTTTCAACTCCCTGACGTAACATTGGTAGAGCTCATTATAAAGTGTCTGATTCCATTCCTCTGTCTTAGAAAGCATCATCTAGGCAGTCCATTTGAAACTAAGTGTGTTGCCAAAGACTCTGGAAAAGTCTTAAGGCCTCTATCTTGAACCATTTCCCATGCAGCATGGTGAACTGAGGCAGAGTTAGATCTAGGACTCCAGGGGACATGCTGATTGGCTGGAGTGTTGGGACAGGACCAATGGGGGAAATGCTAGGATAACACCACAGGAACCTGAGGAAACTGACACGGGGGAGCCAGGACTCCAATTCTTAGTATCCAAACTGAAAATTTAGGATTAGAATCCACAGTGGCTGAGAGATAGAGATAAACTGGTGTTTGGTCCAGGCTTTGCAATTTACTGAATTTATAATCTTGATCCTCTGAATTCTCATCTGTACTACCAGGAAGTGGACGGTGATCGCTTCTTCATAGAATTGTTGGGAGGAATAGATGAGGTAAGGAAAGCAACAATGACCTCAGTGCTGACAGCTTTAATAAATGCTAGCTAGCATTTTTTATTATTGTAATTCATGCTATACAAAGTTCTCATAGGCATTGAAATAACAGAACGTATAATCAGAAGGTAGCACAGAGCAGCAGAAATAGGTATTAAAAGTGACATAGAGTTATTTTGGTGCCAGCCACAGTATTTAAGACTGTTGGGTAATCATTCACAGTAGGACCCCAGACTGTGGCTAGGAGTCCATGGAGCTCAAACATTCACCTCCACCATGCTGGCATGATGTCGGGGGAAAGGGGACGCCTATGAGAGCCAGATAAGGTGTCTGGCCTGGGTCTAGTGGTTTTTCAAAATGTGGTCTCTGGACCAGTGGCCTCATCACCTAGGAATCTGTTAGAAATACAGATTCTAAGGCCCCATTTCATACCTACAGAGCCAGAAACTCAGAAATGGAGAGACCAGGAAATTTTGTGCTTTAACGCCATTCCAGGTGGTTCGGGTGTCCTTTTAAATTGGAGAAACATTCTGTGTCCTATTGGGCTAGTGTTTGTTTGGGGGAACTGAGTGGCCAGAAGGGAAGGCAGTAACCCTCAATACACTGGCCAACACCTGGAAACTTGAAGTATGATATGGCTCTGGAGGCAGAATTAGTGCTTTCTAATAGTCAAAAACATTTTATTTTATTTTATTAATTTATTTATTTCTTTGTCTTTTAGGGCCACACTGGCAGCATATGGGGTTCCCAGGCTAGGGGTCCAGTCAGAGCTGTAGCCACTAGCCTACACCAGAGCTACAGCATCTGAGCCGCATCTGCAACCTATACCACAGCTCATGGCAATGCCAGATCCTTAACCCACTGAGTGAGGCCAGGGATCAAACCCTCATCCTCATGGATGCTACTCAGGTTCGTTAACCACTGAGCCACAATGGGAACTCCTCAAAAATATTTTAATAGGCATACAATGAAGCTGGATATTTATTCTTCTAAATATATATCTCCTTTGTGTAGTCTACATAGATGAAGATACTACTTTGCCTACCTTTTTTCAGTAAACTATAGTTTTGATTATAACATGACAAAATATAGAAAAACACTTGACTCCCATAGTTAAGGTAAAAATCTGGAGCTTACCACGAAACCAGGGTATCATATGCCATCCGGTGGTAACATACCCCACTGATGGGCTTCAATAGCAACAATCACAAGGATCTCAAAGATGTCAGAGACACAGGAATTGGGGGCCATCTTGGAGCTGAAGAAATTAGAGGAAAGTTTCCCTTCATGTCAGGTCACTGTGGTTCCTGCTCAGAGAAGTGATGTGGGGTGGAGAAAAACATGGAAGTTAGACTCAGACACAATTGGATTAGATCAACCTTTGCAAAGCTACTTAATATCTCTGAACCTCATGTTTCTCACTTCAAAGTGCAGATGATAGTATAATAATGCTTCCATCTCCAGATTATGGTGAGGGTCAGATGAGGGAACTGGTTGAAAACAGCTGGATGTGTTTGGAAAACTGTTAAGAGCTGCCCAGATGTGAACTGTTTATTATTTAGGTTTGAAACTTGGTCTTTGATTGTGGAATGTAATGTCCTCTGTTGGAGGAATTCTAGATATTGGCAAGCAGGTGGAGAAGGTATTTGATGTTTGGGTTTGTCCTGAAAATTGTTTTTGAAAAGGACCCAGGGAAGGGAGTTTCTGCCCTGCAATTACCCCAACTCTAAATTAGGAAGGAAGGATGCATGACCAACTCTATGCTCCACCAAGGTGATGGGTAAGAAGACCAAGAATCCTGGCCATGAGCCACCCTGCTGCCTCTTGTCCTGTGTTGTCTCAACTTGGGGAAAAGAAGGATGGGAAGAAAGGGAGGAGAATGGATGGAAGTTTACAGAGATAAAGGTGGTAATGAGGAAAAGAGGGAAAGAGAGAGGGCAGGAAGGGAGTTAGTAGCAGAGAGGCTCAGAAAGAAGAAAGAGAACTTGGAAGAAACCAGATTAAAAGAAGGCTCAGATCAAGGGAAGAGGGAAGAAAATATGCCATAGTGCTGTTGCCCTAGTCAGTTCTAAGGCTTTCCAACTGGCAGCACTTTCTGTGAGTCCACTTTTGCAACTGAAACTCTTTTTTCTTCAGGGACCTTGTGCTTTTGTACCCATGAAATGTTTGGCTCCAATGTGCTCAGTGAAAGAGAAGAGTCATACATTGCTGGAAAAAGAGACCAGATGTCTTTGAAATCATCTAAATTGTCTCTATTTTTAAAAAAAGTTACTCTTTCCATTGCTGCCAGATCTGAAAGTCCAATTTGCCAGGATAATATATCCGGTGTGGATAAAGATTTCCAAACTTGAAGTGTTTGTTGCTTAGCAACTCAGAGGCACGTAGGGCCCACTTGGGCTTGGCCTTTGAACCTTTTCTGGGATCAAGCTTCCCCAGTGGTGGGGGACAGGCTTGGAAGGAAGGAGGGCTCCCTCAGGCCCTGGGCACACTGCCCCTCCCCTTCTAGACTTCTTCCCAGGTACTTGAAGCTAATAAAACATAAGCAGAGGAAGAAAGGGAAGCAAGGAGAAAAGCAGAGAGAAAGGGAGAAAGGGAACAACCTAAAGACAAAAATCCCAGGGATGAAAGGAGTTGAAAAGAAAAACCAATTGTGTCTGTGACCTGATCCTTGGCCTACTGCACACCTCCAGATAACTACTTCTCAAGTAGTGTGGAACAAGAAGATTTTTATTCTTTCACAAAGTCTTTTTTAATATTAACTTTTTTAAAAACTATGCACATTATTTTTATTGCTATTTTTTCCCATTCTTGTTTAGGAAAAATGATTTAGGTCACTACATGTTGGATTGAGGGTTCCTTTACTTAGTGACCGAGAACTCAATCAAAAGTTTGAGGCCTCAATTTCCAAGGAAGACTTGTCTATCCACTAGCCTATGTCATGCTGGGGGCTGGGAAAGGAGGGGTGAACACTGTAGATGTTCCCCCTAATACTACTCTTTCTTCTCTTGGGAATTAGTCTTATGGTTGGTCCAGTTCCCATCTTCCTGCACATATACAGTTCTTACACTGACAAAAATGTGACTGTGGTCCCGACCTAAGCAAGCATGCCCAACCCTACCTTCCTGCCATAGTTTTTGGTTCAGGGTTGGGCCTGTGTGCCCATTCTGGCTATTGAGCTACAAGAAGAGGAATTTGCTAGGGGTTCCTAGGATTTCTCTCCCTCTTGCATCTGGAGAAATTTCTGGGTGTGTTCCTTTTTTTGTTCTCTCTGGATACTTTGCAGTCATTTTGGGGACTATGAGAGGGAGATAGACTTGGTGTGAAGCTGAATCTATGAAGCACAGGGTGAAGACAGAAGAAGAAAACACATTCTTGATGACATGGTTAGGCCACTGAATCAAACTGCTCCTGAAGCCCAGGTTTTCTGGAATCTCCACTTACATAAGTCAATAATTTTCTTTTATTGTTTAAGCCAATTCGCATTAGGCTTTCTGTTACTTAGAACCAAACATTCCCTTTTGATATGGTAACGTTTATTGAGCACCTACTCTATGCCAGACACTCCATGAAATGTTTTTTGTGTGTTAGTCTCACCTAATTCCCAACCTGGCAGAGAAAGCTTAATGTCTCCCTTTTTTAACTGAGGAGACTCCAGTTTTCATACTGAAGTGGTCTGCAGCAGAGCTGGAGCTTTAACCAGCAGTCTGACTGCAGAGCTCAGCCCACCCCCAGGCTCAGATGCTCAGCTGGCAGCAGAGGACACCTGCTCTGAGCAGAGATGGGAAGGAAAGCTGAGGGGAGGGGAAGTCTGAGCGGATAGGATGGTCAAAGGCCAAGGCGAGGGCCTTAAGCAGAACCTGCAGTGAGTTCAGATGATCTGGCTTGTTCAGGGTCCTCATGTGGCACCAATTCTCTGACACCATGCCACCCCCCTCCTCTCTCCAGGCCACAGCTTGCTTTAAATGCCGGCTCCCTGGACACAGTGAGGAACAACAACTTAATGACAACCACTCATCTCTGTAAACATATGCAAAGGCTTGTGAAATTTCATGTTACTTAACTCATGTTTCCTAATTTGATGTCTTCCTTTCAATCTGCCTCTTCTAAGTCACGACAAATCAGCAAACCCCTGGAATGACAAGACTACTGGACATGACAATACTAGTTAATGTCATGGAATATTTTCTCTGTGCCAGGCACTCCTCCAAGTGCCTTCCATATGCAGCATGCATGTCACCAGGCAGTGCATTGTCCACCCACCTCTATTGCACATGTGGACATGGAGGCCCAGAGCGGGTAAATAGCTTGGCCAAGGTCACACAGCTGTATGCTCTGCTCTCACCCATTATGCTATATTGCCTTTTCATATAAACGGAATGAACAAAACCTCCTGCCAAGGTTCTTGGCAAATGGGATGTGATAGATCTAGTAATAAATTGGGCAGGCCCAACTCTCAGTACCAGAATAACACCATTTGGTACAGAAATGAACTGAGTTGTGGCTTTAAAGTTGTGAGACTGATTTTTTAAAAACACAGTACATCTTCAAAATTCATATTATTGCCACACTTTAAAAGCTGTCCTCCACCCCATACCCTCACTACAGAAAAGTCTATATAAAAATCTTTGAAAAAGAAAAACGAGAAGAGACTAGCACTGCCAGACCTTAAATATACTACAGATCAGTAATAATCAAAGCTGTATGGTCTGTGAATGAAAGTAAACAAGAACATAAACAAGGAAAGTAAACAAGAGGAAAATAACAGAAAATTCCTCAATACTATTATTTGGTATATGATAGAAGTAATATTTCACATGCAGAGGGCTGGCAAAATGTGGCATCTAGACACATATTAATTTTGATTCTTTCCTCCTACCATATATCACAACAGAAAATAACAGAAAATTCCTCAATACCATTATTTCGTATATGATAGAAGTAATATTTCATATGAGGAAGGCTGGAAAATGTGGCATCTAGAAATGTATTAATTTTGATTCTTTCCTCCTACCATATATCACATTAAATTCTGGATAGGTTACAAAACTACATATAAAAACTACAGCTACAAAATATCTCAGGGAAAATTTAGGATATCATTAGAGAAGACTTTCCTCAATATTGCATCAACAGCAGAAACCATAAGCAAATTTATAGATTTCACAATATGAAATAAATATTTCTGTAGAGCAAACATAACATCGAATATATAAAAGACAAATGGTATATAAAGATATATACCAATGGTATAGCCTTGGTATATAAAGAACTCATAAAATCAATAAGCTAAAATGGTGAACATAGTAATATAAAAAAGTCAGGCCACATTCATAAATTGTTAATAGAAGTATAAATGTACACATGATGAAGTACAATGTGACAAAATACTTCAAAGACCTTAAACATCTGACCCAGCAATTCCACTTCTAGGAATTTATCTTAACACTGGACAAATATGCAAAGGCATTTGTGCAAAGGATGATCATCCCAATGTTTTCATGATAATTTAAAAAATTGAAATTAAATTAGTTGTCTGAAGAGAGAGTAGGTTAAATAAATGATAGTATCTCTCCAATCAAAGAACATTTAGGGGAGTTCCCATCGTGCCTCAGCAGTTAACAAACCTGCCTAGCATCCATGAGGACACAAGTTCAATCCCTGGTCTTGCTCAGTGGATTTAGATCTGGCGTTGCCATGAACTGTGGTGTAGGTCACAGACCTGGCTCGGATCTGGCATTGCTGAGGCTGTGGCATACATAGGCCAGTGGCTACAGCTCCAATTGGAGACCTAGCCTGGGAACCTCCATATGCTGCAGGCGTGGCCCTAAGAAGACCGGAAAAAAAAAAAAAAAGGAACATTTAATAGTAGTTAATAAGGATAGTAGAGATGTATATTTGCTGACATCAAAACATGTCCTTGATCTGCTGTTAAGTGGAAAAAGGAAGTCACAAGTATGTTTCAAAATATGATTATATTTGTGTATAGATGTAATCCTCTTCCTCTAAATGTAGAAACGCCTGGCAAGCTAGTCACCTAAAAGTAAATATACGTGGAGTGTGTATGCATGTATTTCTATGTTTTCCAATATTTTCTAAGATAAATACTCATTTCTATGCCATAAAATTAAATGCATTGAAAATTATTGTGTGTGTGTCAAATACTACATGATACAAAGAAAACAAAAACTGAAGATATGCATACAGATAACAACATTTCCCCCTTTTTCTGGCCTGACTGACTTTGGAATTGGCCCATTGGGTGGCAAGGAAGAGCACGGGCTTGGAAACCCCACTGATCTGGGTTGACAGCTCAGTTGTTACATGCCAGTTGTGAGATTATAGGCATGCCTCTTAGCCTCCCTGAGACTCAGTGTTCTCACCTGCAAAATGAGAATGATATTTATCTTGCGTGATTATTATGTGGAATTTATTAAAATGATAAAACCTCTAGTTCAGTGACTGGCACGTAGAAGAGTCTTAATAAATTGTGACAAATATTATCTTCCTTTCGTATTCAGCTCGAATGCCTCTCTGAATGTCTTCACCAGACAGTTTGTTCTTTACCGTTTTCTTGTAACTCTTTATGGACACTGGCTATTGCTGAATCTGCTTTGACTCATTAGAAGTCAGGGACCAGGTGAGCTTACCTCTGGGTTCAAAGGACCTAGATCAGTGCTTGTGCTAGGCACGTAGCAGAGCACATGGAATAATTGTGGCATGAATAAAAGAATAAATACATAACAAGTATTATCAGGGGCAGAAAAGTTATAAGTTAACATTTTCCTAAGGGAATAACTTTGGAGGCTTACACTCACTAGTATGCAACTATGGTGCATTTTGTTTGTTTGTTTTTTGTCTTTTTAGGGCCACACCCATGGCTTATGGAGATTCCCAGGCTATGGGTCCAATCGGAGCTGTAGCCGCCGGCCTATACCACAGCCATAGCAATTTCGGATCTGAGCCACTGAGGAGGCCAAGAATTGAAACTGTGTCCTCATGGCTGTTAGATCCATTTCGGCTGAGCCATGATGGGAACTCCTCTATAGTGCATTTTTTAAAAAACTTCACAAACATTATTTTGGAATCTCATTTCATAAAGAAATTGGATTGTGTTATAAGATTTCATTAAGAAATAGGATTATGCTATAAATATGATATAATATATAACAATAGCAATGACAAATATTTATTTAACACTTAACTGTGTGCCTGGCAATATGCTAGGCATGATGTATAATATTTGTATCATATATATATTTATATAATATATGCAACTTATATAGTATATATTATATGTTCCTTTTGAAAGACAAACAATGAGGAAACTGATGATTTGAGAGTATAAGCCACTTGCCTCCAGTATCTAGAAGTGACAGAACCAGCATTTGAATCCAGGTCTTTCTGGCTGATTCACAACTCTGTGCGCTAAATCATGGCTGTCTCCAGATGACATTTTAAAGGCTTTTTTGAGAAGAATGACGAAGGCTCTGTAGCATCTGGCCCCGTGGGCCTCAGCAAGACTCTGGAGAAGCCTACGGTGGTGGAAGATGAGGAAGAAGGAGGTTATGCTAAGAGGAGAAAGGAGGATAAGAAGGATGGAAGGTAGCAGGTGGGAGATGACAGAGAGAAACAAGACAGGGTGCTAGACTCATGGGGATAAAAACCTCACTGACTGCTGTGGATGGCCATGTTAGGAGGCAGGATTTTTACTCTTTGGGCAAAATTGTGCAGCAGGTGATACTGCATAATCGAGGCAGAGATGAAAGATATGTAAATATATTTCGTTTAGCCTTACAGTTTTAAAGAAATCAACCTTTATTGGAAGAGGTATACTGATTGCTGTGTTGAAATAAAGCAAATTGACTGTCCAGGAAAATCTTGGCAAGAGGAAAAGGTCTTTTACCTCTTAGTCTCCACAAGCCCTAACCTTCCCCCCACCCCACAAGCCTTTTTGGTGTTCTATTTCTGCTAATCCTTGCTAAGAAGCAACTGGTGAGCAAGAGGTTAGCTGATGGGGTCTCAAGGTGTGACCTTTCCCAGGGGCATTTGCATGTTAATAGAGGATCCTGGGAACCTAGGAACAGCCTCCAGGTCTCAAATGAAAGAAGTCCTGAAGGTGGATGAGAGGGGTGCTTGGCCCCCCGGGGCCCTGCTGTGTAGGCCACGTTGAGTCAGCCTCTGTGGATGGCCGCTGCTCTGGGCTTCCCTCCAGCTGCTTTTACAAAGAAATGGTTTGGAGAAGAACAAAGCGATTGTGTTTATTCCCGCACAAGTGCTCCATTGCCAGGGCTGTGTGCTCAGTGCCTAGCTCAGAGAATTTGGACCCAGTAGGCTTTGCTTAATGGCAATTCATTGAATGAATGAAGAAACCCTCCCCCTCCTCTCATAGCAACACGTGTGCGCATGCACACGCGCACACACACACCTTTAGCCCTATTGCCCATGAGCCCCTTTAGCCCAAGAGCCTAACCCAAGACCTGGGTAACTTCTTTCTAGTGATAGGAACATCGCCAAGAAGAAATTTCTTCCGCTTGCATTTTATGAGCGTCCCTCTTTACATCTAGAAAACCTCAAAGCTTGTGCTGAATTGCATGACCTCGCTGACCATGTTTCATGTTCCTCGTTGAACTGTGGTTAAATTTCCTTCTGAACTACGGCCCAACTGCAGAAAAGGAAATTCCTCCATGGACGCAGTCTCATGTACACGCACACCTCAGGGTCCAGCGGAGGGAAAGGGGCGGGGGGAGGATGGGCAGAGAGTAGTGAGGACAAGACTACTTTTCTGTTTGGCTGAATTCATCAAAAATGTCCAAACCCCATACCGAACATTCATCACTAATTAAATCCTAGCACCATAATTCAGAAAAAACAATTACAGCATTTAGAATTTTTAAAGGAACTATTATTGCTGCCTTGGCCCTTTTAAAAATTATGCTCCCCAAAGGACAAAATGTGATCCATTAATATGTATGTATTATTACTTTTTTTGTAAGGGGAAGATTGCTGATGCCTGTGAATATGGAAGCATTTATCCGTTGCTGACAGCCGCTTCGTTGACTTGCAGTTTTAAGTGCAGTATTTTCTAGAATCTAAAAGGCTATAACATTAATTACCTTTTTGCTTTTAGCTGGTGGCCTGTGAGTTTCTGTGCCATGTTCTCGTCTCTTACCTTGCCCCACGGTTAACTGGAGCTTACCTTGCCCACACGGCTATCGAGCATAAGGGTTGGTCAGAGCCAGGAAGAGTCAAAACCATTATTGGGAAAGATCATACCATCATTCAGTCCATGGAGGACAATTGCTCCCATTTACCTTTGATGCCCAAAATGAGCCCTTGGTTCTCATTTTTCAGTGGAGCTCCCTCCACCCTCCACGTTAGTCCCTGAGCAAAAGGCGTTCTGAAATTCCTGAGTCAGATCTGAGTTTCTTCCCTGAGGAGTGTGCCCAGCTAAACTGGGATCGGCTACTTTTTCCTCTTTCATTTTACTCTTCTTTGTCTTGATAATGTGACCGAGTTACTCAGAGGTGAGTTAACTGAGTCTGGCACCATGGACCATTGTTAGGATGAACTGTGTGTTTGCGCGCATGCACGGGGGTGCATGCACGTGTGTATGCATGTGTGCATGTACATAGATACAAAAGCACGACTCAGAATTTTCATTTAGCTCGCTGATCAGTCTATTGTCACATGCATTTGGCATTCATTATCCATGAGCCCCCGGCGCCTCTGGTCCTGTGCCCTGGCTAACAGTGATTTGGTTTATAGAGATCATATGGCAGGGAAACAGACCTTGAAAGACAGAGCTCTGAGAAGCCATTTGATGAATTTCCTTATGATTTGAGTCTGGGTTTATTCTTCCCTGTGGCGGGGCAGACACCCCAGAGCACACACAGCCGGCCTGGGAGCCGGGAGAGGAGTGGAGGCTATGACAATAAGCACAGTGTTTTTTTGCTTCACACGTCTCGGGTTGCATTTCCTATCTGGGAAAAAAAGAAAAGGGAGTCTTGTAAAGGATCCAGAATCTGGGCAGGAAACCACACAGAGTGAAGGTTGCCATTGTCATTAGCAATTAATGTAACCACCAGGGCTGGAAGGAGGAAGCCCTGCCAAGGCAGCAGGCTCAAGGAGGAGGGAGAGGCTGTGGGGGGAGGGGACTGCTCACCCCCATTCACCAGCCCAGCTTGCCTGGAGGACTGAGCGGGACATCTCCCCAGACACTCCCGAGAGACCCCTTGGTACTCAGGGAGGTTTATTTTAAAGCAAGATGCCCAGGACTTGATAAGTTCTCAAATGTCTCTGTCACCCATTTTCACTCTCCGTGGCTCCATGTCTGATTCCTTAGTCCCCTTGATAAGTGAATTTTTCTCTGCCTAAGTGAGTCTTTTGAGACTCATTTCGTCAACAGTATTGACTGAGGGCCTTCTATGTGCCAAGTACTTGGGATGTCGGGCAAGATGCTGGTGCTAATCTAGAGCATGTGTTGAGCGTCTGAGTACCAGGCCTGGTGCGATGTCTGTTCTGCTGATTATCTCATTTAGGCATCACTACAACTCTGCAAGCTTGGTTTATTTTCACCCCATTTTACAGACCACATAGCTGAGGCTCAGGGAGGTTAATTAACTTGCTCCAGGTCGTCAAACCAATACATGAGCCTGCTGGGATTAGAGCCCTGGCAGATTTGTTTTTTTTCAGACCTATGCTCCTAGACCTTGTTTTATGCCCTCAAGGAGCCCCCAGTCAGGGGAGGTCCAACAAGCCAATGAGCGATGAAACAAGGTGTTATGGATGATGATGGAGGTAAGCTTGGGGTCTCTGGGAGCCTAGAGAAGAGATACGCAGTCTAGCCTGAGGCGGGGGTGGGGTGGGGAGGAGCATTCAGGGAAGGCTGCCTGGAGGAGGTGAGTTTGACATTTCTCTTGTCCCCTCTTGTGTCCCAGTGGTGTCTTGGCTGCACTAGCCAGTCTGGAAGGAAATATTAATATATCGGTATGTCTGCACCGCTCACTCATACATGTTGGCGCGTTCTGCAGATCTGTCCAGTCACCAAAAAATGCCTGCTTTTCATGTCCTGCTCAGTGAAGCCCCAACCAGGCTGATAAGAGCAGGGGTTGCCACATTTCTTCTACACTTGAGATGGATTCGATGGCTCTCCTATGCCTCCTTCCCCCTCCCAGCTTTGTCCCTCTTCCTCTTCATCCGTCCCCTTTCTGCCCCCGCCCTCTTCTCTTTCTTTCTGGTAGTTTAAAAAATGCCACTTTTCATTAATGTGACCAAAATGTCATCAAGTAGTTTAATGCTCTTTAATGTCCTTGTATCGTTTACGTTTTGCGAACAGTGTGGAAATGAATCCCATCTGTGGGTTCAAGAACATCAAAAAAGTTGGACAGGCTATTTAGACGTGCTCCTTCACATTGCATTAGCGTGTACAATGTCAGGGGGCCGAGCCAAGCACGGCCTGTCCAGGCCTCAGCCCGCCCCCTCCCCAGCCTGGGAGGGACAGAACACTTACCTCGGGGAACTCAGAGTCAGTCCTGGGGATGGGGTCTGGAAGGCTGCCCGGAGGCCCCAGGAAAAGTGTGAAGGCGAAATAAAAAATGAGAAATGATTCAGGAAAATCTCTCTCTTCCTTTCTGGTGCCAAGATGCCCCAACAATAGCTTTTTCATCACTTGGGTGAGAGGCTGGTTATAATGCTGTCTGACTCCTTCAAAAGTAATTAGCTAGTCTCTCTCTCTCTTTCTCTTTCTCCCTCCTCCCCCTGCCATACCCCAGTTCCCCAGGGAAGGAAGCTCTGGGGCCAACATTCAGCTGACAGTTTGTAAGGAGGTGGCTATAAACCAAAAATGACTGCAGAGCATCAAGTTCGGGGCCAGCAGAACGCATAACGGGGATGCTCTCTGGGACCAAGAGAAAGTCTCAAAAGCCCTATCAGTGGGGTGCTGATTTAGGGATGACAGGTTTGCTGTGGCATTCCCATCCCATCCCAGGAAAGGGAGAAGCTAGAATCACCTTGCTTGAATTCTGGCTCCTCTACTTTCTAGAAATACAATCATAAGCAAGTGAGCCCTTGTGTCTCAGTTTCCTTACCTGCAAAACGAGGATAATAATTATATCAACCTAATTAAATGAGCTAATGAATGTAAAGCACACAGACTAGCGTCTGGCCATGGTAAGTCCTCGGGAAAGGTTAACGATCAGCTATTATTAGTACTGCTTTGTTGCCCTGCTCTTGATACCTCCTCCCACCTACAATGTGGCCCTTCAGCTGCACTTCCAGGTGGAGGCAGCCCTCCTCCCGAGCCAGCTGAGCTCTCAGCCTGAGTGGGTGCCCTCCCCTCCCCTGCAACAGTAGTGGCGAGGCGGAGGGACCGGAGACCTTGACTCCAAAATTTTCTGGCTTTTTTCCAGCTCTGTGGAAACCCCTCACACTAATGCAATCCTTGGAAAGAAAGATGTAGCTTTTCATTTCAAAAAAAAAAAAAAAATCCAAAAAACCCCCAAACAAAAGCGTCTATTCTTTCCCAGCCATGGAGAACAGCAAGAGTGGATTTTTAACTGTTAATCATTACAGCTGAATGAATAATAATCCACCTCTCTTCGTCAGGAGCCAGTATTGTAAACCCCTCCTTATTTTGCTCATATGAATATCTAATTCTAAATATAAACATAAGCAAATACTTTCTGATCGTTATTTCACAATTTTCAAGACAAGTTCATTCTGTTTTAAATTCTAAGGCAAACACATGCCCCTAATGCAATTCCCAGAAGGGCAATTTGCTTCTAAGTTCTTTATAGGAGGTGCTTTATAAGGAGTGCATCTGTCAACCTGTTGGTCCTCTATGCTGAGGCATCTTGGGAGAAGGCCAGAGGTGTTCTGTCTGGAGTTCCCTGGAGATTTGTGAGCTCAACTTTTTAGCAGCCACCGCTTCAGTCTTTGTGCTCAGCCTGGTGGCAAGGACACTGGATTCTAAACCCCGCCAGGACAGGCTGAAAGACCTGAATCATCTTTTACTTGCTGCGTGACCTTGGACAAGTCCCACAAGTCTTGCCCAGCCTGATTTTCCCAATCAGTGTAAAATGCGGCTGGCCAGTGTCTGCCCTGTGGTGCTCTCAGTGTCCTGTCTTTGTGACATATTAACATATGCTCATCCTGAAGGCTTCAGTTAAAAGGACTTTTCCTGACCTCCTGACTAGGTTAAATGCTAGAGCCTTCTTAATCCATCTACTTTCCATCTTGACTCTCCTAACACCGCTGTTGGCCAGGGGTACAGTGTTACAGCTAAGAGCATAGTCTCGGGAGCCAAGCTACATGGGTTTGATTTCTGGCTTTGTTATTTGCTGGCTGGTGACCCTGAAGAAGTTACCCAAGGCTAATAATAGTATTTCTCTCAAAGGAATATTGTAAGGATTAATTGAGTTAATGTGTGGTGGGCGCTTAGCCTAGTGCCTGACACATAGCAAAGGCTAGGTATTAGTACACCAGCTAGTATTTTCTCCTTAGTTATTTAATCACTCTTTAGAACTCCGCTGAGAGTTCTCTGAGGACAAGGACCCTGTCTGCTTCTATTGCCATGGCCCACAGTTGAGCACAGTGCCTGGCACCTGGAAGACTCTTATTATTTGTTGAATTGCTTTGGAGTGAAATAAATTATGTAAAAACGCTCTGTAAACTACCATGCAAGATTTTTTTTATTATTAGCTCTGGATGGAGTTTTTAGATGAAATATCTCCAGGGCACTCTCAGAATTGCTGCTGCTGTTGAAGGCAACAAAATTTTGCTCAGGTGACTAGTCTGTTTATGAATCACCTCTGTTATCAGTCTCCTATACGTTAGTTTTTTCCTTCCAGGTTTGTGCTGAGCGTGTCTGCCAGAAAAAGCCATCAGCTTTGCTAAGGTATTCAACTCAACTGATGTTGACTGACTGTCCCTTACAGGGTGACTCCATGGTGGGAGAGGCGGCAGACAGGAAGCAGAGTGAGATCTATTTCCTCTCCGCGTCTCGTAGAGGAGGAAGATGTACGAACCCAGGCCTGGCCATGGATAGCAGCCTATGCCCCTGACAATGGTAGCAAAGCAACTCCTGATCCAGCCTGGGCCCAAGTCTTTCCTTAGGACTTTATATCTGTTGGCCAAGAGATATAAGCTCCCTCTTTCCTTTGGGGTCAGAGCTTGGTTAAATGTAAGGCCAGACATATCTGGAGGCCACACTTATTCTTTCCATGTTGCCTGGAGGGAGCCCATCCCCATCTGACATAGCAAAGGATGAAGACAACACATTAAGTGAAGTGGGTGGGAAAGGAGAGAGGGCTTGAGGGTTCTTTGTTATCACAGCAAAGCCAGCCAGCTCAGCCAATACAAGCTCCGTCTTCCCTACAGCCCTGTATGATGCCACATACCATGGCCTGAAATTCCCACCCTTTGGAAAGCTTGGGAAATGAGTTAAGGGATTCCAAAGCCATGGAATGTGCAGGAATCTTAAGCAGGGCTCTGTTTGTATCTGTCTTGTTGTTGACATCCTGGTCCCTAATGAGGTCATTTGAACATCTGTAGCGTATCTGCCAAGAGCCAGTTAACTGGAAATGACATTAGTCACTGTTAGCACAGTGTCTCTTCCCCTTTCTCCCTTGGATCTGTGCCTTGGGGACACTCCGGCACAGCTCGGAGGTTCTTAGGGCCCAGACATCAAAGGGAAGGATATAGTCATCAGCAGCCCCCTGTCAAAACATTCAGCATTTTACTTGCTGCTTCCCAACCTTTCTGATTCCAGAGACCTCTTTTAGTAATCCCTCCCTCTGAGTTTTAAAAGATCAAGACTTCAAACATAAAGCACTGATTAAGTCATAATATACTTATTTGCCCATTCCCTGTGAATCCACTTTCATAGATAGTACTGATCAGATAACACCAACAATGTGTAAATGATAGAATTTCAGACCAAAGACATTTTAGTTAGGCTAGGTGGGCTTAACTATAGGAAGAGGAGGGTTTTCAGTTGGTCTTTTATTTTATAATTTCTTTCAAAACTGGGCAATTGTTGGTAGACTTTTCAAATGAGCAAAATAGCTGGGCAATCACTACCTTTGAGCACCTTAAAAATATGAGATCTAAAATTGCCTTATACCTTGTCATTAATGCTTCCCTTATGCTCTGCCATGAATGACCGTGGGCCATGAGGGTCAAGGTATAAAACAGTTTGCACACTCACTGTGTGCCAGGCCTATGCCGGGGGCTTTAGTAATTCCTTTTATTCATTCCCAAGCCCTATGGTAGAACCACAGGAGCGCTCCAGCAGGGCTAAACTTTGGGATTCTTAGGGCAGCTCTTAGCTCCAGGGATGAGGCTCAAGGGAAGCCAAGAGCCTCCAAGACCACCCTGTTGACCTCAAGAAGAGCCTAGTGCCCATCCTGAGCAGAGGCAGGACTCAGAAGGAGCTGGGGCACAGCTGCTCTGCAAGGAAAGGCTTGGTATCCCCTCCCAGGTTGTGCGAATGTGTGCATTTGCACGGAGAAGCTGGATGCTTTATAAATATTGCTCGCCTTGAAGTTCTCATTATTTCCATCAATGCTAGTCATCAGGTAACTATGCTGTGACTTAGTGGAAATTCATCTTGGATGGGACCAGAAATCTTCATTTCAGAGACGAGAAAACGGTGACAGGAAAGAGCTCTGAGGTGTCGAGGTCACACACTAATAAGGGAAAATCATCATTTCTCCCAGAGCTTTCAGTTCCAAAGCCTATGTTCCTACAACTTGATAGAGTGGCAGGGCCAGGTGGGCCCACAGAGACTATCTAGCCTGATGTCCTCATTGTTCAGATGGAGAAACAGAGGCTCAGAGAGGGTGTACCTATGACCAGGGTTACAATTAGTTCATGGAAGAGTGGAGGATAGAACCTGGGTCTCCTAGCTCCAATTCTAAAACACCTAAAATTTTTGAATGACCATCAGAGATGAATGGAAACTTAGATATTCATTCATTCATTCATTTATTCATTCATTCACTCAACCAACCGAACTTCATTCCTCATTAAAAATGAGGAAGCCTTGCCCAGAGGCCTCTTTCAGCAACATCGCCTTGGTTAGAATTGCACCCTATGCTAAAGCCTAACCCACACACCAGTCAGGAAACTAGGACCAACTGCTCTCCTGATAGCCACACTCCTGTATCCACCTGCTGCCTACTTAACATCTCCATCCAGGTGTCTGGTAGGTACCTCAAACCTAGCACCTACCAACTCAAGCTCTGGACCCCTTTCCACTCGGAAGTATCCCTCCTTTGGTGTTCTTTATCTCAGTCAATGGCACTCCTGTTTACTCAGTTGTGGCACCTCCAAACTTTCACTCTCCACCTCAGATCCATCAGCAAAGCCTTTTGCCTCTGCCTTCAAAATAGTTCCAAAATCCAACCAGTTATACCCCATCCCTGGTTACCCCCTGGTTCACCAGGCTCACTGGTCACCTGTCCTCCCTTTTGCCTTGCTTGAGTTGCCTTTCCACGTGGCAGCCGTGGTAACCCTCTGATAATGTAAATCAGATCAATTCTCTCTGTGAAGAGCCCCTGATAAATCCCTATCACATTTAGAACAAAAATCTTTTCCATGACCAGCTCCCTGCTCAAAACACTCCAGCCACACTGACCTTCCAGTGGGTCTCAGCATGCAAGTTCAACCCTGACCTGAGGCTTTTGCACCTGCTGTTCCCTCTGACTGGAATGCTTCTCCCCTACCCCGGGATTTACATGGTTGGTGCCCTCCCTCCATTCATGTCTCTGCTCAAATAATCACCTCCCTCTCTCCCCTTGTCTAAAACAGCAAGCCTGTTCCTCTCTATCCCTTGATATGGACTTATTTTCATCATAAAACCTATCATTGCTTGGGTTGACATTGTATATTTATTATATAACATATGTCTGTGTTTATTTCCTATCACCCCAACTAGAATTAATGTCTCATGAAGGCAAAGACTTTGATTTTTTTCATGCTTTTATCCTCAGTGTCTGGAACAATGCCCTACAAAAAATAGGTGCTCCATAATATTTGTTGAATGAATGAATGATTTAGACCCTTGAGGATTCACCCCTCGAGGATGAGGATGGGCCAAGTCTCCACTAGAGGGGGGGGTACAGATGTGAGCAAAACTGGGTTTAGGAGGAAGGGTAAATGGATGTTGAGTAGAGTTGGCTACACTGGGCTTGTCCAGTTTCTATCATTACAGAGTCACCCTACACTCTTGGATGAGCTCAGCACACCCCACTCTATTTAGTTTAAGCAAAGCCAGCAGAAGGGTGTGCACTGGCACACCGGGGTTTGGTCAGGGTGGGAGCACAGAGCGTCTACTCTCCAGGCTCCCAGAAAACCCATGAAATGAATTGTGACTTCCTGGGGCAGCGGGGACTCAAGGCTGAGCTCCATTTGTTATCTCCCTTGGTGACAGGCTGGTCCCCAGTGATGTCATCTGAGCATCTGCAGGCACCTCTGCCAGGAGCCCACTAACTGGAAATGACATCAGCTACCAGCAAAGTGACTTGGGCGCCCGGCAGACACATCCCGCTGATCCCCTGTCTGGAGCTCATCTCTTGCCTACCTGGAAGTCTTCTGGCTGGCACTTTGGCAAACAAAGAGGCATTTGAGAGGGAATTAAGTTGACTTTAAAAGATAGCCTCAAAGTGTTTCCCAACACATTGATGCTTATATTGAATTATAGGTGCTAATAAAGCTGTCAGAGCCTTGGCGCAAGGACCGAACTCAAGCTAAGGGATCCCTGAGAAACGATGAGAACTCCTCTTGGCCTGAAAAGTCAGTCCCTGGCCCAGCTGGAGACTCACACATACACTACAGAGATGAGGAAGGGCTGTAATTACCCATTCTGTCTGCC
The DNA here is from genome assembly GCF_016906955.1 of Phacochoerus africanus. Taxonomy (NCBI): domain Eukaryota; kingdom Metazoa; phylum Chordata; class Mammalia; order Artiodactyla; family Suidae; genus Phacochoerus; species Phacochoerus africanus. The sequence goes on from NC_062547.1 coordinate 44,669,278, forward strand.
TTGCTGATTGGCCCAAAGGGCTTGCCATAGGCATCAAGCAGAAGGCAGCTTTGCTGGAGTCCTCCATGTTTCATTGAATTCCAGTTTGCCCTGGTCCTTTTCTTTCTAAAATGCTAATATTCACTTAGTGTGGCCATCAAGCCTGGATGACTACCAGACTTTTCAGAAAGAGGAGTGATGTTTATTTGTTTTTTTCTTTTTAGGGCTGAACCCACGGCATATGGAAGTTCCCAGGGTGGAGGTCTAATTGGAGCTGTAGTTGCCAGCCTATGCCACAGCAACTTGGGATCCAAGCTGTGTCTGTGACCTACATACACCACAGCTCATGGCAAAGCCTGGATCCTTAACCCACTGAGCAAGGCCAGGGATCAAGCTCATGTCATCATGGATACTAGTTGGTTTCATTACCACTGAGCCACCTTCATGGGAACGCCAAGAGTAGTGTTTAGAATGTTAGGGAAAAGGAGACACCACAAGGCACTCCTACTGGGACTTACCTAAGATCAGGTCTGTGATTTTGTTCAAATTATGGATAAGTCCAAGATCTCATATAAAGCTCTACTCCCTAGGAACTCATTAAATACCAGGTCCCGGACCAAGCTGTACACCTTCATGATTTTGTTTTAAAGCATCCAGTTGCCCTGTGAACAACTATGTATGTATATGTATGTATGTTTGTATGTATGTATATATTCATTTCATCAAATATTTATTGAGAACCTATGACATGTCAGGCCTTGAGCTAGACTCTTGGGATACAATGGGGAACAAGATAGACACACACAGTGCCCTGCCCCTTGGATTTAGTCACATGAGCCACAATCATTAACAATTGCAAATGCAGTGAATATTAAGGAGAAATCTGGGGTGCTGTGAGAGCATACAATGGGCAAATATAAGGTTCAGGTGTTAAGGAAGGCTGGCTTGAGAAAGTGAAATTAAAGGTATGAGCTGAAGAGTGAGAGTTAAGGAAGCAAAGGGTGTGCCAGAAAACGCAGTCTGTGCTAGGGCCACTGTATTAGTTTCCTATCACTGCTATAACAAACTATTACAGACTCGATGGCTGAAAACAAAACAAATTTATTCCTTTAGAAATTTTAGAGGTCCAAAGTCCAAAATCAGTTTTACTGGGGGGAAAGTCAAGGTGCTGGCTGGAAGGTAGGAGAGTTTGTTCATTGATTTTTTTTCAGCTTCTGATGGCTGCCAGCCTTCCTTGGCTTGTGGCTGCATCACTCCAATCTCTGCCTCCATCCTCACATTGCCTTCTCCCCTCTGTAGTCAAATCTCCTTGGCTTCCCTAGCTTAAAGACACCTTCGATAAGATCTACCCTGATAATTTAGGGTAGATCTTATCTTAAGTAAAGATTCTTAACTTGAGCACTTCTGCAAAGTCTCTTTTGCCATATAAGTTAGCATTCAAAGGTTTTAGAGATTAGGATGTGAATATAGTTGGGGACCATTATTTAGTCTACCACAACCACAAAATGGGAAAAGCCCGTGGAATGCATTTGGAGAGGTAGCATAATGTAGTGATTAACTGGTGGGCTCTGGATGCTGACATCCAGGTTTGTAACCTGACTATAGTGATTATTTACTTTGAGGCTGGACAACTTATTTAACTTCTTTGTGTGCTCTGGATGCTGACATCCAGGTTTGTAACTGACTATAGTGATTATTTACTTTGAGGCTGGACAACTTATTTAACTTCTTTGTGTTTCATTTTTCAATCTATAATGTGGGGGTATTAACAGTACCTACTTTAGAGGATTGTCCTAAGGATTAAGTGAGTTATATTTCAAAGTAAATCATTTAGAGTGGTGCCTGACATCTCATATATGCTCAATAAATGCTAGTTTTTATTCTTAGTGATTATTATTTAACATTATTTTTGAAGCTTCATTGAGACAAAATTGACAGATAGCATTGAGTAATTTAAGGGGTACAACATGTTGATTTGATACACTTACAAACTGCAAATAATTACCACCATAGATCAGCTAACACATCTATCATGTCACGTAATTATCATTTCTTTTTTGTGGTGAGAATATTTAAGGTTTACTCTCTTGGTAACCATCAAGTACATAATACAGTATTAGTAACTATAATCAACATGCTATACATTAGATCCCCAAACTTACTCATAACTGCAAGTTTTTTTACTTCTTGACCAACAGCTCCTCATTATCCAACCCCACCCACCCACCGTCCCACCACCAGCCCCTGGTAACTACCATTCTAGTCTCTATTTCTATGAGTTTGGCTTTTTAGATTCCACATAGAAGTGATATTACATACTATTTGTCTTTTTCCGACTTATTTCATTTAGCATAATGCCCTCAAGTTCTATCCATGTTGTAAATTAATTGACTATATATATGTATTTATTTTTGAACTCCATTTTGTTCCATTGATTTATGTGTCTGTTTCGGTGCCAATACCATACCTTTTTGATTTCTATAATTTTGTAATATAGTTTGAAATCAGGGAGTGTGATGCCTCCAGCTTTGTCCTCCTTTCTCAAAATTTTTTTGTATGTTTGGGGTCTTTTGTGGTTTCATACGAATTTGAGAGACTCTCATGCTGAGTGAAGTAAGCCAGAAAGAAAAAGGCAAATACCATATGATATCACTTACTTGTGGAATCTAAAATATGGAACAGATGATCCTATATAAAAATTACAAACAAAACACAGAAACAGATCATGGCCAAGAAGAGCAGATTTGGGGTTCCTTGGGGGGAAAGTGGCAGGAATGGGATGGATGGGCAATGGCACCCTACTGTACAGCACAGGGCAATATGTGTGATTGGGTCACTTTGTTGTACAATAGAACTTGACGAAACATTGTAAATCAGCTATACTTTAATCATGATAAAATTTTAAAAAAGCAAATTTGAGGACTGTTCTCTCTATTTCTATTAAAAATGCCATTAGAATTTTGATAGGGATTGCGATGAATCTGAAGATTGCTTTTGGTAGTATGGGCATTTTAATAATATTGATTCTTTCAGTCCATGAGCATGGGAAATCATTCCATTTGTTTGTGCCTTCAATGTCTTTCATCAGTGTCTTATATTTTTCAGTGGGCGGATTTTCCCCTCCCTGGTTAAATTTATTCCTAAGTGTTTTATTCTTTTTGATACTAACATAAATAAGATATTTTCTTAACTGTTCTTTTTGACAGCTTGTTTTTAGTGTATAGAAATGTAACTGATTTTTATATAGTGATTTTTGCATTCTGCAACTTTACTGAATTTCCTTATTCGTTCTAACAGTGTTCTGGTGGAGTACTCAGTGTGGCCATCAAGCTTGGGAGACTATCAGAATTTGCAGAAAGAGAAGCAGTGTTTAGAGTGTTCGGGCAAAGGTATAAATAATATGGTATTAGTAACTATAATCAACATGCTGTACATCAGATCCCCCAAAACGTACACATCTTATAACTGAAGTGAGATATTTCATGACACTTCATCCCTCCCCGCTGCCATTTCTGCTCCCCTATCCCCCCTCAGACACCCCTACATCATGGAATTAGAGATTCTTCAAGCTGGGCAGGGCCCCAGGGAGCACCTAGTTCATTCAGATGCAGTGCTGTGCTGGACCTCAGCATACTGACAACCTGTTCAGTAATTTTCTCATTCTAACTCATTTTTCTTTTCTTCTTTTTTTTTTTTTTGGACTATTTGTCTTCATGACAATCTTCTAAAGAAGATATTCTTCTCTTTTATATTGTGGAATCTAAGGCTCAGAATTAGTCCCTCCTTAATCCAGGTTTCATTTTTATCATCCTTATCTGGCCTTCCCCTTATCTGGCCTTCTTAATATGTATGCATTTTTAAGTTTTAGTTTTACGTTCTTCTATTATGTTTAGGTGCGCCACCTGGAAACCATTTTATAAGGAAGTAGCTTATGAACGAATGCTGATACTAAGAGTAACTCACCCAAGAACACAGGGCCTGGGGCTGAGGTCTCAGCCACTCCACGGCTGGGGGCTCCCACCACTTCCTGCTGCTAGAATGTCCCCACACACTGGGGCTGAGAGTGGAGGTCCCCTGGAGGAGGGCAGAAGGATAGGATTACACTTGGAGCCGAGAAACAATATGATTCACTTCCCATCACCCTCAGATGCCGTTTTCTTTCCTCACCAGACATGAGCTCATGGAATTCTGTTTCACGTTCCTTTCGATAGATTTTTCCTTTTCCTGGAGTATGGTTAAATGGAACCATCACTGGGACGCATTCATTAAGAGCAGCCATTGGATGGTAACAGGATAATTGTGTGGGCTCTGCTACCACAGAGATGATCACCAGCGTTGCTTTACGAATATGCAGAGGCCACATTTACGTTTTAGGGCAGCCCCTTTGACAACTTTGGCAAAGATCCCCAGCACTGCTTTCCTTCCCGTGGTGTGATGTGAGAACCCTGCTACAGTACAATCCTTGTTTAAGCACAAGCCAGGCACTATGCCACCTGGGAGGTGGATTACGTCCCAGATGATGGCGGAAAGCCTTGGCGGGGAGGGATTCAGTAACTCCAGGCTCAGTGTATATGTGTGTGTGTGTGTGTGGTGTGTGTGTGTGTGTGTGTGTGTGTGTGTGTGTGTGTATTACAATAATGAGTATTGCCCACAAAACTCCGTGGTTTTCATACCAGTGTAAAGAGCAGCCGAATCCACATTCGGCAGAATGCTTCAATTATTCCTATTCTTGGTCTTGACATTCAAGGCCCTCTGAACTTTGGTCCAGTCTTCTTTTTCTCTGCTGGCTTATATATACCTTAAATCAAAAGGGTAAAGAGATCCCATTCTATGTATCAGCGGCAATCACGTGGGAGTGACTGAATGGAACACTGCTGTTGAGAAGGATTCTGAGGCTACGTCCTGACTCAGCAGGGGGGTGAAGCTCTGTGATCGATTAGGGAGGGCTGCCGTAGGTGAGGGTGCGGCAGTCTGCCATCCCCTATCTCTGCCTAGCACGTTCACTTTATTAGCTAAGCTGCAATTTTATACCTCTCTGCCTTTTCCCATTTCTTCTCATTTGTTAGGAATTCTTTCCTTGTGACTATCTGTTAATATTCTCCATGGATCATTGCAAAGTGCAGCTTTTTTCTAAAGCTATTATCAAGCTTTAGAAATAAGCAGGCATATTTTTCTTCAACATGCCTTTAGCTTTTGGTAGCACTCTTAAAGTACCATTTTCTCAGTTAGAGTTACGTGTGCATGCAACTTATTTCTCCTGCAGGTTTGTAAACTCTTTGATGGTAAAAACCAAATCTCTTTTTTCTTTATGCCCTCATGGCCAGGTGCTAAAAGAAAAGCTCAAATCCTGAAATGAATTTTAGCTCCTTTGGTCTGGTCTTCACATTTTACAGATGGGAAAACTGAGACTTAAGAGAAGGTGGGAGAGTTGCCAAAGTCACACTGAAAGTCAGAGACATTGGTTCTGATTCTAAAAGTCAGACTCCTGGAATGTTAGATTAGGAAGGAGTCTCTTAGGCCGCCTGGTTTAGCTTTGGTACCAGGAAACTCTGAGTGAAAGGACATGACACTTTTGTTCTTCCTTATTCTGGTCTTTGATGTTCTGGTTTCATTGTGATCGCTCTGTGGTAAATGTGAACCATGACAAATCATTGGACCTAAGCTTAATAGTGCACAAATAAAAATATATTGATCTCTTCTATTCATTCCTTCATCCATGGAAAATCACTGCATTATCCTATGTCCTAGGCACAGAGTAGCACACAAACAAGACAAACAATATGGCCTTACGGCATTTCAATTCTAGAGGGGAGAGAGAGAAAAAGAGAGAGAGATTGATTTTACTTGTATTAATTCATTAAATTCTCACAAACTGTATGTGATAGTTAATAGTATCGTCATTCTCATCTAGCCAACGAGAACATTAAGGCTTAGAGAGGTAAAGTGATTTGCCCAATGTTGCACAGCTAGAAAGCGAGGGAGGCAAGATTTGAATTCAAGCAGTCTGGTTATTTACAGACATAAACCTAAGACTCAGAGAGGGTAGACCACTCAGCCAAGGCTATACAGCTAATTTAAGGGAAGGGTTGGGCTCTCTGACTCTTAGATCAGGTTCTTTCTGGGCCATCAGTCTACCTTTCTTTCCCAAGCTGTGGGAAATCAATAGGCAGAATCGATGGGTGTGATGGGTGGGTAAGAGAGAACACATGATTCCTCTTGTAGGAGAGACGTGGGTGTTTGTTTCTGACCAGAGTGGAATAGTGGGAGAGTGGGGAGCAGATTTCCAACACACTGAATATTGCCCTAATTGGCTCAAAGGCCACGACTGTATCAAGTTCCAGAAATCATGAGTGAACTAGACAGTTAGGCCACCGCAGCTGGTTGGCAAATTATTGGCTCAAGTGTTGTAATTATTAAATGCAGCAGAGAGAGAGCATGAGCAAGAAACTCAGACACTTAGTCCGGGATAATTGATCCAAAAATTATGGGTTCCAAGAAGGCCAACACTTGCTTAAATTTAGATTTGGACTGGACTCCTGTCACACGCACACAAATGACTACTGTTTCCTGGACACCCACTCAGCACACACAATCGGCCCCTCAGCTTTGCCAGCCCGCAGGAACAAAAGGGATTTTGATTCTGATTATTTTTAAACTTTAATGACAAATCCTTTCCTTCTCCACATTAAAAAGTAAAGGCAGTGCATAGTACCATTAAGGGACTGCTCGCTGCTGCTTGATTCTCGGAGGCACTTACGTTGTTTAAATTTTAATTTCCGGGTTGAAATTTTTATTGCGAACATCACTATCTTTCTAAACAACAACAAAAAAAGTTTCTTCCCTTGTCACTGTACTGGTTTGTTCTTTTACCTGCACTCACTTCTCCTCCATGGGAGGTTTTCCTGCCTTTCCATGGTTCTGTGGCTCCCTGAAGGCTCCCTCCTTTTTAGTAGTGGTTCCCCCCCCCCCGCCCCCGTAAGTGAGTTTGTCTTAGGGGTAGGCTGAGCAAATCCTTGACCACTCAGGGGCAGTGTCCCTCTAGTGATAATGATGACAATCAGGATGATGATGCTGTATAAGGATAATGACGAGACCTCGCTAATGAGGAGACCTTGCTAACTGAGTCCTTCCCTGTGCCAGGTCCAATCCTAGGTACTTTTCATGCATTATCTCCTATACCCTTCAACACGCTATGGGGAAATGATCCTGACTCTACCTTACAAAAGAGGAGATAGAACCTGAGAAATCATTGCATTGGAGAAGGCAAGATGGCATCCTTTATTATTCTTGAATAACATTGGCCATGACAAATACTGCTAGAAAGGCAGATGTGAAGGTCTGGGCAAGACCTGAAGAGCGACGTCATTTAGTAGGCGCCGGCTAAAGTCAAGCAAGTCTTCATGGCAAACAGGGCATTGGAGCTAAATGAGCAGAATTGTGACATGCAGAGAAAAGGTCAGAGAATGTCCTTAATAAAGACAAGAAAATTGGAGGTGTCTTTGGGAGTAACTGACTTGGCCAGTGGGGGGAGATGAGCAGAGGAGTTAAGGGCAAGACAGGAGAATGTGATGATCTGGTTTTGGAGGGCTTGAATATCAGCCTAATGGCACTGGTCATTCCCTATGTGCAGAGAAATCATCCAAAGGTTTTAATCAGAGGAGTGACTACATTGGAATGGCAATTTTGAAAGATCACTCTAGCAAAGAGTGAATGGGAAATTGGAGGCTTAAGATAGGAGACTGGAAGACCAGGAGGACGGCTGTTGGAATAGACTCCTCCTAGCTCTATGTCTTATCTTGCCATGCTCTTCCTGGTGACTGGCCTCAGGTCCCAGCCCTCCATCTTGGACTCCCAGGTGGTCCACTGGTCCCAGCCTGCCCTCAGATAGCTCTCTGCTGCCCCCATCTGGCCCAGGTGGCTCTTACCACAGTTCACTTGCAGGGCCTGGCCCACAGGATCTAACACAGGCTAGCATCACCACAAACAATATTTTTTTCTATTACTACTGGCCAAGATTCAGAGCACATACGCTGTGCCAGGCACTGTTCATGTCTATTATGCTACTAAATGCTCACTTGCCATTGAATGCTAAGAAACAGCTTCTATTATTTCTTTCGTTTCACAAGTAAGGAGATTGAGGCTTGAATCTGCTCTGTCCCCAGGATGTTAAGATGTGAGAGTCATTACAGGAGCCAGCCTGAAAGTCTGGGGGTTCCCGCATTAGAACCACTTCTGTCCGGATCCTGTAGAAGGACCTGGTCAGAGGCCCAGTGGAGGACACACTCATGGGATGAGATGAGGGTGTGGCTACTTAAGAGGGGTGACCAGGCTAGAGAGGGCACGGAAGGTGGGGGAGGGGAGGGAGTGGTCAAGTCCAAGATCATAGCGCTGAGAACTGGGATCACAGGGAAAGCAGAGATTTACGTGAGAAATGGTGTCAGGGCATCTCAGAGACAAACAGAAAAAGCCAGAAAGGAATATGGCGAACCATAGAGCAAAGCTTCAGGCTCCCATCTCTGACTGGCAGGTGGGTCTGGGGCTGGATTTGTGAGTTTATTGTTTTTTTTTTTTTTTTTTTTTAAACAGACAAGGTTCTTAATGCTCGAAGTCATCTTTCAGATTTGACAATATTTGGGGGTTAAGGCACTGAATGTTAGGAGATTCCTGTTAAGGAAAGCCCTCTGGTATATTTCAAGCTGAGAGCAGGGCCCTGAGGAGGCTAGAGACAGACAGCATAGTTTTTAATGGCAAGATGAAGGGTCCAGGCGCAGCTGGCAGTCAGCAGGAGGGAGCGGGCCCAGGGAGGTGTGTGCAGAGCCAAATGCTGACTTCTCCCACTTCCCAGTCTTGCCTGGGGCCAGCCCTGGGCACAATGATAACGTTTCTATAAAACAATTCTCAGGAAGGTTGGTAGGAGACGGCAAAGAGTACCTTTCCACAGTTAAGTACATCCTGCCGAGTTAAAGAGTTCTCTGGGACCAGTGGAGGTTGGGAGTAGGTTCCGTGTATAAGGGGAAGCATCAGACCATTAGTGGGAGAGAAGCTGGGAGTGTGCATCTTTGTGCTCCTTCTCAGTCTTCCTATGTCCAATTGGTCATTTTCTTTCCCCAAAGGCCTGCTGTCTCCTGGCTGATGGTGTAATGCCCCACCCCATACAGACTAATGAAAGAATGTGACTAGGAAACCATTTGGGGAGTGCTACTCAGATTATTGGTGGCAAGAAACAAAGACCATCTTCAGACAAGAGAGGTTTATCATTAGAATGAGTGTAGATCAGAATGGAATTTTCTTATGCGTCAAACCAAAGACACCCAATGGATCCACTTTTCTCCCTCTCTCTCTGATGAGCTGTGAGAGGACTTGTGATCATAGCATCTCTATTTCCCCCTGTTCCAATCACATCCTAAGATCCAGTGGATAGTCATGTCTCTATACTGCAGCCTAAGTTGTGGAAGGAGTCTGTGTGACTGGCTTAGCCAATTCCTGTTGGTTCCACTGAACATTATCCTTCATGACAGCCTCATGGGGGTATGGTCTGGCCAATGGGCAAGCCACCTTGGATGGGATGTCCACCTGTAAGCCAATCGCTGGTTACCAGGTACTAAGAACAGCTTATGGGTACTTCCCTCAGCAAAGAGGGTTGGTTTTGGATAGCAGAGCACTTGGAAGCTGGGGGTCAAGGCCCATAAAATAAACATTGTAACCAGAGGTGCATCTGACTTTGGTCTCCATGCAAGGCATCCTAGGAGTGGGAGAAGGAATTAGGGAAAGAAGAAACTGGAAGGATGTACACAGAAACAAAAAGGTATTTTCTGGAACCACAAAAGTTAGTCCCAAGACGTACCTTGGAAAAAACCCTATCAAATTGTCCCTATAATACAAGTGGAGAAATTTGAGCATTCGAGAAGGAAATCAACATCAGGACTCTACATTGCTTCTTCTTTCACTGCTGGCTGTGAAGCCATCTTCAGAGCCACCCACATAGGAGAAGAGATTTCTCAGAGCAGATGATTTAAAGGGTCAGCCAACTTCTTTATATAGAGAAGACAGATCTGCCCTGTGTTATACTGGGATTCACTGAGAGATGTTCACTAAAGACCTTGTCAAGGAAGGACATTTAAAGGACATAGGATTAGGAGTTAAGATCGAACCCTAGAAATGAAAGAAAAGTTTAAATTAAATTTTGATTAAATATCTGAATTAGGAATGGCTTTATAATCTTAACACCAATACAAATACCAAAAGGAAAGATTGATATATTTGACTACATAGAAATATAATACTTCTGTATGTGAAAATTAACATAAACAAATTAAAGTGGAAAAATAGAAAATTGGCACAAATGTCAAAGGATTAATATCCTTGCTGGAATGTGGAGATTCTATAAAATTGATAAGTAAAACACTGAATTCTCAGTGAACAATGAGGAAAGGATAGGAACATAAATGAAAGAGGAAATATATGATTAATCAACATTTGAACAAAATATCTGTGATACTATTCAGAGTAATGAAAATGAAAGCAGCAACAGGATGCTCCTTTTCCCTTTTTTTCTACCCAAATTAGTAAAGATTACAAAGACTCCCTGGTGCAGGTGTAAAGATAATGCAACAGTCACCCTATTAAACTGCTGAGAGGAGTTTACTATGAGGCACTCTTTTTTTTTTTTTGTTTGTTTGTTTGTTTGGCTTTTTAGGGCCACACCTGCAGAATATGGAAGTTCCCAGGCTAGGAGTCAAATAGGAGCTATAGCTGCTGGCTACAGCCACTTGGGATCTGAGCCTAGTCTGCAGCCTATACCACAGCTCACGGCAACGCCAGATCCCTGACCCATTGAGCAAGGCGAGGGATTAAACCCACATCCTCATGGATCCTAGTCAATTTCATTTCCGCTGCGCCACCATGGGAATGCTAATGAGGCACTCATTTTGGAAAATGATTTGGGAATTGGTATGTGGGAATTTGTCATAAAGAAATAATCTGGAACCTAAAGATATCTGTTAAAAGTATTTATCATAAGAAATCATTAGAAAAACCCATTGTACCACTACACAGGAATGTTAAAGTAAACCATAGTTCCTCTATGTGTGAGAATATGTAGCCCTTAGAACAGTTTGTGGAGATGCTAACATCACGGTGTCCAATCAAACCTGTGTACACACTGTGGGAATGTGACCATGTACAGAAAAGGCCCAGCAGAAAACACGCCTGCCAAGTGTTTCCTCTACTTAATGGACATTCTGTATCATTCTCTTTTTTCTCTTCGATTGAAATAAACATGTATTATTTTTATAAACAAAATAATTTTTTCTTCTTTTGGATTTGTATACTGGCTTATTTAAGTGATTCTTTCCAATCGTGCTTTCCTCCATCCTCTACCTTCTTACTGCTTTCCGATTTAGAGGAAGCCTTTCAGTATTTCTTTTAGGATGGGTTTAGTATTGCCGTATTCTTTTAGTTTTTGTTTGTCGGAGAAATTCTTTATTTCTCCTTCTCTTTTAAGTGATCATCTTGCTGGGTAGAGTATTCTCAGCTGCAATTTTTCCCTTTTAGAACTTTGAATATATCTTGCCACTCTCTTCTGGCCTTTATCAGAGAAAAATGAGTGTGGGGATTCATCTGAACTCAAGCGTGGCAAATAAAAGGGATTGAGAGAATGAGAAAAGACACCTGCGTGCCAGGGCCCCCATCCTGCCTTAGCCTTGAGATTTGGGAGGGACTGATCCTGAGCCCAGCTCTAGGGATGGGGCTTGGTTAGTATAAATCGGTGATGGTAACCCCTCCTTCCAGCCCAGGCTCCAGCCAAGCAGACTGGGGCAGTTACTCTGCTGGTGGCCACCCTGAAAACTTGAGCCAACCTACAGGCCAAACCAAGACCAAGAGAGGGCAGAGGAGTAGTGCTGCTGCCCCCTGACCTTAGAGCTTTTCTTTTCTTTTCTTTTTTTCTTAGGCCTGCACCCAAGGCATATGGAAGTCCTCAGGCTAGGTGTCAAATCAGAGCTACAGCTGCCAGCCTATGCCATAGCCACAGCAACGAAGGAGCCTTAACCCACTGAGCAAGGCTAGGTATCCAACCTGCATCCTTATGGATACCAGTCGGGTTCATCAGCACTGAGCTGCGAAGGGAACTCCTGAGTTTTTCTGTTGAGTGAACTTATATAGCGGGAAGTTGGTTTGACATTTATGTTTGTTTTTGTTTTTAAATAATGTTACTTATTTCCAATCGTGTAAAGAGCCCCAACACACAGAGCTACTAGAGATTGTTTTCCATTGATAGAAATAGAAAGGATTGTAGACGGCGAGGGTATGTGTCTGACTTCACTGGTGGGAGAAAAGAACCTGAGGAAGAGGCCTAGAAAGTCTCATCTGAGTCCTGGACACAAGCAATGTAGGAAAGCAGTAGAAATGCCTGCAAGGGAAAGCCCTTTACCACGATGCTCAGCACCGACAGCCCTATCACAGCGCATCTGATCTAATCTGACCATTTTGATGGTCCTGCTAAATCACAGACTGGAGAAAGGAAGAATGACGTCTCCAGGGAGGGATGGTTTTGTTCTCTCTTGATTGACTGGCCAGATTCTAGATGGTCTCGGGGAATTGGGATGTGCCCAGCTGGTCATCTGGATGAATCCTGATGCTGCCAAACACACAGCACCTTACAACAGGTGCCGGAGTCCATGCTTTACTAATCACTGACTCCACCAAAGAGAAATCCGTTTGGGATGAAAGCAGGGGCTGTTTTGTAAGATCCATACAGTCCCGATTTGGGGCTTGGAAGAGAAAATCCTCAGCTCTGGATTTGAGGAAGAAAAATCCTCAGTTCATCTAAGCAATTCTCACTTTGAAATTAAATACAAATTGCTGCCCAAATTTTGCTGAAGAGTTGAAAGCACACATGTGAGCACATATGCGTATACACACACACACACACACACACAACTAAAACAGTGATTTTCCTATTTGAGATGATGTTTTCTAGGAGATCTCTGTGCACCCAGTAAGTCTTTTCACTCTACTCGCTCACTTGAATGAACTGAACTATTCATTTAGTCATTTATCCATTTCACAAATATTTCCTGGAAACTATATACCTAAGGCTGGAGGGGGGGACCATAAGAATAAATAAAATAATAAATAAAATATATTTATTTAACCCTTACTATGTGTGAGCATGGACAGTAAGCACTTGCATCGTATTATTTATTGCAATTCATCCTCTGAAACAGACCTATAGCTCAGCACTATTATTTATTCCAATTTAATTGAAAAGGAAACCAAAAATTTGATAGGCAATTTCCTCAAGGTCATATAGCCTCCAAGAGGTAGAAGTGGTATTTAATCCAAGAGCATATGCACATTTAATTAGCCCTTATGCCAAGTGAAAGGCAGATGCCCCACAAATGAGTTAAATTCTCTCAGGATCCTATGTATTTGGTGCTGGGGAAGCTGAGAAGGGGGGTAATAATCCTGTTGGTGAAGGTTTGAAAGACAAATAATTATTTGATCTGGAACTTGAAAAATACAGAGAAAAATAGAAGGTGCTGGGGAAGACGTGTGTTCCTCATAAAGAGTAGAGCTGAGCAAAGGTGTGGAGATGAAAGAGCCTGGAGGGCCTGTGCGTGGGAAGCACCACAAGTTCAGTGGGGTGGCAGTAGGAAAGATGATAAGAAAGGCTCTACCTGCCAAGCAAAGGAGTTTGAACTTGAACTTGAACAAGGGGAGCCAAAGAGGTTTTCCAGCCTGGAGGCAACATGATCAGATTTGTGTTTTAGAGTGATCTTGTAGCCGGTGTGCCGGGGGGATTTTTAAAGAGAGAGCAACCAGATATACTGAAACTTCTTGGGGAGGCCTTTATAAACTCCAGGTGACAAAACAAAGAGGACTTGAGCCATTCCAGCCCTCTCTTCACAATCACTAGATGTTGGTCCCAATTTGGAGTTCTATTTTTCTAGAGTTATGGAAAGACAATGTAATTTAATAAAGAGAGCATAGCATCAGATCTTCCTGCCTTCAAATCGTAGCTACACCTCTTAACTAGTAATGTATGACCATCAAACTTCTCTTTTCTTTTGTATAAATTGGTCATAAGGCCTAACTCATGGGATATTTGGAGGATTGAGTGCAGTAATTTATGCAAATTGCCTAGCATAAAGAAGTTCCATAAAAGGTGGTTCTATTCCCTATCCCATAAGACTAAGAAATGACAGATTGAGCACAGGGATTAGTTAGAAGACCTGCCACAGGCTGATAAAACTTCCAAGATTGAATAAAACATTTAGCCTGCTGATCCAATTTTTCTACAACACTGATTTACTAAATTGATTAATTTTAGTACTTTTTTTCTACTGGTCTAGCTATATTAGGCAAGATAGACTCTGGTATGTTACAAGAACGCATTAACCCTGGAATCACAATGGCTTCATAACATACATGTGTATTTTTCACTCATTTTACGTGATCAACACCAGGAATCAAGGGATTTTGCTCCACGCAGTCACTCAGGACCTAAGCTGACAAAGCTCCATAGTCTTATAACCTCACAATCTGGAATGCAAGGTCTCTAAGTGTTCTGAAGCAACAGATAAGAGAGATGGAGGAGGTCCACAGGCTATTAAATGCCCTGACTTGGAAATGACACATGTCACTACCACTCATGGTCTACTGTCCTGATCTAGCTACATGCTCAAGCCTAACTGCCAGAGAAGCTGAAAAATAAAGGTGAGGACATGGATATATGGTGGGCACTAATTGCTCTGCTACAAGAGTGATAGCTATATAAAAATTGTTTTAAAAATTGCATTTTCTTCTGGTTAAATTCTCAAGTAACTGTTGACAGATGGAGTCATTCTTCCTCATGTTAGTGCTCATCACAGTCTTTGCTTCAGAGCAATTCATTACGAAAACATCTCCCCATCTTTAAACTATATGACTTTGGAGTTCCTGCCGTGGCGCAGTGGTTAACAAATCCGACTAGGAACCATGAGGTTGTGGGTTCGGTCCCTGCCCTTGCTCAGTGGGTTAAGGATCCAGCGTTGCCGTGAGCTGTGGTGTAGGTTGCAGACACGGCTCGGATCCCGCCTTGCTGTGGCTCTGGTGTAGGCCGGTGGCTACAGCTCCAATTCGACCCCTAGCCTGGGAATCTCCATGTGCCACGGGAGCGGCCCAAGAAATAGCAAAAAGACAAAAAATAAAAAATAAATAAATAAATAAGTAAAAATAAAAAGAAATAAACTATATGACTTTGAATAACAGAGCTGGAGGAACCTCAGAAAGAACTTCCAGGCTGACCTTGGCATGGAAATCAGGTGTCCTGAACTGGTAAGTGACCTACTAAAGCATCAATTTTTGTTTTGACTCTTGCAGCTTTAACAGCAGAGTGGCAAGAAAGCTTCCATCAATGCTCAGCATGGGGCAGGCTAGAACCTAGATGATAAGCTTATGGAAGATATGCCCCCTCCTTATATAAACTCAGAAGGCATATAAAACAATTAGTGTTTCTAAATCACCATTTCTCTAATTCAGGCACTCAATCCATGCTATACCAGAATCCTCTATTTTATGGTATCTAAGTTCTAGCCTAGATGTACTGAATCTATGAAAAAGAGCTCAGGAATATTTATAAATGCTTAGCCTTGCTTTGAGGTTAAGCCCAGAAGAACTTGATCTGCTTGCATATAATGGTTCATCTTGGGCATCACATCGTTGGGGCTGGGCAGGATGAAGGTGGGCTGGCTGTGTATGAATTACAGTCTGGGCTAAAAGAGACGCCACCTAGAGAATTCAGTGGGGAGCAGTCCCGGGGATAAGGGTGGCCCTCTAGGAGTGGAGTCACCCAGGATCCACCCTTCCTGGGAGGATTACATTGGGCTGTGCCAGAGCTGAGACAAACCAGACATTGCTCTGCAAGTACCAGTAATGCCAGGGACAGAGGAGGGGCCAGTGCTCTATAGCGGCACCATGCTTACTCATTAGTAGATGTTCTGTAGACCTCTTTGAGACTATGCATGCCCTCAAGTCCTTGGACAATTGGAGAGTAAAGTGCTCAAGAGTGTGATACAATGTATTATTTATCTGGTGTCTGGAAGCTCTAACCTATTTGAAATTGAGTTTGGGAAATGACAGAGATATGAAGGGATCTGGCCCAGAGAGTTGTAGAGACATTCACACTGATTATACCCAGATGGGAAAGCTGAGGCCCAGACAAAAGGCTGGCCTGAGCTAAAACAAAGAAGAGTGTCAGTGCCAGCTTGCTTCACCCCCAAATCTCCTTACTCCCCAGTTCAGTCCTTAGGATTGCAGCTATGGAATCATGCTGCTCACAGTAAGATCATAAAACTCTAGAAATTCTCAAGGTACAAGTCATTTTTTTTTCTTTTCTTCTCTAGTATCCCTTTCTTTTTGTTTCTTTGCCTACTTTTCTCATATTTCTTTTGAACTCATCTTTTCTACTGGATCTCAGTCAAACAGATGAGGCTAGGCATGGGCAGTGAAAAGCTAAAGAACTTATGGGAACTTAGGGACCTCTGTAGGGAAAATTGGAGCAATGATATCAGAAACACAACATTAATACCATGAACTCATTTGGTATATCTGATGCCATTACTCAAATCTGGTACCATCAGCTTCCCTAAATCACGAGGGTCCAGTCTTAGATCAATAGCAATTTTGTTTACACAGTTTGTACTCCTGCTTATCAGATACGGAAACTAGATATAACCATGTACAGGGAATCAGATATAAGAAATGGTGTGTAAAAATGATTTAACCTTTCTGAGCTTAATTCTATTGTCTGCAAAATGGGCATATTCACAACTGTCTCAAAGGATTAAGCAAAACAATATCATGCTTCTCATAGAGCCTGACATATACAAGCCACTTAAACAATTCTTGGTCTGCATATCTTTCTTTCAGGTTCACTTCTAGTGGGATGCTGAAATGGGAAGAATGTAGGAAGCAGAAATCCCAGGTCTCTTGTTGCACCCTTGCCAGCCCACCTGGTTGCTTGGCAAATGTCTCAAGATGTGACACAGCTAATTGCAAAAGTCAGATGCTATGATAAAGAAACATGGGAGGAAAAAAACTATTGACCTATTTCCTGGAGAAAGAAAAAAAATCCTGCCAAAACAAAGATGTTTCCAGAGAGTGGGTTGGTTTTGATAAATAATTAACTTGGGTTGGTTTCATTGTGTCTGGAGGAATAATTACAACAGCATGTTCACGCCCCTGGAGTTCTGTTGTCACATTTTCCACGATAAAAATCTCCTTTGAAAAAAAATGTGTTCAGAAACTTGGCTGTAAAACAGTGCTCTGGTCTGAAGAATGCCATGAAAACCTTCACAGTTTATGGGCAACATTTCTAATTGGATCAAAAGATGCTCTATTGTTTCCAACTGGCCTCAATTAAACCAAGGTGAATGTAATCATATTGCCTTGGGAGGCATTTCATGGCCACCAAAGTAGAACACTCTGTTGTCCTGTTGGGAATGTTGCTCCTCTCAACAGTTACTGAGTAGCCTGTCGCCCTGGCATATATCTTCCTCTGCGCTAGGTGCTGGGCTGCTTGGAGGTGAATATAGCAGGAGCTTTCATCTGATGTTTTGCTCACAATCTCCCTGAAGAGATGATCGTTTACAATGTAGAGCAAAGAGTGCTGAGCTCAAGATGTTGATTCAGATTTAGCTCCTCTGCTTACAAAACTGAAGGGTGTCAAATTCCTTCTTTGTGAAATGAGATAATTGGATGATTATATGGCAAATAGGTTTGAATTCTTAGACCAGCTCTGGTGATGGTGCCTGCTGCATTGAGTAGATTTCTGGGGTCATGTCCATACTTGGTGGGAAAAAAAAAATTACAAAAGAACAAAAGAATGCTTAAACTAGCTTAAACTATTCTATATAAGATAATGAGAGGTAGGGAGGGAAGAAGGAAGGAAAAGGAGAAATACGAGGGAGGAACCAAAAAGATAGTATGACAGAAAAAGTGTTGTGTTTTCATTTTCTTCCTGGGGCCACTTATTACTATATTTCCCAGTTTCTTCTGCAGTCACATGGGGCCATGTAACTAGGTTCTGGCCAATGGACTATTGGCAGAAATAGCATATGCCACTTCCTGGCTTGGCCCCGGAGACATCCTGTAAGGTTTTCTATATTCAATTCTTCATACTCACTTCCTTGTCTCTCAATTGGATGCAGAAGATCCAGAGTAGAACTCTGAGATGCAACCGCTAGAGAAAAGGAGATTCGACTCTCGGATCACTGCACTTGACATCCTCCTAAATACTCTACCAGACTGTGATGTGGGGAAGAAACACATTTTATTAATATTTGAGTTGTTTGTTATAGCGTTTAGCCCACCCTGACTAATACAGATTATAGGAAGCAGGAAACTCTGGGGAGTGGCCAGGGGATACTCCTAATGGTAGAGTGGTTAAGGGTGATTTTTGGTAAAGGCATGAGCAATATCTCATTGAAGTCATTAACCCAGCCATGGTGGAAACTCTCCTTCATCTCAGCCCCACCCTTAAATCACAAGTATTTTGTGAGAATCAGTTTTTAATGAAATTTCACAAAAAGGATAAATGTCATCTCTGAGATGCTACAGAAGAGACCATACCCACAAAAGCAGGAACCTCAAGGCAAATATGACCAAAGTCCATATGTACCCTGGGAATTTGCAATAGACTCATACAAAACAAGAAATGAGTTTTTGACTCATTTTTGTCTAGACTATAATGGTGCAGGGTGACTCCAGCTGACTTGGGGGTAACCAGGCCTTACGGCTCAAAACAAGCCAGCAATCTTGCCAGCACTGAAGCATAGGTCTCTCTCCAGGTCCTGCTGGATTCCCAGCCTGGCCCCTGTTTTTCTACCTTCCTCTCTGCTTTATCATGACCACTCAGACCACAAACATGCCAAGCTCTAGAGGATCTTGTCTATCAAGAAATCCAGCGGTCCAATATCTTTAGTGACAGGGTTAGTATCTGGCTCTAAACTTTAGGTAAGTGAAATAAGAAGATATCTTTGTGGAGAAGGCAGCTATTCCTCATCCTTGGACATGGAACTGCTTCTGAAACAAGACTGGGTTCTACAAAATTTCCTGGGATAGATATTTGTCTATTTTCTTAAATTATATTTAGATAAGGTTGAATTGGCTGTGATTAACTCCCCATGAACCTATGCCAATGGACAATGGAATGAGTTTTGTTGGATCAAATTTCTCCACAACTCTCAAATAATACATATTTTCAGATGGGAATTTCAGATTCAGAGTCTTTTCCTTTTGCTACTATTTTGGAAGCCTTGCCAAGTGCATGTGTTAACTTTCTAGGCCAATGGCTGAAACCTGAACCATTGTTTTCCTTTGGGATTGTTTGTCAGACTCCTGAAGTCTCAGGGCTGGGGATTCAAGATGTATCCCTGTGCTGTTCACAGTTTGTGTGCTCTCAGATCAGGATGATTTAGTTACAGATAAAAACCCAACACCTTCCTGCCCTTCCAGTCCTTCCCTGTGCAGCCCAGAAACCAAGGATGATGGCAATTCTCAGAAATCCAGGTTCAGTATTTACCACTTCATGGACTTCTAGCACTGCCAGCATGCTGAGAGACCACCTGATGCAAACTGGTTACTTAGTAGCTGAGCAAAATAATTCCCAGAGGGGTGAAGTATATAGAGAAGATTATACAGTGAGTCTGAGTCATAAACCAAAAGCAAAAATATGATAGTATATTTTGGAATACACTGTAATTTTATTAAAGTACACTGTAAAACAGTACAGGCTGAACTGAGGAATAAGAGAGAAGAAAAAAAGAAAGATTTTGGAATTAGCGTATGAAAAAAATCAATGACAGACATCCTGAAAAGAAGATTCCTAAAACCACCTTCCTTCCAAAATAATGAGAATAAAAAATTGAAACAAAGCTAGCAAAGACTAAACCATTAGCGCAAAACTAAGGAAGTATCTCCATCTCATACTCTGAGTGTTGTGAAAAGTGGTTTTCAGATTTAGAACAGATTGAACAGAATTGAAAGAAGATGGCTGTCTGCATGGATGTGTAACTCCCCTTAGAAACACCACTGCAAGAGAACAGGAAATAAGGGGAGGCCAAGCTGAACTTTGCTGATGTTTCAGAGTTGGAGAGATTAGGATTAAGGAGCACATTGTTCCAGAAGGAAAAATTGGAATGCTTTTTGTTGAAGAACTTTTTTCCCACTGCTGATTATAAAAAAGGACTATAAACCTGGGTTTGAATTGCTTCCTGCTTTTCCTTTGTCCTCTGGCAGGGCGGATGGTTTGGGAGACATGGAAGAATCATTTCTTAGGATTCCTTGTTTAGGCTAATCCAACAGCAGCAAACATAGGCTCAATAGGGTGTGGAAATCAATGCATAGCCCAAATCAAAGGAATGTGAGAAACAAGGACAGAAATAGGACAACACTTTCTTATAGCCAGTTACTCAGAGAGAGGCACAAATCCAAGTCCAAAACTTACCTCCCATTCCTGCATGAGACAGGAGAACTGAGTCACCATTATAGTGGTATGATCCTGTTCTTTCCAAAAAGTATAGAGAAAGAGAGCAAAGACAGAATTCTCTAATTGTGGTTACACAAAGCCCAAGGTCCTTGTCCACACCCTTTGGGCACTTGTGTGACTAGAGGAAAAAACAAAAACACCCAGTGTTTCAGCTCATATTCCAAGGAAAAGATTTACACAGTGCTCAGGGCAACAGTGAATGCACACCAACTTGGAAAAAGAGCAAGTTAAGATACATGGCTCTGTTCAAAGAGGAATGAAAAGAAACCCCTGCAATGGGAAACCACAATAAGAATTAGCAAAATAAACAAATACATGAATAAATGGAACATAACATGGAAAATACAAATAGAGTAAATTTTGAAAACTGTATTCAAGGAACTAAAAGAACATTTTAGTTGCAATTACTTTATGCTCTCAAGGCAAACACAGATTTTATGGAATGAGAGATGA
Organism: Phacochoerus africanus; assembly: GCF_016906955.1. Classification (NCBI taxonomy): domain Eukaryota; kingdom Metazoa; phylum Chordata; class Mammalia; order Artiodactyla; family Suidae; genus Phacochoerus; species Phacochoerus africanus. Next base: position 44,690,240 of record NC_062547.1, read on the forward strand.
AAGTATTTACCAACATAATAACACACTAAGGAGAATAGACACTGGAAAGCAGAACGTGATATTTGAAAAAAAAGAAGCACTGTAAATGGAATGGAAATGTATTCTAAGACCTAAGAGAAGAAAACTTTTCAGATTTGATGGGTTCATCCCATTCCAGGAAACATAACAGATAGCAAAAATTCCATAAATATGGTCTAATGAAGTAGCTAGATTTCAAAGAAAATGAAAAGAAAAATCTTTTAAACTTCAGGACATGGAAACAACCCAAATGTCCATTAACAGATATTGGATTAGGAAGATGTGGTATATATACCACATGACAATATGAGAAAAAATTATGTATACATGTATGTGTAACTGGGTCCCCATGATGTACAGTGGAAAAATAAAAGTGTGTTGGGGGAAATAACAATAAAAAATAAATTAAAAAAAAGAACAGGTTACCTAAAGGCAAACATAAATCAGGTTCAGTTTAGGATACTAGAACATAATTGTGCAGGAAATAGGAATTCCACAATTAGTTAAATATATAAAACATACAAAAGTTATTTTCAAATATAAAATATCTTGGGAAATATTGTACCCATGTATTCCTCTTGAGACAGTTACTAAAAGATATAACTTAGCCAGGAAAATTGTAAGACTAATAAAACTAAAAGAGCTGAAGAATGGGGAAATCTGGGAATATAAAGGGAACTGAGAATTAATATGATAAACGTATAATTATATAACTGTGGTAATAATAGTTAAAAATGGCTTGTAAATTTTATAATTTAAAAAAATAATGTTAAATTTAAAACAAAATGATAATAATATTCTGAAAACAGTATCATAATAGATTGGGGAGGGAAATCCCAGAGTAATTATATTTCATATATTTTTTTACCATTGGGGTGGGGTGAAATTGATAACTGTTAATAAATTTGATTTTGAAGAATGTATTTTGAGCTCATTTATAAATATTGGTGAAAAAGCCAAGACAAATTGAATATTAGCAACTCAATTAGATTAATTTACCAAATATTTATTGGGTTTGTATTGTAATCTTGATCTAAACATATAACAATGACTTTAACAGATAAAATTACTCTCTCTCCTGGAGCTTACACTTTACATTGTGATCAAGAATGACTTATGCCAGGGCAAATATAGGTTTCTACTATGGCATCTATTAATATAATTCAGAATCTTGGAAAGATTTCCAGCTCCACATGCAAGGATCTTGGAAGTCACCACTCGCCTTAAAAATAAGGTAAAAGCTGAATAGACTGAAAAATCAACAAATCTCCTATGCTTTAATAGATATGAGGACATAGGCAAACCACTGCCCCCAAGATTAATAGCAGAGAATCACAAGGGGAAACCTCAGTGGGAACAGATGCCATGGAAGAAAACCTGAATTGTAATCAATGAATTGCTGGAGGCTCAGTGTGGATAACTCTGAGAATTAAAAACTCCAGAGGGTATCAATCACAGGGGCCGAGTGTGTCACCATGTTATGAGTTTTACCTCCAGGAGCTCAACTGGGTTCCCATAGTAAATATCGGAGAAGAATCCCCTCTTGCTTCTAGCCAAGAGATAGGAAAGGGAACCAGAGCCTTGTTCATCTGAACAAGGTCTGTCCTCAGAAGAAATTAGTTAATCAGCACCTATACTGCTGAGGTATTGTTACAGCCTAACTGACATGGGGGAAGGAAAATATCCAACTCCAGGACACTCGAGCAATTATCTCCCACCTGAGGGAGGAAGGAAAAAAACTAGAAACACATGTGAAATCCACAGTTTAGAGGCTCACTAAAAAACTAGCTCAAATCATAGGACTATAGAACATTTCCCCTTTCCTTATATCTCATTGTCACATTACCAAAGATCTACTTACAGCAGGTCTTTTCATCTGGTTCATCAGGTCTTCCAATTAAGAAAAACTTACAAGGCATACTGAAAGGCAAAAACTACAACATGAATATACAGAGCAAGCATCAGAAGCAGACACAGCAGGGATGTTGAAGTTATCAGACTAGGAATTTAAAATGATATGGTAAATATGCTAAGGCATCTGTTCATAATGCTGTCTACTAGATAAAAACAACATAAATGAACAGACAGGCAATGTAGGTAGAGAGATGGAAATCCCAAGAATCAAGAAGAAATGCCAGAGATCAAGAAAATACTGTAATGAAAATGAAAAATGCCTTTATTGGGCCAACATCTTGACTTTTTTTTCCCCTGAAGTTATATCTGTTTTGGACTTCTTACGTATGTATCTATAAGACAGTAAATTTGTATAATTTAAGTCACTAAGTTTGTGGTAGATGGTTATAGCAGCCACGGAAAACTAACATAACTATCATCTTCACAATGGTTATGGAACACTGTCAACATGAAAGTAAATAGCAATCATTGGTTGCGATATTACTTTAGGTTATAAAGATAATTCAACACTTTCTGATTAGTTCAGAAGTAGATTTATATAAATATGGGACTGGATTATATGATAGAATTGTATTGCAGATCCATGATGGGAAATAAAGACTGTTTAATAAATAGTGTTAACAGAATAATAAACAGTGAAAACAATGAAGGGTAATTCTTTGTTTTAATAAAAGTAATCTCATATAGCTATTACATTTAAATGTAAAATTAAAGTCACAATTATTATAAAATGGTGATGAATATTTTTATTTTCTTAGAGATATGGAGGCCATACCTCATAAACCATAAAGGAAGAGGGTGACTGTGTTAAACATTTCTATATAGAGAAAGCTATAGAAAATCAAAATTCTAAAATCAAACTGTGAAACATTCTCAACTAAGAAAAATACCAAACAATCCAATGGCAAAATGGGTAAAAACTACAGGCAGCCTTTGAGGAAATAATAAATATCAATAACCCATAAATATTAGAAGAGATAGTTCATTTAACCTCCCATAACATAAATGCATGTAAAATCTATGACCTGTTTTCCTGGTTTATCATGCCAGATGAGTTAAGGGGGAAAATAGAGATAATATCCAGAGTTGGCAAGAATATAGGGAAATGGGAACGTTAAGCACAAGCTGATAGATGTGAAAGTTAGTACAATCTTCCTGGATGAGAAGATGCATAAAGATTTAAAGTGTACATGTCTGGAGTTCCCGTCATGACTCAGTGGTTAGGGAACCGGACTAGAATCCTTGAGGACGTGGGTTTGGTCCCCGGCCTCGCTCAGTGGGTAAAGGATCCAGTGTTGCTGTGAACTGTGGTGTAGATCGCAGATGCAGCTCGGATCCTGCATTGCTGTGGCTGTGGTGTTGGCCAGCAGATGCAGCTCTGATTCGACCCCTAGCCTGGGAACTTCTATATGCCGTAGGTGCAGTCCTAAAAAGACAAAATAAAAATAAAAATAAAATGTACATGTCCTGAGATCCTTCTTTTTTAAAAAAATGATTTTTTTCCATTATAGTTGGTTTACAGTGTTCTGTCAATTTTCTACTGTACAGCAAAGTGACCCAGTCACCCATACATATATACATTATTTTTCTCACATTATTTTCCATCATGCTCCATTACAAGTGACTAGATACAGTTCCCAGTGCTATACAGCAGGACTGGGATCCTTCTAATGTGACTTTAGTTTATGGAGACAGCTGGAAAAGAATTTAATCACACAGGCATGTTCATTAAAGAGTTGTGTATAATAGTGAAACAGTGGAAACAGTCACAGAAGTGGAGTGCATAAGTAAAAGTTGGTGCATCTATACCATGGAGTATAGATGAAAGATACTTATATGGATTTATATCTATCTAATGGTTTCTTAAATTCCATTAAAACCTATCTTTACTCTCAAAACATGTAAATGTCTATATATTATTTTTGAAAGAAAAACAAGGATTGACTATTGAGGGGGTCTAGTGAAGTATCAAAATCTTTTTTTTTTTGTCTTTTTGCTATTTCTTTGGGCCATTCCCGCGGCATATGGAGGTTCCCAGGCTAGGGGTCGAATCAGAGCTGTAGCCACCAGCCTACGCCAGAGCCACAGCAAGGCGGGATCCGAGCCGCGTCTGCAACCTACACCACAGCTCACGGCAACGCCGGATCGTTAACCCACTGAGCAAGGGCAGGGACCGAACCCGCAACCTCATGGTTCCTAGTCGGATTCGTTAACCACTGCGCCACGACGGGAACTCCTGAAGTATCAAAATCTTGATAGCAGTTTCTCTGGATAGTGATGGTTTGTTTCATATTTTTGTTGTCTTTTTAATGCTTTTATGTAATGTTGGGTTTTCTATAATGAAGGTATACTTGTCTGTGTAAAAAACAAAAACAAACCCACATCAAGTTGCATAAAGTTGGTGAACATCTAAAAATAAAATCTTCAGATGCCTCATTGCAAAGTAATGATTCTGTTAAAATTATTTTGTGAACAAAATATATCATTTACTTGAAACTAGCTTAACAGGAAAAATGCTTAATTTCCTCCTAACAGATTTTCTGTTATGCAGAGATTTTAAATTAGAAACAATTGCTTCAAGTTGAGTTGTACTTTGAGCTGGTAAGACTGTTACCATAATTTAGAATCATCTTTTTTTTTCTTCCCAAATATTCCCATTGATATTATGGGGAGAAGTCACTCTCTAGTGGCTCAAACATAATAAAAAAAAATGGGTTAGTAGATGTAGTGATATAAGGAGTTATAGTATTACTAAGATGAAACAAAACGTATTTCTACTAACTTCACTTTATAGTTCAGGAAAATCATGCTCAGAAGGAAAGTGACTTGAGCAGAGGTAGACAGTGAGTCAACGGCAGCCCTGAAACTTGTCTGGCAGCCATGATTTGCCAGTTGCTCTCTGATATGCTTCTCCTAGAGTGTCTTTGAGTTGCTTGAGGGGCCTCATAGGTAGGGACAGGTCAATTTAGATGGAATTCAATCAGAACAGCTCTGCTTTAGTCTATTTTACATATCAGGCTTTTAGCCAAGTTTGAAAATCCATCTACTAGGTCGTACTATTCTCTCACACCCATTTTCCCTATGAATATAAACTAACCCCATCAGTGATATAGCCCAGAGCACTTTTAGATGGAGACTTATTGCCATCATTTGTCCAGAGCCTGATTCCTTCAGAATCCAGCCTAAGGTTTTAGGCTGGTTGGTCTGGGTCACTTGATTAAATATATTTTTTCTTAGTCTTTTGAGATATTGAGGGAGATTCTGCCTTTTAATGTGGTATAGTTTCACAGATCTTTACAAAGCATACCTGGTGGGTGTACATGAGTTCCATACCTGGGCTAATGATTCTACCCAAAGTGGCAGGAGGAGAATGAGAGCAGGCAACACACTCTCTCCATGGTTACTGTACAGGCTCACGTTTTTGTTGAGGTCACTGATGAAATCACAGATGTCATATTACTCAGTTTGTGAATAATTACAAGTTTAACATGAACTAGGAAACTACAGCAAAGGCAATGGAAAGAACTATCAAATTATTAGCATTGTTCTAAATTGCTGCTTTTTAAGGTAGTAAAATTCCCATTGCTGGAAATATTAAGTCAGTGGCTATTTGTTATTTGCGAAGGATGCAGAGGAATTCTCAGACTGCTATCTCTAGTGTTCTCCTCAACTATAATATTCTAATGCAGTATAACACTTTAGAAGCAATATCAGTGAAATTTCCTCAATATAAGATAGATGCCCTTCCATGTTGTGCCTAACAAAGAACCAACAAGAAAATTGTTCATAAGATACCATAACCAAGAGTGCTGGATTGATCCAAAGGTGACTTTCAAGGACATCACAAGCTATTGCTTGGTGGGTAGACTCATGGCCAAGCCTCTGGTTTGATAATAAGACCCTAGGTCTTGTGGTACAGTTATGGAGCCATATATGAAGAGAAGGAAGACAGATCATCTGAGATGCCAGGGGGAGAGTCAGAGAGATGTGACAGGACTGTGGGAGTCAGGGTGCCTCAACTAGCTTCTCATCTCCCCACTACTTACAAAAGGCATCTTCATCCTTCTTGAAAATTGCCCATAAGAGAGGCAGCCACTACTTCCAGTTCACAGATCAGTGAAGATAGATAAATGGGAGGTAGGATTTACATTTTTTAAGCTCTTATTATATGCTGGGTACTATGATAGGTAAGTTCTCACATTTAACTTCCTGTTTTTTTTAATCCTCATTTGATAAAAAAGGAAATTGAGACTCAGCAAAATGGAATGAAATTCCCCAGGACCCACAAACAATTAAGTGGCAGAGCTTGAACCCTGATTTATTTGATTTTTTAATCTGGAATCAAAAGCTATCTAGGGAGCACATAAAAATATAAAGCAAATACCAATAGCTTGAAGTGTGAAATAGACAACAATACAATAATATTAGGGGACTTCACTACCACATTTTTGACAATGGGTAGATCATTCAGACAGAAAATCAATAAGGATTATATTAGACTTAAACTACATGTTAGACCAGATGAAGTTAATAGACATTGACAGAACAGTCTCTCCAACAGTAGCAGAATCCATATTTTTCTCAAGCATACATGGAACACTCCCCAAAATAGATCATATGTTAGGCCAAAAAATAAGTCAATAAATTTCAGAAGACTAAAATTATATCATATTCGACTACCATGATATGAAACTAGAAAATCAACTACCAGAAGAAAACTGTAAAATTCACAAATATGTGGAGATTAAATAACATATTACTGAACAACCAAAGGGTCAAAGAAGAAATAAATAAAATATTTTGAGGCATGTGAAAATGAAAATACTACATACCAATACTTATGGGATGCAGCAAAAGCAGGAAATGCATAGCGATAAATGTCTCTATTAAGAAAAAAGAAATAGTAAAAATAACCTAAATTTATACCTTAATGAACTAGAAAAAAGAACGAACTAAGCCCAAAATTAGTAGAAGGAAGGAAATGACAGAGATCAGAAAGGAAATAAATGAAATAGATAACAAGAAAAAAACAATAGAAAAAAATCAACAAAACTGAGAGCTTCTTTTTTAAGATCAATGAAATAAAAAAAAAAACTTTAGCTAGACTTACCAAGAAAAGAGGGAGAGGATTCAAATAAATAAAATTAGAAATGAAAGAGGAGACATTACAACTGATACCATACTAATACAAATGATCATTAAGAGACTACATGAAAAATTATACACCAAAAAAAAGACAACCTAGAAGAAATGGATAAATTTCTAGGAACACATAACCTTCCAAGACTGAATCACAATGAAATAGAAAATATGAACAGATCAATACTAGTAAGGATATTGAGCCAGTAATCAAAAACCTCCCAATAAAGAAAAGTTCAGGACCAGATGGTATGTCTGGTGAATTCTATTAAACATTTAAAGAAGAATTAATAGAGTTCCTGATGTGGTACAGTACGTTAAGAATCTGACTATAGCAGTGGCTTAGGTCACTATGGAGCACAGGTTTTATCCCTGGCCTGGTGCAGTGGGTTAAAGGATCTGGTGTTGCTGCAGCTGCAGCATAGGTCCCAGCTGAGGCTTGGATTCAATCCCTGGCCCAGGAACTTCCATATGCAGCCATAAAAAATGATAAAAAATATTTTTAAAAGAATAATTAATTAAAATCCTTCTCAAAATATTCAAAAAAAGTGGGAGAGGAGAGGAAACTTTCAAACTTATTTTATAAGACCAGAATTATCCTAGCACCTAAACCAGATAAGGACACTAAAAGAAAAGAAACTTACAAGCCAGTGTCCCTGATGATTATAGACGTGAACATCCTCAACAGTGCATTAGCAAACCAAGTTTACAGCACATTAAAAGGATTGTACATAATGATTAAATGAGATTTATTCCAGGGACGTAAGCATAGGCAAATATTTGCAAATCAATCAATGTGATATCACATTTTGTGATAAGCAAAATGAAGGATAAAAAAATATTATCTCAATAGATGCAGAAAAAATATTTGACAAAATTCAATATTCTTTCATGATAAAAACCTCCACAAACGGTGTAGAGGAAATGCACCTCAACATAATAATGGACATATATGATAAGCCCATAGCTAAAAACAAAGTAAATTGTTAAAAGCTGAAACCTTTTCCTCTAAGATTGGGACAAGGATATCCACTCTTGCCACTTTTATTCAACATAGTAGTGGAAGTTCTAGCTAAAGCAATTAGGCAAGAAAAAGAAAAAGCATTCAAATCAGAAAAGAAGATGTAAAGCTCCTTCTATTTGTGGACAACATGATATTACATATAGAAAACCCTAAAGACTCCCCAAAAATACTATTAGAATAAAAAAAATTCAGTAAAGTTGCAGAAAACAGAATCAATATATAAAAATCATTTGATTTTCTATATACTAACAACAAACTATAAGAAAGAGAAATTAAGAAAACAGTAATATTTACAATTGCATTGAAAATAATAGAATATCTAGGAATAAATTTAACCAAGGAGATGAAAGATCTGCATACTGAAAAAATTAGACACTGATGAGAGAAATTAAAGAACACAGGTACATGGAAGGATATTCCATGCTCCTGGACTGGGAGAATTGTTAAAATGTCCATACTACCCAAAGTAATTTACAGATATAATGCTATTTCTATCAAAATTTCAATAACATTTTTCACAGATATAGAAAAATAATTCTAAAATTTGATGGAACCACCAAAGACCCCAAACAGTCAAAACAATTTTGAGAATGAAAAGCAAAGCTGGGGACATCACACTTCCTGATTTTGAACTATATTACCAAAAAAAGCTGCAGTACTCAAAACAGTATGATATTGACATAAAGTAGACCCATGGATCAATGGAACAGAATAGAGAGCCCAGATATAAACCCACATATAGATGGTCAATAAATTCATGACAAAGGAATCAAGAATATACAACGGGGAAAGATTAGTGTCCTGAGTAAAAGGTTCTGGGAAAATTAGCTGCATACAAAAGAATAAAACTGGATTCTTATGTTATACTGTACATGAAACCAACTCAAAAAAGACTTGAATGTAAAACCTGAAAGCTTAGAACTCCTAGAAGAAAACAGAGGGTAAATCCTTGACATTGGTATTGGCAAGGGTTTTTTGGATTTGACACACACAAAAAAACAGGCAACAAAAGCAAAAATAAATAAACTACATTAAACTAAAAGGCTCTGCACAGTAAAGAAATCATCAATGAAATGAAAAGGCAACCTACAGAATGGGAGAAAATATTTGCAAATTATATAGTAATAAGGAGTTGACAACCCCAAATATATAAAGAACTCATACAATGCAATACAAAAATAAAACCCCAAATGATCAGATTAAAAAATGGGCAGAGGAACTGAACAGACATTTTTCAGATGTACATGTGGCCAACATGTACTTGGAAAGGTACTCAGCATCATAATCACAGGGGAAATGCAAATCAAAATCACAATGAGCTATCACTCATACCTGTCAGAATGGCTGTCATTAAAGAGATAAGAGATAAGTGTTGGGGTAGATGTGGAGAAAAAGGAACTCTTGCGCACTATTGGTGAGAATGTAAATTGGTGAAGCCACTGTGGACACCAAAACGGAGGTTCCTCCCCAAATTAAAAACAGATCTACCATATGATCCAGAAATTCCATTTCTGAGTATATTGTCAAAGGAAATAAGAAGAGGACCTCAAAGAAATATCTGCACTCCCATGTTTGTTGCAGTATTAGTCACAATAGCCTAGACATGGAAACAATTATATGACAAGGGATAAATGGATAAAGAAGATGTATATATATATATATACAATAGGAAACTATTCAGCTATGAGAAAAAAGGAAATTCTGCCATTTGTGACAATGTGGATGAACCTGGAGGGCATTATTCTTACCAAACAAGCCAGACAGTGAAAGACAAATTCTGCATGGTAACACTTATATGAGAAATCTAAAACAAAAACAAAATTTAAAATGTCAAAATCATAGAAACAGAGTAGAAAAGTGGTTGCCAGGGTCCGGGGACCAAGATGGGGGAAATAGGGAGAGGTTGGTAAAATGGTACAAACTTTCAGTTATAAGGTACATAAGGTTTGTGGATCTAATGTGAAACATGATCATTAAAGTCAATAACACTGTATTGTATAATAAGTTTTTAATTAAAAAAAATAGGGTTGGGGCAGATCAAGTGACTTGCTTAAGATCTCACACTAGGCTGATAACCTGATGAAGTTAATCTCATTTTCCCTACCCCAAATGCAATTAGCATGTTTGAAAAGGGCTGTGAGTGGTCCATGGATAAAACACCTACTGTGTGTCAAGCAGCATATCATCAGTGTGTTCACTGGAACGCACACTTCATAAGTCTCCATTCATGTGCAGCAAAACAAGTATCAGACACAGTGCCTTTGGAAGAAGCTTGAAAACAAGTAAAAGTAAGATGTACATTCTTTAGTTGGAAGTGCAGGAAACTCCAAGAGTCTTAGAAATAGCAGAGTTTTTAATGTATGGCAGCTTGTAAAGTTGTTTTTTCAGGGTCACTGTTCAAAGGTATAGCATGTCATTTCTGTTTCCATTTATAGCAGGGGTCCCCAAACTGTGGCCTGTGGGCCAAATCCAGCCCTTGGCCTGTTTTTGTAAATAAAATTTTTATTGGCATGTAGCCACATCCGTTCATTTGCATATTGTCTATGTCTGGTTTTTCACCACAATGAGAAAGTTTAATAATTGTGACAAAAATATATGGTTTGCAAAGACTAAACTATTTACTATAGTATTTTCTATCTGTAAGACTTTATAGAAAACGTTTGCTGACCCCTGGTTTATTGTATTTTTCAGCTCACTTCAGCACTTTTTATTGAAATTTCTCACTTTCCCAAAGTCCAGGAATGAATATTAATTCTATTCCTGGTTTTTTAAACCTTTGGCAAGTTGGTTATTTGTAGACGTAAATATTCTGGCACAGTTTCTAGCACATGTGAGTCCCTATGTATATACACGACAGTGATGGAATGATTTCTTGGGTTTCACACCCTTTTTATAAGTTTTGCCTGTGGCTGTGGGGGAGGGGTGATATTCTGTCTACAAATTCTAATTCAGGGGAGAAAACAGGAGAGCTGTGTGGTCCAAGGGTCTGTTTCCTCTGTTGTTACTCCTGCAGACTCATTAAGGATTTGTTAGGGTTGGGAGCAGGTGCCCAGACAAGAATGAATATTTGGCTTTATTGTGTAGAAGCCCTGAGGTCTGAAAATATTAGGTTAAAGCAGAAGTCTTAGGCCTATACATCCAATGTTGCAAAAAGTCCCACGTGAGTCTCCCTTTTGAATAGTGAAAACCAAAGAACTGGTTTTGTTTCCATTTTTGCCACAGGTTGCAGGACAGTCTTATGAAATAAGATGCCATTTCACAGGGCTCACATTGATCCTAATGGTTGTGTATTTCCAGTCTTCTTTTCCTTGGTCTTGATTTTCTATGTATAGTTGCATTTCCCAACTTTTTCATTTCACTTTGTTTTCATTTCAATGTTTGCATTTTGCTCTACTGTCACTTCAAACACTTTGTGGGAAGAAATGGGGCATGAATACATACAAACAAATAATCAGATAAATAAATAAGGCTAATGGAAAGTGTACACTTGCCCCAAATAAAGTCAAACAGCCTATGAGTATGTCAAGTTTTTGTTCTGTGGGATGGAATTTCTTTTGACTGTGTCTGGTAACCCTGGATATCTCACATGAATCAGAAGTTCTGACTATCTGCCATTGCCATTGTAGGACTTTCTGAGGTCCTTGGGGGAATGCATGAAAAGTGGTCCTTGGCAATGAAAAGCTTGAGAACCACAGTGTTAAAACATGCCTTCCAGACCCTGATCATGGCCACATTGTAGGTGTATTTTCCTTGGCACAGTCCATGAGCAATAATTGTAAATGCATGCAGGTGAGTGATACAGTTTCTTGGAGGAGTGAGCCAAGGCTGGTGGAGAATACTGGAGAGCTTAAAGGTGCTAGTTAAGATTTGGGGCAGAGGAATGTCGATCTCTAAATGACGGGCAGAACTGGCTTCGGCAAACAGGTGTGATATTGAGAAAAATCATTCTCAGTGCTCCTTGGTCCTTCCTTAGCACTTGGCTCTTCTTGCTGTCATATCTCAGTCTAAATGGACTCCTTGTGCCTTTGACTTGTCCCTCTTTCAGGCCCCCTAATGAAAACTTACCAGTCCTTAGAACTTTGTTCTTTGCTTAGGCAATCTGATAAGTGACTTTGTATAAGTCAGAAAGGAATGGGTCCCATTTGTACTAAACCAAGTCCTCTTATGGGGATCTGTCCACTCAGAGGTAACTCTTGGGGCATTTGGTTGTTCTGAGACCCAAAATGAACTTGAGTGTAGTGAAAGTAAGAGGACAAAACCAACTATTACAAGACCTGCATTTTATACTTGCTCAGTTATTGATTACATGGCTTTGAACAAGTCATCAAAACCCTTCGGATATCAGCTCGCTAATTGGTAACATGAGGTTAGGTATCCTAATGGACAATGCTGCTGTGAATAACAATTGACTTGATCATTCCTGCAAAAAATATCTTAGAAGCCCCCCAAATCTGCATATATAAAAGATGCAATTATTATTACAAATAATTACATTTTAAACTTCATACCGTTGTGGCAATCGATACAAGGACATTATGAAAAAGTGTTGTTATCTGCATTGAGTAAAAACACACCACCTATATTACATTCAGATCAGTTCTAAGTGATGTTTCCAGTGCATCTCTGAAGGGCATCCTATTATTCAATATTTTGGGAGACTCTGAGCAGGGCTAACAGAGATAGGGCAGAGATAATTTCCTGCAAGCCTTTTAGATCCTTGTGGGCTAGATTACTATATGGTTACACTGGTTCCCAACTACTTGAACAATTCTACCAGTGTGGGAAGAGAAGCTAATAACACAATCACCCTCTATGTGAGAGACATTTTTCAAAGCATTGTCTTAACATTATTTAATCCTCACAACAATCCTGGAAAGACGAAATTAAAAATCCCAAAATGAGGAAACAGAGACCTGGATATGCTAATTAGCATCTTCCCTCCTGTGCTTTTCTCAGCATGTTCAGAATCTCCTGTTGGCTTAGAGGCCCATCTCTCCAAGTGATGAGTCTCCTAGCCCATCTTAGGCTTGTTGGTTCATGAGAATCACAGTCACAGAGGATACAAAGCTCAGAATGATCACTGAGGCTTAAACTGTAGGACCAGGAAATGAAATAACATTAAAGGGCCAAAATAATTAACCCAACGTTCAAGAGGTAATGTGACAAGATGAATACAAGGTCTTTCATTTAGCTTTGAAAAACCTATTGTTCAATTTTAAGATTGAACTAAAACTTGTTCATGAGTGTGTGTTGGGAATGTCCTAAGAATTTTAGATGACTAAAAAGTCAATAGAAACCAAAAGTGTGTTGTGATTGCTAAAGAAGTTACAAGGCTGTATTTACAGCAGTATATTGCTCAGATTAAAAGAGGCGATTCTGTATTGTTATCTGCATTGAGTAAAAACACACCACCTATATTACATTCAGATCTAAACCATTATTAAATACTGCTGATAGGTGAGAGATATTTAGTGTTTGACTAGGCTGGAGAAAACATCAGAAACTACATGAAGAAAAGGAGCAGACCAGGTGGTTACATTTAGAAAGAGAAGAAAGAAGAAGGCACTGGATACTTTGAGGTATATGAATAAGTGGTCAAGGAAAGAAGGATTAGGCTCATTTATCAGGTGTCAGAACAAAACAGATGAAGGAAAATGTGAGGGATGCAGAATTTGGCTCATATAGGAAAGAACTTTCTTTTCCTGTTTTTAAAACAATGTAGCTTACTTTATATTGAAATTAAATAATGTTTACTCATTATGGAATTCTTATAACACACAAAAACAAAAGTATAAATAAAAATTCAAAAATCAGCCATGACCCTCGCACCTAGAGACAATCACTATAATACTGGGACTGAATTTGTAAGAAGCAGAACCGTGCAAAGGCGAGTGAATTTTCCTTGGGGGTTATGGTGGTTTGAGCAAATAGAGTAAGGAAAATCAGAGGGCCTGTTCCAAAGGCTGAGATGCTTTTCTTTATAAAACAAATTCAGGCTAATTCACACTTCCCAGAAGACTTATCTATATCATGTTCACAAGGAGCTTCCATTGGGTGACCCAGAGTCAGAACAGTGTTAAAGGTACCAGATCCTAGGACAGGACAAGTATTGGGGAGAAGAAGAAAGAGAGAGCTATTTTGTGTCTTTAAAACCACACAGGGTGACAGCAGCCATCTGTCAACATGATCATAATATATAACACCCAAGTGTAGAATCCTGTAGCATTTTGGCTTAAGCAAAAATTGCTTCCCTCTCTCTTAGCAGCAAAAGACTGAAAACTCTTGGTGTCCCACCCTGGCTAGAGCTGAGTGTGGCTTAACAGGAGAGGTGGATTCTGAAGTCACAGCAGACAAATATCATGGCATTCAAGAGGGGCTGAGGAGGCATCAGGAGAAGCTACCTCTGATGGACAACTTAAGGGCCTAGACAGTGCATTCTAAAACTAGCCTTTGAGTGAGAGCCAAGGTCGAAAACTGGCAGGAGGCAAAGCAATAGCAAAAGACAGGGACTGGAGGAGGATTTCAAGGCAGACCAGTCAGATTCCCACAGGATACATTTTGCTAACATGAGACTTTTTTCCCCCTTCCCTCTCTTCCGATGACAGAACTTTCTGTTAGAATCCTAGATTCTAGCACTAACCTGGAAATAGATATAAAATGGGGGGGATATGATTTGGAGCCAGGATGGAAGAAAGGAATCCTCATAAGTGGAACTAGTTTCACATGGCATCTTAAAGACACAGGAAAGTCAGTGCTCACCCCATTGGCCTGGGTGCCAAGCAAGGGTCTGACCTTTGATTAACTGAAGCCAATCTGGGAGCTGGGAGGTGGTGGACACTGTTCAGTTATTGCTTCTGTCCTCTAAGACATAACATCATCAACATCCAAACAGCGACACCATTATGCTTGTCCCAATTCCCAGTTTTCAAATGGTAGTAAAGCTGACATTCAAATTCTCAAAGAAAAACAAAATGAAAGACACTGGGAGAAGGGAAAGATTGCCAAAGTTCTTTCTAGTCGACATTTGAATTTTTCCTTCCAAGACCTAAGCAGAAATACCAACTAATGAAACAGAGTTTAATCCTTGACATGGTCTATTCATGGCTTTGTTCTTACTGTCATAAGCAACTTGGGGTCACAAGCCCTAAGTGCTTCTCATTTTACCTTTGATTTCCAGGAGCTGGCATAATCAGGATCAATAATTAGCTGCCTGCTTAGAAGGGAAAGTAGTATTTACCTGGGTGCTCTCTTTGTCATGGCTCCTTTCGAAGGCTAGGAGTGCACCCCCAGGGACCTGCCATGATGTCTGAGGGACAGGTAGGCAGAGAATTGTAGGGGCTTGGACTTGCTAACTCAGAGCAGCTTGTCGTTTCAGAACTATAAAGCTCTGGAATCTCCGATCAGGAAGGGCATTGAAGGTCTTGCAGTATCCGCCCCCAGCCCCTTGCCTGAAAGTATTACAGTAGAAAAGAGAGGGACGAGGAGTCTAGCCAGATTGTAGTAGCTCTACCAAGAGAGATTTAATCCATTTCACTTAAATGTAATTTACGACTGCTTTGGATTGGTAATATTGTTGGTAACGAAAGCCTAAAATATGACTTCGTCTTTGATTCCAAATAATATCAGATTCCTTTATCCCGCAGAGTGGCGGGTTTATTTTTGTTGTTGTTATTGAGCTTTGTTTTATTGGCTAAAACATTAGCCAATTTTTTTAAACATCAGCTGAAGGTTCAAAACACTTAGGATAGATTTTAATAATGAAGAGAAACATTCAGTAAAGCAGACTACTTAGCAACGTGCTGGAAGCCTCATGCCATTATAAAGAAGCACGTCTGGTTTGGCCGAAATCCTGCCTTTGTCTCCGGAGCTATTTTGCTGTAAATTTAGAACAGAAATACCCTTTCTGGAATAAAAATGCAGCTTTGTTGGCTACAAGTGCATGTTTGCTGCCTCACAATTTTAGAATTAGACGATGGACTTATTTAGTAGACATCGGAGGGTAAAAAGCAAAAGCCCATAATTTAAAACATTCCACTCCACCACAGTCCAAGAAAAACACGGACCGGTGAACAAAACCAGCAGTATTGTAATAAGAAAACAACTAGGTGCATTTTTTCCAAAACCTAAAAACCAGGAATCTAAATGTATGAGTTACTGGCTAAAAATTCCATTTTCATGTCTCAGTTTTGAGCTGGAAAAACAACGTAGACCTGATAAACATCGTTTTTAAAAATGCACAAGTTCTCCTGCAGCCTGAAGTGTGGACAGCAGCCTCGCATCCATCTTTATGTACTCAAGGGCACTTTCTGTGGCCTGGAGGGATCCTGGGCTAAAAGGATTTTACTTTGCAAAGATTCATAGGCTTCCAGTCAGGCCCGTGGTGACTTCTGAGGCTCCCTCCCACAAGTTATTTGGCAATGCTGTTAAGGTATTTTATTTTCCCCCTAAACACTTTGAATATCTGTTCGAGGTCTATGGAGTTTTCCAGGGCAAATGATGTGGTAACTTTTAGTGATGCAGGTGGGCTTACTCAGGCTGAAAGGCAGAGGGATCAACATTTCTTCAAGAAGAGAACTGAGGCTGACATAGAGACAAGCCTCTGTTCTAAGACAATTATAAGATGCTAGCCAACCAACTGGTGGAATGAATGGTGTTTATATTTGAGAGAGAGTGTGTGTGTGTGTATGTGTGTGTGTGTGTGTGTGTGTGTATGTGTGTATGTGTGAGAGAGAGAAAGCAGACACAATTCCTGAAGATGGCTGAAAGTAACTTGGAAATTATCAACGACCAATAGAAAAAATCTGATAGAAAGCAATCTCCCTGAGAGTTAAAATTTCAATTACAGAGCTGATCTTAGAGTTTTAGATGAGGCTGCAGTCCATGAAGTTTCTATTATAACATGGGACAAGGTAACATAAAATGATGAGGAAGATAAAACTTTTGTGAGGAAAGAGGAGGAAGCAAATAGCTTTCTGAGAGGTGGAACTTTCCAGTAGGAGCAGAACTTTCCCTCATCAGCAGTTGGTCACCTACCTGTGGGTACTTCAGGTCTCATGATGCAGGTAACAGCTATGGCACCTGAGTGAGCATGTCTATCATCTGAATGTATGTGATGTCAGAATAAATGTACTGGTGTCTGAAGGAGTAGGCATAGGGAGTTTGAGTCCATAAATTTAAAAAGCAGGCTATCATAGCCATCATATTTTTTATTATAGTCCCCCAAAGAAAATCTCCTGCTTAAAATGGAGTTCCCATCATGGCGCAGTGGTTAACGAATCCGACTAGGAACCATGAGGTTGCGGGTTCGGTCCCTGGCCTTGCTCAGTGGGTTAAACGATCCGGCGTTGCCGTGAGCTGTGGTGTAGGTCGCAGACGCGGCTTGGATCCAATGTTGCTGTGGCTCTGGCGTAGGCCGGTGGCTACAGCTCCGATTGCACCCCTAGCCTGGGAAGCTCCATATGCCGCGGGAGTGGCCCAAGAAATAGCAAAAAAAAAAAAAAAAGAAAGAAAGAAAAGAAAATCTCCTGCTTAAGAGTTTTGACAGAAGGAATGTGTGGGGACAATGAAAGTGAGGGGACCCATTTGGGGCCGTAGTGATGGGCTCTATTTCAATATAGGCTGTCTCTTCTAATTCTTGCCTCACGGCTCAGGGAACAAGTCGGGGTTATTTTTCTTCTCTTTGAATCCTTTTCTTTTACACTTTTGTTGAAAGCAAAAATGAACATTCCTAGTCACTTGCCATTTAAATAAGAGGGGGTTTATTACTTTTAACTAGTTGTTATGGCAAGAATGCGCTACATGTCAGTGGTGGCTAAGTTCCCAGGTGCCCGGTTGGCTTTTCTGGCCTCCCGAGAATTCTTTTCTGTCTGCACTGCCTACATGTCTGGAGTCTGGCCCTTTGGAGTGTAGCCAGCACAGAACCACAGGCTGCCGAGATGCTCTCTGAGTCACATGCTTCCTGCCTCTGGTGACATCTACCATTTTCTTCATCTCTCTGCTACTGCTTCTTTGGGACTGAGTGTTACGAGCAAAATAACTCCTGTTCCTCTGCTGCCCACAGGCTGGTTTGGGGGTAGAGGGGTGGGGAGCTACACACTCCTTTGACTCATGGCCTGGAGGAAAATGAGAGGAAGACCACCAGAGGCTGGAATTTAGGCAACTGGTGCAGTCTCGGGCTACAACCTGATTTATGTCATAAGCATGAGGGAGATGGAGGGGTGTTGCTAGATCATATTCCATCAAGACTCCCCTTTATCTCTTTTGTCTAAAGTCCAACCACAGTTATTTCTTGGGTTAAGGATCAACCTACCAGGGTGTAATATTGGGAGTGTGACATCCCAGGTATTTGGAAAGGAGTAAAGCAAATATTTGAGCATGTGTTTATGCGTCACAAGGGCTTGAAAGTGTCCTGCTAGACACTGCCTTAATATGCTTCTGCAAAGTCATACAAAGGCTCGGCCACTTCCACAGTTTTATTAAAGCCGGGGATGGGAAAAAGGGAAATGTATCCAGAGAAGAAACTGGGAAACAATCGTATCTGCCTGAAAGATTTTGCCCAGAGACCTCTACCATCCTACCTCCAGATCTGCCTCCTTGTGACAAAAGCCATTTCACCATCTAGCTCCTAGGGTAAGATATCTACCAATCATTTTTCAAATCTAGATCCCTTAAAGAAAAGTGGGGAGTCCTCTCCCACCTGCAAAAGAGTTCCTGTTTCCTGCATGAGGACCTAGCTCTTTGCAGGAACACTGATGACTGCAAGGCCATGCCCATTGCCAGACTTTTCAGACTTCAGTACGATGCCTTTCACCACATTCATACTAGAGATGTACACAACCAGAAGGGAAGGCAGGACAATTCTTTACTTGAAGCAAGCCACCTCTCTGAGTCTCAGTGAATTAGACTTAGGGCTGCGTAAACACTGGTATTCTAGGGAGCTCATAACCTATTCTGCAAAGATTGTTTATTAAACTGAGATTATTGTTGCATTTTACCTGCTCGCCTTTACTGTAAAGAATAAGACTATAGTGCTGTCTCTGTAAAAGCATTTTATATGCCCGATCCCATGTATTCCTTTTTCCTGTGCAATGAAGCTGTTAATTATCCCTATGTAGATTAGGGAACTGAGGCTCAAAGCAATGAAGTGACTTGTTCCAAATTACACAGTTAGTACATATCTGAACCTTGGTCTGATGTTAATAGGTATGTATGATTTGCCACATTACACAAGTTTGGTTGAAAGGATGACAAGTGGATTGTTCACATGACCATGACTAGTCAGCCATGACCATTGTTATATTAACATACAGCCTTTTAGACGGTAAGCGTCATGAGGGCAAAGATCAGGGTTCATGTATCACTGTATTCGCAGTGCCCAGAACACTACCTAATATGAAATGGGCAGATAAACTATTTATTGAATTGATGAGTAAACAAATATTTGGTCCAGTGTGTTGAGCCATAAATTATATATATTTTATAGGGTCATTAATAATTATGAACATTCCTGTTTCTATAGCACTTTAATTTTTAAAGACTTTTCTTTTTCTTAATAAAGTTTGCCTTAGGAGGACAAAGTGAAAGTTAAGAACCCAGACACTGGGAATACACATTGGTTTCCTAACCCGTGAATAAGACGATTAATCGTGAAGGAGACAAGCTTCACAAAATCGCTTCTGCAGCCTGTCTTTCTGGACCATCTGCTCCAGGTTCTCTGGAACGGACCTGGTAGCTATATCTGTTCCATTGTCCCCACAAGGCTATTCCTACTTGTCAACCGTGTGTCCTGATTTTTCGTTTAGAAAATATGGTCTCCATATGCATGTTATAAAACGTGAATCCCTAGACTAACTTCACCCTTCTGTGCAGGTATTACCAAATCCCATATTCTGCTAAATTTTCTACATGTGCTTCAAATAAGTGCTGATTCCAGCTCTTTGCATTGATTGTGAACATATACAAGTCTATTTAAATTGATAACTTAGTTTTCCATAGAAAGATTATTTCAGGGACTCTAGAAAAGATATTATTTTTCAAAGCACATTTGCATTATTTCTCTTGTGTAATCAACTTATTCTTTTTTACTCAATTTGAGCATTTTCTGATTTTCCTAAAATAAAAGATTTATGATGATCCTAATAGCGATCTATGAAATTTAACAAAGTATGTTTTGACATTATGTCAGATTTATTTTATGCAATTCCCAAATAAGATGGACCAAGTCAAATGGATAAAATTTGAACAACTTGATTATCTGACTCCATAGATATCCTGGATAAAATTTAGAGACAGACCATAAAAATCTCCATGTATAAAGTCAGAGCAGACATTGTTTCTGGTTTTGGCTCTAGCACCAATTTATTCTGTGACTCCAGGCAAACTCCTTCTACTCCAGGACTCGGTGGTCCCCTTTGTAAATTAAGTGGCTTGGTCCAGGTCAGTGGCTTGCTTTCTTTGCCCTGAGAGCCCAAGTCCCTTGGTGGCCTAAAGATCTGCCTTGGAAGACTCCTTTGCCTGTCCTTCCCTCATCAGGAGCAGCTAAGCACCTATCTGTTATATATACTTGCCAGTCCGTGGTGGAAAATATTATTTAGAAAAAGTAAGGTTGACAACTTAAACAGTTTTATGGTCCTTTGGTATCTGTTTAATTTGTACTTCTACATCATTTTATTAAAATGTCCCTGTGAGGTATATGGGGTTTACCTGCATGGAGAAGAGGTCTAGTCATGTATGTAAGTCATGGTAAATAGGGTGAGAGATTGTTTAGTGAAACTTGCTGGGGTAGAGTAATGAGGGAATCATTGACTGACTTATGGACCTTCAAGGGCAGGGTCAGTATGGTCAAAGTGAAGTTTCAATCTGGGAAGGTGTCTTTGGTTCTAAGCACTGGCAGGAGAGAGATACTGAGTTATTAGTCACAGCATTGAAGAGGAATTTAAAGTACTTTAAATACAACGTGACCATGAAAAAGAACAAAATAATGCCATTTGCAGCAACATGGATGACACTATAGAGTCTTACACTAAGTAAGTCAGAAAGAGGAAGACAAATGCCATATGATATCACTTATATGTGGAATCTAAAATATGACACAGATGAACCTGTCTACAGAACAGAAACAGACTCACAGACATGGAGAGCAGACTTGTGGTTGCCAAGGGGGAGGGGGAGGGAGTGGGATGGACTGGGAGTTTGGGAGTTAGTAGATGCAGACTATTACATTTAGAATGAATGAAGTCCTGCTGCATGGCACAGGGAACTATATCCAATCACTTGTGATAGAACATGATAGAAGATAATATGAGAAAAAGAATGCATATATATAATATGTGTGTGTGCATATATGTGTGTGTATATATGTGTATATATATATGCATATATATGTGTATACACACACACACACACACACACACATATATGACCGGATCACTTTGCTATACAGCAGAAATTGACAGAACATTGTAAATTAACTATATTTCAATAAAAAAAAGAGAAAAAAAAACAAAATCTTACAAAGACCTAACAAGCACTTCGTAAAAGAGTATTCCCAAATGACCAATAAACATTTGAAAAACAACAAAAAATACAGAGATGTGTATGAACAGAGAGCTAGGTTCCCAGAATATGAGCCCAGCATTGATATGGTCATGCACATGCAGGGATTGAACGGGTTTAATAGGGAAATTTCCAGAAAACTGGAGGAAACTGAGAGCACTCATCACTGAGATGATCCATCCTTGACTTCCCAAGTTGTAGGCAGTGGGGTCTTCCATCAGGCCCAGGCTGCTGAGGGAATTCTGACCAAGACTTGGCAGGGCATTTGTAGGATCAGTCCTTCTGCTGAGTGGAGCCTAGAATTAGCCTTGTTGCATTCAGCCCATTCATTGGTGGCCTGGAAGTCATTCATAACCCCACGTGCCCTCTGCATTGCTAATTTACCATTATTCCTAATGCATGGATCCATACCAACTGAGTTCTTATTGTTATACTGACCCATTGAATAGATTTTGTCTGACAGAAACTCCAGCCTAGTTCAAGCATGGCGGGGGGGGGGGGGGGGGGGGCGGTCTCTAAAGGTCCTTTGGCATTCTCCTTGGAGCAGTCAAGATTTTTCTTCCCTATCACATCAGTCTGTACTGAGGTGCCAGTAGGTCTTGAGATAAGTCTGTCCAGCTCAGAACCATGAACACCTCATGCTGAGATGTTCAGAAAGCAGCAAGGTTTTGGCTGGAATCTTAAAGCTCTGCTTATCCTAGAATTCTGTGCACATAGAGAAGGGCTCTTTTAGGGGCAGGACCAGCCACGTGAAGGGGTTACAGAGAATGCAGGTCAGTGTCAGCCCTGGCAGGTTGTCCAGGAGTTGGTTCTGTGGTTCCTGTAGTCTGTAGAGCTTTTCTGACTCCTGAGGGCTATGGTGGCCACTATACCTGGGACTGAATTTGACTTTCTCTTACTTATTTCCTTTTTAGTTTTTGGCCTCACATGTTGTGAATCCATGGTGCTCTCTCCCCATTAGTGTGTTAGTCTTGCTCCTGTAGTGGCTCTTTTCCAAGAACTTTTGATCTCTCTCCAAGGACTAGAAGGAGTTTCCAGGAGCTACAGGCTAATTCAGAGGATAATTGGCTTCAAAAAGTGCTCTCTATCCCCTAGAGAAGGTTTGACCAGAATTCTAGCACCTTGGGGATAGTGCCACATCACCTAGCTCTCTGTCCTCCAAGATCCTGTGTCTGAGATAAAGTTTCACCAGCAGAGCCCATGACAAGTTAGTTGATTTCCCCAGAATGTGCCATAACAAATCTGCCTCCCCTAGGAGAGGTGGTGTGACTGCTTCATTATGTGCTCTGACCTTCAGAGGCATATATCCCTCGCCCCCACCCCCATTACCCACTCTGATTGTCCTAGCTTCTCTCGCATCCCTGTGGTTCTGACAAGAGCTGAGAGGAAGAATGTCTGAGCATACAGAGTGATCCTCTGCACACAAGTTTATTTTGTTCTTGAATGGAAGGTCCTCCAGGATAGGCTTGACATCCCCTTCCCTATTCCAACGAGCACAGACTGACTGAATGCAATGCTCAATGCACATATGTATGGTTGACTGAATGTGTCATAACACAAACTTATGTACTTGTGTGAAGATGAGAGGCCCCAACCACTCTTTCATCTCACCTTTCACAATGGCCGGGGAAATCAGGAAAGGTTGGCTGGAAAGCTGAACTCAGTTGGCATGCTGAGATGACTGGGTCTTTCTTTCTTTCTGACTGGGACCTTTCTCCCTGAGTGGCCACTCCACTTGGTTTCTCCAAGTGTGCCTTCCAGCAGGGAGCAAGATTACTCACAGAGCAGCTCAGTGGTCCCCAAAGTGCAAAACTCAGGCATTCTTAAAGCTTAAGCTCAGAATTGGCACCGCATAATGCTACATTTTATCCATGAAAGTATGTCACAGACCAAGCCAGATTCAAGGTGGGAGGAGACTATACCAGGGCATGAATACTGCCAGTTATTGGGGGTCTTTTTATCTTTGAAGACTAGCTTCTGTGATCTGTATCATTTTCTTAGATATAATGCTCTCAGTGCTGTGTTTGTCTCATAATTTCCTAGGTAGTGAGAAGAATGGTCAGGTAATTAAAGCAGCAACGTAAGACTCTCCTTCTTGGGTAATTCTAGAGCTTAGAGGGAGGCACTTATACTTCACAAGAAGATTCCCTTAAATCGAAGAGATGCTCTGAAGCCCTTCAGATGAAGATGAAGATGACCCTGGACATGTGTCCTCTGTTGGCCTTAATGAGTAAGCAGGCCAGGTTCCCTCCTGTAGACAACATGTTTGAATACACAGCCAGAAATGAGATAATGGCAAATGAGGATCTGCCTACACCTGTTTTTATGGACCTCTAGTTAGCCCCAAAGCAATTACTGATAGATGTATAAAGTATATAAAGAGCAGAGACATTTCAGTGAGACAGGCTTGGGTTTGGTTCCTTGTATTTTCACTTAACAGCTATGGGAGCTATGGTCCCTGCTTCAGAATAGGAATTTAATAAACATTAGATTTTCTTTTAATCAGATAATTTTGTGCATGAACATAAACAACATTTCAAGAGGCTACACAATAAGTCAGGTAATGTTCTTGTTGCCAAGAATATTTTTATTTGAAGGTTGGAGGATGTAGGGGCTGAAAGAGAGGAAGAATTAGAGGATTACTCATCTATCTATTTGTAGCTTCAGGAAGCCAGCTAGATGGTGAAGTCATTCGCTGTATTAAGGAAGACAGCAGTAGAAGGCAGTTTTTCCCCTCTTGTAGAATTTCTTCTTATTATAACACCATCTCTGAAGTACTGGAGTTTCCCTTGAGCTCACATTTCTAGTATAGAAGTGCATAAGTCAATCTTCACTGGGTAAGGCTCACATTACACATGAACAAAAATAAACCACTGTTTTTGGAAGTCACTGAGATTTGGGGCTGTTACCATGGTCTTACCCAATGAAAGCTGACTAATACAGAAATTGGTACCAGAAGTGGGGTGTTACCATAACAAAACAAAATGAAACAAAAACAACCAAATTATGTGGCACTGGCTTCAGAGTCAAGCAGTGGGCAGGGAGGAAACTATTATTGAAGCTGACAACAAAGTGACTCACGTTAGGCAGTGGCTAAGCACTTAGTAAAACTATTTCCTGATATAACTTGGAAGATAGATAATTTACATAATGAAGGTGTGGCTTTAGGTGAAGACTTCGGCAAACAGAATGAGACCATGTGTTTGCTTGTTCTTGGCTTCATGAGACAAGGTACTATAAGAGAGAGATGAGTTTAGAAGTAATTAATTGTCCAGTTTTCAAGAAGGAATAAAAGGAAAAAGAGAGAATCCAGAACTTTCAGGACTTGTAGGGTATAACTGATTCTCATTTACAAACTGTAAGACGGGTTGAGCAACAAAAGTTACTTATATTATAGTCCCAAAGCAAAGTTCAAATCAAGGGTATAACCGCTATACCTTTGTTAAAATCTTTAAATTAATTAAGGTGATCCTCAGTAAATTATTTAACTTGGTACAAAATAGTGCAGGGAAAGGAAATGAAAGGTTTGCTCTCTCATGAAAGCATGGTAAGTTTGAAGCACCTCTAATTCTAGAAAGAGAGGCATGACTTGAAAAGAATTCTGAGTGTGGCTATTGGCACATAAAGTTGTTTGGTGAATAGTCAATAATGGTTTTGAGAGATTTTTATTTCGAAAAGAGCTATCAGTGTGAATTAAGAGACTGTAACTGTTAAAGACATAAACTAACTTTTTAAGGCCCCCCAATTTTTGCCACTCAGCACCCAAAGACAGAAGGTCCCCTAATGTTCTCTTCAGATGTATCCAAAGAGGATCCTGGAAAAGGAAGAACTTATCCAAGTATGAAGCCAAGAGCCGTGGAGAACGGTGACTACAGCCAGGGAGCAGACTGGTATCTAATCAAAGAATATTGCCTACTCCAGGGTATGGGTTTATGGCATTTGCCCAGCCATATTTCAGAATTGCTATGGACCAGTGATCACTTGATGCTTCTATTTTATTACTCTCCTTTACATACAGCAGTGTTCATCGTAGTTATCCTCACCTTGTTCTACCAATGTATGTTAAGTTTGGGATAAGAAAAGATAACCGTCTTTTGTTTTTGTTTTGTTTTAGCCCATGAGTCTCTGGCTCAACAGGAACCATATTTTGACCATATTTAAGGTAGAGATTACTATAAGAACATGGGCTTTCCACTTACTGTCATTTTCCCATCAGATTCTTGGCCTTCTCCTTTGAGAAGTGCTATATTTTGTGTGCAGAACAGAGGGAAGAAAATATTTATGATCAAGATACTTACTGTGGAAAATTGTATAACTGTTCCCAACTCTTGCTTACTCCTTTACAAGAAGATATATCCCTGCCTCTTTTCATGTGATTTGAAAGAGCTTCCCTATGGGATGATTATAGCTCTTTGCCCCATTTTTCACTTGGTCATTTAATTTCTCTAGTTAATGAAATGTGAGCAAAATTGTCATGTGCCATGTGTGAACAGAAGCTTTAGGAACCATGGCATTTTCCCACTAGGTCTCTTGATCTTTTTTTCTTTGCCATAATGACAAAATAGAGAATGTTTTCTTCCCAGTCTGATTTCCAAGATAGGAAAGCCATATGTAACTGAATGCAGAATGCAGCCAATTAACAGTCCATAGGTAACACGAGTAAGAAATTAAGCCCCTGTTGTAAGAGGTCTCTGTAATTTTTGGATTTTTGTTATAGTAGGCTTACTGCAGTCACATAGCTGACTGAAACATCTGGATATTGAATGAGTAACCCTTTGGGGCCCAGGGCCCTGGATTACATTCTTAGAATTACACTAAGCAGTTTCCACCTGATTATTAATAATAACTTACCTACCACTGTTCAGAAACCTAAGAAAGTGAGTGTTGCTATTTTTCCTGGAGGAAACACTCATAACTTGTATTACATTGGATATGTATTACAGTACAGTGTATTAGTATGCAATACACTAATGTATTATAGTACAAGTATATAAAATACAGTGAGAGTAGTATTAATGAAATGATATAAAAACCTTATTTCATATATCTGTGTATGTATGTATGCATCTATCTATCTATCTCTCTCTCTCTCCCTCTCATATTAACTATAGAATACATGAGAAGTATAGGAAAGATGAACCTACTGTCCAAAATTAATATATTTTAAATAATTCAAATTTACACAAAATTTCAATGATCATATAAATAATTCCATATAATCTTGTAGATTCCCTAAATGTTTACAGTTTATCACATATGTATCAGCATTCTTGCCATATGTGTGTGCGCTTATCATTATTATTTTTCCTGAAACGATTTAGAATGAATTGGAGACATAATGCCTTTTATTTCTAGATACTTAGGGATGTATTTCCTTTAAAAAAGGATAATGTCTTATATGATGAATGTTTATTTAGCAAAATTAGGAAATTAACATTGGTGCAATGCTATTGTCTAATATATAACCGTAATCAAATATCGCTAATTGTCCCAATAATGTCTTTTATGGCAAAGGAAATAAAACATCTGCTCTAAGATCTAATCTATGGTCATTCATTGTGTTTAGTTTTCATGTTTCTGTAGTCTCCTTCAGACTGAAACCATTAGTTTCTCAGTCTTTTTATTTTCTTTTATGATCTTGACACTCTTGAAGAGTGCAGATCAGTTTTGTACACCATCCTTCAATTTGGTGTGACTTTTTTCATAATAGCATTCAAATTACGCATTTTTGTCATGAACATGAGAGAAATAAAATATAGTGTTCTTATCATTACAGTATATCAGCTACAGTAATAACATCCCATTACTGTGGATGTTAGCTTAGATCACTTGGCTAAGGTGAAATCTACAGGCTGCTTCACATGAAGTTACTCTTTCCTTCTTTGAAATTAGGGAGTATTTCATGAGAACATACTTTGGGACAAAGTAGATACCATGTTTCTCATCAAAGTTTCATCTTTTAGTTTTAGTTTATATTGCTAATTCTTGCTTAAATCACTGATTTTTATGGTTGTCAAATAGAGATTTTCTAATTTTATGATTTTTATTCATTGATTACTTGAAATTCTACTGTGAAGAACTTTCAATTTTTTGTATTAAAGTAATTAACACATTTTCCCATATATATAATTTTTACAAGTTTATTGTACTGTGGTGAGATTATTTAATTAATTTCAATATGAGCTCATAGATTCTTATTTCAGTCCATGGGTAATAGTCCATTACTACCATTCTTTTGGATTCTCAAACTGCCCTAGATTTAGCCAGTGGGAATCACTTCAAGATGAACTCTATGTCCTTGTGAAACCCCCTTCCCTCCTTTTTTTTTTTTTTTTTTTTAGCACTTTCATACTATTTCAGACAAGACAATATTATAAACTCATTTTATACTTTCCCAGTTTCAGCCCTGGAGTGAGCCATTTTTCTAAGGATTTCTGATTCCTTCTTGTGGGGAATGAATGGTATTTAGAAACAAAGATCTGGATGCTAGGTGGTCTATTGCTACCAAGGAAAATATATTAACATTTAATATTTAATTTAACATTCTGGTGTTTCTCTGCTTTTTTTCCTATAAACTATTTTTACAAACATGAAATTGAACCATGCTGAAATTTTCATTCCTGATTTTTCATTGAACAGTATTTTCTGGTTATTCCAAGAAACATTTTATTTATTTTTTATTTTTTTTGCTTTTTAGGGCCACATCTGCAGCATTGGCAGTTCCCAGGCTAGAGGTCCAACCAGAGCTTCACCTGTGGACAGAAACAGCAACACCAGATCCAAGCTGGGTCTGCAACCTACACCACAACAATGTGAGATCCTTAACCCCTTGAGTGAGGCCAGGGATCCTGTACCCTCATGGATCCCAGTTGGGTTCGTTAACTGCTGAGCCACAATGGGAACTCCCCAAGTAACATTTTAGATGATTAAATAATTTTTGTGAAAGGTTAATGCCAAAAAGTATGTTTGCATTTGGCATCATTGGAAAATTATTTCCAATTTACTTCTGCAAATCACAATAAGTAATAGCAATACTGAATACATTCGTTTTTAAGATGTTTTCACAATCTCTTATTTATTTATTTATTTTTATTTTTTGTCTTTTGCCTTTTTAGGCCTATACCTATGTCATATGGAGGTTCCCAGGCTAGGGTGGAATCAGAAGTGTAGTCACTGGCCTATGCCACAGCCACAGCAACACTAGATCTGAGCCCTGTCTGCAACCTACACCAACAGCTCACAGCAATGCCAGATCCTTAACCCACTGAGCAAGGCCAGGGATCAAACCTGCATCCTCATGGATTCTATTCAGATTCGTGTCCACTGAGCCACAACAGGAATTCCCACTCTCTATTTTATTTTATTTTATTTTATTTATTTATTTTTTTTAATATTTTTTTTATTTTCCCACTGTACAGCAAGGGGGTCAGGTTTATCCTTACATGTATACATTACAATTACAATTTTTCCCCTACCTTTTGTTCTGTTGCAATATGAGTATCTAGACAGAGTTCTCAATGCTATTCAGCAGGATCTCCTTGTAAATCTATTCTAAGTTGTGTCTGATAAGCCCAAGCTCCCGATCCCTCCCATCCCCTCCCCCTCCCATCAGGCAGCCACAAGTCTTTTCTCCAAGTCCATGATTTTCTCTTCTGAGGAGATGTTCATTTGTGCTGGATATTAGATTCCAGTTATAAGTGATATCATATGGTATTTGTCTTTGTCTTTCTGGCTCATTTCACTCAGGATGAGATTCTCTAGTTCCATCCATGTTGCTGCAAATGGCATTATGTCATTCTTTTTTATGGCTGAGTAGTATTCCATTGTGTATATATACCACCTCTTCCGAATCCAATCATCTATCGATGGACATTTGGGTTGTTTCCATGTCCTGGCTATTGTGAATAGTGCTGCAATGAACATGCGGGTGCATGTGTCTCTTTTAAGTAGAGTTTTGTCCGGATAGATGCCCAAGAGTGGGATTGCAGAGTCATATGGAAGTTCTATGTATAGATTTCTAAGGTATCTCCAAACTGTTCTCCATAGTGGCTGTACCAGTTTACATTCCCACCAACAGTGCAGGAGGGTTCCCTTTTCTCCACAGCCCCTCCAGCACTTGTTATTTGTGGATTTATGAATGATGGCCATTCTGACTGGGGTGAGGTGGTATCTCATGGTAGTTTTGATTTGCATTTCTGTTATAACCAGTGATGTTGAGCATTTTTTCATGTGTTTGTTGGCCATCTGTATATCTTCTTTGGAGAAATGTCTATTCAGGTCTTTTGCCCATTTTTCCATTGCGTTGTTGGCTTTTTTGCTGTTGGGTTGTGTAAGTTGCTTATATATTCTAGAGATTAAGCCCTTGTCGGTTGCATCATTTGAAACTATTTTCTCCCATTCTGTAAGTTGTCTTTTTGTTTTCTTTTTGGTTTCCTTTGCTGTGCAAAAGCTTTTCAGTTTGATGAGGTCCCATGGGTTTATTTTTGCTCTAATTTCTATTGCTTTGGGAGACTGACCTGAGAAAATATTCATGATGTTGATGTCAGAGAGTGTTTTGCCTATGTTTTCTTCTAGGAGTTTGATGGTGCCCTGTCGTATATTTAAGTCTTTCAGCCATTTTGAGTTTATTTTTGTGCATGGTGTGAGGGTGTGTTCTAGTTTCATTGCTTTGCATGCAGCTGTCTAGGTTTCCCAGCAATTTTATTTATTTTTTTAGTTGTTATTTCCCCAACGCAATTTTTTTTTCCTACTGTACAGCATGGTGAACCAGTTATACATACATGTATACATTTTTTTTCCTCACATTATCATGCTCCATCATAAGTGACTAGACATAGTTCTCAGTGCTACACAGCAGGATCTCATTGCTAATCCACTCCAAAGGCAATAGTTTGCATCTATTAACCCCAAGCTCCCAATCCACCCCACTCCCTTCCCCTGCCCCTTGGCAACCACAAGTCTATTCTCTACGTCCACGATTTTCTTTTCTGCGGAAGGGTTCATTTGTGCGTATATTAGATTCCAGATATAAGTGATACCATATGGTATTTGTCTTTCTCTTTCCAACTTACTTCACTCAGTATGAGAGTCTAGTTCCATCCATGCTGCTGCAAATGGCATCATTTTGTTCTTTAATTCTCACAAGAATCCTATGAGGCCTTTTTTAGGGGAAGATCATGCCTCAGAGATATTCCATGATCTTAGGCTCCGTGGGGCTGGGATGAAGCCTAGGCCCTCTGGTTGGCTTACATTGTTGGTCACCTGCTTATGTGTATGCATTTATCTTCCTAACTTAAATCTAAGTGACTGATGGCAGAGGCCATGTTTTAATGCATATTGTGTCCCCACCATTCGAGTATACAACAGAGGCTCAATAGAAGTTTATACTTGGTTCAGAAGAGAGTAAAAGGCCTTTGATCCAAGCAAATTCTTGGGAAGCCTTGCTCCCCTGGGAGTTAGCTATTAAAGAACATCTCCCTCCTTTTTGGACATTGGTGACCAGACATCTTAATTATTTCAGTTCTTTGCATGGTATGTCATCCGTAAGGGAGGACAAAAAGAGCAATCTCTTTGGATAGGGAGGGGTAAACCCAATAAATGTGCCAGCTGCATTTGCTATCCTAGCGGTAAAACACACCATCCCACACTGCCTTTAAATACAGTACAAGTCGTGGTAATAAACTACCCCATGGAAGGGATTCCTATCTGCAGCAGATTAAGGGGCCCAGATACCACATGGAGACAAATGTGTAATTAATGATATTGTTCCAATTAGGGACTGGTTCGGCTGAAAATTAAAAGCACAAAATCAAAATTCCTCCATCCGTAGTCACTTCCTTGCAGACTTCCGGACCCAGAGGCTTTTTGATGTTGATTGTCTCCTTGTAGCTTTCAGTTGAGGACAAGCCAAATTGCACCACTTGTGCTAATTATCCCTCTCCTGAGATTGCAAATGCCTAGTTAATAGGGGAATCAGTCCAAACTACTTGCCGAGTTTCCAAGGTGGCAGCTCTGTGCTGGGGACCTGGGCCAGTACAGACCTCAGCTGCCAAGAGGCCACCAGCAGGAATATTTCCCCCTGAGTCCATTTAACCAAAGAAGTGAAAGACTTTAGGGCTTTGAAAAAAGAGTGAGGATAATAGGTGCTCCTGTAAGGAAAGAGAAACCATGTCCTACCCTGTATAGCCTCAGTCCATAGCTTGGCCATCTTCTTGGCTTCTTCCACCTTACTCTTCAGTACATACCCTCAATATCTAAGCAACATCTTGAGACTTGCTGCTTGTGCTATTTAAATTTTTCTCATATCTTACTTCACTGTCCTCATTGCATTTAATTCATTCAGTCTCCAGGGTCATTCAGGTCACAAAAAATAGAACTGGTATTTGAATTCAGAATTTAGGTGCTAAAGTCCCATATCTTTGCAATCTGGTGTGGGTTTTACTTAGTTTAGTAGTCTAATGCAACAAAGCTCTAGTAGGATTTAATACTGCATGGAAACTACTGAACCAAAAAGTTTTCATAAGCCATGTTCCACTTGGGTATGCTTAAGGAATAACTCCTACCCCCTAATTATGGTTAGGTTCCTATTGCTATCATTGATAAATTTTTCTGTAGGACATCATAGCAAAGTGAGAAAGGATCTTATGCTGGATCTTCTTCACTGGTGCCTCCAGACCTTCCACCAGTCTCCATCCAGCTCTGTGCCCCAGGAAACTCGCTGGATTGCTTTGCTCAGGCTTGCCAGATCCTTGGCTGTGGCTGGATTTGGTCAATGGGAAGCACCAGCAGAAGAATGCAACATGGGACCTGGCTCCTTGTCTGCCAGCTACTATGGATGGTTCTATCCCTTTTTGAAGGCCACAGCTCCTCCCAGGTGCTCTTCGACAGCTCTGTCTTTTGATGTCCCCAATCATTCCCCTTTCAGACCTTCCCACACCTCTACAGATAGTCCCTCCATTAAGTTCTTCTTTGTTACCTGTTTGAGTATGTCATCTCTTTCCTGCCTGGACCGTAACTGATTTATGGGTTTGAGTAATCCAAATCTAGTCATAAGCAGAAATCATGGACGAGGATCATTTGTGGCATGCTTGATTCTAATCAAATGCTGAGCCCCAAATATAGAAGTTGAAATCTTCTACTATATAAAATAACAATATCACCAAAGATAATAATAGTAGCAAGCTTTTTTTTGTCTTTTTCTAGGGCTGCACTCACGGCATATGGAGGTTCCCAGGCTAGGGGTTTAATCAGAGCTGTAGCCGTCGGCCTACGCCAGAGCCACAACAATGCAGGATCTGAACCACATCTGTGACCTACACCACAGCTGATAGCAACGCCAGATCCTTAACCCACTGAGCGAGGCCAGGATCGAACCCGCAACCTCATGGTTCCTAGTTGGATTCGTTGAACAACTGAGTCACGACGGGGACTCCGTAGCAAGCTTTTTTTATACTCTTAGCATGTGACAAGCACTTTTCTAACCATTTAGTATTTATTAACTTGTTTTTTCTTCACAACAAGATATTTTTTATCACTGTTTTCTAAAGGAGGAAATTGAAAGGTTTAGAATCCTGCCTAAGCCCCTGCACCTTGTGTGTCATTCAAAACCAGGCAATCAGGTTCCAGAGTCCTTAATTTCTACTCTAGACTTCTCCAATTGGACAGGAAGTCAGTGTCAATGGACAGATAATGAGAGTGCATTTAATTGCCAAAATTATAGAATCATCTGAACACAACTTTTGAAGGAAAAATGTTTGAGAACTATTTTTAACTTTGGGATTTCTAATGTCAACGCTAACATCTAGTAGTGCCAGTTTTAGAAACCTATCATTTATTTAGGCAGATGGCAATGGATAGTGTTCTTAGGTTTGAATGTGCAACACTAGTTAGCACAGGGCTCTGAAAAGGACTTGGAAGATGTGAACCCTACCATTCACTGGTTGGACAACCTGAGCCAGTCACTTATTCTCTTGGAAACTAACTTCCTTTCCTCAGCTTACGAGGTCTCCAGCCCGCCCCCTCCTTGGATGGACACGTTCCCTATATTGTCATCCTCAATGTGACTGTCACAACCCTAACATCAGCAACTAACATTTGCTTCCAGTTTGGGTTGATAGTGCCCAGACAGAAGTTATTTATAATATTTCAAAGAAGGAGACATTCTGCCTTAGGTTAAACATTTATGGGAATTAAGGTCTGGTTACCTCCTCAGGGAACAACTCCCAAGGCTGGCCTGGCCACTTATAGAGCAGTTAAAGCACTTGTAGGAAGTCCAGGTTTAGAGTCATCATAGCTGAGAAGGAGAATGAAGATGGGTTAGAAGGTGAGAAGTGACTGGTTGAAGGACACAAAGGATGCTTTAGGATGAAGTCTCCAGGAGATCCCCTGAAATAAGCACCTATTACCAGGGAGGGCCTTCATCATGACTTGGCTCACTGTGCTTTGAACTTCTACCTCCACACCTTTGTTGATGTCATGCAATCTGTCTGAAAGGACCTCACCTGTCCAGTGAAACCCTCAAGGACTGATGAAACCTCCAAGGCCCCATCTATGAATTCTACTGGAGGGAATGTTTCTCCCTCCCTCCAGAATTCTGTGTGTCCTGTTTGGACCTCATTCTCGACACTCCTGCTGTGCTGTGTGCCATCATTATTTGTGTATCCACCGAGTCTCCCTGACTAGCTGTGAACTCTGTGTATTATTTACGTCTGTATGTCTGAGTGCATGGAACTGGGCCTTATAATCTTTGCTGAGCAGATGGGGTGAAGCCAGTCCATAAAGCTCATTTCAAATGCTCAGTGATTGTACATGTGAACACACACACATACTCACACACATACACACTCATACTGCTGCCGGCACATTCATACACACAAGGCTGGCATTTGAAATATCTGGGATGGCATGCCCATCAGTGGACCTTTGTAATCCAGAACTTAGTCTTAGTTCTCAGCCCTAAGAGATACCAGCGGACGTCTTGGCAAACAATAGAGGGTCCTCTCATAGTCCTGTGTGTGACACTTTCACCTCCGCTCCATATTAGCTTGCAAGCCTGCAGGTAATGTCATCCAGTGTCAAAGGTAGCAGCTAATTCCAAAAGATCCTGTTGCCTCAAATCACGATAATTACTGGTTTCGCCCACCTATCCTTGCTTGCCAGCCACCGTTAAGGGTGCCTGTCTTCATGGCTGGACTGACCAGTGTACAAACAGCCAGATACTTTTGAAACTGGCAACTCTTCCTACTCTGAAGAAAAGATAAAATTAACATAAGCAAAGCAAGCTTTGGAATTGTTGGGAGTTCAGAACTGGGGTGTGGTTTTTCGCTTCATCAGCAGAAATCAGCCTCTGAGTTATCTTTTTTGGCTGCACTCCGGGAAACAGAAGCCAGCACCTGACAACCTTATAACTGCGAGAGGAAAAAAAGATGGAATGTTTATGTGAATCTTGGTGGTAAGCTCAGCCCACACCTAGCAACTTCTCTTTGCTTGATAAGGACAGAATTTTTGGTTAAAATGATCGAATTCCTCTCACTTAAGTAATTATCACCTTTTTTCTTTTGGAAAATCCATAAAGAGGAAAACAATGGGAACCCCTTGGTGGGAAAGGCTAAGTCCGAGATGAAGGCTGGGACCTGGCCCAGACAGAAGTACGAGGGAGGTCCTTCTTTGGGCCCAGGACAGACAGACACAGTGGCAAGAGTTATGTGTATGGTGGGTGGAGAGCAGAGTTGGACTCTGAGGACTAACTGCAGAGTCTAGAGAGGTTTAGAGCACAGCAAGAAGCCCCAGGGAGAGCACTGGGGAAACTGGGGCTTGAGCAAGATGATGTGACTCTCTAACTGTGCCCTTGTTTGGGCAATTATTAGGTTAGATTCCCCACTGGACTGTCAGCTCCAGGAGGGCGGGACTATCTAATTCAGCTTACAGTTCTATCCCAGAATCTAGCACAGATCTGGGAAATAGTCGGTCCACCATGACTGCTCACGTGCTAAACGAATCTACCTCCTAATCAAGTCCTTACTGCAACCTTTTATTTGCTCAGCCCTCAACATGTCCCAGTGGCCTCCCCTCCTCAGCCTGAGCCTGGCATCCTCTCCCTGCAGATCCACAGGGGTGGGAACCGACAGGGCCCCAACTTGACCTTGTCCAGTCTGGTGTTGGAGTGGGGAGGGGCTCAGGGCATGGACTTGCTGATTGCAGGCTGGGAGTCAGTGTTTGGCCTCTCTGGGAGGTGACTTACAGAGGGCACCAGCTCGTCCTCTTGAAACCTCTTCATCTGCACTAGATTTTCTTCTGGAGCCCTCAGATGCTTGAAGAGGGGCGGGTGTGGTAAGGACTGTGCTTGCCAAGCCAGCTCCTCTCCTTGGGTCCTGTAAAAGGAGCCGCATGGGCCTCTCCCTACCCTCTGGCCCTCAGGTGCAAGATCAGAGGATCTGACAGTCATCTGTTTATCAGGCGGCTTTATGCCTTTATAGGGGGAGCTGGGTGGCACGTACACAGATCTCTGAAAGACAGGAATCTGCAAGCCGTGTGCAGCTCCAGCTTGAGGTGTGTCGTCCTCAGGCCCTGTCCTCCCCCAGCTCACTGGTGGCCACCTTCCCAGACCCATCAAGGCTGCAGATTTGAAATGGGAAGGCTCAACCGTGAAGACCCAGTGGGTCAAAGGTGGTTCTTCCATAGTTTTACAAACAGCTTCCATCTTCCTGCTTCAGTCTTTGTGATCAAGAAAGAGCATTCTGGCCATTTGTGACTTCAAATTGAAATAATCGTACTAATAATACTGATTATGCTAACATTTACTGAGAGCTCACACTCTGTGCCAAGCACTGAGTTAATGATTATTAACTCATTCCATTCAACTCGGGAGGAGCACATTATTAAGGTTGTTTTCAGATGAGGAGAAGAGGCTCAGATCACAACTTGCCTACAGTCCCCCAGCTACTAATGAGTAGAGCAGGATTTAAACCCCAGGAGTCAGGTCCAGGACGTCACCGTTACGTGCCTCTATTCTGCCCCTGGCATGGATTTTTTTGACCCGGGGACTTCATCTCTGCTCATTTCTAGAGACGTCAGTCTGTGGAGTGTTGGTTCTCTCTGTGGGGCTGGGCCCTCCAGCAGTCAGGTCTCAGTATAACCGCTACCTCCCTGGATCCATCGGCTGTAACCAATTACCCTCTCATAGTTCTGGATGTCACATTTCCTGCCGAGGCTCTGGGGAGGAATCTGTTCCATGCCTCTCTCCTCACTTCTGGTGGCTGGTACCATTTGGCTCAGAGACACATCGCTCCATTCTCTGCCTCCATCTTCAAAGGACTGTATCCTCTGTATGTTTGTGTCTCCTCTGCCATCTGACTCAAATATCCTCCTGCAGCTCTCTTAAATCCGGGTTGTTGGATTTAAGGCCCACCTTGATCATCCAGGGTGACCTTCTCATGTCCAGATCCTTAACTTAGCACATCTGCAAAGATTTTTTGTCCAAATAAGGTCACATTTATAGGTTCTGAGTATTAGGACATGGATATATCATTCAACCTATTTCATTGTCTAATGCAGAGTAGATCCCCTTGGCTCCTCTATCTCTTTACCCTATTTCTTCCCTAAATAGCATAGCAGTTTTCACTGTCTAGGGCCTTTGTTTTTTTGCTTTTTGTCTTTTTATGGCTGCACCCCCAGCATATGGAAATTCCCAGGTTAGGGATTGCATCGAAGTTGCAGCAGGATCCAAGATGTGTCTGCAACCTAGACCTCAGCTCATGGCAACGCTGGATCCTTAACCCACTGAGCAAGGCCGGGATCAAACCTGCGTCCTGATGGACACTAGTCCAGTTCATTACCACTGAGCTATGATGGGAACTCCCAGGGTCTTCTTTTTCTTTATGTTTTTCCAACCAGGATGCTTCTGGCATGTGGAGCAGGGCAAATCTTCACTGTGCAGAAACAGGTCTTTCATTGCAGAGCATTGAGCATTTCACATGCCTCGCCCATCTGAGTGCCAACATGAGCCTGAGGTACGGAGGGAAAGTCTTTGTGACAACCGACCCTCCAGCCCCTGCTCTGCCCCGTTATCTCCCAGGAACATGAGATGGCACACGTGGCAGGCAATACCAGTCCAAGGTCAGAACCACCAGTCCATGTGTTTATCATCTGTCTCCTGTCACAGGAATGAAAGCCCCTAGGGGTAGGGACCTTGTCTGTCTTGCTTACATCTTGCTTACTGCCATATCCCCTGAGTCAAACAATGCCTGGCCTGAGCAGGCACTCGATACATATACTCCGAATGCACATAGAGGATGGGGGTGTCCTTTCCAGAAATGTGTGATAGATGTTTCCCATTAGGCTGCTCCAGAGAGTCAGAGGATAGGTCTCCATCCTCTGTGAAAACTAACCAGGGATGTGTCCAGGCTCATCCCGGCTCCCCTCACGTCCCAGTTCTTCCTTAGGTTTCTTCTGCTTAAGAAGAAACCTAAGGAAGTTCCTAGACCTTTTGGCAAAGAATATTGAAATTAATTAGTAAGGCTTGGCAGAGACTCGGGGGC
Organism: Phacochoerus africanus; assembly: GCF_016906955.1. NCBI lineage: Eukaryota > Metazoa > Chordata > Mammalia > Artiodactyla > Suidae > Phacochoerus > Phacochoerus africanus. Next base: position 44,728,424 of record NC_062547.1, read on the forward strand.
ACATGGTGTGGCTGGGGTATTAGTTATCACCAGACAAGATAATTAGGTGGTGAGAAGAAGAGAGAGTCGGGAGAGGGTGCACTGTGGTTTTGTAGGAAACAAAGAGTAAAAATAAGAATCAGGAGTTCCCGTCGTGGCGCAGTGGTTAACGAATCCGACTAGGAACCATGACGTTGCGGGTTCGGTCCCTGCCCTTGCTCAGTGGGTTAACGATCCGGCGTTGCTGTGAGCTGTGGTGTAGGTTGCAGACGCGTCTCGGATCCCCCGTTGCTGTGGCTCTGGCCGGTGGCTACAGCTCCGATTCAACCCCTAGCCTGGGAACCTCCATATGCCGCGGGAGCGGCCCAAGAAATAGCAACAACAACAACAACTACAACAACAAAAAAGACAAAAACAAAACAAAACAAAACAAAAAAATAAGAATCAAATGTGGGATAGAAAATAAAAGCCACTATCTTCCTCCTCCAAATGACTCCAATGACAATGCCGACGCCAGAAGAAAAGATACCCTCTTGGTGTACTAAGTGATGTTTCCTTCTGGCTCTCACTTGAGGTCTAGCTCAGTGCTCCTACCAGCCCCCTGGTATCTCTGATCTCTAAGTGGCAGAACCTGATCGCACTGGCAGCAGCATTTCCAAATGGCAACACAGCCTTGCCTGGAGACTGGTTCTGATTACAGGGAGATACCTAGCTCAGGGTCCAGAGTCAAACAGATCTGGCTTCAGCAGCCAGTTCTGCAAATTATGCTTTGTTTGATGTAGGACAAACTATGTATCTTCTTTGTGTAAAATGGGAATAATAATAAGACGACCAGGCGGTAGGACTGGGCAAAATGAAATAATCCCTGTGAAGGGATTAGCACACTTTATATCTTTGTGTCAGGAGAGCATCCGCTCCCTAGCTGCCTTCTGCTTTAGGCCAGCATTTATAAGCAGCACCAATATTGCTCCCAAAGAGCCACCATTGCTTAAGTGGATGGAAAAAAGGGGCCTCTCCTCTGTGGTTTGTTGCAAGAGTAGCTACTTTTCCTAGATCCTGGAAGCCAGCTTAATATTGAGTTCCCTGGCTGGGGGCCTCCAGATAAGCCCTGAGCATATTGAACTCCAGCTGTTGAGCTGAGGAACAGCTGGAAATTACACAATTGACACCTAAATGGAGGCGATGATCCCTGCACAATCACCTCTCCATTACCTGCACAGAGCTTCTGCCTTAGCCATGCTGATTTTTCTGTGGTTGCCCAGAACCATGCTGACGTCCCAAGCTGGCCCAAGGTGGAATCGCGTCTGTATGGTGGTGGTCATGGTGGGCTGCACGCGCGCACGCACGCACGTGTGTGTGTGTGTGTGTGCACATGCTCACCTATGTGTACACAGCTGATTATCACAGACAAATTCATATACAGCCTGGGGAGTGCATACTGATTTCTATCATCTGTGCCTCTGATTCCTAAAGTATCAAGAAACCTGGAGCATTCCTTCAAATAGTCATACACTGGGCAGAGCAACACTGTTTTTGGCTGCTTTTCAGCCCTGGGGCCTGCAGCAGCAATTGTTCCTGAGAGACTCTGTCAGGGGGCAAAATGATGTGATAGGAAAAGCATAAACTTTTGCTTTCTCAAAGTCCAATTCCCAGCTCTGTCATGTCCAGCTGTATGACCCTGGGCAAGTTATTGACTTTCTCTCTCTTACAGGTACCTTGCCCAAGGTCATATTTGGAACTCCTGACTCTAAAGCCCTGCAGTCTAGCCACTGGCTGGTACTGCCTTCCTCCTTTCTGCACCAGCCCAACCTGATCCTTTGCAGGTATCTGTACCAGGAGGCCTTGCCTAGATCCCTCCATCCCACCCCGTGGCCCCTCCCTCCAAAACAAACCGCGGATACCTTGTGGTCCAGACAGAAGTGGGGGCAAGTCTCTTTTTCCCTTTTAAAAGGCAAGGGGGAAAAAAAAAAAAGCTTTGGTGCTGTAACTACTATCTGCCAAGGGCCCTGGTTGCTGAGACATCCACCAAACATCACTCCTGATTTATAGATAAGGTTTCTGAGGAACACAGAGGTAGAATGACTTGCCTGCTCTGATTGCCAGTGGGGCTGGAGAAGCAGCATCTTAGCCAGATGGCAACATCACTAGCCTGAAGCTCAGCCCCTAATTTTGTGGCAATGACCTGAGAAGAGGTCTGTGAGGGTGACCACAGATCCAAGGCGACTTCAGAAACAAACTTCAGTTGGACAGGGAAGGAAACACATGGCAGAAACCAGAGCAGATAGGAAAGAATGGCTCTGAGGCCCTACACAGCCCAGCTCTGGAAGGGGAAAAGGGATGGGCCAGGGATGGGCCCAATAGGTTACTTCCAATAGTTGTTGGCTCATGAGCTGAAACTTACTTGAATGCCTGGGTTATTCATTTGTTCATTTATATTTATCAATATTTGTGAAGAGCCTCCTACATGATGGGTACTGTTTTAAGCACTAAGGGTTCAGCAGTGAACAGAAACGTACAGTCTTGGAACACATTTTTGAGTGATGAGGACTAATCACCTCAAGGTAACCAGGTGGTGAAAAACATACCCAGAGAGCAAAAGGACTTGACCTTGGATTCCTGATGAGGTAAATGTTGCAGGACTTAGGACGATGGGCGATACTTCAGTGACGCAAGTGCCGGGACTGGCTCTCCAGCACGTCATTCCTGATCACAAGGCCTTTGGGGTTCGTGGCTCGGGGAAGGTGAATCTGTCTGATGGCCAGAACCAGAAAGAAGGGCATTTGAGCTGGGGGGCATCTGGGTTCCACTGAGGACTCTGCCTCAAATTTGGTAGGCCATTGGAGCTCTCTGGACCTCATCTCACTTTAGTTCATTTGAACAGTCACTGAGCTTCCTCCATGGGCCTACCACTGGGACACAAAGACAAAAAGGATGTGCACAGTGAGAAGAGGAGGTAGATTAGGAAATGGATACTTTTCAGATTCACATTTCTCTTCTGCAAGAGAGGCTTAGACTAACTATCCCTAAGGCTACACTCATCTCTGATATTCTATACCACGTAGGGCAGCCATCTCAGGAATATGACTCCTGACTCTGGCCAGGGAACAAGGTCATTCTGTATCTTGGCTCTTCATTGATGCTGCTGACTGTGAAGGCCTGTTGGTCAGGGATTGCTTGCTTGCTTTGTGGTGAATCCCATTCCTATGCCTCTTCTCCCACAGCATTTCTTAGTATCTTGAGCACTGAGACACTTGCTCAATTTTGGTTTAGTTTTTGAGTCATTATATCCTACTGACCCATCCAGAGGCAAAGGCCTTCTGACTTCTTATTAAATGAGAGGAAACAGAGACAATGTATGTGCCTTCCTTGTCTTTTCCCTGACCACAGTTCCTCTGTAGGTTAGCTGCTGAGTATACCATTCCTTCCAAAGTCATTCCAGAAAGAGTGATTCAAGAAGGAGTAATTTTCAGTGATGGGATGGGGGCAGATATAGAGCCTTTAAGCAATCTTTCAGTGAAATAACCAAAAAGCAATCTTTAAGCAATCTTCCTGTGAAATAACCAAAAAGTCACTTGCTGTGCCTATGACAAAGTTAGAAGGAAAGAAAACAATTAAGAAAAATACTGCGTATACATGTGTGTATTTAGAAGATGTGTTTAAAGTACAATGCAGAAGGTAAAAGAGCCATAAATGCATGAGTATATAAATAAGAGAGTTCAGACCAGAACAGAAGTAAGAACAGAAAGTAGAGAGCCTATATTGAACCATATTTCCCTAGATGGTGGAAAAAGGACATTGAAGGTTTTTCTGCTGACAAAATTAAATAGGTTGGATCTGCAAGTTTCTCTTGGAGCTAGAATAATGCCTAAGCAACATGCCTGCAACTGGTGAGCAATGTGTCTGCTAGGATCGTAGGGGATCCCAAAATATGAAGAGGCTCATCTATACCCATGGGCTAGTCCATGATTTTGTGCTAAAATATATCTCTATATTAAAATGATATTACATATAAAATATGTGCACATATGTGTGTATATATATAAATTATATATACTATATAACTATATATATGATCACATTAACATAGAATCTATACCTTTATCAGTCCTGTTCTGCAAAATAGCCCAGAACACTTCCTGGTACTTAATTGAGGCTCACTACTCACTGGATGTTTTTTGAATAAATGGAGCTCAAAACAATTAGGTTCTTTTTCTATAGTGCAATGATTCCTCCTGTCCTCAGAGGGCAGCCTACCAAGATTTTACAAATGATGCATTTATACACCTCTATCTCTGCTCCAGATGATGTTTATATTTCATTTGTGATTCCCTACCTAAAGTCTCTTGAATGCACACAGAATACCAGGGTCCATGGCAAGTTTTGCGTAATCTAATAAGGAAACTAGTTGACCACCGCAAAATATCAAAAATGATTTTTAACCTGTGGCTTCTAGCAGTAAAATTTGTTTTCTGTATAATAGGATTCATTGTGGAATAAAATGTTGGCTACATCCTTAGAGGCCACCACCAGGTAGGAGTTGTGCTAGACAGTTTTCCTATATGAAAAGTGCTACTCTTATTGTTATTGAGCTAAGCATTATGCTTAACACTCTACATGTATTATCTCACTTAGTCATCACATCACTATGAAATAACTGTCATTATTTACCTTAGACAAATAGTGAAATCGAGGCTCCAAGAAGGTTGATTAATTTACCCTAAGTTACCCAGACAGTGAGTGGCAGAGACAGAATTCATACCCAAGGCTAGCTTTCTCTGAGGCCCACACACTAACTCATGTGGGGTACTCAATCTGGGAAGTGGTGGGAAGCAGTGGGGGGGATAAAAGTCACAGATTATGGTGGGGCCATCACTGTAGAGGTCACCTCCCAAGGTGGCAATGCAGAGTGGAGGAGATCATGTGTGCCAAGGATCCAGACTGATGCTGGCAAATGGTAAATACTCAAGCAACAATGCCATCCTTCCTTCTCCCTGTGAAGCAGCAAACGTGATCAATAGACTACCCGAAAAATCTAGATTTTCTTTCTTTTGGCTTGACATGCAAATATCCCTAAACCAGTTTTGATGGGGATTCATTTTCAGTGGCTATAGAGATACTCGTAGAAATATTCCCATTAGACTTATGCCTCTGTTAATCTCACATGTTGATCCTCACGGCAGAGGTTACTGTGATAGACCAACAAATAATAAAACTGATAATAGTCAAGTGGCAAAACCCCCAAACTTTGTAATACTGTAAGCATTCTGTTTGAGAGATGTCATTTCTTTCAACAGCTTCAAGTTTCTTCAAGGCAGAAAACCATTGAAGCTGCAGTGTAGCTGAACATCTGTCTTATCATGTGGGCAGATATTGGGATTAAATTAACTAGAAATGAATAGAATGATGTATGACAGGGTGCAGATGTCCCAGGCACAGTGTGATAATTTCATTGCAAAACTATGTAATGAATTCCATACATTATGGAAGTACAAATGTACCACTTTAGGTAATTGTGATGAAAAGGTATAATGTGCGGTGCATAAACAGAGTGTGAGCCTAGGGGCATTTCTCCTCTGCTATTTCTCTTTAGTCATTTCAGAATGACTTTATTTGGTTTAATGTAAGCCTATTATTATTATTAGAGCCTTAGTTTTTTGGTCGGCCCCTTCAGCATTTCTTGCCTGGTTGGTATAAGAAATATTTGGAGTAGAGGAACAGAATTTGGGCAGGTCAGAGCTTTGGCCTCCTGGAGAGTGATGGCTGGAGACAGCATGTACAGAAATATTTTGTGGTGTGAGAATTTCAAAGCAGAAACTGATTCCCTTCCGTCTCTCCCTCCCTCTCTCTCTCTCTCTCTCTCTCTCTCTCTTTCTCTCCTTTTTCTTGCTCCTTCTTCCTTGTAGGCTGGGGAGATCATTTCAGCATTGCCTGCTACACTTTGCATGGGAATTCAGGATGTAAGTTTAAAGCCAGAAGGCAGGTTTTCTCTTTCCTGACTCTATTCTCACGTGCTGTGTGACCTTGGGTAAGTCACTCCTCCTCTCTGAGCTGCTATCACCTCATTTGTGACATGCAGCTAATATACTATATCATAGTATTGCCAAGTACAAAAGGGAGGCTTGAATGTAAGCTCTGAGAGGAGAGAGAAGCATCTGTCTTGCTTACTGCTTCACCCCAAGACCCTAGCAAAGTGATCACATGACACAGGCCACTCACAATTTTTTTAAAAAAATAAATCATCAGTGATTAACATCAAAGTATCTAGCACAACGCCTGGCACATAGGAGACATTTAGTTAATATTTTTTGAATTTCAGCCTGTTTGGAGAAATTTATCTGCAAAGACCTTCAGAGTGGGTTCTGGGAACACAGTCACTGAACACACCACTAAACAATCAAATCCTGGGCCACCACCCATTACAGCTGAGTCCAGAGAGGGCCCAGGATCTCCCAGTGCTGCACAGGGCAGGAGAGGCAGGTCCAGAACCCCCTTCCTGCTCAGCAGCCTCGTGTTTTCTGGCTGGGCCAGTGGGAGCCACGGTCGGGGCTGGCACGAAGAGACATCTCTCCACTCTTGAGAGAAGCAACCTCCCCTCGCATTTTTTTTGATCAAGAAACAAGAGGAGCGTTTCCTTTCCCAGCAAACGGCTGGCCTGCACTCCCGCTTCCCAAGTGAGGGAGAGCTCCCCATGGTCACAGCTGGGGCCAGTCCCAGCCCTGTTTTCCTCCCCATCCTGCTGTGTTCTGTTCACACAGCCCCTCTCTTCCCCTTTAAGCCTCTTCTCCACCAATTATTTGCCTGGGGTGACATCAGTGGAAAATGTGAGGAGATGGCAGCCGAGCCGAAACCCTAGCCTTCCCTGGGAGGCCAGAAAAGCCTGTTTTTAATGCTCTGATTGGTCCCTGATTTCCCCAGCTCCTTTGTGCCATGTAATGCTTTCGGCACAGTGAAGCAGGATGCCTAGGGTGACTCGAGGCCACTGAGGGCCAGGGTCTGCCTGCCCACTGGACAGATGCTTTTCCGTCTGGCCTTCTTTCTCAGCCGGGAACACCCCAAAACCAGCCCAAGGAGGGCCCCTATGGTGGAAAACGCACGTGGTCAGGCTTCCTTCTTTCCCCAAGTGAGCGTTGCTGCATGAAAAGCTGTGGGTTTGGGGTTTGTCACCATATATCTTCCCTCCCCTGCTCAATTCTTCCCACCCCTCCCCGCAAGCCTCAGGGCTGTCTGCAGGGTCTGGATTTTCTGCCAAATTTGGATGCCTTGAAAGGAACATTGTTCGAAACAGAGACTCGAGGAAGGTGCTAATCTTCCGCTGCTTATCAAATTTGAGCAAAAAATGTTGACATCCCACTTTCCCAAGTGCTAGCTCAGCTCTTTCGTGTTCAACGGCGAGAGGGACCAGCTGCATGTCTAGCTGGGGATTAAAAACCCTACCCTGACTCCCAGCCCTTCTCACCTGGTCCTGCCAGACCCAGAGGTGAGCGGGGGTGGTGGGTGGCTTAGGAGTCTCTTCATCCTCAATAGCACAGCCTGTCACACTCCAGGAGAGGCAGCCCATGCATCGCTTCTGCCACTGCTGTTGCTTAAACTCTTAGGGTTAAAAAAAAAAAAAAAAAAAAAAAACGCTCCTGAGAAGTTACTGCTCTAAACGTGGAGAGAGCTCTTCATTTTCTCACGATGAAAGACATAGTTGGGATCATCTGGTTTTCCAAGCAGATGCCCAGTTTATCTCACTTTAAATCAACTCTTTCTGACTGGACCCTTTCCTGGATGAATTAATTGAGCGTGGCTAAAACCAAAATGCTCTCGCGATTAAGGAGCTAGGCAAAGGGGCGCAGTGTCAAGGATGTCAGCTTGCGAAGAGGGTGGCGAGTTGTTTACTTCTATTCTCATAACAGAAGGAACAGGCAGGCTCAGCCCACTGGAAATAATTTTGAATAATCTCACTCTATTACTCGAAGCGAAATTGAGTCTGCTCAAGCTACCCTAGTGATCCGACATTTCAGCGAAACGGGGAAACTAATATCCAATTCATGCAGCATAAAATAAGTGACATAAGGAAAAGCAGGATGAAATCTGGAAGTTTTTAGTTTTCAATTTGTACGGCTTGTCTTCTATTACTGGATCAACTCACTAACGCGGCTCACACAGAGGAGGGGGTTTCATTAAGCTGCTGGTCATTAGTGTGGTGGTGGGCGTGCATGTGTGTGTGTTTGCGTGGGTGTGCGTGTGTGTCTGGCAGCTACTAAAGCCTGACCCTGATATCGGATACACATTGCCCTGCATAAATCAAATCTAGAAAGAGAATTTGTCTAAGCAAAGGAAATGGAGCCCTGACTTACCAACTGGACCTCTCCTGGCTGAGGGGGGCAGATGGCCTGGAATTTAGATTTGACCCTTTAGAAGATGCTCTCAGTGTGAGGGGATTGGCTCATTAGCTTCACTGACCCACCAGCCCTGACAAGGTCTGTGCTCCCACATACATGCTTTCTGCTAAGGGAATGGTCATTCTCTGAGTCCAGGGGAAAACCTTAACACGGCTCTTAACTCATTCCTCCATCACAGCCCTCATATTTTACCCACAGCTAAGTAATGGGTTCCGGCTTCAAATTATCTTTTACTTCCATTCTCTTCTCTCTCTGCCTGGTTAAGATCCTGAGCCCATTTTTCTAGTAATCCTAATTGCTCTTTATCCTGCCCCTATCTCCCTGCCTTAAACTATCCTCTTTCTGATTGCTACGTCATTTTCAGCACAGCTCTAATATATCACTCCCTGCTCAAAAGCATTCAATGGCTCCCTACTGCCTAGGAACGCCATCCAAGTCCCCAGGCTTATCACTCAAAACGCTCTGCAATTTGGCTCCCGTCTTCCTTCCTGACTGAATCTCAGGCATTCCTCTTCACTCATCTTGAGCTGCAGCCAAGTGAAAAGGACTCTGATTTTTCTTGCACATGCTACAGTTCTCTGCCTGGGTGTTTGCTCAACAATTTCCCTGTGGAATGCCCAGCCCTGCCATTTATGCATGTCCAGATCCTACCCATCCTTCAAGAGCTAGACCATATGCTGCTTCCTCCAGAAGGACTTCCTTGATCATCTAGTTGGAAGGCATACCCTCCTCCTTAGACCCTTTGTTGGCTTGCCTCCTTCTCCTGTGGCCCATTCTAGCCCACAGTAGTATATCCGGTCACACCTAAGTGCAGAGGCAGTGGAGTCAAATGTCTCAAAGAGAACCCTAGCTGTGGGATCTTGCGCCTGCTACTTAAATTCTCTGTGTCTCAGTTTCTCTTGTAAAACTGGACTAATAGGAATACTTACTTCCCAGAGAATTCTAAGGAATTAAAGAGGGGAATAAATGCAATATTCTTGGCATGGTGCTGTTGACATGTCAAGAGGTCAACAAATATTCTTTTCTCCCAGTCACCTTTCTCCTCTGCTATAGTGCAAGACTTATGGAGATTGCTTAAACTTATTGTTCAATTCAATGTTCAGTCAAGTGTTCACTGACTGAACACTTACTAGAGTCGTATTTTTTAAGGTATGATATCTGCTTTCAAGGAGCTCATGATTGAGGGCAAAGGAGAAAATGGCAACATATTGGCTTCAGAGCTTTGGTAAAAGTGAGCACAGAGGAGGCAGAGTGGTGAAGTGGCTTGGCTCTCAGTGGTGGAGCCAGACTCCCTGGGCTTGAATCGCAGCTTGGTCACTTCCTAGCTGTGTGATCTCAGGCTGTGTAATCTGTGTTAACTCTTCTGTGCTTACCTATAAATGGGCATAGTAAATGGTACCTATCTCAAAGTATGGTTGTATGGATTCCACGACTTAAGAACTAAATCATACCTAGAATGTGGCCTGGCACATCAGAAGAGCTCAGTAAAGCTAGTTATTATCTTAGACCTCTTTGAGATCTAACTGATGCTTTGGCTTTGGGCAATTTCTTTCTCTGGCAGAGATGCGCGCTTTTATGAGGATGAAGACATCAGGATTCAGAGAAGCCACCACTGGGGGTGGGGAGGAGCATAAGGCTTTTGATGGTGCAGTTTCCCTAGCTGCATCTCCTCCCCTTTTATAATACACACATTCCAGCCTGCATCTTGGACACAGGGACCCCCTTCTCTTTCGCTGATTGTGGTTAGCGCATGTCATGGGCCAGAGCATTTCATTTAATCTCTTAAAAGTTTCCTAGTGCCGAAGAGTCTGTTTCTGCCCTCCTGGGCTTCGGTCCAAAACTTCCCATTTGAAGTGCCCCACCCCCAACCTCTGTTATGTGTGGACATTGAGCTCTTAGAAGGCAGGGAAGGGGCGGAACTTTATCAGGCAGTTTTAGCTGGCCTCAATTCTGGTACCAGCTCTTATGGCTTTGGTAATTGGTCCTTGTGAAAAACAGAGACTCCATCACAGTCTACTGCTTCATTTTCCAAAATCCTCATCTCGTCATGCCTGATGGGCTGTTACCTGACTTCCTACCCAGTTCACCCATAGCTCCAGCAAAGACACACGTGACATGCTGGCACTCCTTGGTGGGCATTTATTTGGGTTCTGCAGCTCCTATGTGGATGCTGCGCCCCTGTCTGAGCCTCTCTTGCTTTCACAAAGTGGGGCTAACTACACTGTTGCCGCTGTGGTTAGACTGTGCTGCCCAGATAATGCCCCAGCTGAAATGGAAAGGATTTCCTCCCACTGATATCTCCACTCCTTCCCAGTGGAGGCCTTTGCCCTTCTCATACATATTTTTTGACAAAAGGATCTTGGGCTGAATGATTGGTTAGAAGCCTTTAAGGGATATTTCCCAAAGCAATCTACAGATTTAATGTGATCTCTATCTAACTAGCCATGACATTTTTCACAGAACTAGAACAAATCAGCCTAAAATTTATATGGGACCATAAAAGACAATTGTCAAAGCAATCCTCAGGAAAAAGAACAAAGCAGGAAGCATAACCCTCCCAGACTTCAGACAATATTACAAAACTACAGTAATTAAAACAGCATGGTATTGACACTAAAACAGACATATGGATCAATGGAATAGAGGAGAGAGCCCAGAATTAAATCCATACACCTATGGTCAATTAATCTTCGACAAAGGAGGCAAAAATATACAATGGGGAAAAGACAGTCTCTTCAGCAAGTGGTTTTGGGAAAGTTTAAAAGCTACGTGTAAATCAATGAAGTTAGAATACACCCTCACACCATACACAAAAATAAACTCAAAATGGCTTTAAAGACTTAAATGTGAGGCATGACACCATTAAACTCCTTGAAGGGAAGGAACATAGGCAAAAACATTCTCCAATGTAAATTGTACCAATGCTTCTTAGGTCAGTCTCCCAAAGCAATACAAATAAAAGAAAAAATAAACAAATGGGACCTAAACAAACTTAGAAGCTTTTTCAGTGCAAAGGAAGCCATAAACAAAATGAAAAGACAACCTATAGGCTGGGAGAAAATATTTGCAAATGAAATGACTGACAAGGGCCTAAATAGACATTTCTCCAAAGAAGCCATACAGATAACCAATAGGAACATGAAAAGATTCTTAACATCACTAATTATTAGAGAAAAGCAAATCAAAACTACAATGAGGTACCACTTCACATGGGTCTGAATGGCCATGATTAAAAAGTCTACAAATAACGAAATTCTTGCTGTGGTGCATTTGGTTAAGGATCCAGTGTTGTCTCTGCGGCAGCAAGGGTTCATCCCTGGCCTGGCACAGTGGGTTAAGGATTTAGCGTTGCCGCAGCTGTGGCATAGGTTGCTGCTGCAGCTCAGATTTGATTCCTGGCCCAGGAATGTCTATATGCCACATGTAAGGAAAAAAAAGAGCCTACCAATAACAAATTCTGGAGAAAGTGTGGAGAAAACTACACTGTTAGTGGGAATGTAAATTGGTGCAGCTACTATGGAGAAAAGTAAGGATGTTCCTCATAAAACTAAACATAGAGTTGCCATATGATCCAGCAATCTCACTCCTGGACATATATCCATATAAAACTATAATTTGAACAGATACATGCATCCTTATTTTCATAGCAGCACTATTTATAATAACCAGCCATAGAAACAACCTAAGTGTCCTTTAACAGATGCATGGATAAAGAAGATATCATATATACATAAAATGGAATATTACTCAGCCATAAAAAATAATGGAATAATGCCCATTTGCAGCTACATGGATGACTTAGAGATTATTAAGCAAAATAAGTCTCAAAGAGAAAGACAAATACTGTATGATATCACTTATATGCAGAAAGTAAAATATGACACAAATGAAACAGAAACAAACCCTCAAACATAGAGAACAGATTTGTGGTTACCAAGTGAGAGGGGCTGGGGGAGGGAAGGACTGGGAGTTTGGGACCAGCAGGAAAAAACTATTACTATTACATATAGAATGGATAAACAAGGTCCTATTATATAACACAGGGAGCTATATCTAATATCTTGTAACATACCATAATGGAAAAGAAGAAAAATCTTATTTATTAATGCTGTGAATAAAATTATACTAGAGCTTTTTTCTAAGTTTTTGGACCATCCTGAATATAAACAATCAAACAGACATTTAAACATGTGCATGCACGTGCACACACACCCAAGACCCAGAGAAAATACCCAGCAGTGTTTCAGTTCAGAGTCCACAGACCCCTGGATTCTCTTCACACCAAGGAGCAATCCCTGTCTCCATCTGTGTAGCCCTGGGGAGGCCCACATGGATTTGACTTCTGTTCACTGCCTGTAATTCTTGTCATAACTGACGGGAGTCCCCCAGTTCAGGGCAGCCCCATCTAACCTGTTAACAGAGCAAACCCCTACCTAACTGAGCAGGACTGCCCTCCCCTATGAAGCAGAGTGATGTCTGAGCACCTAGGAGGGGAACAGGCAACCCAGGTTCAAAGCCACCTCTGACCTCTCCTAAGTGTGGGACTCTGGCCAAATCACCAAATCTTTCCATTTATACTAAATACAGAATAGAAATAATAATCTGTCTTATAAGAATTAGAAATAGTAATTCCCTGTCTTCTAAGATTCCTTGCAGGATTGTTGGGGATGTTAGAGATGATGCACATAAAGTGAGTGGCCTGGTGTCTGGCCGGTCGAGGCAGTGCTAGCAGCAGCTGCCACTTACTTCATTGCTTACTGAGTGCCAGACACTGTAATATCTCCTTCACATGTTTGAGTAGGGGTGGTTTTCATAGGCCACATATTCTGTGAGTCAAATAAACGTAATGCTCTGTGTATTTTTATATAATCTTCATTTTTATTTTTATTTATTAATCACTTATTCGTTTACAAAACTTTATTTCATGCTCCCATTTTGTGTGATGGCGGACACCCAATTCTAGTCTTGGCTGGGAATCAGTCACCTCAGTGTTTTCTAAGTTGCATTGGGTTTAAGCTCAGTCAATTCAGAATGTTTCTCTTTCTTTCCTTCCCCTTGGTGTGGTGTTTGCCTTCTGGTGCTGCGTAGTATCCTGGCATGGGTGTGGGTGGGGGAAAGGCTGAGGTTTCTGGCCCAAGGCCCTTATTTTTTCAATGATGGAAGCTTCCAAGATGTATCTCCTAGTCTTTGGTCACCTTGCTGTTTTCTGCTGTGGTATCTTGCTCTCCTAACTCTAACACAATTCTATGGGGTATGGGAAATCCTGGGTGTTTCCCAGTGTCGTGCTGGAGCCACTGGAGACTCACGGGTGCCTACAGCCTCTGCCTGAGTATCCTGACCACTCTTCCCCTTTTGCAATGATACCAGGGGGTGGGGTGGGGTAGGATGGTGAGACATGGAAGAGCCATTTCTGAGAGTCCTATTGCTTCCTCTCACATGCTCTCTCACCTCCTTCTTACATGGGAAGATTTTGTGGGGTTGGGAGGTTGAGACAGGAAAAACTGGTTCTACTTGATCACAGATTTTCCTAAATATTTTGTCTTACTTATAGATTGAGAGTTTTGAACTTAAACCCCAAGAATGTGATGTCTTTGTTCTCTGGTTCTACTGAGACAGCCTTCCTAAAGTGGTAGGGACTTTGCTCTAACAGACTCAATTTGGAGGTGGAGTTTTGAGATGGAAGTTTGGAAGGCAAGTTGGCTGAGCAAGGAGACACTCATCCTCCTACACACAATCTTAATTAATTTTTCACACCATCCTACCCTCTAGATGCTATTATTAACCCAATATCACAATTGATGAACTAAGTTTCAAAGAAATGACTTGAGTGTCAGACCCAATTCATTCAGCCACCAGCTATTTATAGAACATCCACTATGCGCCAAGCATTCTTCTGGCTTTTGGGGAATACAAGAGTAACCTATACAGACAAACCCTTTCTTTTCTGGAGCTTACCTCCAAGTGGGGTGAGGGTACGAGGGAAGAAAGAATAAGGAAAAAGATCAACAAATAAACTATATAAGTTTTTCCATGGTGATGAGTTCTAGGAAGAACAAAAATCATGGAAGGAGGCTAGAGAAAGCCAGGGAGGATGGAGCTTTGAACAGCATGCCTCATGGAGAAAATAAAGCAGATGAAGAACCCCATATTGGAGAGAAATGAATCCCAGGGAGGTGGATCAATGGGAAACAAAAGCCCTGAGGTGGAAATCTGCTTGGTAGAATAGCTAAAGAATGTAAGGGCCAGGGTTCAAATCCAGTTAGTCTGACTGCAGCATCTATATGCTTTACTACCATCTAATGGGGCTCAATATGATAGTCACTATTGCTCTTACATTATTGTATGTATAGTATATGTCTCTGCCATTGACCTAAAGCCCCTCTTCTATTTTAGGAGTCTTAGTGGGTAGCTGACAATGCCAGATACTCTTTCTCCTATCTCTCTCTGTAACTGTGGAATGGCTATATGTCCTGGAATTCAGAGTACCACCTGGCCTTTGAATCATTTCTAGTGATGCAAGGAGCAGGGACAAGGAGCAAGCATTTCCTGGGGTGGTAGAGAAGTGGCACATCATTCGTGGCTGTGTGGGAGTGGTGGTGGACCTTGTCCAAGACTAGCCGTGTCATCAGTGTGAGCTGCAAGGTCAGGGCGAGGTGAGGCAGGCCTTGTGTCTGGGCCATGACCTTGGGTGTTGTTCCTGGCTGTGTAGCCCTGAGCCAGGTTCGTGAGACTTCACAGCCATTTGTTGAATTAGCTATTATCCATCTGTTTTCTCCTTCAGAAGTAACGTGGGTTTTATTTTTGGTTTAATAAAAAAAGAGAGAGTAGATGACAGAAACGTTTTCTTTTTCATCTGGCAACCCTATCCTCCCAAATTTAGAGTTTGCGATTTTTATAAGGTCTGCATGATGATAAATAAGAAATAGAGATGTTATTAAAATTGAAGTGAATTTCCTTTTGGGATGTGGAAAATAATGAAAAAGCTATTTCATCTGTTTTCTTTCCTATTTCAAAATATAAAGTGGAAGACGAGGCCACTTGCTGTTTTGACATTGTCAGGCATGTCTCAGATGCCCTTGGTGCTCTCACGTTACTCCAACAAGGTCTCCCAGAAACCGAAAGAAATGGTTCCTGCTCCTCTCCCCTGCTTTGTCTTCCCAGATCAGTCAAAGGCCAACTTGTCCTTGGAACATTTCACTTCACCTGCGAAACAATCTTTTTCCCCCCTAAAATTATATTTACTAAAATGAACCAATTTAAGTAGGAAAAACACTAACACTCTTTCTTGGAATAGAAATTGTCCCCCAAGGATTACAATACTCTAGACAAGGTCCTAACCCAAATCACAAGCCTTTATCTAAGCTATGTTTCCCCTTTTAATTTTTCCTTTCTTCTATTTTTAAATTAATTATGGAGAAAATTTGGAGAATTCCACTTATAAAGTCACCAAAAAGAAGCACCCTGTCCCCATGTGGTCACCCCCCCATTTCCCAGAGGCCACCACTTTACCCTCTGAGCTGGCTATTTGGTTACTTATCCCCATACCTCTAAGCAACATGCTTATATTGCTACTTTTTTACGTGTTCAGCTCAAGCATTATCTAAGGAATTCCTGTGATGGAAGAGGAGAATTTAGCAATCTTTGCTCTCCCTAACTTCACATTATACATTCTTTCCAGATTCCACATCCTTCTTTTTTTTTTATTACTCAACAAATTTTATTACATTTATAGTTGCACATCCTTGTAATTATAATACAATGATATTATAACTCTGAGAGATAAATATTTAGTACTTATATTCTTATCTCCCTATAATGATCTTTACAGGGAATTCATTTAGCAAACTGTTTTTTTTTTCCCTTTCCCTCACATTTGGTTTCCTAGAGTTAATATTTGTCATATTTTTCATTTGCTCAGGATTGTGTCTACAAATCAGACACCAAATTCCAAACTCTTTGCCAAATGTCTAACTCTCCCCTAAAGACTTCTATTTACATCAAATTTTCCATCATTTACTCTCCAGCAGCCTCTTGACCTTTTTCAATCACCTTTGTCTTGTATATAAGCGATCTTTCTGGGATCTGCCTTTCCAACATCTTAGGGGCTGCCCTCTCCTCCATCCTAGGCTGTTTCTTGCCTTTACTGTACCCCATGTCATCATCTTATGCAGATTACTCCCTCATTTTGTTGGAGTACATGCTTTAGTGACTTCCTGAGAAAGTTGAATGGAAGGTAATTTTTTTGTGACCGTCTTGGTCTAAAAATGTTTTCATTTTACTCTTATACTTTATTTATTTATTTTATCTACTAAAAGCTTGGGAATAGAATTCAAGGTTGGAAATTATTTTCCCTTGGAATTTTGAAGGCATTGTTTCATAGCCTTCCAACTTCCAGTTTGATGTTGGCTTGAAGCCATTCGGATTCCTGAGCCTATGTGATTTTTTTTTTTTTTTTAGTTCCTGGGAACTTAGGGAATTTTTTTAATGATCCCTATTATTTGGAAATTTCACAATAACATGCCTTGTTTTAAGTCATTTTTTTAAAAAATCCATTGTTCTGGTGAATATTTTTAATCAAGAAACTCATGTTCTTTAACCCTGATAAAAATTTTTGAATTAGTTTTTGTGGACTGCATTCATCTAATTTCCTCAAAGTTCCTAGAAATTCTATTGTTTGGTTATTAGATCTCTTGGACTTAAAAGTTTTAATTTAATTTTTAATTTTTCCTCTCTTCATCTTTGTCTGCTTTCTTGGAGACCTTACTTTTAAAACTTTCTGTGGTGTTTTTCATTTATTTTTTTATCATATTTTTAATTTCCAAGATCTTCCATTTGTTCCTCAAATATTCTAAGTTTCCAGTTTTCTCTGCCTGGTCACACTATTAATTTTCAAAAGCGATGAATAATGGGTACTTTTCAAAGTTTGCTTCTCCTTAGTCTCTGTGTCCTCTGAGTTGCACCATTTTTTTTTTTCCTTTTCAATATCTATGATGTCAAAAACTTTCACCAAAAGTCTGGATTTCTGATAGTCCTCAATTGTCTGATCATATTTCTGATGTCAAAGCTGAATAGAGGAGGTAGGCACTTGTGAGACTTGTCAACTGTGCCCTGAGTGGGTTTTAATTTGTAGAACCCTCCATGTCGGTATTCTCCAGAGAAAATATTTTGATCCTGGAACCATCTGCATTCTATCTGCCAGTGTCCTGGAGCCAAGGAGGACATAATGCTGAAGCTCAGCATTCAGTAAGTAAACTTTAACTAAATCTCCCTATTTTTAGTATGTGATCTACCTCAATTGTGCTTGATGCCTTGCAGTCCATACTCCTTTGTTTTGGAGCAGTTTTTCTCAAACTTCACCTGGAAGTCTTGTTAAATCACAGATTTAAAGCTCTGCTTCAGGAAGTCAGAAGTGGAGCCCAGTAATTTGCTTGTGTAATAAATTCTTTAGATGATGTCAAAGCTGGTCTTGAAACTATACTATAAGAACTTCTGTTTTAGAGAATGAAGCTCCAAATTTCTGCTGGGTGAGTGGGAGCAGTTGCCTGGCTATGAAGTGTGGTATAGAGTCTAACTGGTCTTTAAACAGACTTGCCACCATTTCACCTATTTTTAGCTCCATCTTCACCCTGGTTTTCAGAAATTCTTAGCTGCTGTGAATTCCTGAGACTTTGGAGAGTTCTGTAGTACTATTTGAATTGCCTCTTGATTTTTCCTGCTACTGGTTTAAGATTCAGCTTTCCTCAAGTTTTCTAAGTCAGATTTTTCTTCTTTGAGTTCCAGCTTTCAAAATTTTGTTGATATCGCCTTCTCTCTTGTTCTTTTTTTCCCCCTTTGATAATATGTTTTTAAATCACACTACTATCATTTTAGTGATATTTAGGGAATGACTAAAGTTTAATGAATGCATCCAGTCCTCTGTCATTAACCAAAAGTCCTCCTATCTTTCTTCAATCCTGCAGAGGTCTATTCTATAAAATGTTATTTCTCTTTCATTTCTTCTATCTTTTTTATGAGAACCTCCAATTAGATATATGTTGAAGCCTCTCTAGTTAAGCCTCTTAACAGTTCTTTCCACCAAGTTAAAAAAAAAAACAAAACTTTTTTCCTCTTTCTGCTAAGATCTGGGTGAATTCCTTATCGTTATCTTTTAGTTTGTTAATTCTCATTTCAACTGCATCTGATTCAGAATTTATTTTATTTAGTGTTTATTTCAATGACTATATTATTCACTTCTAAGAACGTGAGTTGGTTCCTTTTCACATATATCTTTTCATTTCCCAATTTTTTTGGCTTTATCATGTCTTGCTCTTTATTTAATTAAATTTTGTTATTAGTTGCTATCTTTGAAATTTTTAAATACTCATGCTTTAATATCTTTGGCAGACCAACTTAATAAAATCAATTTTATGTGGAGAGAATACATATTCTGATTTTTATTTTATTGTCTACCTTTATTAGTTTTGGATATAAACAGGGAGAATGGAAATTCTTGGGATAAGCAACAAAGAGTTTCTCCTATAATCAAATGTTTCATTATATTGAATTACGTACCCACATTTAGTGGGGCTTTATTTGTATTCTATACTACCTGGATTAAAGGCCTAAACTTCAAGAGAGTTTTTGAGTCTTGCTCCAGGTGCCCCAAAGTATCCCTTGTTTGGGATTTAAATTTTTTGTTAGTTTCTTGATTTGAGAGGGCAGGGCCACCAAACAACAAGCATAGTATAAATCTGAATTCCAAACCTATGTGAGGTATGTCCTAATGGTTACATATTCTTAGAGAAAATTTTATTTTCTCTCTTAGAGATCAATCAAGATAGATAAGCAGCCCTGAACATAGGATGGACTGAGTAGATTTTTTAAGTCAATTCTTTTACTCATGGTATATCATATTGAGGGTCCTGGCTTTATCAAAGAGCCTTTGCTGCAGTGTCAAATTGTGCAGATCCAAGGCTTGGTCTTTTGTTCTAAGGTAGATATTAAATCCAAGCCTTTAGGTCAATGAGACTGATACCCCCAGGTCCCTTCCTACCTCCCCACCTATTTACCAAGGTAGTTACAGAAGAATAGGTTCTTCTTCATTTTAACCCCCTTGGGATTTCCTTTACTTTTTCACAAACCCTTAGGAATTTATACATACTGTGTTTAGCATTTCTTTCCAGCATTTCTAGATATTTTGTCGCAGGAGGATTTCAGATTACCTGTCTATGTTTTCACACTTTTAATTTGATTATAATAGCTAGAATTTTATTTCTGTTGCTTGCCCCCAAGAATACTGGCAGATACAACTTGCGTTTTAAAATCTGTCCCCACTGAATTTAGGCCTGATTCCTTTCGTCTTTTAAGCTGTGCTTGTGGTGTATAGAAATTCCTGGGAACCCAAGCCACAGCAGTGACAATGTCAGATCCTTAACCTGCAGAGACACCACGGAACTCCAAAGTATACAATTTTTTTTTCTTTTGGTCACACCTATGGCATGCAGAAGTTCCTGGGCTAGGGATGGAACCCAAGCCATAGCAGTGACAGTGCCGAATCCTTAACCGCTAGGCCACCAGGGAACTCCGGGGCCTGATTTTTAATGATCCCTGAAGTTTAATATCTTCCCAGAGAGCACTAGGTAGAGAATGAAAGATGGGTATTTCCAGGCTCCCTATATGATTCCTCTATTAGAGTAACTCATAAAGGGGAACCTCTTCCAAGCTGACTTAGGCAGCTACCCCATGAACTCACTACTCCCATCTGCAAGCTTTGTGGAACTCCAGTTCTGAGACTAGCAGCTTGGGATTCAGAAAACCCCACCAAGAAGCATACTTGTTACATAAGAAGGACAGAAATTCAACCTATTGCACTGAATAATCAAAATTTGGCAGCAAGGCTTTGGAGCATAGGGGTGAAGACATATTCAATCCATCAGGGTGGGGTAGACACTTTAATGCTATATCTGGGACCAGGTACTACCCTGTGGGCCCTGAGAAGTCATGGGGCAGCAAAAAGGTACTGAAATGGAAGGAAGGTCCAGGATGCCAGGGAGGTTAGGCTCATCTGCCCCTTGGTCCTGGGCCTGCCACTCATTTGCTAAGTCACTTTGTACTCACTTTGCCCTCTCTCTGATAGCACAGGTTTCCTTACTAAGGAAATGGAGACAGAGTTGCTGTCCATGCCTAGCTTGTAGCTTTGCAAGGACCAGATAACTAGCAAATATTATGTATGTGTGGGAGAGAGGTAATATTACCATCTCAACTTTACAAAGGGAGAAACTGAGGTTCCCAGAGAGGAAATGTATTCTCTTGCGAAATGTATTCTCTGAAGTCACACAGACAGTGAATGGCAGAGCTGGGGCTCAGATCTGAAGCTTCCCAACCCCAGAACTCATTCCCTTCCACAGTGCTAGCACTGTATAAATGTAAGATAAAAGCAGGAAGCAGGAGATTGACAGCTTAGGAGCACCTCCTCTCTGTTAGCTGCTTTAGGCACAGTGTATCATTTACTGCCCACATAACAGTCTAAGGTTAGAGGTTAGTTTTCTTATGTCTGTTTTACAGTTGAGAAAACTGGGTAGCCAAGGCTTCCCATGATCTGCACAAGTCAACAGAGTCATTTCAAGGTAGCTTTTGAACCTGGCATTGTCTGATTACAAAGCCTGTGCTTGTTTTCTCTCTTGGTTTTACGTTACTCTCCAGATACTGGCATGCTCTCCTAAAATCCATATGCATTTAGACAAGGTTCAAATCAATTAGTTCACAATTTGTGGCTGAGGCTCCTTTGTGCCAAAGGTGATCAAGGTGCTTCCAGTTTTATGCATTCAAACCCAATGAGGCCTCTTTCCTGACTTCTTGCATGACAGCCCAGAATTGAGAACCGCGATGCATATGGTGTTTGCAAAATGCTAGTTGTGTATGGGTGTTTAAACTTTAGTTTTGCAGCTTTTAATTTATTTATGCAAGCAAGCCTCCTTTCATGAATTTTAATCTGCACTGCCTTAAAGAAGCGCTTTCCAAATGGGACAGCATTTGTGATCACCACTAAGCCATTCTAACTGCTTGCAGGCCTGGGGAGAGAGGCAGCGGAGAATATTAGCAAGCTCTGAGCGGTCCCTGTGTCATCCCGGGCATTGTGGCGTAAAATGTGCTTCATGTCTAGAAAAAAAAAAAAAACTGTGACTTGAGTCTTTGGTTATTTTTAATGCTGAGCAGAGGAACCACAGGGAATATTATGAGTTCCAAGATTTCTGACAGGAGGGACTTGCAGCCGAAGTGCTTTCTTCAGGAGAGAGAGAGAGAGAGAGACACTGCTACAAGTCTTTATTCATTTATTTATCATGCTTCAGTTCCCTAAAAAAGAAAACACTTCTCCTGTGCAGGGGAAATTGCTTCAATGGATAGATTGCATTTAAATAATTTAAGTATAAAATTACTCGAACAGGCCGACTGATATTTCGAAAACGCAACAGTCACAATCACTTAAGAGCACTGGCAAAGTTCGTGATTTGGTGTGTAGATGAGGTGCGAGAAGAGACTCTGACTGATTTGCGGAGGGGGGTCCCTGTCCTGCCCACCAGCTGCCCCAGGTAAAGGTGGTTTCTGATCAGGTCCTTCAGGAAAGGGCAGGTCTTACAGATGCCAGACCTTTGAAAGAGAGGTAACTGCTTCCAACTTCGGCCTGATCTTTTGGGTTTTACTTTTCATCTGAGAAGCTAAAGTAGAGAAGGCACTGGATTGGTATCTAGAAGCCTTTTATATTGTCCGTGTGAGTCCATGGCCCAGCCTTCATGGTCCTTGAATTCCTTTTCTGTGCAATGGGATGATAATGCCAACCTTACAGGGCTGTCCAGAGCTGAATTAGCTTCCTGAGAGGACCCAGCATGATGCCTAGCAGGTAATGGTTCATTGCATTATGTCTACAGCACATTCTCCCAGGTACCTAGGAGGCTCTTCCTACACAGTTGCCATCTGGGCCTAGAGATAGTCCTTCCATTTTCCGGAAAACTTCATCTGTGCCAATGGCAGGCTTGCTGTGGTCTGCCCATTCACACCCATGCAAAAACACTGTTAGACTGAGGAGGTTCTCTCCTTGCCTGTGCAGATGGCATTTCTTCAGTTGATTTTATGTCTGCTAGGACCCTAAAGAGCCTGGCAAAGAAATGGCTCCGTGGTCAAATGCATTTGCAAAAAGCTACACAGGACATGCCCTTTTAGAGATTCACCATGCACCTTGGAAATTCAAAGGCTCTGAGAAGTCCTGCAGACTAGAAAATTTTTACTTTAAATTCAGCTTAACTCTGCATTTGTTAATCTTATTTGGCAGTGCGAGCCTCCTCACCCACCCCCCACACCAAATGCCCTATTAATATTCTTTAGAGGAGAAGTTACTAAAACATACTTTGGGAATTTCTCCTAAGGCACTACTTCTTCCTCCTCCCATCCAACTCTATTGCCTTCTGTCTTATTTCTCTCTGGACAGTAAAAGGACCAGCTTCAGAGGGTTTCAAGGTCTTCTCTGTTTACTATTAACAAATTAATAAAGCAAAGGCATTAAGTGCTGGGCTTAAGATCAATAAAGCATCATTCATATCAAGCAGAGTCAAGACACGAAATACACATCATAGGGAAGGGTTAACCCCTGTGCCTGCTTTTGCTTGTGTGTGTAAAGTAAGTGTGAGGTTGAGGGGAGGGAGATAGAGATGAAGAGAGACACCTCACGACTGGCCTGGGAGTGGCAGGTGAGACCACCTGGAGGAGAAGTCCACATCCTGCTGTGTGTCACCATGGATGCTTGGGGGGACTTTGCCTTGGAGGCGTTCTAAATTCTAAGGAAGCAGCATGTATGGGTGTGGGTGGCAGCTTCTCAGCAGCACCAATGTTTACTTTGAAGAGAAAATGTCTGCTTTGTAGGCAAATGTTTTCAGCATGGAAATGATCATTGCAATTGCTGTGGTTGTCACAAATGTTTCATCAGAGCCGATAAAGCAGCTGAGTGTTGGCAAAATCGATGAAAACATCTTGAGAAGTGTTCGCTGCCTACTTAGCCGTCTGTGGCTCATCTGGCTGTAGGGAGGAGGGGAAGGAGGCGGTGAGCTGAGGCCACACAGGAGACTTTGAGAGACAGTGTGGTGTGGGTAGATGGGCATTCAGGCTTTGCAGTCACATTGTCTTGTTTGTTCTTCTAAGCTCTGTGACCTTGGACAGATTACCTAACTTCTCTGCGCCTCCATTTTCTCATTTGGAAACTGGATAATAATAGTACTGACTACATGGTGTTCTTAAAAGGATTTAAATGAGGGAGTTCCCATCACGGCTCAGTGGTTAACGAATCTGACTAGCATCCATGAGGATGAAGGTTCGATCCCTGGCCTTGCTCAGTGAGTTAAGGATTTGGTGTTGCCCTGAGCTGTGGTGTAGGTCACAGACACGGCTGGGATCCTGCATTGCTGTGGCTGTGGTCTGGGCTGGCGGCTGTAGGGCTGTAGCTCCAATTCAACCCCTAGCTTGGGAACTTCCATATGCCACAGGTACGGCCCAAAAAAAGAGAAAAAAAAAGTATTTCAATGAATCAATAGATACTTAGTGCTTAATAAACATTAGTTAATAAATTAATATAATTAGTTAATACAATAATTGAGGTTCAAAACCCTTATACCCATTTTTCTCACCTGATAAAAACCACCATTTATTCGACAAGGGTAATTTAGCACCTTCAGTGTGCCAGACCCTCCTCTAGGGGCTGGGGACCCAGTGGTGACTGAGACAGGCCAGGCTATTATTTTCTCAGAGGTCTCTTTCTGCCAGGGAAGCAGACTAATCAGACAAATAAATAAGGTGCTTTCAGAGAATGAAAAATGTTATAAAGAACACATATTAGAGTAATAGAAAGGAGAATACAGTGGAGTCACAAATTGCCTACTATACACAGATGAGCAGAGAGAAAACATATTTCATCTAAATTTCTAAATTTCTTTACAATTCTTCATGTGTTTCCTGATGGTTAGCATAGAAAATAATTATCTTTCTTGGTTCAATCTGTAATTTTGGTCTGATGCAAAAAATCTAAAAAGTCTGAAGGATTTTGCTTCCCTACCTTTGACTGCAAATCAAGGTGACAAGGGGAAGAGAGTGTTTTCCCTGGGACCTTGTGCTATTCTAGGAGAAAGAGTCCTGAGGTCCTGAGGTACTTTGTACTGTCCTCCAGCTTCTCTGGTCTTTGAAGCAAACAGCTTCTTCTGCCTGATGACCCATTGTGCCTATGTGTTTTCCTAGGTTTGCTTCTCTCTCTCTCAGCTTAATCTGGATTCCCTGGATAACTGATCTTCATCTCAGCTGTTTTTGGCTTTGGAGACCCATCTGAGGTCCTGCCTTTGCCCAGACACCACCAGCCCTGACCTCCATCTGGGTTCTTATCCAGGATTTATGGTTACCATTGTTAGGGCAGACTCCACGGCAGGTCCATTGGCTTCCTTTTGAGTCACCTTTCAGGAACTTGTGAGTCTTTTATACACCCAATGGGGACCAAGAGAAGCCTAGCAGAGCTATAATCTAGTATCTCCTTCTGCTAACCCTTTTGCATTATCAGAGTAGCAGAGGAAGGGGCAGCTGTAAGGGGCTGCTTCTTCCCCAGAGTCCTATGACTGGAGCAGGGCAGAAAACTCGCTGTTCATGCTTCCTCCACCCCAATCTGTTTCTAAGCCACTCTCCTTAAGGTTCAGCCTTGAGATGAAGAGGAAGACAAATGAAAACCCTGACATTAGACCTTCTCTCCCCATCCCTCTGTTTCTATTCTTTCTCTCAAAATCCCCCAGGTAGAATAGAATAGAATTCTTCTTCTATGTCACAAGCTTTCCTACTCTAAGGTTAAAAGTCTTGGGATTGGACTCCCAGTGTCTGCTCTGTCTTGAAAAGAGCTTACAAGTTATCACTCCCAGCCTTACAACTAGAAAAGATGAGAAAACAAATAATCAATGGTTTTTCTTAGACCTGTCAGAGAACCAAGGTAACAGGGTAAACCAGCACCACAAGATCTAGAGTAACTGGTGAATCCAGAGAGACACTCATGAGATGTTTACCTGCAGCCAAAGCTGCTGGAGCCCTGGAGCCATAAACTTGCAGGAACACTAAAATGGTAGTGTTGATGATTTGTTTTGAGGCTGACTGTGGGCTACATGAGGGTGGAAAAATCCAGAGGGCTGTAGCCTTAGGGGAGTCACACCCTCATGAGTTTTCCCTCTAGAAACCTCACTAGGTTCTCACAGTGAAGATCCAAGAAGAATCCCCTGGTGGCTCTGGCAAGGAAAGGAGAAGAGTGAACATTGTGAAACACATTCAGAGCATTCTCCATAAAAATCCCTATCCTCCAGGAAGCATGCAGAATTTTATCCCACCTAGGAGAAAGGCAAGTAGCCAACTCCATCCCTCTCTAGCTTTCCCACCCCACCTAAGGGGGAAAAAGCCATACCAATACAGAAACACTGTAAAGGTCATAGCACAGAGACACAAGCCTTTTAGAAGACCAAGCTTTAACCCTAAAATTATATAATGTTTCCCTTTCTACCTACCTGGACACTATACCCACAGAACTCCAGCATAACAATGATTAATTTTAGCTAGAAGAACTATAAGATTCTCTCTGAGGAAGAGTACTTAGAGAAGCTCAAAGACAACAGGGGAGACAAAACCAGACACAGGGGAAATTTAGAGCCTCTAGCACCTACAGCAAACATTAAACAGCCAAATTAACACAAATTCTCACATAAAGGCCTATTAACTTCAGTTCCTACTACTTGATACAGCATTTCTGGCTTTCAACTACAATAAACAAATTACGAAGTATACTAAAAGTCAAGAAAAAAAATATAGTCCAAAGAGACAGAATGAACTTGAGAACTACACTCAGATACGACACAGATGTTGGGAGGGCTTTTAAAATAGCTATGATTAATATGCTAAAGGCCTAATGGAAAAAGCAGACAACATGAAAGAATGCATGGGTGATATAAATGGATCTGGAAATTCTAAGAAAGACTCAAAAGGAAATGCTAGAAATTCAATAGGCTGTAACAGAAATGGAGAATGCCCTTAGTGAGCTTATCAACAGACTGGACACAGCCAAGGAAATTGTCAGTGAGTTTGCAAATAGGTTAACAGAAACTTCTGAAAGTGAAATGCAAAGAGAAAAATGAATGAAAAAAGAAAAAGAGCAACAGAATAACCAAGAACTGTTGGACAGTTTCAAAAGGTATACCGTATGTATATCAGAACACCAGAAAGAGAAGAAAGAGAGAATGGAGCAGAACAAATATTTAAAGTAAAAAATGGCTCAGAATTTTTCAAAATTAGTAACAAACACCAGATCACAGACCCAGGAAGCTGAGAGAATCTCAAGAAATATCACAAATCTACACCTAAGCATATCATATTCAAGTTGAAAAAAAGATAAAAAGAAAATAAAGAAACCATGGTGGTGGGAAGAATCTTACCTATTAAGGAAAAAGATAAAAATTACAGCAGACTGCCACACAAGTAAGAGAATGGAGTGAAGCATTTAAGTTTTAAAGAAAAAATGCCAAAATAGAATTCTATAACCAATAAAACTACCCCTCAAAAGTGAAAGAGGAGTAAAGACATTTTCTGATAGACAAAAACTGAGAGACTTCATTACTAACAAATTTTTATCACAAGAAATGTAAAAATAAGTTTTTCAGGCAGCAGGAAAATTTTATATGTAAGAATTTGGATTTACATAGAAGAATAAACAAAGTAATGAATGAAGGTAAATTTAAAATTTAATTTTTCTTTATAGCACTGGGAAATATATCTAGTCACTTATGACGGAACATGATAATGTGAGAAAAGGAATGTATATGTGTATGTGTGACTGGGTCACCTTGCTGTGCAGTAGATAATTTACAGAACACTGTAAACCAGTTGTGATGGAAAAAATAAAAATCATTAAAAAATAAAATAAAATTTAATTTCTCTTACTTTTGGTTGGTAACTGTTTAATGTCATAATAATGACAATGTATTGGGTGATTATAGCATAAGGGTAAGTGAGATAAATGATGACAATGCATAAGAGAAAGAAGGAAGAAATTGGGCATATTTTGTATCTTCATACATACAGACAAGGCAGTATAGTGTTATTTGAATGTGCAATTAGACCTGTTAAACACGTCCATTGGAAATTCCAGGGAAACTACCAAATTTTTTTGAAGAAGCATAGTTTATATGCTAAGAGAGGCGATAACAGACCACATAAAATGCCATTCCAATTATGAGATGTTCTGGAAAAGGCAAAACTACAAAGACCATGAAAAGATCAGTGGTCAACAGAAGCGTGCAGAGAAGGGTGGAATAGATGATATCCAAGGAACTTTTATACGGCAGTGAATCTATTCTGCGTGATGCTGTAATGATGAGTACATTTCATCATTATACTTTTGTGAAGACCTTTTATAGCAAAAGAGTAATCATTAATTAGGCAAATTAAAAATCATTTAGGAGGTCAAGGGATCCCAGGATAGAAAGCAGGATGTGACAAAACAATATGACTGTTTTACAAACGTATAAACAAACTTCGTTTAGAGTGTTGGGGTAAAAAGATGCTGACATAAGTAACTTTGGAAATGAGTGTATTCTGGAAGACAACAGAATAATGAAACTATACCCAAGCACTCTATTTTAGCTGAAGAAAAAATTTCCCCATGCTAGTATGTGTTAACAATTCTGATATCACTATATATGTATCTAGAATTGAACCAATAAATGGATGGTGTATGGTGGGAACCAAGTTTCTTACTGTTGGAGCAGGAGGTTAGAGATAAGCAAAGAGAGTAAAATGATCCATATGCTAACTGATTAGTACTGGAGACATCAGTATGAACTCATGCTTAGCTTCATAAAGATATAGATGGCTACATAAAGAAATATTTATAGATATATGCACACATATAAGCTAGTATACACATATATAATTCCTTGTTCTGTCAGCTGAGAGAGCCTAGAAGCAATGATACTCCAGCAGCAATGAGCACCCCTAGTACCCCGATCTTGGTTTCTAATACCATTCTCCAGTAAAGGAGAAATGGCTGGTTCTAGAAGTGGGGTAACAGGCATTCAAGATGTACCCAAAGTATTCTGTAGTGACAGTAATTAAGAAATTGCTAAAAAATTCAAATCACACACACACACACACACACACAATGATAGGTCATGTCAAAGGAAAATAGGAGCCAAATGAAAGATTGCCCAATGGTCAAAGCTGGGGCAATTCAAGCAAGAGGTAAATAAAATAGTATTGGGTTATTCCCCATACAATATAAATATTCATGATTTCATGCTGATTTAAATATTTGAATAAACAATAAACAGAGAAGCAAGACAAATCTCCTTGAAGAATAATTTTAGATTACTTATGTAAATACTCTGCATTAAAGGAAGTAGAACATAACTCCCTCCCCTGCCCCTGGCCTTTAAGTATGGGCTGTACATAGTAGCTTCCTTCCAAAGAACACAGTATGGGAAAAGAGAAAAAAGAGCAAATTGACAGTGAGGCAACCTGACAAACATTTACCTTAGCTAGGTGATCATGGTTAATATCAACAATAATAAATCATGTTAATGGCATGTATTTTTGTTTAATATGATGAAAATGGCACTTTGTCTTTTGTGGCCTTTCTCTGCAAAAACATAAACTAGTTTAATAACGAGAAAATGGAAGGTCTTGACAGATCCCAGTCAAGGTACATTCTACAAAATACCTTGCCAGTATCCTCAAAACTGTCAAGGTCATCAAAAACCAGGAAAGTCTGAGAAACTGTCATAGCCACAGGAGCTTAAGAAAATGCAATGACTACTTGTAGTATACTATACTGTATGAGATCCTAGAACAGAGAAAGACTATTAGGTAAAAAAATGAAGGACATCTGAATAAGGTATGAACTTTAGTTAATAATGTGTCATTGTTGACTAATGGTGACAAACATACCATACAAATGTAAGAGGTCCATAATAGGGGAAACTTGGTATGGGCCATATGGGAACGCTCTGTACTATCTTCATCATTTTTCTATAAATGTAAATTTCTAGGAGTTCCCATCATGTCTCAGTGGTTAATGAACCCAACTAATATCCATGAGAACACAGGTTGGACCCCTGACCTTGCTCAGCGGATTAAGGATCTGGCATTGCCGTGAGCTGTGGTGTAGGTCACAGATGAGGCTCAGATCCAGCGTTGTTGTGGCTGTGGTGTAGCTGTAGCTCTGATTCGACCCCTAGCCTGGGAACCTCCATATGCTGTGGGTGCACCCCTAAAAAGACAAAGGACAAAAAAAATAAAATTTTTAAAGTAAAAAGTTGGATTAAAAATTAGCAACAAGAACAAAAAGATCTAAGAAAACAACTGGAAATTCTCTACTCTTGGAGAACTGTTATGGACATTTGACACAATTTTTCTTTATTTTTTATAATTATGAAATGAATATATGCTGATTATATAAACTTGGAATAACACAGAAAGTACAAACTATTGTGTTAAAAAAGAAAAGAAAAAATGCTCATGGCTTAAACATGAGGGAGGTGGTGGGGAATGTAGGAATATGACCTAGTCTAGCAGACTTGGCACTTGACATGCTAAACAGGAAGAATTCAGAAATCTTTCTCTACAATCTGGAAAATCTGACTTACAAGCCTGACTTTTCACAAAATTCAAAATTGTAAAGGTAAAAAATTAACTTCCTTCCTTCCTCCCTCCTGCCCTTTTTTTTTGGCAAAATCCTTAATCCTCCTTGCAATTCACCCCCCTCCCATCTTACCACCACAGGTTCAGAAGGTGGCAAAGGAAAGAGATCATGGACATAAAATGAAAAGAGGAAATCCGTCAATCTTTTTCAAAACTATTTCCCATTATAAGAATGAGAGGTGAAAAGCATTACGTAAAAGTGGTCAGAGAAGGCTTGTCTGAGAAAGTGATGTTTGAACTGAGTCCTTCCTGAGTAGGAGGAGGTATCCATTGTGGATCGGCCTGGAGCAGAGTGAAATCCGGGGAGACAAGTGTCAAAGGGGGAGAAGTCAGATGCTTGAATATGTTATTAATGTATGAGCTCAGAGGATGGTCAGCCAAACCTTTAGCAGAGGGCAAAAAGAAATAGTGGTTCCTCGAAAAGAGGAAACATCATGAGAAAAAGGATAAGACAACATGACATATTTGAAGCATTCTGTGAGAGTTTGGAGGAGAGTTAATAGGAGTGAGGAAAGATGTAAAGCCATGTGGGCAAGAGTGGGCTGTGAATGCTGTTTTAAGAAGACTGAATCTGAATCCTTTCTGACGGTGATGTATGGAATGCTTTAGAGTAGGGAAATCGCATAGCTGGATTTCTTCTTTCCAATCGTCATGCTGAGATGCTGCAGAATAGACAATGAAGGCCAAGGCTATTGTGTCCAAGGAATCATCTTTCAAGACCCACAGATAAAGCCTGCCTGGCCTAGGTTTTCTCTTTTTGTTCATCTGTTTCCTTTTTTGATACTTGCTACCTGGCTAGAACTTCTGGCTCTGTAAACTTGTGGGAAAGTCACCTTGCCTGGGGACAATTTATCCACCACACCTGAAATGGCTTTGGTTTTGCTTTTTGTTCTGTGTCAAAACGTATAAAACTTAAGAGATTCAGAGTCATTAACTAAAAGACAATTATAGTAATATCTAACAAGTTATTCAAAATAAGGTAAAGAAATAAATTAGATGGTTGTCCTAACAACAAGCCAAGACTAATTCTTTGACTTGGAGGGGAAGGGGGCCCGTTTTTTTTTTTTTTTTTTTATGAGAAGGGTCAGTACAGAAAGAAGAGGTAACTTTTACACATGAGGAATGAATAGCAAAATATTACACTTCTTCCTGCAAGTTTCCACATCTAAGGAAGCTAAGGAACTTCCCCCATCTAAAAACAATAATACTAAATTCCCGAGATTATTATGAGGATTAAATGAGGTAATCAATACATTGAAGAGCTCGCTATTATTACTACTACTACTATTACTGTGTGTTTCTATTTAACTTTATGCTGGCTTCCTACTATAATTGTATTTCTGTTGTCTTTCTCCCTGATGTCCTTATATCATTTTATTATATTGCAGTATTTCTAAAACCTTTTAAAATAATAATTAAAACATTGTCCTTTATACATAAATGATATAAATGTAAATAAAACGAGAACACTCTTTGCTACCCCAGCACTAAAGCCTACTGTGCAACCCTGGAACAGATAAAGCTTGGACACAGGTAACATCTGGCTCAAGGCGTAACTGAATGGAAACAGTATTTGTGTCGAATGTGGTAGCTATAGCTTTGCTATAGCTTATCCTACATCCTGAACTTGGTTCATGCCTTGGAACAGGTACAGGATCATGCAGTGCCAGGCCCCTGCCAGATGCCCTGCATTCAAGAAGAATGGAAAACAGCATCCAGCCATGGACCCTGCTTTCGAGCAGTCTTAGGTCAATGACTGCTTTTGGAGAGGATTTGGGAAGGAATGAAGAGAAAAGAGAAGTCAGATTGAAAGCTCAGAGTATAGGAGCTCCTATGGTGGCTCAGCAGGTTAAGAACCCGACTAGTTCCATGAGGATGTGGGCTTCATCACTGGCCCCCTTAGTGGGTTAAGGATCCCACATGGCTGTGAGCTGTGGTGTAGGTCACAGATGTAGCTCAGATCTGGTGCTGCTGTGGCTGTGGCATAGGCTAGTAGCTGCAACTCCAATTCGAACCCTTGCCTGGGAAATTCCATATTCTGCAGGTGCAGCCCTAAAAAGAAAAAAAAAAAGGAAAAAAGAAAAGAAAGAAAAAAGAAAGTCATTCCTACAACAACAATAGCCATAGAAAGTGAATATCATACTTCATAGCTCCCTTTTGTAGGCAAGATACATAGAATTTTTTTTTTTTACATAGCACTTATGACACAGCTTTTTGAGCTCTAGTTTCATCACTTGTGACATGGTGATGAGGGTGCAGAGAAGACCTGAATCACACCTTGAAGGGCTTCTTAATCTTTTTCTTTTGACTCCTTTGACAGTCTGTTGACCCACCTGTTGACCCTACTGTTTTGTTTAGGTTCTTCCAGAAGCAGATCCTGAATGCAACCAACTGATTTGAGAGATATAGGAAATAATTCCAGAGAAGTGGGAAGGCAAGGCAGCCAAAAAAATGGACAATGAGAACTTAATCCTGCAGGCTTTTCTGGGACAAAGAGGGCAAAACCACTTCTCAGTATTTACCCACCTGAAAGGGGAGAGAGTTGAGATAATTATATGCCTGCTCCTGAGCATTAGCCACCCTGCTCTGGCACTTCCAGCCTGCGTACCACGTGGGTACCAAGCAATGCTGCTTTACATAGTGGGTGGGATAGAGAGTTTTCAGGCCCAGGGACGTAGACACTGGATGTTAGAAGCCAGCTGAAGCATCCAGAAAGGTCCGGGGATATGCAGAGGGACGCTTCCAACGTCTGCTACAGACTCCCTTCTCAGAATAATGTTTTGAAATGCATAAAATAAAATTCATAGGATTACAAAGAAAACCAATTACATTGAAATTCAGTTCTATCCACAGACCCCTTGGGGGACCCCAGACTAAGAAGCCCTGCTAAGGTTTCTTTTCAATGTGAAATTGTATGGTTTGATGACCTAAGAGCCTGGATTGTGTTACTCTGCCAGGAGGTGGTTAAGTTCTGTACAGTCTCTGCAGAAACTATTGCAGAGGAAAAATGTGTTCGCCCAACCTGACAATCCCCTGCAGCCCAGGGACTATGAATGAGGCTGCTGGCCTCTCTCACTCTCTTTTTATTTTTTACAGTGTTTATTTTGCCTTGTTTACATTTCTGCGTTTTTAATGTGTCCTTTGTAAGCCCTGAACACACTGCAGGGCAGCAATTTGCCCGCATCGCCTTGGGGGCCTCTCTGCCTTCCTCCGCTGTCCCCTGGGGAGCTCCATCTTTAAAGTCCTGCATCCGAAGCACAAGGGCCCCAGAGCTCCCTGCCATGCAGCCATGGCGGGCCAGGGTCCATCCTGTGGCATTGTGGTGCCAACAGGTGTCTGCGTGCGGGGTGCTGGAGCAGGCGCCCCCCTGGGAGCTGCATGCCGCGGAGACACCACCCACCTCCTAATGTGCCTCCATGGCTCTGTTACTCACAGCTAAATTACAGTATTATGACTTCATTGTTGAGTCCCAATTCTCCTAATTATAGCCTAGAGATCTATTATTTGATTTGGTAACACCAAGTGCTTCTTTTCTAAATCATGTAATCTCTTGTAGCTTATTAATGTCAGGTTTGCGCACACGCAGGGACTTGGTTGTTTGCCAGACAGAATCAAATTTTCAAATTTTCGCTGTGTTATGTTACAGGGCTTTGCTTGTTACAATCTAATTATATTGGCACTGAAATACCGAAAACCAATTTATATTAGAAAGCACTTTAACTCTTTCTTTGGAGTGAATTTACATGCAGAAGTGTCTGCCACACCATTGGTCTTTTTGTTTTTCCACGGGGAACTGCCTTCTGGGAAAGAGGTGAAAACTAACAGTTCCTCTCTGTTAAAAAGTGTGCCGTTGATGGGCTGGAACTCTGAATGTGGCCATTCTCTTGCTGGAAGCATGGGGAAGGAAGGAAGCCTGCCTCTCCCATCTCCCTACACGCTTCTTCAGGCCTCGCTGCTGGGAGTGCCACTTGCCCCAGGCACCTGGAAACCCCTCTCCTGGTGGGTGTCGATGTTGGCAGTATCATCCCCAGCCTTGGACCATTTAATCTCCTTCCTACCTTCTTCTTCCCTTCAGATGTATTTTTTTCTATGCTCTGTTTCCACTATGGGTTCAATGAATCCTTTGCCCTGAAGACATTGCCTGTTGAAGACCAAGTGGGACTTGCTGATTAGAGAAGTTGTTCCAGCAGTGGGACCACACTCATCAGCCTACTTTGCCTTTTCAGGAGACTCCTGTGGCTGCTGGGTTGGACGGTCAGGGTATTTGTCTAGCCCCTCTGTTAGTCTCTCTAGCAATGGCTGTTGCTTTCTGAACCAGGAACGCTGTTCCTTGTCAGACTGTTATCACCAGGGAAGACTAGATCTATATCATCCAGTATACTGCCTTTGAAAAAGAGGCCCAGCTTCCTCCTACCTCATTTTAAAGGTCTTATTTTTTTTGGAGTGGTTTTAGGTTCACTGCAAAATCAAAAGATGAAGGTACAGAAATATCCTAATTACCCACGCCCTCACACAGGCACCCCCTGCGGTGAACATTTCAACAGTGGTAGGTACATTTGTGACCTGCCTCCAACCCTACTTTATTCAGACCATGCCCTTCCTCCATCCTTAAGTCCAGACACACAGTTTTGTTTTTTTCTCCCAATTTCTCTTTCCCACTGTAGGACATCTGTACACGTTCTACCTGCAATGCTGTTGTTATTTCCAGCTCATCTCAGATAAAATGTCACTTCCTTAGAGAAAACTCCCTTTCCCTCCACTCCATTTTATTTATGCTACCTTGGATTTATTTGTTTCCTTCCTTATTATCTCTGCCCTGCCCCTCCCTCCCTGTGACTCTAAAATCCATGAGGGCAGAGATTTTGTTCTGGTCACTGCTGAACTTCCAGTGCCAAGCGCAGGGCCTGGCACATAGATGGAGATTGGTCAATAGCTGTGCGTAAAGGAGTAAGGGTATCACAGGAAATGTATATTCTTTGCCTTTTGGTGGAGAAGACCTGTGATCCAGCTCTTTGGATTGTCTAGCTCTCCCCCTCCCTTCCTTGTGCTGACCATGTGGATTAGCTTCATTCTCTCCGAGGCTGGAGGGTATGGCCAGTCTGCTGCCCCTGCGCAGGAAGCCAAGGCCATAGCAGCTTGGCACAGATGTGGCTCGGTCTCTCCATCCCAACTTCTCTGCTGGAGCCTGGGCAGCTGACTCAGGACCTGTCTGAACCACAGCCCTCATCCTCCATGGCACCTTCTCTGGCCCTTCTCTGGACATGGTTCTTGTGTGGTGCCTGCGTGTGTCACCTGACCAGTGGGCTGGTGGCAGCAGAGGACCCATCAGTGGCCACGTCAAGGATCACTCCTGTTTGTCTAAGTGAGGGATGAAGTGGTACAAGGCCAGGAAACCCCCCTTTCACGGCAGACACTGAGTCACAGGAGGGGAGGGAAGGGTGGGAAATAAACAAGACCTCCCCTGAAGCAGGGTGGTTAGCCAAGCACAAACGGCTGCACAGAAGTGACCCAGCAGAAACAAGGACGCAGTGAACTTGCACCACCCACAGCTCTGAACAAGACAATCACAGAGCTGATCTGTAGACTCATGTGGCTACTGAATCTCAATTCTGACAAACCATTGATCACTTTTATGGAGTGAGCCAACCCCCCTTTTTGTTTCTTTCTCTAGAATTTTCCCCATAAGAGTGGTGAGGTAGAGGACTCCTTAGCCACATGTGCGTGCAAAAGAAGCCCTCCTAGGAAGCAGAAAGCCCAGGGCCTCTCTCCCCTAATCTGCGGGTCTCCTAGAGTATCCAAGATGCATTAAGAATTGGAGAGGTGCCCTCCATTCAGAAAGCCCAGCCAAAGACCACAAAGCAAGGTAGGTCCCTATGCCCACTTCCTTGGAATAAAGGCTTTGAAACACACTTCATTCTGAGAACTTGGCCTGTTTCCTTCTCCCTGCTACGTCTTCTCTCCACATGCTTCCTCTGTCTGGAACGCTCTCCTGCCCCGTCCTCTTTCTGCTTGTAGAAATTTAACCCATCTTTCACAGCCTGATTGAAAAATCATCTGCTCAAAGGAGTATTCTGGTCAGATCCACCTGGTCAGAATTACACTCTGCCCCCACTTGCCCTTGTTGTAAGTGGCTTGTACTATTTCCAGCTTGGATGATCATATATCCCAGTTTGTTTGGGACAGTCCCAGTTTATGCCCGTTTTTCCAGCAATTATTAGTAACATCTTTTAACTCTCAAAAATGTCCCCATTGAACAATAGGTTATGTGGTGTGACAGACACACCTCTGGTGATTCCTATTGAGTCATGTCTTTTTCTAATCCTTTCCCTGTGCACACATGTATGCACGGTGACTTGCTTCTGGCCAACAGAATATGGCAAAGGTGACAGAATGGTCACTCCGTCGCTTATGGTACTTTATCTGAGACTCTGTCCAGGCAGCTAAAGAGATTCTTCTGGGGGCCTTGAAGCTGCCTGTGGAGAGAGCCACAGGAACTACAAGCAGGAATGTAGGGCAGCTTCTAGGACTTGAAGGTCTCTGCCTTCCAGATGCAAGAAGCCGAATTCTGCCTGCAGCCATGACAGCCAGAGCAGACCCCGAACTCCAGGAAGGAAACCTCTGACTTCTTGATTGCAGCCTTTGAGACCCTGAGCAGAGGCCCCAGCTGAGCTGTGCCTGCACTCCTGACCCATGGACACTGTGAGGGAATAAATGGGTGTTGGTTTAAGTCACTGCATTTGTGGTCATTTGTTTGCTGTAATCAAAACTGATACATGTGGTTGCCCCACTTCTAACACTAAGGGCTCAAATGGTTTTGACAGACTGGTCAAGACAAATCTCCCCGACACACTGGGTATTTTCTTAAAGTTGGGGTGCATATCTTATTCGTCTCTCTAGTTTTCCTACATTCATAGAACACTGACAACTCCTTTCCAGGTACCGCAGCAGGGAGCACAGCCAGTACCCTTCAACAGAGGAAGGTCTCTGACATCACCGTGTCCAAGGTTGAATCCCAGATCCATCGCTTACTAGCTCAGTGACTTTATACAAATTATTTAATCACTCAGGGGTTCAGTCATCTTACCTGCGAAATGGGATTACAAAATAGGGCTTTCCTCAGGTAAGACTGTTAGGAGGATAAATTGAGTTACTATACAGTGCTCAACACTCAACACGCAGTGCTATGTCCACTTGGTGTGTCTTGCATTCTTTGTTTCACTTAATCCTTATGTCAAGTCCACTATGATTATCTCCATTTACAGATGAAGAAACTGATGCTGGGAGAACTTAACTTTCGCAAAGTTACACAGCAATTAAGCCAAGAGACCCAAACTAAATCCAAAATCCTTAAGTGCTTTTTCCCATACTGTCCACAACTTGCATCTACCTTGCAGATGTAAATTTTGGAGGAAAAAAAGAAGAGAAAAACAAAGGGAATTTCCCCCAGAATTCCACAGTGGATTCCCCAAGAACTGGGGTACAAATATGCAAATGTCAGGTTCGGCTAAGGCTCATGTTCTGGATCCACCCCTTCAGGTGTAGTTGGGTTTCTGGAAGCTCAGGCAGACAATTTAGACAGTTTAGTGGGAGATGGTGACCCATAAATGAGCTCCGGGGCCCGTTAAGCTGACACCCTACCTGACAAATGACAAGGGCTTTTAGCCAATTCAAGTCTACTAAAAACTGAACGTACATGGAAATGCAGCTTATTGGGATCCATAGATAATTTTCTCCGCTCATTTTTAATGTGTTTGCGAACACTTATGAGAAACTCATTAATTCTAAGTGTCTGTAAGCTTATTGTGTTGTAAACCAAACTTGACAGCACAATTGGCAGCGATAAAAGGAAGTGTCCCCTTCACCAGCAAGTGTTAGGGCTGGAAGGAGCAGGCACACAGACCAGCCCGGGGCTAATTGACAAGATTGCTGGGATGCACACAAGCCCCTTATCAGAGTTTTCTATCCCTGTCCTTAGATAACCTCAGAGATACAAGCTGCCATGATAAGGGTGATGCTAACTGCATTTACCATGGTGAGACGGCAGGGTCAGGCACCCAGGCCCAGTAATCTGGGTGATCCGTGAAGGCCATGGCCTGACAAGGCAGAAATCCATTTGTTATTCTCTACTTGGAATGCCCTTGCCCCTTCTCTAGACTGGCGGGTTTCGACTCATCTCTCAACATGAGTCAGTTCCTCCTGAAGCTTTCTCTGACTTTGCCAGGGAAAGCATTTCCTCTCCTGCACTCTGAGAGCCCCTTGTGCATTTTTCTGGAAGAGCCCTAATTAAGTGAGCATCTGAACCTTTCTCCATACCCAAATGAATGCAGGACTCCAAACTTCTTTATGGATGCCCTCCAGAAAGAAACCATTTTAGGGATGCAGTACTCACCTAAAAGCACTGGTGAGCCATGCAAACTTTGTGAATAGTATGGGGGTCAGGAGGAAGGAATCACATTGTTCAGTACCTTGGCTTCCATCATTTAGTTTGCCTCCTTCCCCTTCTGGACCACCTTCTTGCTTCATAGGAAAGGGCTACGGAATCCAAACCACAGGAGGCCACCTCTGCTCTTACCAGGATTTTCAAATATTCATTCCTTTATTTATTTCTTTTAAGAAAGCTGAGTTTCTAGAGGAAATTACCTTAACAAAGACTAAAATAATGTACTTCTATTGGTCTTGTATATATTCATGTGTGTGTTATAATAGATATAGGACTCCAGAGGGGGAAAACATCCATGCACTTGGTAGATACACAAATGTGTATCCCTTAGTGCAGGCTAAACTGCTGCAACAAATAGAACCAAACAATGTGTGATAACTTAAACACGATGTGATCTTATTTCACACTCACATGATAATTCCAAGTAGGTGTCTAGGTGTGGTGGTCAGCTCTCCTCCACGCAGCAATTCAGGGATCCAGCTTTTTTTCCATACTGAGCCTTCATTCTCTTGTAGGGCATGGCCTCATATAGAACAAAATGGCAGAAGTAGATAAGAGCATGGAGTGGCCTGAAAATGGAAGACATATGACTTTCATTCATAACCCACTGGCTAGAACTTAGTTAAATAGTCATGACCAACTGCAAGGGCAGCTAGGAAGTGCCATTTGCTGTGTGCCCAGGAAGAAGAGGGGGTGGATTTTAGTGGAGAGCAAGCAGTCTGCACCACATCAATCTAAAGTTAGTTCCCTTCCATTTCCCTTCCTCATACTCTGCAGAGGACATAGATTACAACTCTGCTGAGGCGCTCACAACTCCTCCCATAATGATCGCTCATATTAAACACTTTCCTAAAGAGTCATTTTTCTGGGTGTTTTATATTTAATCATGCATTTCCCCCTTACTTTCATAATGATTTTGAAGATATGTTATCAAACATAGAATAAAGGTCCCATTGATGAATACTTATATTTACACCAAGTAGCACCTCAGCTTTGACAGCAGAATTTCATTCCTCCCACCCAAACCCTGCTATGTGATGATGAAATACACAATGGTTTCTATGGCCTTGAACATTGGTTTCAATAAATTAATGTTTTAACATGGCACAGGGCAAATAGCCATTTCCCTCATCCATGTGGCCTGACTTATCCGTCTGCCATAGGTGCTTGGTCTTTGTGCTAACAGATATCAAGAATCCTTAACTACAAGAGCCTCTTGAAGACACTATTTCAAGATGCTTCCAGGCAATGCGTTTGACAAATTATAAGCTTACTCTCTCTCTAAATGGAATTTCTGGGTAACGGGCCATTTGGTGGTATGGCTATTTGACCAAACATTTGCTGAACTCAGTGAGCAGGGCTTCTGCAACTGCTGGAGAAAATGACTGCCATGATCTACTCAAACCTGAGGTTCCTAAAGCATGGCCGGTATCTCCTCTTGGTGACTATGTACAATGTAAGACTAACCCATTTTAAAACCTTTTCCAGCTATTGTCAAACCAGTCATAGATATTAATAAACCATGGGGATAATCTGAAGGGAAATATTAGTTCTTTGCTTAATGATTAATTAAGAATGGATGGAACTAGAGACTCTCATATTGAATGAAGTAAATTAGAAAGAGGAAGACAAATACCACATGATATCACTTATGTCTGGAATCTAATATACAGCACAAATGAACCTTTCCACAGAAAAGAAAAGCATGGACTTGGAGAATAGACTTGTGGTTGCCAAGGGGGAGGAGGAGCGGGAGCATGAGGGAGTGAGATGGATTGGGAGCTTGGGGTTAATAGATGCAGACTATTGCCTTTGGAATGGATTAACAATGAGATCTTGTTGTGTAGCACTGGGAACTATGTCAAGTCACTTATGATGGAGCCTGATAATGTGAGAGAAAAAGAGTGTATACATATATGTGTAACTGGAACACCATGTTGTACAGCAGAAAATTGACAGAACACTGTAAACCAGCTATAATGGAAAAAAATCATATTAAAGAAGATAATACTTACAGCTAAATATTATGGAATGACTATCTAAAAATGGCTGAAAATATTCATTCAGATCACATAACAAGCAGTTAGGACACAAGGCTTTGGGTCAGCTTCTCTGCAATTCCTTAGCTTTCTCCTTATAATCACAAAGTGGCTGCTACAGTACCATGCATCACATCCTCATGTTAACATCTAAAACAGAAAGTGAGGAATAGGCCTTTCCCTTGGATTTTTCTCTCTCTTTTTACTAGAAGATGGCTCTCTGCACATTCACATATTGATCTTTAAATCTAGTTATTTGTTTCTAGATCAATCACTGTCGTATGGGAGTGAAATCAGCATGATTGATTTAGAATTAGAATTATTCATGTTCTGGGGATGAACATATTGCCCTAAATTTTGTCTGTTACCTGAAAAAAATTTAGATTCTTCTAGAAAGAAGAAGCAGGTATCATTAGTGGGTGAGTAAGCAATCAACGACATCTACATTCCTCAAAGAGTGTCTAGGTTTTTCATTGTACTAAGCCAGATTGAAAGAAAACACTGTTCCTGAATATTATCACTTGTGTCCACCCATATAAAAACTTTTATAAAACCATGCTTTAATGCTTAATATCACCTTCTACTGGAGCCTTTCTTTTTATTGCTAAAATAACAACTATAATTATTGAGTTCCTACTCTGTGCTCAGCACTACATTGAGTGATTTAAGTGCATGATCTGATTAAATAAACAAGATGAAGTTGGTACTGTGAAATCTTTATTTTGTAGATGAGGAATCTGTATGGTTCAAAGCCTTTGCTTAAGCTCCAACACATGGCAAGTGGTGGAAGCTAAATTTGAATCCAAGACTTCTGGCTTCAGAGTCTTGAGTTCTTAACCATTAAACTCTATTGGCTTTGTTTCCTATGATACTAAGTGCCCTTTAAAAATATACCCTTCTGACAAATTCACAGACTCCAAGACTTGAAAAATTTTGTCCCTACTAGGCCTTCTACAAGAAGATTAAAGCAATATGCCTAATATGATTTTTGGTTTCTAGGAAGCTCAGAGGTATTTTTGCGTTCATTTGCATAATTTTCTTCAGTCAGAGATTCTTTACAAACCTTTTCTCTTCCCTTTATTTTTTAATGCCTAGCTTGCCTTTTGCAAATCTGTTAGTCCTAATGTACCCATGCTTTCAGAAACCATTTTGGAGGAAAGGGGTAAGGTATACAAATCTAATGATCATACTACATGTATATGGAAAGTTAAGGAGTAAAGACACTGATGTCTAGAACTTACTTTGAAATGCATCAAAAAAATAAGTTAAATTTATGCAGGGAATGGAGGCATGGATGAGTGGATAGATAAGTATGAGATAAAGCAAATATTATAAAATGTTCATTGTAGAATCTAAGTTGAAGGTCTTTGGGTTTCACTCTACAATTCTTTCAATTTTCTGTTGAAACTGCTCATCATAAAATGTTGTGTAATATGTTGAGAAGAGTCTAGGTTCATTTTTATATAATAATCTCATAAGGATAATTCTTCGAAGTAGCAAGAGTTAAGCAGAGGCCAAATAATTGGATATTCTTATATACCAGACTGAGAAATTGGGACTTAATTCAAAGTAATTGAGAGATCCTGGAGGATTTTAGTAGAGGACCGAAGTGTAAGACAGGCCTGGTGACATGGAGGAGGAATGGGTGGAGGCAAGGTAGAGGCAGAGAGACCACTCAGGGGATGCTGTGATTATCTAGAGGTGAGTGTCTAGAATAGTGTCTGAGCAAAGATGGTCCCACAGAGGGAGGTGAATTCGGGGGGGGGGGGGTAGCGGGGACAAAAAGAGAGAAACAAGGAAGACTTGACACCTGAAGACATATGGGGACATGGGGGCATCACATAGGACTCAGGCGACTGTCTTGGGGCAGTGGTGAGGCCGTTCTCCAGGATGGGGCCCCAGATGGAGCCTTGCTGCTGAGAGGGCACCACTGGGACGTACCTATCCCCTGTCACAGATCATTTTTCCTCTCTCAATCCCTACCCTGGCCTGGAATCTGTCGAAGCACTGGTTTTCTCCCACCTGGGTATATTTCCCTGCTTCCAAGTGATGTGAATCTGTGGCTCTGCCCTTGTGTATGGTGAGAGCCTGCTGAGAAAGAGCACTGCAAATGGTTTCTGAAATGCCATCTGGTCACAGGCTGGGGGAAGCACCCCCTCCCCCAACACAGGCAGCTCTGACTCCTGGGTCCCTGGATTCATACCCCTTGTCTGCTTTCTCTAAGAAGCAAGCCCTGGGCTGTCTCACTTCATTATGAGATAAAAATCATTTCCAAGTACCTCAAAGGAGAAAATGAAATTGTTTTCAGCTTTGATTGCGGTCATAATAAAATAGCTATTTAGGGGGGGATTGTGTTATTCTTGGATAAATGAGGAGCAAAAATACTTTTTTACAGTTTGCCATAAAGACAGCAATAGGACTTTTCAAAAGACAAACACAATCAATGATTCAGGGAAGATGAGGGCATCTATATTTGTTCCTCCTTGGACATCATGTGCAGTGGGATATTTGGTCTCTACGAGCTGAATAAGTATCAAGGCAGCTTCTAGTCTGCTTTCCCAGTTCTACCAGATCCTTCCAGAGGTTACAGCCCTGGAAGCTGGCCTCTGAGAGCCCTGAAGGTTGGACAATGGGTCCTCTCATTTACTATGTCCTGTGCCTCTTCTGTGTAACTTCTTCCCAGCTTCTTTGTTGAAATTGGTTTCTGGTGACAGAATCAGATTCTGCTTACTCACATGCAGCACTGACCATATACATTAACCATGCACAGAACATTCTTGCCTATGATCCCATTTGATCATCACAGCAACTCTGTGAAGTAAGGAATGGCATCGTTACTTCTTAA
Organism: Phacochoerus africanus; assembly: GCF_016906955.1. Lineage (NCBI taxonomy): Eukaryota > Metazoa > Chordata > Mammalia > Artiodactyla > Suidae > Phacochoerus > Phacochoerus africanus. Next base: position 44,771,843 of record NC_062547.1, read on the forward strand.
ATGGAAAACTGAGACTCAGAGAGGCACAATGACTTGGCCCAGACCTTACTACTGGGTAGTTCAAATTCCTCTAAATTTCTTTCCTCTACTCCTAGCTCTTCTCTCCTTGGGATCCAGGCCTTTGGAGGATACCATTGACAGATACTGTCCAGGGGAAGTCATGTCAGATTTATGAACTAAAGCCTGGGACCTTGAGAAAGTCACTCTGAGACATTTTACATCTAAGTGTTCTCATTGATATGAAGGGAAGAAATCATCTAGACCTTAGAGGACTGGATTCTGTAAGGAGTGATTGTTAAAAGATATATAGAATATCTCTAATAATTAGTGATGGTGAGCATATGTTCATGTGCCTGCTTGGCTGTCCATATGTCTTCTTTGGAGAAATATCTATTTAAGTCTGCCCATCTTTTCAACAGGATTGTTCATCATTTTTTGTTGTTGTTGAGTTGTAGGAGTTTTTTGTATATTTTGGAGTTTAAGCCCCTGTCGGTTGCATCGTTTGCAAAGATTTTCTCCCATTCTATGAGTTATCTTTTTGTTTTCTTAATGGTTTCCTTTGCTGTACAAAAGCTTTTGAGTTTGATTAGGTCCTACTGGTTTATTTATTTTTTTATTATCATTATTCTAGAAGGTGGATCAAATAAGATGTTTCTGTGATTTATGTCAAAGAGCATTCTGCCTATGCTTTCGTCTAAGAATTTTATAGCATCTGGCCCTACATTTAGATATTTAATCCATTTTGAGTTTATTTTGTGTGTGTTATTAAAGAGTGTTCTAATTTCACTCTTTTGCATGTAACTGTCCAGTTTTCGTAGCTGTCCAGTTTTCCTGGCACCATTTATTGAGGAGACTATCTTTCCTTCACTGTGTGTTCTTGCCTCAACTTCACTAATTATTAAAGAAATGCAAATCAAAACTACAATGAGGTACCACCTTACACCAGTCAGAATGGCCACCATTAACAAGTCAACAAATAACAAACGTGGAGAAAAGGGAACCCTCCTTCACTGTTGGTGGAAATGTAAATTGGTACAACCACTATGGAAACCAGTATAGAGGTTCCTCAGAAAACTAAATATAGAACTAACATATGACCCAGCAATCCCACTCCTGGCATATATCCAGACAAAACTATAATTCAAAAAGATACATGCACTTCTATGTTCATTGCAGTATTATCCACAATAGCCAAGACATGGAAACAACCTAAATGTCCATTGACAGATGAGTGGATTAAGATGTGGTGCATATATACAATGGAACACTATCCAGACATTAAAAAATAACAAAATAATGTCATTTACAGCAACATGGGTGCAAATAGAGATCCTTATATTAAGTGAAGTAAGTCAGAAAGAGAAAGACAATTACCATATGAAATCATTTATATGTGGAATCCAAAATATGGCGCAAAGGAACCTAACTACAAAATAGCAACAGACTCTCAGACACAGAGAACAGATTTGTGGTTGCCAAGAGGGAGGAGGGAGGAAGTGGGATGGACAGGGGCTTTGGGATTAGCAGAGGCAAATTATTACATTTAGAATAGATAAGCAATGAGGTCCTACTTTACAGCACAGGGAACTATATCTAATCTCTTGGGACAGACCATGATGGAAGATAATATGAGAAAAAGAATGTATGAATAGATCACTACACTGTAAAGAAGAAACTGAAACAACACTGTAAATCAACTATACTTAAATGAATGATAGTAAGTATGAAAATAAAATATAAAGCAATAATAAAAAAAATTTCAAAGCAAATGGCTCAAAAAAAACTAGTTCCTTAATAAGACATTTGTTAGCTTTTTCTAGGATGATATAATGCCTTAACTCTAATGAATATGAATAAAAAATATTTTTACAATATTATTTAAGGCAGGCAACTCCCATATGACCTCCTGGCATATACAGGAAGTGGGAGTTCTTTGGGCCCAATGACCTTGGAGTAACTTATTCTATATGATGGGTCTACCCTTTCTTAACATTCTGGGTTCAGCTTATGCCCAAAGGCAGGAAAGAGCAGAGATACTTCTTTCTTCCATTCAGAAAGCGAAAGGATGGAGTAGTCTGTTTCAAAGTCATTATGCACTATTATAACACTTCCAGAATCAGTCTTTAAATCAGAGTAGTATCCACCTTCCAAATGATCCAAGTGAGTGAGCATTTTGCCACTGACCACTGGTTTTAAAGAAAGTTTGGATTTTCAGTCCCCTGAGTTTTCAGGACATCATTTGTGACTAGGAGTCTCCAAACTGCTCCCTTCTAAGTGCTTGAGCAAAGACCCATGCCAACCTTCCAACCCCGTTTCCAGGAAGAAGGAAAGCATTGCGAATTCCAGCAGGGTACACACAGCTCAGTGCTTTTCTCTAACCCCACTTACCTCTACTCACCTTTGGTGACTCAGCTTTGAAACAAGCTGGAGATCCCATTGCCCTGGCCCTGGTTTTCCCAGGCCTGGTTTTGAACCCTTAGACTTGAGCTGATGTCAAATTATACACCTCTACTCTGAGTTTTATTTTAAGTCTACACATTTTAAGTCCTGGCTTGAGATTTCATTGGGCATTAAGTATTTGGGGTCTTTGCTTTTCTAACAATGAGTAAATCAGAGATTAAAGTTGCTGTTTTGCCCCCAGTTTATCATGAATCTCTTTATATTTCCAGATGCTTTGGATATATGTTAAAGCCTTTGGCCCATATTTAGAGTTTTGAACATTACCTTAGCTTTTACTAATGTATCAATAGTTGGCATGGGAATGAGTAAGGGACCCACATTAACTGATGCCCCAACTACTTGGCATTGTCTCTCTAGCTGATGCTTATGAGGAACCAAAAGTATTGTAGAAGAATCCACAGATTTTTTTTTCTCATGTGTTCCTGCAGAAGCCTTTGGAGAAGGAAAATTATCCTTAATAGCCTCATCAGAGGGCAAGGGAGGTGATATGGGCCCTCCCCTTTAAAACAGGTGGGGAGAGTTGTTGCTATGAGGATACAGGCGAAAGTTGCTCATGGAAACATCTGGAGGCCCACCTTCCTCTCAATATCTTCTTTTGCATCTGGACCAGATTCAACAATATGGCCTTCTTTATGCTGAGTAGGTGAGTCTGGGGCATGTGAAGGCATGAAGAGTTTGAGATTGAGGTGAGAGAAGAAAAGATGGAGAGGTGTGAGGTACAAACTACCACCCTCATAGCCGGCCTACTGATATGAATTATGACACTGCATCAGGATGACTGGGAAAACAGGATCCATGCAGATCAGAGAGACCAGGATAAAGAGGGGTTGACAAACCATGCTATGAGAAAGATCTGAAAAGCTCAGAACTGTTTCATGTGGAAGAAAAGAGGGCACAGGGGCAACGAGAGCTATTTGTCAATATCTGAAAGGTGACTACGAGAAAGACTTACTCTTCACGGTCAGAGAAGCCAGAGCTGGAAAGATGCAAAGGAACATATCCCCACAACATTTTAAGGGTCCCAACAATCAAGGGAAGGGAAGTGGAACACTCCTGTTTGTTGAGTGCCTTCTATAAGCACTCAGCAAACAGTATGAGGTATCTGATCATGGAGTCCTCACCTTATTTCTGAAAGTTTATATGATGAGAGAACCAGAAGTTAGAAAAGTTATGGAGCTTATCTGAGATACAAGACGTAGTGAAGAACTAGGGAAGACCTTGTATTTGAACTTCCATCACAGGACTTGATTGTGATAGATGACCTTGCACAGCGATTCCTACGTGAACCAAGGCTCACACTCACTGTTCTCTGAGGTCCCTTCCAGTTTCTGATACTGTGCACAGTTCTGGTAGCCCAAGGAAGCATGGCTGGAGTGCTGAGAGCTGGGAGGAGGAAAGCAAGGGGAATGCTTTGTGGGTAAGTCATCTGCTCAGCAGAATGATGTGAATGACAAATGGGCCTCCCAGGGCACTGATTGTCTCCAAATGTACCCAACAATAAAATGCTCCACAAAGAAACCTGACAATTTGGTTGTTAATTCAAAACATCCTTCTCCAAGCTGCCTATAACTATAATCTAATTGTTGCAAGTTGGTGGTTTACAAAAAAAGAATAGAAAAGAAAGTAAAATCACATTAAATACAAATGTGCATTTCCTCAGCAATAACTCACTCTGCCTTTGTGTTCATTTTATCCTGTACTCTTTCATGTTACCATCAGATTCTTAATCTACCTACTAAACATTTATTTCTATAGAAAGTCTAATTTAACTTCAAGAAATGAGAGGTTCCCCATTCTCTCTTATAAGAGGCAATTCAGCAGAGGAAAGAGTCTGTACCCTGGAGCATAGGACCTGATTTTAGGCCCAGGATGTAATAGTAGCAAGCTGGCTATTCAATTTAGGCAACTTATTTGACTTCTCTCAACTCTGGTTTCAACTACAAAATCAGATTAGAATCCATAACTTGAAATTTTGGGGGGAGGGTCAATAGATGATTTTCTCTGAGAAAGTCTTTTAAGCTCTAATAGAAAATATTGATGTTTGTTACTCTTTTCTAAGTCAAAAGGCTTGGCCCTTGAGGCATTGTTTTGGCTCTAGGGACAATTTCAAATTTATTGATTTATCATCCATCTGTCACCCATCCGTCCATCCATCTATCCACATATTTATCCATCCATGTCTCCATTCACCTATCTAGCTTTCTATGTATTTAACAAATGTAGATTAACTTTCTGTTACATACGAGATACACAAACAAGAGCTAGGAATACAGGCGTGAATTAGAAATATAGTATGATTCCTGCCTCCAAAAACCTCCTCTCCAGAGAGAGGGGCAGACTCATTTATATATAATTATGTAATGAAGTAACCATGGTATGAGATTGTACCTGTTGAACCATGGAGGGTAATATAACCATCTCAGATTATTTTGCTTCTCCTATTGTCATTAGAAGCAGTGGAGAAGATCATGAGACCAATTCATCTATGAATCGGAACTCGAGTGGGAAATAGAGCAGGTCTTAGATATAAAGAAGGGAGGGACTTTCTCTGGCCTTGGGGGTTGGGTAGGGATGCCCTGGGAGACTGGGGAATAATTATGGTGGTGAATGCCCCTGACTCCTGGAGCAGGCCAGGTGAGCTGTGCCCCTAACTTCAAGTCATTCTATTACTGGCCATCAATGGTAGTTCCAGGGAGAGTTAGTGTGGTGGATGCTTTGTTTCTGAACTGTTTGTCTCGATGAGCAACAATTCAGGGAACTGAGAATTGTCTGAGTCCTCATGGAGAGCATATACTACCCCACAATCATGGGGGAGAGCTACTTCTTAGTTGTCCTCAACCTCAGCTGCCCTGCCACAGTGGGCTCTCCTGGGGAAATGATGTGCATGCATGTGAAAGATGAATCTGGCTGGTACATGGGGATGGGATGATTTAGTTGTTAGTGTCCAGGCAAAGTTTGTGGATTTCAGCTCAAGATGCAGATGTAGCAGTGAACCAGAGGCTAAGCAGGAACTGAGAAGTATACCCATGAAAGGAGCCTTTGCAGTGGATATTAGGAAAGCAGAAACTTCCTCCATGTCCTGAGTAGAAAGATTTATCATACCTGCTGGGGTGAAGAGTGTTTAATGTTCTGCCATTGGGCATTCTCATTGACATTGGGGCATGCTGAAGGGCTTCATTCTCTCAAGCTTGGCTGGCTGAGATGGGCAGGTGCTGGTGATTTTTATCATATACTATCCTCTTCAAGTTTTTATATCCTCCTCCTATTTCCATGTATATACATATGCAACTCACAATTTTGAGGGATTTATATAAGATTTAATTTCACTTTCCATCCCTTCCTTCTGTGTAATCCTAGGCATCATTTGTGATTCACTTATTATATGTCAGGTCTTACACTAATGCTTTGCATACCGTAACAATATATCCATTAAAATTCTTTATGTGCCAAGTAGCAGTAGAACTACCTCAAACTGGCTTCAGCAATAGGTGGGCACCTTAGCTTGTTTAAAGGGAAAATCCTGAGGCTGGTTTAGTTCAAAGGATCAAAGATATCAAGAAGAACTCCTTTCCTTCCATTTCTTGTTAACACATTTCACAGGTCAGCTTCATCTTAGGCTTGGCTTCATGGTCATGAGATATCTATCTGGGTCTATATTCTCTTTTGGTCCATGTCCAGAGAAACCCTTTCCCAACTAGCAAACAATCTAGCTTCTGTATTGTACTGACATAAAGCCCACCTTTGAACAACCACAAAGGGAAGGATAGAGAATTGTGCTGATTGGCTGAGGTCTATAGCAGTGATCGGCTTGGTCACTGACATTGTCGTTTTTCCCTTCCCTGTATCAGTTTCCTGTTCCTGTCCTCAGTATACAAGATTCAATTTGGGGGAAATCAGACCCAAAGCAGTATCTTTGCCCCACAACTGAGGTACAGGTATCTCTAGCCATTCCTACTGTACCTAAGAAAGTACCATGACATAACAGGGACTTAATAAGTACCAGTGGGTGGATGAATCCCAATCCAGAAATGTGGTGATTACACAAGTGTACTTTGTTCCTTGTAGGCAGAGTTTGACCATGGTCCTTCCTCACTCCCATTTCATTACTTCTCCTTTGGGTCTCAGAGTGATGTAAAGAAGATACTATCTTTTTAAAACTTAGCAAATTGTTTTGACTAAAGCTTCTGTGGACATCAAGGATGTAAACTACAATGAGTATCTGGTTGCAAGACAATCTCAGGGAAGAAATGTTCACAGAAATTTTATAGATTAGATCCTTTAAAATAGTGTAGTAGCTTTCCTAATGTCCTCTAATTCTATTCCAGTCTGATGATAATTCACATTTTGGAATATAGACTGGGGGTCAGTAGGAGTGACTTCTGATACTTTCTTCTGACACTCCAATTAAGCAGTTTGAATTCAAAAGATATCTAACCCTTTCAGACTCTCTATCAGAGAATATAGACAAAGTTCCTTAGGGAGTGATAAAATATTATTCATGAGAAAAATGGGGGTATAATAGAAGCATTGTAAAACTGCTAGCAGAGGAAATAACATTTAAGAAAATAATGCCATATCCCTGGTTGGTAGATTTAGAAAGAAGGGGAGTAAATCATTTTTATTCTTCTGCTCTTCTTAACAGTTTATAATTTTGTTGACTCTTTGAGTTTCCACATGGCTAATGTTAGGTCTATAATATTCACAGAAATTAAAGCCCAGAAGGATTTGTTTTCATGAGTTCACATGTGTTTATGGATATTCTGAATTAAAATCAAGGCTAAGTTAAATTAAGAAAAATGCAAGTTATAGTACAAAGACTTATGAAGGAAAATGAAGACATCCATATCTTTACCATCTAATTTTTTGTTTGTTTGTTAGGTTTGGTTTTGTTTTTTTGACACCCCATGGCATATGAAGTTCTGGGGTCAGGAATCAGATCCTATATTGTAGCTGCAGCAACACCAGATCCTTCAACCCACTGTGCTGGACCAGGGATCGAGCCTGTGTCCTGGCACTGCAGAGGTGCCACCAATCTCACTGCATCACAGTGGGAACTCCTACCGTCTAAACTTTTTATCCATCAACGTTGCTCTGAAATACATTAAATAATACCTCAAAAATAAATCAATAAATAATTCAAATGTATTATATAAAAATATACAATTTGGATAGTCAGTATTATCTGGACTTGAATGAAGTAACGCATGAGCCCACTTCCTGTGGTGGTGAAATGTGTCGCCAGGACAGGATGATTAAGGCCGAAGGAAGGTGGAGTGGAAGGAATTCTACATGTGTTACAACCAACAAGCTAAACTCATGTAAATTCAGAAAGCAAATTCATTTTTTTTAGTAACAACTTTCTTGGGGGATACAATTGGCATAAAATAAATTTCACATATTTGAAGGGTACAATCACAACTCTCCATGGATACACACTCATGAAACCATCTCCAAACCAAAGCTGGTGCACACACCTATCTTCCCTCAGAATTTCTTTCTGACCCTTTGTATCCCTTAGAAGCCCACTTAATTTTTATTTCCTAGTCTTCTTTAACTTATTTTGGTGAGGCCAATTCCTCTGCGGCCCCTGGAGAAAACCTTGGGCTATCCCTTGAATTATTCTTAGGTAATAAAAAAAAAACTCACCAGCCACTTAGAGTCTCAAAACATATTCTTAATTTACAAATTGAGGAGTCTGATCTTATGTAGCAATGCATTTTCCAATCTAAATTTACAGTTGTGATTTTCTCCTTTTCTCACCTTGGTTCTGCTGCAGAGGGGCAGGCTGCGGTGAGAAAATGGGGTACGGGTGGCCACTTTTTCTTTCCCCACCCAGTGTTTTTCTTTTTCTCTCCCCCTCCTGCTCTGTATGCCTTTAGGGCTGGAGCACAGTGATCCACAAGGAAGAGAAGCAAGAGAGTTCTGATGTGAGTGGTCTTGTTGAGTGAGAGCACCTATGGTTGGGTTCTCCAGGGACTTCCACCCCACCCTCATCGCTGGAGGGCTTCATCTGCAGCCCTCTTGATGAAGAGCTCCCTTCCAGCTCGTCGTTTACTTTCACAGGCTCTTGACACTTGATGGTGTCCCCTGCTTGTTTCTGTTAAGGTCTTTCCATCCCTTTCCATTAGGTCTCTTGGGTAACACTTGAGATGACCCCATGCAGGCTTTCTCTCACATGGGCCCACATGGGGTCCTGCTTTCTTTGTTCATTCAAATCGGAAGAGGTTACCCCAAATGTAGCTCTCTCTCCTTTGTTCCTCCTGTGAGCAGCTGGCTGGTTATAATAACTATTTCCATAGATTTATTAGACATGTCCACAAAAAGTCCCCCAATCCCATGCCCAGAAAACACATATTAAGTTTCACTAGTCATTTCTTTGACGTTCCTCTCTTTTGACCTGAGAGTAAAGGTAAAAATACCTTCCAATTTTCTCCCTTAGGTAGCTGAGATTCAAAATACATAGACTCTTCTACAAAATCCATTTCTAATCTCCAACTCATTTTAACTTTTCTTGTGGGTGAGAGTTAAGAGCTACATAGCCCGGTTTTCACATATCTTTCGCAATTCCTGCTTCATGGTTTATCACCTCACTATGGAATGTTGAATATATTGTCTTCAGCTAAAATTGAGAAAGAAGAATCCATTTTATATTCCTTTATATATGCTGCACATCCTGTAGGCTAGATGGTTCCAATGGAACTTGCAAAACTGTGTTCTCTTGAAGGCTGAGTTTCTAATCTTTCATTATCCTTCTTGTGGATAAAAAATGTTGCCTATTATTTCTGTAAATAAAAGGTGTTGCAGCCATCAAGCCATCAACCACTGCAACTGCCCCCATGGTGCACCCTGATGGGAACTCAGGTTGGAGAAAAACAGGGTACTGGCCCTAGATAGTTAAAATGAGTAGCAAAGGAATAATTTCGAGAAGCTCAGCCTCTTGCATCTCCCCATACACAGAAAAGCACTAACATTATTAACTTGAGATGTCTGTTGTCGTGTTTAGCAGTCATCTTTTGATGTTCAACTACATGTTTTTGTCCTTCAGCAAAATTTCCTCTATATCCTGGCTCCACCCTTACTTTTTGAAATGTCCCTTAGAGCTATCTGAGAGGCTGCCTTCCCAGGCTTAAGTCATCAGTAAGACCACTGAACAAAACATAATTCTCAACTTTCAGGTTATGCATTTCTTTTCAGTAAACTTTCTTTAAGACAGTAAAGAAGTTATGAAATGGTGCCTGCTCTCTACTACAAATCCTAGCCTGGAAAATCACATGATATGCCTTCCCTCTCTCCCTGCTGAAGTTATGCTTCAAAATATCACCACAAATAAGATGATGAGTTTTAGCAAAATGTGCCTGATATCAATGAGCAAAGTAAGTATTAAGCAATGCAGAAAACATGTTTCAAGAGTGAGAGAATGGGAGTTTCCACTTTGGCGCAATGAGATGCAGCACCAGGGCTCAGGTTGAATCCCTGGACCAGCTCAGAGGGTTAAAGGATCCAGAGTTGCTGCAGCTGGGGCTGTGGCTCAGATCTGATCCTTGGACTGGGAGCCCCACATGCTTTGGGGTGGCCAAAAATTTAAAAAAAAAAAGCATGATGAGAGAATGTTCTTTGGTCTATCACTGATTTATCTTTGTACCTTCCTAAGCCCCTGACACAAGGCCTGGCACATAATAAAGTTTGTAAGTTTATGGATATAGTTGATTTTGTCCTAAACACATTCTCAGATGTTGGTTTTTGAGTTATACACAAGGTCAGCATCATAGCTGACATGTCCAGTGCTATGTATTGGCTGAGGCTGAAGAGCCTCCGAGTATCCACTCTAAGGCCCTTGTCCCCCACCTACGATTGTCACCTGCTGACGTCCAGGCCCTTCCTTTCTGTTATTGAGGGTTTGGAAATTTCATCACAATTTTTCCATTCCACAACCTCATGCAATGTCAATATCTATATAGGTCACTTATCAAACACACTTCTTCATGATTTCTGGGCCTCCTTGATTCCTTTCACCATCCTCTCTACATCACTTCAGAGCTAATCTTATCACCTGGAACTATTCTTACAGAAAAGTCCTTCCTCTGCTTCTTACTTTCCCAATCCCTCCCAGAAATTTCATCTCCTCCTTGTCACCACCCCTGCACACACTGTCACTTGGTCCTGCCATCCTCTCTCTTATTTCCCTATCCCTCAAGGACCCCATGGTTGATAAGACACCCTTTGTCTCCTGGCCCTTGTATCTTTTGCCATATATGCCTGACAAAACTTCAACTCTAGATATCTTTCTTTTCTTTCCTTTTTTTGTCTTTTTTTAGGGCCGTATATGGAGGTTTCCAGGCTGGAGGTCTAATTGGAGCTGTAGCCGCTGGCCTATGCCACAGTCACAGCAACGCCAGATCCAAACTACACCTGCAACCTACACCATAGCTCACGGCAACACCGGATCCTTAACCCACTGATTGAGGCCAGAGATCAAACCCACAATCTCATGGTTCCTAGTCAGGTTTGTGAACCACGGAGCCACAACGGGAACTCCAACTCTAGGTATCTTTCACACTCTAGTTTTTGGCTGCTATACCTGTCAGCTTAGAAATGTTGGAGAAAAAAACAAATAATCTTAAACTTTGGTACTCTACAAATTCATGGTCTTTAACCTCATCTTTGGTCAATTTCTTCTAGTATCTTCCTTAAAATTGTACCAATCATGGAGTTCCTGTTGTGGCTCAGTGGTTAACAAATTCAACTAGGAACAATGAGGTTGTAGGTTTGATCCCTGGCCTCGTTCAGTGGGTTAAGGATCCGGCACTGCTGTGAGCTGTGGTGTAGGTCACAGACATGGCTTGGATGTGGCATTTCTGTGGCTCTGGTGTAGGCTGGCAGCTACAGCTCGGATTAGACCCCTAGCCTGGGAATCTCCATATGCCATGGATGCAGCCCTAGAAAAGACAAAAAAAAAGACAAAAATAAAAATAAAATAAAACTGTACCAATCTTCTTTACTGTTCAAGCTTCCTAGTCAGCCTCTACCTACCCCCTGCCACACTCACTCTCAGCCAACATCATATACTTTATCAAAACTCACTGAGTGCTTGGGGCCTGGACATTAGTATTTCATAAAAGCTCCCCAGATGATTCCCATGGACAGCCACTGTTGTAGACCACCAACCTAAAAAACGCTGAAAACACCTGAAATCCAGCTTAGAGGATCCATCTTAGGCCTCTGGCTCCACATCACTCTGTTTGTTCTATTCACCATCTATTCAGTATCCCAAGGTCTCAGCTACTGGACTCACCTTGGCTCCTTTTATCTCATTTTGCTCCACAAGGATTCGGTCACCTAAATTTAGACTATGGACTTGGATACTGCAATGATGACCATTTAGGTACTTGCGATAACCTCAGCTACACACACACAACTCTGTCATGGGGCATTGTGCTTCCATGCCCTTGTCTATCTAGGAAGGAGTATCAGACTGAAGGGACTGAGCGGCAAGTGCCTTTTAAAATCAGGCTGCAGGAGTTCCTGTCATAGCTCAGCAGTTAACACACTTGACTAGTATCCATGAAGATGCAGATTTGATCGCTGGCCTTGCTCAGTGGGTCAAGGATTCGATGTTGCCATGAGCTGTGGTATAGTTTGCAGATGTGGCTCAGATCCTGCATTGCTGTGGCTGTGGTGTAGGCCAGCAGCTACAGCTCCGATTTGACCCCTAGACTGCAAACCTCCACATGCCGCAGGTGCGGCCCAAAAAAACAAAAATAAATAAAACAAAATAAAATAAAATCAGCCCGCAGAATTAAGACTGTGTTATTGTAATCTTAGCAGCATTACCACCAAATGGCTGTGAGGACAAATATATTTCCCTGTAGGGTTTTGGGTTCATTTGCCAATGGGAAGATGCATGAGCTTTGGAAGGTGGAATTGAAGTGGTCATCCTTTTCAGAAGACTGCAGGCTTCAAGACCCCTTTCAACCCTTTCATGATCATAGTGGTTAGAAAACACCTCTGTTCCAGTTCATCAGGATTTTTCTAATGAATGCTTTTCTACTCCTCAGACAGTAGCCTTCTAGATCTTCATCCCCGCCTACCACCTCTTTCTACATCAGCGTCCTAATTCCAGCATTAATCCCCCTTATTCCCCTAATATCATCAAGGCTAAATTTTCTTGACTGAACCTAGACTGATACAGAAGTTTAATATGCTGGATACCGGAAAGCTTCTGAATGTTCTGGACTAGACAGTCACATAATCAAAAGAATATTAAGTTACATTGCATGTGGGGATGTTGATAACTACCTCACTTTTTAAATGTGCTCATGCTCTGAGGATGTCACCTGGGGGATGTGAGTACCTGAAGCAGAGATCAGCTCTTTTGTCGTGCTCCTCCCTACTAGCACTACTTGATGGTGTGTCAGCGTGGGTTGACACTGGACACTAGGGATGTGTGAGAAGGCAGCATAGCTCTCTTTGTTTGCACCCAGACCTATTCTGTCATGAGTCTAGGAAAGGAAGCTGATATGAGATTCTCACACCTGGCCCTGACTCTTGTCAACTGTGTGAGTGTGAGCAAACCCCTCCCTCTGCCTGTTCTACAGTTCCCTCATCTGTTAGTTGGTCAAGCAAATTATTTATCCCAGTGGCGCCTTTTAGACTTAACATTCCACCAGTCCATGAATCCATCAGACAGAAGCTTGATTTCCTTGGCTCGGAATGTCCCACTCGGACAGGCCTGCAACAAGGCCAGCAAGAGCTAGGCCAGGCCCAGAAGCTTGCTCCTGGGCCTCTGGGGACTAATTTATGGTCATGACCTTGTGCTGGGATGGGCTCCTCTAGTGCCTGAGAACCTACAGGCTCTAGAGGAGCAAATAATTGTGTCCATAAAGTCAGGGCCTAAGGCAGACTTGGCCATTCAGCTGCTGACAGACAAACAAATGGATGGATGCACCTCTCTGTCACCTCTTTGCCGTCCCTTTGCCAGGGTTACTGTCACTCCTCAAGGTGTGATGATTATGTTCAGAATAAGGCCCAGTGCAAATTTATGGTGTCTGTAAGCTTCCCATGTTGGTGGGAATATTCTCTCACCAAGGCTCCCCCTTTCCCTCATCCCAAGCCCCCAGACCTAAGCACATGCAAATCTTGATTTCATCAGGAGCTCTCTGTTCCCTAAGCTGCTCCTGTTTTCCTTCTGAAGCCACAAGCTTCTTCCTAGAAGTTTTATTGTTCCCCCACGGCCGCATTTTTTCACGAGTTCCTTCCTGGGGAGCTGGGACTCAGCCAGCCTCTTCTTGTGGCAAATAGGCCCAGCGCCCACAAGAAAGCATTTTCCTATTTGTTTTGTCTCCTGTTGTCATTATAAATAAATAAATAAATAAATAAGACAGTAAAAGTCTCGCTTCCTGCTACTTTTATTTATATATGTTCTCATTAAGAGAATTAACAGCAATCAAAGCCAAATCCATAGCTGCTTCTCTTGAGACAAATCAACTTCAAACGCTTTGCAACTTAAGTCAAAAACAGTGATTGCTGGCTGCCAACACTGAGCTCCCAGAGTCAGCTTCTGTCCTCATCTCTGCAGTGCAGCTGGAGAAGGAGAGGGTGGGAGTGTCTGAGGTTGCACATTCATACCCACAGGGCACTGTCTTCTGTGGTGGAAAGGGAATCCTGTGCTTGGTTGCTGACTATGCTTCTGTAATGGGCCTATAGAATTGTTCTTTCTGGAAGCCATCCAGACCCAGACTGGGTTGAGGTAGAGAGCTCCCTATCCCTGAAAAGCACTAGGGACTTCCTCAACCAAGTGCTCCTCCACTGGCTGAGGAATTATACTGGATGACTGCTAAAGCCCCTTTTTACTCAACAGCTCCTGAATCCAGGGCCCCTTTGCCACCTGTCTTGCAATGGCACCAGGATAGAAAGGCAACCAGGAAGGACTTAATAGGATACAGAGCCTAGGTACAGCCCTCAGGAAGAGGCCCCCATGACAGGCATAAGTGTAACTCCAAGTAGGGTTATTTAATTAAATTATCTGAGGAAGGATCAAGATGGCAGAGAATCAAGACATATTGCGCTCACCTTCTCCCACAAACACATCAAAAAAAACCACATCTACATGTAGAACGATTTGCACAGAACATCTACTGAATGCTGGCAGAACTTAAACCTCCGAAAAGGGCAAGAAACCCTCCACATAACTGGGTAGAACAAAGGAAAAAAAGAGAGAGAGAGAGAGAGAGGGAGAAAAGGAATCAGGATGGGACTAGCACTCCTGAGAGGGAGGTGTTAAATAGGAAAGGAATTCACACCCTGAGAAGCCACCTAACTGACAGGGAGATCAGCTGAAATGGAGGGACCTCAAAGTCATGGAGAAAAGTGCACCAGCAAAGTGAGACCCACACAGATTAACTGCACCACCACCCCAGACACCACAGTCTGAGATGCTTGGGTTGGGGCTGGGCACTGAGACTCAGGCTCCTCTGGGGTCAGTTCTGGGCAGAGGTCTAGGGTTGGCTGTGTGGAGACAGCCTGAGGGGCTAGGGAGTGGTGTGCTATGGGCTGGAGAGCCAAATGCCAGGGGCTGGGGCATGGAATGCCACAGCCAAGGGAACAGGGAAGGAGGTCTGGGCCTGCAGGAAAAACAAGGCGCCATTGTTGGGGAGGGTGAGAAGAGGAGGGGCAGATTACCACATAACTCTTTTTCCCTGCACACACACACATGGACTCTCTGGTGCAGGCTACAGGTAGAGAGGTCACTTGCTCAGGCTACAGGAGACCGGGTGCCTCTTGTGCAGGCTATGGGTGGCTGGGCACCTCTTGTGTGGGCTAAGGGAAGTGGGGGGTTAAGCACAACATGGTACCTCTTGCATGATCTACAGGTGTCAGGGACAAACCACAGGAGTCATCTCAGAAACCACAGGGAGGCATGGCCTGCCAATAGTAGGGGTCTGTGAACAGGCTCCACCTGCAGCCCCAGTCACCTCAGAGGTTGGCAAAAAAGGGCACTGCAACCAAGCACCACCCATTGTTGCTCTCACTCCCCTGGGAACACACCCACCCTGCTGCTGCCACTGCGAAACTCTCCAGCAGTTCCCAGGACCTGCAACAAGGAACAGCTTATACAGCACCTTCTGAGTGGGCTAAGAGGGATGGGGTGCTTCTTGCATGGTCTACAGCCGGCACGGGAAAACCACCACTGTTATCTTTGACTCCAGAGGTAGGTGTGGCCCACCACCATGAGGGGCCTGTGAACAGGCACCATGTGCTGCCCTGATCACTTCAGAGGGCACCACAGAGGAGGGCACTGCAACAAAACACCACCTTCCACCACCAGTTGTTGCTCTCACTCCTCTGGGAACTCACACCACCTTCCTATTGCCACTACCAAATGCTTCAGGCACCACCTAAATCTGTCTGAGGCTCATTCCACTTCCTAGGGCCCTGCAACAAGGAGTAGTCTATGCCATCTTCCTGCAGGTCCTTGCTCTTGTCAAGAGCCCAGCAATCAGGCACTGACTACTAGCCCGGCCCATTGCCTCCTTCTCCCTGAAAACACACTCAGCACCCTATTAAGGGGATAATAGTTCACTTTGAAGAAAGAGACAGCAAATATCCAGACCCCATGCCAAAAATAAATAGTAACCCCTCACAAAACACAAAGGGGTGCTCTTGCATAGAAATAGCCCTCCAAGACTAGTTGGTTTCCCTAAACTCACACAAAAAGAAAAATATAAGTGAAATGAAGAAGCTTAAGAGCAATTCCCAGTTAAAAGAACAGGAGAATTCACCTGAAACAGCAAACAATGAAACAGACCTCTGCAGTCTAGTAGACACTGAGTTCAAAAGGGAGACAGTGAATATGAAGGAATTAAGAGTGGATATAAACAGTAATGCAAATTACTTTAGAAAGGAACTAGAACCTATAAGGAGGAGCCAAGAAAAATTAGAAAATTCATGTGCAGAGATGTAAACTGAGCTAAAGGCACTAAACAGCAGAATGAATAATGTAGAGGAGCAAATCAGTGACATGGAAGATAGAATAATGGAAATCATCCAATCAGAACAGCGGACAGAAAACCAAATGAAAAAACATGAAAGTAATATCAGAGTTGTATGGGATAATATAAAGCGGACCAATCTATGCATAATAGGGATTCCAGAGGAGAAGAAAAAGAAAAGGGGATTGAAAATAAAATTGGACTGTGATGATCATTGTACAGTATAAATGTAATAAATTCATTGAGTAATAAAAAAAGAAAAAGAAAATATATTTGAATAAATTATGTCTGAAAACTTTCCAAAACTAAAGGAAATGGATATTAAGATACGGGAAGCACAGAGGGCCCCAAACACGTTTAACCCAAATAGGAACACACCAAGACATACTATAATAAAAATGGCAGAAGTTAAAGAGAGGATTCTAAAGGCAGCAATAGAAAAACAACACGTTAATTATAAGGGAACCCCCATAAAGCTATGAACTGATTTCTCTACAGAAACATTGCAGGCCAGAAGAGAGTGGCAAGATACATTCAAAGTTCTAAAAGGGAAAAATTTGCAGCCTAGAATACTCTACCCAGCAAGAATATCGTTTAAAATAGAAGGAAAAATAAAGAATTTCTCCAACAAACAAAAGCTAAAAGAGTACAGCAATACTAATAAACCCATTCTAAAATGGCTGAAAGGCTACTCTAAATCAAAAAGCAGTAAGAAGCAATAGGATGGAGAAAATCACAATTGGAAAGCAATCACTTAAATAAGCCAGTATACAGATCTAAAAGAGAGAAAAAAAAACCAACCAAACAAACAAACAAACAAAAAACTATTGTAAATATGATGATAAACAAGAGGAACAGAAAACTGACAAACATGAAGATGTTAAAAACAGACTTCAAAATCACAAAATGTGGGAAAGGGAAGTAAGAAAATCTAGACTCTTATTTTTTTTTAGAATGTGTTTGAGCCAATATGACTATCAGGCTAAAGCAAGCAGATATAGGAAAGGGTTAACATCCTTGAAAAACAGTGTAACCACAAATCAAAACCAAACTGTACTTCACAAAACCAAAAAGAAAAGTACACAAGCATAAAACAAAAGGAAATCATCAATCCCCCCCCCCAAAAAAAAGGAATGAAGGAGAAACATAGAATCAACTGAAAAGCCAGGTTCAAAATGGCAATACATACATATTTGTCAATAATTACCTTAAATGTCAATGTACTGAATGTTCCAATCAAAAGGCATAGAGTGGCAGATTGGCTAAAAAAAGCAAGAGCCTACAATCTCTTGTCTACAAGACACCCACCTTAGGGCAAAGGACACATATAAACTGAAAGTCAGGGGATGGGAAAAGATATTTCATGCCAATGGAAGATAGGAAAGCAGGGGTTGCAATACTCATATCAGAGGAAATAGACTTTAAAATTAAGACCATGAAGAAAGACAAAGAAGGACACTATTTAATGAATAAAGGATCTACTCAAGAAGAGGACATTACAATTGCTAATATATATGTTTCTAATATAGGAGCACCCAGACACATACAACAAATACTAACAGTCATAAAAGGAGAAATTGATGGGAATACAGTAATAGTAGTTTACCATCCCACTCACATCAATGGAAGATCCTCTAGATAGAAAATCAATAAAGCAACAGATATCCTAAATGGCATAATGACATTTTCAGGACATTACATACAAAAAAAAAATCAGAATATACATTTTTTTCAAGTGCACATGGAACATTCTCAAGGATTGACCACATACTGGGGCACAAAACTAACCCCAACAAATTTAAGAATACAGAAATTATTTCAAGTATCTTCTCTGACCACAGTGGCATGAAATGAGAAATCAACCACAGGAAAAGAATTGGACACTAAACAACATGCTACTAAAAATCCAATGACAAATGACAACGAAGACACAACCATTCAAAATCTATGGGATGCCTCAAAAGCAGTGCTTAGAGGGAAGTTCATAGTGACACAGGCTTTCTCAAAAAAGAAGAAAAATCTCAAACTGACAGCATAACCCACCATCTAAATGAATTAGAAAAAGAAGAACAAACAAAACCTAAAGTCGGCAGAAGGAAGGAAATCATAAAGTACAGAGAAGAAATCAATAAAATAGAGATTCAAAAAAACAATAGAAAAAAATCAATAAAACCAAGAACTGGTTCTTTGAAAGTGTAAATAAAATTGACAAATCTCTGGCCAGAATCACCAAAAGAGGAAACAAACAAACAAACAAACAAAAAACCCCAATAAACAACATAATAAATGAAAAAGGAGAATTTTCAACAGATATTGCAGAAATACAAAAAACCATAAGGGGTCTATGAATAATTATATGCCAACAAATTTGACAATCTAGAAGAAATGGACAACTTTCTAAAGATTTACATCCCGCCAAAACTGAATTAAGAAGAAACAGATGAACTGAACACTAGATCACTAGAAATGAAATTGAATATGTAATAAAAATACTCTAAACAAACAAAAGTCCAGAACCAGATGGCTTCAAAGGCAAATTCTACCAAACATACAAAGAACTTATACTTATCCTTCTTAAACTTTTCCAAAAGGTTGAAGAAGGAGGAACACTTCCAAAGACATTCTATGAAGCCACCATCACCCTAATACCACAACCAAAGATACTACTAAAAAAGAAAACTATAGGCCAACATCTTTGATGAATATATATCTTTTCTCCACAAAACTTTAGCCAGCTGAATTCACAACATACTAAAAAGATCATACACCATGACCAAGTAGGATTCATCCCAGGTTCACAAGGATGGTTCAACATGAGCAAATCAATCAACATCATACACCACATTAACAAAACAAAGTCAAAAAACACATGGTCATCTCAATAATGCAGATAAAAAGCATCTGACAAAGTCTAACATCCATTCATGACAAAAACTCTTACCAAAATGGGTATAGAAGGAATGTACTGTAACAAAATAAAAGCCATTTATGACAAACCCATAGAAAATATAATACTCAAAGGAGAAAAGCCAAAAGCCTTCCTGCTAAAATCTGGAACAAGACAAGATGCCCACTCTCACCATTTTTATTCAACATAGTATCGGAAGTCCTAGCCACAGCAAACAAACAAAATAAATAAAATTATCCAAATTGGAAGAGAAGAGGTAAAATTGTCACTGTATGCAGATGACATGTATTATATATAGAGAACCTTAAGGACTCCACACAAAAACTATTCAAACCAATCAACAAATTCAGCAAGGTATCAGGATAAAAGATTAACATTCAGAAATTGGTTACATTTCTATATACTAACAATGAAATATTAGAAAAGGAATATAAAAATATAATACCTTTTAAAATTTTACCCAAAAAGTTAAATACCTGCAAATAAACCTGACCAAGAAGATGAAAGACTTATATTCCAAGAACTATAAAACATTAATCAAGGAAATTAAAGAGGATTCAAAGAAATGGAAAGATATTCCATGAACATGGACTGGAAGAAATAATACTGCAAAAATGGCCACAGATACCCAAAGAAATCCACAGATTCAATGCAATCTCTACCAAATTACCCATGACATTTCTCACAGAACTAGAACAAACAATCCAAAAATTTATGTGGAATCACAAAAGACTCAGAAATGCCAAAGCAATTTTGAGGAACAAAAACCAAGCAGGAGGCACAACTCTCCCAGATTTCAGGCAATATTTCAAGGCCACAGTCATCAAGGCAGTGTGGTACTGGTACTAACACAGACATAGAGACCAATGGAACAGAATAGAGAATGCAGAAATAAACCCAGAACCTATGGTCAATTAATCTTTTACAAAGGAGGCAAGAATATAAAATGGGAAAAAGACAGTCTTTTCATGAAGTGGTACCGGGGAAACTGGACAGCCAAATGTAAATTAATGGAACTGGAACACACCTTCACACCACGCACAAAAATAAACTCAAAATGTCTTAAAGACTTAAACGTAAGACAAGACACCATCAAAGTCCTAGAAGAGAATATAGGCAAAACATTCTCTGACATCAACCTTACAAATGTTTTCTTAGGTCAATCTCCCAAGGCAACAGAAATAAAAGAAAAAGAAACCAATGGGACCTAATCAAACTGACAAGCTTTTGCACAGCAAAGGAAACCATTACAAAAAAAAAAAAAAAAAGACAACCTACAGAATGGGAGAAATAGTTTTAAACGCTGCAACTGACAAGGGCTTAATCTCTAAAATAAACAAACAACTTATACCACTCAACAGCAAAAAAGACAACAACCCAATTGAAAAATGGGCAAAAGACCTGAAGAGAAATTTCTCCAAAAAAGATATATAGATGGCCAACAAGTACATGAAAAAATGCTCAACATCACTGATTGTTAGAGAAATGCAAATCGTAACTATTATGAGGTACCACCTCACACCAGTCAGAATGGCCATCATTAACAAGTCAACAAATGACAAATGCTGGAGAGGGTGTAGGGAAAGGGGAAACCTCTTGCACTGTTGATGGGAATGCAAATTGGTACAAGCACTATGGAAAACAGTATGGAGGTACCTCTGAAAACCAAATATAGAATTTCCATATGACCCAGCTATCCCACTCTTAGGTATATATCCAGACAAAACTTTCATTGAAAAAGATACATGCACCCGCATGTTCACTGCAGCACTATTCACAATAGCCAAGACATGGAAACAACCAAAATGTCCATCAATAGATGAATGGATTAACAAGATGTGGTATATATACACAATGGATGGAACTTGAGACTCTCATATTAAATGAAGAAAGTCAGAAAGAGAAAGACAAATATTATATGATATAGCTTATATCTGTAATCTAACATGGCACAAATGAACCTTTCCACAGAAAAGAAACTCATGGACTTGGAAAACAGACTTGTGGTTGCCAAAGGGGAGGGGAAGGGACGGACTGGTATTCTGGGATTAATAGATGGAATCTATTGCATTTGGAGTGGATAAGCAATGAGATCCTGCTATATAGCACAGTGAACTATATCCAGCCACTTGTGATGGAACATGACAGGAGATTATGTGAGAAAAAGAAGTGTGTGTGTGTGTGTGTGTGTGTGTGTGTGTGTGTGTATGACTGGGTCACTTTGCTGTACAGTAGAAATGGACAGAACACTGTAAATCAACTATAATGGAAAAAACAAAAATCATAAAAGAATTGTCTGCAGGCAAACCAGAATTTCTCAGGACAGTTGTGGGTATTGCATGACATGACATGGGCAATGCAATGGACATGTTGTGGTTTCCCCAGGACATGCTGAAGGACAGCTTATAGTGACATTGGCTTAGTGAGACATTAAGTTATATTAGAGCCTGCAACGGTCTATTTATTTGTGTGATTTGGAGGGAGTAATTTTTTCTTTCTACGTTTCAGTTTCCTCATCTGTAAAAATCCAGGATTGGTCTATACCTGCATCTTCCAAAGAAAGTTCCAGGGAAACCTGGTTCCATCAGATATTACATGTAAATTATTTTATGGTAAAATATGTTTGGAAACATCAGGTGTAATGATGTTCCTTGGAGAATGACAGCACTGATATGCCTGTCAAAGGCTCCAAAAATCCTGGAATGAAAATATCTGTTTCTCTTTGCCTAACCTTGTGTTTCTAGAATATCTTTAAACATAGGAGTCTTTTCTTTTTTTTCCCAGTACAAGCCTTTATCACCCAAGGAACTTCTACTCCTCGGCACACTGCGTGTAAATTCAGGGAAACAGTGAGATAGATGATCTCTGAGGATCCTTAGTTCTAGGATAGTACGTACTTCTCTAATTAGCAGGAGAATCATCAACAAAAAGCCTGTCTTGATGGGCATAAGCAAGACCATGCTGCCTACATCTATGCATTAGTGGCTGCATCTCCGACTAGTGTCTCTGTGATAGGCTTCTACATACACCCTTTCCTCTGCCTAAAAGACTGCCCATACTTTTTGACTGGCTAACTCAGCCTTCGCATCTCAGCTTCAGCATTACTTCCTCTGGGTGGTCTTCCCCATGTCTCCAGTTTGCATTAGGTACCATTCTGCATGTCTTTTACTTCCTAGACTTGTCTGTACTAGAATAAAAGGGCTGGCATGCTGTGTTCTCCTTCTATCTCCAGTGCCTATTAAAGGGTTTGACATATAGGAGGCCCTCAATAAATATTTATGGCATGAATAGATACAAATTAAGTGACTTTGGGGATTGCTCCCTTAATTGGGATGGGGGAGGACTGATTACCACTAATGGGGAGGGGTGGAGACAGACATTCTCTTTTTACACTGGGGAAGTTAGAGATAGAAAGGCAGCAGAGTTTATTCTAGACAGAACTGGCTGCTTCTCTTAGGAGAGAGCTTTCTGTGATTGAACATGTTCGCCATAAACATAAAGGAGACCATCATCAATTGGAATTTTGAATGAAATGACTTTGACATTTCCTTCTAATGCCAAGACTCTAGGATCTCATTCTTCTCTAATCAGTGTTCTGTGTAATTTACATGTCCCTACAAAATAAGGGCTCTTTTGTCATATATCTTTGGTTTTTGAGAACTACAACTAAATTGAAACAATAATTAATTTACTAGCAATCTATTATATTAATAATAGCAATCTAACATGTTAATAAAAATGCAGCTTAAATGCTAGAGTCAAGGAACAATTAAGTTATATTATGCAGCTCTCAATGATAATAGAGACTAATTTTTTAAGTTTATGATATAATGTTACTTGAAAATATGTGGACCTAAACAAGCATGATATGAACGCTGTGATTGCAACCTGGTAGCATACAGGGGGAAAAAAAAAGGTGGGAAGGAAACCCACACAAATACAGAGTATTTGCATAAGGAAAATGGGACTAGAAGTGAAGTTTGTCTGTTTCTTAATTTATTTCTGCAAAATTTCTCTCCAATTCTTTTTAATGCGCTTGTCTTTTTTTGTATATTTTTAAGATAAAAATAAGATTGGAAATGACAGAAAATATGCTCGCTGGCTCTGCAAACATTATTTTGATTTTTTTCCAGCTGATGTTTTGGAGACTTGTTCAAAGATAACTGGACTATAAGAATAATTCTGGCCTCACTCCTCTTGCCCAGCTGTCTTGAAATGTCCTCCATAAGGAGACAGAATGACAACTATCACCCTCCAAATTCACATACTTCATCTGGTTCCTGACACGTCCCAAAGGCCCAGAGCTGGAAACCAGACTAAAAGTGAAAAGTTGAGAAGTTTGTGCTTCATCTGCTCTCATTTCCATTTGTGATTTGGGGGTTATGTTGCTTTTTTGGAGGTTGGAGGGGAGGGAGGTGGGGACGGTTGGCTCAGGTCAGCAACCGTTTTTCTTTGTCCTAAGATAAATCCCAAAAGCTATTACCAGGAAAAAGAAAAAAAAAAAAAAGTTTCTGTTTGGATCTTTTGCTGCTCTGGCCATAAACAACAGTCTAGGATCAAGGGTGTTGTGGGTGCACAGGATTTAATCTCCACCAGGTTTTCTTCCCATAAACATCCTTTCAGCTGTCCTGGCCCAAGACGTCTTTTCCTTTGTGAGGCTGATGCATGGTTTGCAATGGAATGGCCCGATGTGTTGCTCTCCATGGACCCAAGTGCCAGTTCTGACCCTTCAGGCCTGGAAAAGTCTCAACTCATTCATGCTTGAGATATTTGGACCCAAGATGGTCCCTGACTTGGTGGTTAAATATAATTTAATGGAACAGAGAGGCCTGGCGTAGTAGAAAGAGCATGGCTTCGGGGAGTCAGAACAATTTAAGTTTGAATCCCAGTCCTTCTGCTTATAAACAATGTGACTTTAGATAGACAAGTTACTTCACTTCCAGAAGCCCTTGTTTGTCTTGTGATTCCTACCTTGAGAGCTATTATTGTGGATTGAATAAAGCATCAGATGCAAGGTGACTAGTAGAGTAAATTTGAGTTTTTATTCTTTTGGTCGCTAGTGTTCCAGACTCAAGTGTTGAAACCCCATTTTCCAAAATGACGAACTAAACTGGGTTCAGTGGAAACTCACCAAGATGATGAGAGGTCTGGAAGCCAGTCCCTAGGAGGAACAGGTGAAAGAACTGAACACATTTTGTGTACAGAAGATCAAGGAGCTCTAATAACTGCCTTCACATCTATGATTTACTCAAATCTGAAAAAAGGAGCTGACTTACTCTATTTTTTTCCCTCTGTTACTGGAAAAATATTTGCTGGGTTTCTTCTGTGCATCAGATTCCGTGCTTATCGCTAAAGGCGTAGACTGGACAACAAGAGAGCCCTTGACCTCCTAGAGCTTGTAGGCTAGTTGGAAAGACAAACGTTGAATGAGTAATTTTAAGTGTGATTGGTGATAAAAAGATAAAGCGAGGAGGGTCAAGGACACTCTGGGATTGTGTAACTGGTCAAAAATAGCACTAATAGGCCATCCAAGGAGCTGGGACACAGTGCTTTTGTCCTATTTCCCAAGGTCAGGAAGAACTGGAAAGTTATTAGACCATGGTCAAAAAAGGTGTGTTTGGGTCACTAGTACCCTGAATGGGGAACTGAGGCTGAAGGCCATTTGGCTGGACAGCATGCTGTATGGATGCTGCACATGCTGTGATGTGCCTCCCAGTTCCCTCTTCAGGGGAAGAACCTGTTACCTCAGCCACTGAGAGTGCTGTGGGCAGAGGGGCCACCAGTTTTCAGTCCCTTTAGGATCTGTCTCAGCTATGGAGATCCACTTGCCCAAGGGAACCCCTTCCCACTTAGCCTACATTCAGGTCAGTGCAGGAGTGTAAAGCCCCCACCAGCCAGCCCATCCCAGACATCCCTGAAGGGCCATCCCATCTTCACAGGCCCCAGGGAGTTGGCTGAGGCTGCCACTGAGCCTGTACCACAACTAGACTCCTTTCTCTGCTAGTTTCTTCCTGCCCTCTCTCAAGTATTGAACCCAAGGGCACTCCTTAAATAAACATCCTGTGTCCTATATTCTGTTTCAGAGTTGACTTTCTTGGAAACTCAATCTACAATAAATACCCCTTGGGGTTTAAATAAATGTGTAGTTTGATGGGAAAGGAGAGCAAGGGTTCCTCTCAGGAAGATAAGATGCCACGTCTGTAATGACAAGATTTGTTCCAAGCCCTACTGGCTGGTCATTTCTGTCATTCTAAGGGTTATCTCAGGGACCAGGCAACTCTGGGGATGCAGGTGGAATTCTCAGTAAATGCATATAAGCAGCAATCAGAACATAGGGAAAGAAGGGGCACCTAGATTCACCATCTCACACTGCCAAAAGTTTCATGCATAGAAGGCCCAGAAACCCAGTGGTGCTCCTTATCAAAGCCTAGGCCCTCTGATCCCACAGTGTGTGTTGCAAATATTCCTTATGGATGCAGGTTGGTGCCAGGATGCTGATGGACAGTTGATAAATCCAAGGTACCTCCAGATGACATTCTGGCTTCTTCTGATCAAAGCTTATAGCAACTAACCTTATAATGAGCCAGATGCTGTGCTAGGTCCATACCACAGACAATCTCATTTAATCCTCATGAAAACTCTATGGGGTAGGTGCTTCTTTTCTCCACTGTACAAATGAAATGCATGAAATTCAGAGAAGGAAAAGAAAAGATTTGAACACCAAATATTCTTTGGTTTGGTTGGGATTTGTCCCAGGAGAGCATTTAACTTCAGAAACTAGTATCTTCATGGGAGTTTTCCCCCACATGCCTTGGAAGAGGCTAATGGGGTTAGTTATCTACAGACTTTAGGCCCCCCTGGATGATGGAGACATGGGTTTCCTTGGATCTGGGATCTAGGAGCTGTTATTCTGCTTGTTCACAAAGAAACCACAGTTACTCCTTCCCAGTCATAGCAGCATAAGTCAAAGCTCTGATCAGAGGCAGTAAATGTATAAAAAGGAAACCAAGGTGAAATAAGATCAGTAGTCAGATTTAGAAGGTTTGTCTATAATGGGAAGGAAGTAAGTATGTGTTAAATAAACAAAAAGACTAAATGAATGAAGGAATTTACTTGAGCTTAAATGAGTCAGAGAAGTACTTAGTTTTCTCAAGCTGCTATAAAAAAATATTATTTCTCCCAAATCTGGAGGCTGGGAAATTCAAGATCAATTCAGTTCCCGGTGAAGACTCTCAGCTCTCAGATAGCCACTTTCTTTTCTTCTTTTACTTTTTGGCCGCCCCAGGCACATAGAGTTCCCCAGCCAGGGATCAGATCTGACCTAAGCCAAAGCTGCAGTAACACCAGATCTTTAATACCTGTGTTAAAGTCAGGCCAGGGATTGAACCTGCGTCCCAGCACTCCCAAGACACTGCCGATCCTGCTGCACCACAGTGGGAGCTCCTGGCCACTTTCTTGATGTGTCCTCACATGGCAGAAAGAGACTCTTCGGTCTTTTCTTATAAGGATACTAATCCTAATAAGGTTGACTGTCACGTCATCTAAACCTAAGTACTTTTCAAAAGCCTCAATCTCCACATACCATATTATTGGGTGTTAAGGTACCAACATGAATTTTGGGGAACACAATTTAGTCCATAGCAAGTACCTACTCTGCCAGGCACAGCTCTAGATAACTGAAATGTATTAGTGAATAAAACAGACAAACACTCTGCATTTAGTGACTTACATTAGTGCATGTGTATGTATGAGTATTGAAGGGGGCAGAGAGGGGCAGTAATACAAGTAGACCTAATAAACAAATAAACTATTTTAGAAAACAAGAACCATCAAGAGAAAACAAAAATAGAGCTAGAGACAGCATGGGACTGTTCTGTATTTAAAAGTATGGTTAGGGAGGGCTCATTGAAAAGGTGTTATTCTAGCAGAAATGCTAAGGAGGGGAGGGTGGTCACCATATGGAATGGGGGAGGGGTATCGTCCCAGGCAGAGGGAACAGCCATGAAAAGGCCCTAAGGTGGGGACAGGCCTGGGGTATTTTAGTTAGGAGCCTGGGTGGCTGAGAGGAGGGGGCAACCAGGAGATTAAAAGAACAATGAGAGCTACACAGCAGGATCTCATTGGTAATCCATTCCAAGGGGGAAATAACAATGATAAATAAATAAATAAAAAGAGAACAATGAGAAAGGTGATGGGTTCAGGATGATACACCTTCATTGGCCACATGAGAGCTTTGGCATTTCCCCTGAGCGATGTGCAGCTCATGGAGGGCTCTGTGATGGGGAATGGTGTGATCTCATGTTTTGGAAGGATCCCTCTGGCTGCTGCATTAGACCAGCATGAGACCTGGGCAACATTGTCCATCCTGCAGTCACTCTCCAGTCGGAAGGGAAGAACCCCCCGGCTCTGAGACTCTGCAGATGTTTGGACTGTCATGGGATTCAGGGTTCTCCTGCAGGCCGGTGGGGCGGGGGGGCTGGCCCAGACTGCTTCTGTGGGGATGGTCTGTCCTGCTGGTGGAGATCAGATCCCACACTACGGAAATGAGACTGCATGGTTCACCCTCATGCTCTGTGGATTCAGATGCTGGTCTTGCCTCAGAAGCAAACAGATCCTTCTGCTGGGTCTTTGCTGCCTTTATCACAGTAGTCTTTATACTCGAGTATACTTTGTGCTGAAATTACTGGCTTTTTTGTTTGTTTTCCAAACTGACTCTGCAGAAATGGAAACTTCCTCATTTTTATTTTAATCTCAAGCTCCCAGCAGAGTGTCTTATACAACTAGGGTTTCATTGTATGTTTGCTAAGTGAAAGAATGAATAAACAGGACCTGTCCTCATCTGTTCAAATTCCTCTAACAAAATACCACAGACTGGAGGCCACACCATATTGCTGAAGCCTAAACAATAGAAATGGAAATTCCAGAGGCTTAGAAATCCATGATCAAGGTGCCAATAAGGTAAGTTTTATTCCTGAGGCCTCTTCTCTTGCCCTGTAGGTGACACCATCTCTCTGTGTCCTCACATGACTTCTTCTTTGTGCCTCTGAGGAAGGAGCAAGCTCTCTAGTATCTCTTCATATAAAGGCACTAATCCCATCATGAGGGCCCCACCCTCATGAGCTCATCTAACCCATCTCCAAATATCATCACATTAGAAGGTAAGGCTTCAACATATCAATCTGGTAGGGATGCAGTTCAGTCCATAGCAGGGCCAAGGGGTGGATATTACAGGAAATTTCAGCCTATTTATGAAAAAAAAAAGTTCTAGCAGTCAGAGCTGTCCAGCAATGAAAGAGGCTATCTCCTAAAAGAGAGACTGCCCCATCACCAAGAGGGCCAACAAAAGGCTAGATAACAGTTTGGCAGAGCTATTGAAGACAATCCAGTGAAGGCTGAATTAGATCTACTGGAACACCATTCATTAATTAGTATCTTGTATAAGCTCCATTTTAAGAATGCAGTAAAAATACAAGGTTTCATCTGTGTGTACAGAGGGGAGCTTCGAATGCTGGGAACATCACATTTGGTAGTAAGGATTTGAGGGTAACACTAACTTCACCTGACTTCATACTGTAGGTTGGATCATCTAAGAAAGCAACTAGAAAAAGAGAGATGGAGTCTAAAAAATGAGTATAAAGCTGATTGGAGGAAATAACTTAGACCTGTATCCACACTGGTTCCCTAATTCTCCCCCCTCTGAATTGTATTTCCCACCCAGTTCTGGTAGAGGTGGATGGATGATCACAGACCCTTCAGCTAGATTCCAGAGAACTCAGAAGAGCAGATCTAAGTGCTGGAGTCATTCTTCCTCATTTCATCTGGGCCTTGAGAAGCAATTAGGGGCTGGGGAAGGGGAGGGCACTTTCCCCTCCTTAGGAATAAAAAGGGAATTCATTCGCTTAATGAAAAGTTGAGGATGAGGAGTCAGTGTACTGCCCCTAAGTATTATGACTGCAACTAGATAGCAAATCAGGCCCTAAAAAAATGGGTCCTTTGCTGGTCCCCCTTGCCTGAGGCAGCCGAGTCCTATGAAGGGTTAAAAGCAAGAGCTGTGCTTTTGTTTGATGGAGAAGAAAAGACTCCTAGGACTGAAGCTTTTACTTTAAGACACAATAAAAGACACTGACATGCTGTGTAAGCATTGTTCCTGGCTGTAGTTATTCCAATTATTTTTTATGTTTTCTCCTTAAATGAGAAACATATCAGACACTAACTCAAACACAGAGATACCTATTTATGCTTTAGAACAAACAGTTTAAGGGCATTATATACAGATGTCTAAATATTTAGAAAGTGTCTGTTTATGGGAGGAAAATGAAAAGTACCTGTTTTCATTTGAAGGATTTTATGCGAAATTTGCATGTTAAAAAAAGGCAGTCCCAGTGGCAAAGGGGTGTTAGGGATGAAAAATGTGTGCACAGGCGTGGGGGGCGCGCAGGTGGTGGGGTGGCAGCTGCCCTCAGCTGCCACATGTCCTGTCCTACCCTGACCCCAGAGTGGGAGGGAACCTGCAAGCTAAGGCTGGGGTGATGCTTCTCTTTACATGAGGGCTATAAATAAACACCTTGAAGACATCAGGATGTTCCAATGACCCAACTCACAAGTTTATCTTCTTCTCTGACACTCTTCTGAGCCTCAGAGAGACATTTAAAGAGAAATAGAATTCTGGCCACTTTAGAAGTGTGTATTAAACTGGGAGATTAGTAAATGTCCCCAAAGCTGGGGCATCCCAGGAGCTCAGACGGAGGAGCTGAGGGATATGCGACACTTTATCTCACAGGGAGGCAGGTTTCAGCTCAGTTTAAGGAAGAAGAGAATGGGTGAAGAAGAAATATGTAGCTTTGTGAGGCAGTGAGGGCTCTGTGGCCTGAGGTGTTCTAATATAGGATAGCCTTTCATCAGAGGAGTCATAGAGATCTGGCTGGACAGCAATGTATCTCTGGCCCTTTTGGTTTCAAGATTCTGAGACTATGTGATTCCGAGCAGCACAATCTGCCCTCTCCTCTTCCAGGACTGTGTTTCCTAAGGGCATCCTTCCAACCCCTGGTGAGCTCCCTAGGCTGAGGGGTCCTCAGCAGCTAACTGGATCTGAGTGTAGCTGAAAAAGCCAGAGCTGTTTCTGGAGCAAAGGAATATGCTCCCATGAAGTCCATCCCTTGGTGTCCCTCTGAAGCCCTCACTGCCATGTCTGACGTTCTACACTCCCTCTGGAAGGCACTTTCCTCTTGCTCGATGTAGGGGAGGGTCTCCAACCTCTCATCCTCTCCAGATGTGGCAGGGTCTCATAGTGAGGGTTCTTAGCAGAATCATTTGCTTCCAGTCTTGTGAGGACCGGAGACCTGCAGCCCAGGGAGGGACCTGCAGGATTTCTGGACTTTCTCTATTTCTGTGCCCCATCAGTATTCAGCAACGAGGCAGGGCTGCTCGTCAGGGAATTAGACAGCAATGGGGAAATGCTGAGATTCATCAAAGCCTCACTCAGTCCCCTTCCATCAACCAACCCTGCATCACGGTTTAGAGAAGGGCAAGGGGTACAGAGTTGAGCTCTGGAGACACCCTCTAAATGGCTGGGGTATTTTACCAGAGGCTGCCAGTAGAGGAAGAACCTAAGGACTAGGGTCCCAGAGCTTACCAGATGGAGACATGTCTCAACATTGTCACATCCAGCCATACAAGCCTTGTGCCAGAAGAGACTGGCAGAAATAGTGGAGGCAGGAAAATAGGTGTAGGCTGGCAATTGGGGGAAGTGTGATGGAGGAGGACTTAGGCTGAGTTGGGAACTGTTAGGATCAGCAAGAAGTGCTGGTTAGATCAAGTGAAGAATAAGAGAGGTAGAAATGCGGTTTTAGTCTGAGATCTAAAATACTGTGTTCACGGCATTCCCGTCATGGCGCAGTGGTTAATGAATCCAACTAGGAACCACGAGGTTGCGGGTTCGATCCCTGGCTTTGCTCAGTGGGTTAAGGATCTGGCATTGCCATGAGCTGTGGTGTAGGTCCCAGATGCGGCTTGGATCCCCTGTTGCTGTGGCTGTGGTATAGGCCAGCAGCTACAGCTCCGATTGGACCCCTAGCCTGGGAACCTCCATATGCCATGGGAGTGGCCCTAGAAAAGGCAAAAAAAAAAAGACAAAATAAAATAAAATACTGTGTTCACTCTAGTTCCCTTATCCTTTGGATGGTGAGCTCGGAGGCTGGACATTCATCCTTCCATTTATCCACTCAATATTTTTTTCAGTGGCATGTAAAAGATGATCCTATCTGTATTTTGGGATGAACTCTCTGTCTCCAAAGACCTGAGTATTTAGTGGTGGCTGCAGTCACTAAATTCTAATGGGGATTTCATACTCACTTTCTCAGAGTCAGGGGAGCAGGCCCCAGAAACGAGCTGGGTTCCAAGGGCAGAACTACAGTAACAGGAGAAGGGACCGGCAAAACCACAGCTGAATTCCTCCTTAGAGGAACCTAGACTGGAGACGCTGTCAGAACTTGGAACCAGGCAGGCCAGTCCTGTGCAGGGAGCACTGAGTAAGAAGGCCCAGCTTTTTGTGGAGGTGCCTTAGCTGGTGGAAGGTTTGAGGGAGGCAGCCCAGAAGCTTCGTGATCATATAGATGACCTTCCAGGTTGGGCCAGTGGAGAGGCGACCCAGAAAAATCCTGAACTCAGGGCTGGGGAAATGACTCACCCATGAGGCCAATAAACAGGGTGATTCGACACTAAGCCCTGTTGGATTAGATTCTGAAGATGCTTAAGGACTTCCTGCCCTGGTCAGATTTGGTTTGGACCCGAGGCCAGGCCAGGCTGCAGGTGGGAGCAGCATCAGCCCCAGCTGTGGGACCCTCTGGCCTCTTTCTCTCATTCAGGGAACTGGCCACATATGCTGTCAGCTACTATTCACAAGGAGATTGCATTCAACTGCCGTTTACTTTGTGTTTATCCTCATACCAGACAAGGAGATGAAAGAGACAGCCTTCACCCTGGAAGAAGCAATGGTTCTGGGAGAGCAGGCCTCCTAAACAGCCGATGGCAATGCCGGGTGTTGACCCTGAGACGGATCTGGATAAAGAGCTTGGGGGCCACACAGGGAGAAGAGCATAGATCTGCTTGGAGCAGGTGCCCAATCAATACTTAGTGAATGGATTAGCAATTTATTATAAAAGTGTTAGTTATCACTGTCTTTATTCATTTATTTTTATTTTGGGAGTGGAGATTAAGAAGGGTATCATGAAAAAAGGTGAAAATCTGACCCCGGCTTTGAACAATAAGAAGGTGAAGAAGACAAGTCCAGGCAGAGGAAGTACCTCACACAGTGGGCTTGGGAACAAAGGACTTAGGTGTGTTGGACGGAGAGGAGGCCAGAGAGTATAGGTATGGTCATATTGAGCACTGAGTCTTAAAGACGGTATTAGTCAGTTTTGCTGTGCAAAAAAAAAAAAAAAGTACAGAATCACAAAACGTAAAAAACATAAGCACTGATTTCTTGCACATCATCTTCAGGTTGTTGCAGTATCTCTGTTTCAGACTCGGGGGCAAGTTCAGGTCTGCACCACATGTCTCACCGTGGGTCCAGGGCAGAGGGTAGCAGCTATCAGGGCTGTTCTCATGGAGAGGGTTGGGAGCTCTCAGAGGAGCAATTAGAAGCACAGGCTATTTCTCAAAGCTTGGGCTCAGAACTTGAACACTGCCACTTCTACCAAAGCAGCCCACGTGGCCATATTCAGCATGAATGGGGAAAGGGGGCTCTTGTCCACAAGAGGAGGAGTGAGTTAATGGTTGTTTAAAAATTCTCTAACCTGCCATAAGTATCATGAAATTTTGTTTTGATTCTGGAGAAAAGGGCGGGGGGGGGGAGGGTATGCGGTTACTGCTGGCTCCTGTCATAAGGTGGAATAATTCCACTTGAATAGGAATGTCCAGGAACACTTGCACAGAAACAGACACTGGGTTCATACCTAGATGTAGTTAACATGTACCACTTTGTTTATATATTAGAGTTTCTGAAGGGCAGGGGCTCTGATTCATTTATCTCGGTAGCCTCAGCACCCAGCACAGCTCGCCCAGCAAAGAATCAGTGCTCACAATATTTTTTGAGTGGATAAATGACCTCACATGGCCCTTGGTGTATAGTTAAAATTGAATAGGGAATGCATGTTACTCTGCCCCCACTGACAGTTCAAGGTGAGGGTGGGCTGATGAGTAAAGAGCAGATATGACCTACGCAGAGGTAGGAATGAAACTAGTAAGCAGGGAACCAACAGCAACAGGAAGCAGGTGGCCCAAATGCCAGCTGCGATGGTCAAGGGGCCATTTTGACAATGAGAGCCAAGAAAGACTTATGAATAGTCTTCTTCCAGGTAACCATCAGCTTGAAAGATACAGATTTCCAATAATAATGGCTAACATATATTGAGTGCCTCCTATGTGCCTGACACAATCTTAACACCTTTTCTATATTATTTCATTTAATTGGATCCTCCCTGGCACCAGTTACTAATGAGGGACATTACTGCTGAGAACACTAGTCTCTTTCCTTTGTGTTGGAATTGCATTTTCAGGTGCTGGTTCGTGGCAAACAAGGACAGAAGAGGCTCAAGCACTGTAAATACAACTGAGCAGTGTAAGCACAGTTGATGAAGTCAGGGAAATGAGGAGGGCAATGTAAGCTTGAGCAATTGCAGAGGAAAGACAGAATGCACTGCAAATAGTTTCAGCTCTCAGACAAGAACACCTTCATTCCTTTATCCATTCATTCTCTACACATATTTGGATATCTACTATGTGCAAGATACCCTGAGAAAAGTCCATAAAATGTAAATCAGATATATGGTCCTCTAGTGGAAAAGTCAAGGGGATAAATCACCAATGACTGTGACATATTATGGCAGAGGCAGCTACAGAGAATTATACAGGTACAAAGAAAAGGAGCTTGGTATTTGGGACAGTCTTCAGGGAAGAGGAGCCACTGATTACAGTTTGGAAACAAATGTTCCCATTCAAGAGACAAGAGTATGAATGAGATTCTGAGTACAAGGAAGAACATGGGGGCGTAGAAGAATAAAAGCATCATATTCAGGGAAGTCTAAAGCATCATATTCAGGGAAGTCTAAGTATTGTCGAAAACTTACACCTCAGATTGAGCCTCAGACCCACACGCTGGGATTCTAACCCAGCCAAAACTCAGATTGGGACTTGAACCCAATCTCAAAAGGTGAGAGAGCAGCCTTGGGAGAAACACACTCAACAGAGAGAGAGTGGGCCCTCTCAGAAGGTGAGAGGTGAGAAGGCCCTGAAATACAGAATGGTGAGTTTTTATGAGCTGGGAAATTTTATAGGTTAATGAGTGGGAGGATTATTCCAACTATTTCTGGGAAGTGGGTTTCTAGGAATTGGGCCATCGCCCATGTTTTGGCCTTTATGGTTGGCCTCGGAATTGTCATGGCCCCTGTACGTGTGTCATTCAGCTGTGTTACAACGACCATTTCATGAAGCTAAAGATCCACTGGAAGTCAAATCATCCACCATCTTGGACCTACTTGGTTCTAACCAGTTTTTGTCATATCCTCTACGACTATGCCGTTCTTTTAAAGGTTGTTCCCTGCCGCCTCCCCTCCTGTTTCATTTCTCTTTGGCCACATGGAGGCATAATAGGGGGCAAGACCTGACAGAAAGAGGCAGAGTCGCTCCACATCTTGGGCCAATCATGTGCCCATGAACTTTCAGTCAGTTCATTTTTTACAATTGGACTAGAGTTCCTGCACCACTCCCCGTCCCCAGCCCCTAGTTCCTAAGGCTTAGCTTTAGAATTAAAAAGGGAAAAGGAAGGGGACTTAAAAGTCAAGGAGTCCTGAGATTTTCAAGCCGTGTTCCCCATGCTTCTGGCCAGACTTAGGGGTCAGCCGCCCTCAGGAAGGGCATCTCAAGGTTATCCAAATAGGGATCTCTACCTCCAGCTTCAGGCAGAGCAACTGTGCTTTGCTTTGAGTATTGAGTTTCTGGATATAAACTGAAAAAAGGGTGAGCTTCCTCTCCTGAAATGTGAAGTCTGAAAATCACTGGATGAATCCAACGCTCTTAGTTTGTAGATTAGGAAAACTGAAAGGCAGGAGGTGCAGGGAAATGACTTGCAAGGATGCAATGAGACAGGCAGTGGGCTCTGAGAAGAGAATGGTTTCACAGTATTGAAGCCACAGTCTCTCACACTCATTTTCTTAGTCAGGCTCCAGCCAACAAGATCTTCCGCAACACTTAAAAGACAAAAGATCAAAGTGGAAAAACAGATGCTAATGCCCCCAACCCTGCTGCCCACCTGCTGGGCCCAAGAGGTTCAAAGCTAGCAGACCAGGGAGGAGAAGGCCAGCCCTCTACTCTCACCTGGAATCCCTGCTGCTTGTCTGACCCTCACCCCAGCCCCTCTCCACTGGCTTTCCAGAGCCACCCAGGTCTCCTGACACTTGGACTGAGGAGGCTCCCAGAGGGCTCTGTCCCTTCCCTTGGAGGCTCTTGTGTGTGCCCAGGGTTAAGTGTGGTGGATCACTCTTCCATCTGTTCTGAACATGTTTAAAAGGTAGGCAGAGAAAAGGACTGGTAAGTACACACACTTCAGACTGCTGAAGAATTGTGTTAAAGTGCTCTCTGTGTTTTGAGGCAACCCACTCCAGTTTTCTGGGTCTCAGCTTTCCACTTTTAGAAATGAGCAGCTGGAGGAGTTATTTCCAAGGTCCTTATCAGCTGACGAATGCAGCCCAGCCTTGTTCTTTTCTATTCTCTTAAAGCATTCTTTGAAGAGAGTTTTCCCACGAGGAAAGTACTTCCAAGAGGAAAATAGCGCAGGTATGTGTTCCCCGTGGTTATCTTTACGGCAATTTGGAGCTCAAGAAATTGTAAAAGATGGAAAGGGGAAGAGAAAGGGTCATGCCGAGTCTGTAGCAGAAATCTGCCGCTCTGTTTGAAGAGTGAACAGGGCTTCTGTGCAGGGAACTGAGCTCTGAGCCCTTAGGGAAACCCTGGAGCCCCAGAGATGGCTTGTTTTATTCAGGCTTCCATGACACCCCATCCAGACCCTGGCAACTGGCACTACTGGACTAGAGTGAAATTAGAGCAGGGAGGCATCCCAAGACCAAGCAGCAATAGAAACCAAGTGAAAGTTAGTGAGAAGTCATCATCAGTGTGCTCTTGTGCTTTCTGTAATTCTTGCTTTGAACATTCTCTTTTAATTAATGCTCCTAAAAAATACAGGTATGTCCCTTCTACACCTATTTTAAAGGACCTCCTCCAGACAGGGCTGATGCACACTGGGTGTACACAGATAGTGCCAAGTGGATTGTTTTTACACCTAGTTTCTGATCTGATTAGTCAGTCCTGGGCAATGCTGAATTTTTACATACTTTAATGACCCCAAACATCCAGGACTTTGAGGGAGGGTGCCTGTGGCATGTGGAAGTTCCTGGGCCAGGAATAGAACCCGCATCACAGCAGTGACCAGAGCCATGACAGTGACAATGCCAAATCCTTAAGCACCAGGCCACCAAGGAAATCCACATCCAGGACTTTTTACTTGGGGTGTTGGAACAGGAGAGTAGCAGAGAGACAAAAATCCTCGGGAAGACTAGTCTTACTATACCAACATTTAATAAACACCTACTATGGGTCAGATCTTTAGGTGTGGTGC
Source organism: Phacochoerus africanus (assembly GCF_016906955.1). Taxonomy (NCBI): domain Eukaryota; kingdom Metazoa; phylum Chordata; class Mammalia; order Artiodactyla; family Suidae; genus Phacochoerus; species Phacochoerus africanus. Next base: position 44,808,867 of record NC_062547.1, read on the forward strand.
CTACAGTCCTTAAACATCATGTCTTCTACAATGATGTGCTCCTGGGAAGGAACTATGATTCCTCAATACTATCAAAACCTGTAAGGGGGCTCAGTGAGAAATAAAGCTGCAGAACAATCCCGACCAAGTCCTAGAGTTGCTGATACTGTACTAATGCTCCTCCCCAATGTCTTCTGGGTGGAGCCCACCTAGGCTCCATTCCACCAAGTGGTCTGCAACTCCCTTGAAGGGAAGGGAATTGCAACAACAGGGAATAGAATGTTCCTGACTTTATCTAGAATTCCTTTCATCTCTCATCTTTTGGGAGGGCAGTATCTTTTCTTGTTTTCAGATATTTATTTAGCATTGACTTCAATCTCTTATGCGCTTCCACCACTGTTTGTACATCAGCTATTGCAATTCCATAACATTTTTTCTATATTTATCTGTTTAAAATATCTTCCTCAACCAGAATGGATCTCCTCTAAGAAGGGACCAAATCTGATTTGTCTTGGGCTTTCTGCTGCCTAAGAGTGCCTGGAACATGATGGGGTTTATAAATACTTGCTTAATGGAAAACTGAATGAAAAAATAAATAAAAGTCAATGGATAAATACATTCTCCTGTTCCCTGAAGGCATCACTAAGGTGTGTTGCCTACTTGGCTCCTGGTGGAATTTGTGTTCTAGACCCCTGCTGTAGGTGATAACTCATTAGAATTGGTATCAGCTGGAGTGCCAGAAAACCCTGAAATGGCACTAGCTTAAGTGGGATAGTAGGTGATTTCATGGAGTTCCCATTGTGACTCAGCAGTAATGAACCCAATTAATATCCATAAGGATTAGGGTTCAATCCCTGGCCTCACTCAGTGAGTTAAGGATCCTGTGTTGCCTTAAGCTGTGGTGTAGGTTGCAGATGCAGCTCAGCTCCGGCATTGCTGTGGCTGTGGCATAGGCCAGCAACTGCAGGTCCATTTCGCCTCCTAATCTGGAAACTTTCGTATGCTGCAGGTATCATCCTAAAAAGAAAAAAAAAAAAAGTTGATATATTTCTCATGTGAAAAGTTTGGAAGAAAAAGGAAAGGTCTGTATGATATCCATGATGTGTTTTATCTTACTGTGCATGACCCCTACTGCCAAGGGCACTTTATAGCCAAGGATGGTAACTCTAGCTCCAGGCATCACATCTGTATTCCATCCTTCAGAAAGGAAAAAAGGAAATGAAAAACACATGAGTTACCTTTAAGGACACTGCTAAAAGCTGCACACTCTATTTCTAGATAGATCTCCCTGATTAGACCTGAGTCATGTGACCACACCTTGTGGCAAAAGAGGCTGGGAAATGTAGTTTTAACTCCAGTAGCTGCCTAAAATGCAGGGGTGCATCACTAGAGAAAAATGGAGATTGAAGAACAAGACACAATTTCTGTTATAGAGACCATTTAAGATTTTGTATTTGTTTTTGTTTTAATCTTTTGGTTAAGGAATGACTGAATTTAATTAGTAATTTAGAGAAATTGATATGGTGCCTGAAAAAGAGAAGGGATTGCAGAAAGGAAACTGAGGCAAGGGGACCAGTAGGCGGTCATTGTGCATGTCCAAACAGAGAGGAGGAGGACATGAACTAGGACAGTAGTTCTAGGGGTGGAAAGAAGGAGGTGGATTTGTTCAGCAACTCTGTGGTCAAATATGCAATGGCTGGTGACTATGGCTGTGGAGTGAGGAAAAAGGAGTCTCGAACGAGGCCCCAAGTTTTGATCTGGGGCCCATGGAAATAGGGCAGTTGTTTACTGATTTGGGAAAAATGTAAGAAGGGGATGAACACTGTCCTGTTTGACTTGGACTCAAAGAGCCAGGCACCTCCCCAGGGGGGTTATGGGGGCAGTCAGTAGGGGCTGGGCAATTAGTCCAGCTGGAATGAGTACCATGGAGCCAGGAAGCCCGGTTGGAGACAGGAGGTCCAATCTCTGTCCTCTCCTGGTACAGGGATCACCACCCTGTGGGTGGGCCTCATTGCCTTAGGGGCTGCCAATCAGTTCTCTGGAGTTTTAAGACAGAAGTAATTTCAAATTCCCTCCAAGTAAAAGAAGCTTGTCAGTGTGTGCTTGGAGTCCTGCTGCTGCTGCTGCTGCTGCTGGAGAGGGGAGGGGGCCTTCCCAAACCCACAGCCAAGCCTCTAGGCAGCATTTTGACTCTGGAGGGAGGAGCTGAGGTGGCTAGGGAGGGGCAGCCACGTGCCAGCTGGCTGTGCCAAGTGTAGGAGCAGCACGCCTGGGGTTCTGCCATGTGTTTGTTTATTTGGTTTGGCTGATGTAAAACATACACACGCAGACTCACAGCCTCAGGGCCTGTGTGCAGAGCCCATATTCAATCCTTAACTAAAATCAGAAACAGAGCAGGAAAGAAAAGAAGCCAAAATAGGAGAATACAACCGGGTAGTAGAGTTTGTTCATTCATTCATTCATTCATTCATGTCATTCATTCAGCAGCGCTGGGCACTGCATGGGACTAGGGCTATAGTAAAACTCAGTCCTTGAGGAACTCAAAGACAGGGGAAGGAAACAGAGACAAGGAAAGAGGCCAAAAGGGAGCACTGCTTGATATAGATCAAGCACTGCTTGATATAGATCATGATCATTTCCTAGATTACAGTCTGAGTGTGCTTTCCCTTATATCTAATCAGATATTCACAGGTCCAACAATTCCACCTTCCACCCTGCCCCCACTCCAAGCCAGGTGCTCCAAGCAGTGCCAGAATTGCCCTCTCTTTCAGGTCTCCTTGTTCTGAATACTCAGGCAGTTTCTTCCCTCTGTTCTCTGCCACTTTCCACTTAGCCTTGAAGGCCAGTTGAATCATCTCCTAGGGTGGTCTTAATAGAGCATCCTCTGGGTCCTGCCTGCATTTCTTTGTTGCCAGCATTTCTCAACTGCTAGGTTCATAGTTCACCTGCCCATCTCCCCTGTGGCTAGTGAGCCACTCAAGCAGAGACAGATCTTGTCCACATCTCTATCCTGGCAGTTAATCGATGCCTGGCACAGAAACACTCTTAATAAATGCCTGTCTGAATGGACGGACATAATTCAGTGCCCCCGTGGATCACTTCAATGTGCTGAGAATAGAATGCCCTCAGATTCTGGAGTCCAACCCCAAATTTCGTCACCTCCAACTGGCTACGTCACCTCTCCAAGCCACAGTTTACTTATTCCATGAGAATGACTTAATGTGCAAAAGTTTTCTTTCATGTGTGCTCACTTTTCTTTCCTTAATGTATGTGGAGTGTTTATTAGTTTTATTATTTTCATCATCAGAAATCAGGGCTCTAATGAGTGGGGGCACAAATCTAGTAGACAGGAGACATCTGAGTTCAAATTCTTAGTGCCCCTCCTCATAGATGTCCCAGAGTGCCCATACCCATGGAAACACCTCTGGTCATCCATGCATTTCCTATAGGTCAGCCTGCTCTGACCACTCCCACTCTGGCCATCTCCTCTGACCACTGCTCTTGGTAAGATCCTGCAAAGTCATAAAGAGCTTGGACTCTGGAACCAGATGGTGTTGATTCAAATCTCTCCTCCTCTTGACCAGTTACTTCTTCTGGATGGAGCACTCCCATGTTTCTGGACTGGGATGGAATGCCATAGCACAAGCATGGGATCTGATTTCCTAAAAGTACTGCCTTCTGACTGGGGCACAGGGAGTACCATCCTGATCCTCACACTTTTTATTTTATTTATTTCATTTCATTTTGCTTCTTAGGGTTGCGCCTGTGGCATATGGAGGTTCCCAGGCTAGGAGTCTAATTGGAGCTACAGCTGCCAGCCCACGCCACAGCCACAGCAATGCCAGATCCGAGCCGAGTCTGCAACCTACACCAGAGCTCACAGCAATTCTGGATCCTTAACCCACTGAGTGAGGCCAGGGATCAAACCCGAAACCTCATGATTCCTAGTCGGATTCGTTTCCCGCTGCACCATGATGGGAGCTCCTGATTCCCACACTTTAAATGACTGCACTCTGGTCTACCCAGGCCACTCCCCTTAAAGACAGGGAGGGACGTGATGGCCTGAGGGGTTGTGTCAACTCTCCTCCTCTCCTCATAGGCTATGCTGTGGGCATCTGGGACGCCAGAGTCCCCAGCCCAGCTGACCCTGAGACTGTTTCTAGGCTGACAGTGGCCTATACACCCTGAAAGGGATCCCACCTGCAGTGTTCATACTCCTAAACCTGAAAGGTTGTCAAGGGACGGCTGGTCGTGAGAATCACAAGTAGAAGCAGGTTCCTACACATGGACTTGGGAGGCTGCTCATGGTGTAGGACCAAGCCTTGGTATGTGGAGAATAGGGGGACAGGCCATAGGCTGGGGGCAAAAGTAGGCTCTACTGCACCCAACCAGGGGTGGCACGGAACCCTGAGAATTCTAAATTCTTATGTGGCCTTTCAAGTTTTACAGAGGTTATTTAACCAACTTTTAACAGCAGCTGGTTTTCTGGATGTGTAACTTAACGGATGTTTAAACATGCAGTATGTGGGGCTTTGTTTCAGCCAGGGCTGCCATAACAAAATACCACAGAGTAGGTGGTTTAAACAACAGAAATTTATGTTTGCGAAGTCCTAGAGTCTAGAAGTACTAGCAGGGCTGATTTCTTTCTGAGGCCTCTCTCCTTGGTGTGTGGATGGCCACCTTCACGCTGTGTCCTCATGTGGTATTTTCTGTGTGTGTGTGTGTGTGTGTGTGTCCCTGGTGTCTTTTTGTGTCTAAATTTCATCATTTTATTAGGACACCATCTGAACTGGATTGAAGCCCACCTTGATGTTAATCTCCTCTTTAAAAACTCTATCTCCAAATACAGTCATATTCTGAGGTCCTAGTAGTTTAACAAATGAATTTTGAAGAGATATAATTCAATCCATAACATCCAGTCCCAAGTGCTACATCTTTGTAGGGTGGCCGACTCATACAGTTTTGCCTGGGATTTTCCAGGTTTTTGCATTGAAATACCTGTATCTCAGAAAGCCCTGGGGAAGCTGGGTGTCGAGTCTTCCCAGATATGTAAGGACTAGGACTGGACAAACCCAATATGCATCCAGAGAACCATATTTCCTAACGAACATCGGCATCCATTAACTTGCTCATTTCAACCTTGTGAGATAGGTGGGGAGTAACAGTCCAGTTTCACAAAAGAGGAAATAGGCTCAAAAAGGGTGTTCTTTCTCCTGGTTCTTTTATTACCAGGAACTTCCTAGACCAAGACCAGGCAATCACAGCCTATCCTTCATTCCACCCCCAACCACAACCTAGGTGAGAGGTAAGTACCTGGATGTGGCAGTGAGTGGTACCAGAACAGATCTACACTCATTTGAATTTAAGACATTAAACAATCACACCTGGGAGTTCCCGTTGTGGCTCAGTAGTTAACAAACCTGACTAGTAACCATGAGGTTGTGGGTTCAATCCCTGGCCTCACTCAGTGGGTTAAGGATCTGGTGTTGCCATGAGCTGTGGTGTCACAGCTGTGAGTCACAGAGGTGGTTTGGATCCCGTTTTGCTGTGGCTATGGCATAGGCTGGCAGCTACAGCTCCAATTAGACCCCTAGCCTGGGAACCTCCATATGCTGTGGGTGCGACCCTAAAAAGACAAAAGACAGAAAAACAAAACAAAACAATTACCTGTGCTACCTGGGAGGGGGGATAGGTGGGCTCCAGGCTGGACCTTAGAGAGCAAATGTCTCTGATTGGAAAACAAGGAGGTGGGAGGGAAGCAGGGAGAGATGAAGGCTGTGTTTGATGATCTGCTCTGAAAGGCAAGGAGGGAAGCCATCGATTAGTGAGCTTTGTTTGATCTGCTAAAGGATCAAAGGGACAAACACCGTGTATGAAGATAAAAGTTGACCTGGAAACCCTGCATCCCAGCCTGCTGCGATCCCAGGCTTCCCTGGGCCCATGGGTCACAGAGGATTCTCACAGAAGCCATATGAAAGACTGCAAGCCCACTTCTTCCTTAACTTGACCCCGGACCCTTTCCCTACCATGGTCTTACCAAAGGGCTTCCTCTTGCCTCCTAAGTCCTCTTTGGAATAAAGGAGCTCATATATAAGAGGGTTCAGGGCTATCGCTGCAGGAATTAAGGATTACCTCTGGCCTTTGAAGAGCACTGACAAGTAACCAGATAATGTATGATGAATGCTATGATTAGGTTGAGCTTGGGGAATTGAAGATAAGCTACCAAGAAGCCCCTCAGCCTACCCTGGAGGGCACAGAAGAATCTAGCCCCATTAATGCCTCAAGGAATAACACGATAGTTAGAAGAATTTCCTGCTTTTCTTTTGGGAGGTAGGAGAAGAGAAGCACATACAAAAATCCAAGGAAGTGACAGGCACCATGGTACATTAGGGACCAGGTAACATTGACTGAATACCTAATCTGTGCCAAGACCTCAATCATCTCACAGAATCCTCATGGTATCCAGTGAGGTTGGCCCTGGGATTGTCCCATTTTACCCGGGAGGAAAATGAGGGTCACAGAAGTTGAGTAATTTTCCTAAGGACAATGGAAATCAAGAGTCAGGGTTTGAACCCGGACCTGCCTATTTGAAAACTTGGCTTGTCCCTAGTAAAGGCATGGCCATATCCATGTTAAATAAATGCTCCTTTGGTTCTGGCATAAACTGAAGGGGCAAGGAGTAGAGGTAGAGTGGCCAGTTAGGGTACAACTGCAGTAATTTTAGGTAGCTCCTAAAATCTCCCATGCCACAAATAAGGTATAAAAAAGTTATTTTCTATGAACTTGAACCCCAGTCTACTCTTGGCAGAAGCTGAGGCTCAGCTTAGGCATTTCTCCCTCTTTTCCATCTCTCTGTGGCTGTATCTGAGTTCTGTGTGGAAGGGGAGGGAAGGTTATAGCATCAAGCTATGCGGTGAGGACAGGATGGGGAGGGGGAGAGTGGCAGTGGCCATCATCTACTGATGTTGGCATCTGCTGAGAAGTCTAGGCTCTTAACTGGCCTAGGCCAGTGATCCACACAGGCCATGGTATGGCCTTTTCATCCTCTAGACATCAAGATCTCTTTGGTCATGACCTTCAGACTATTCTTTTGGGAACTCTCCAGCCACTGTCTGTGGGAAATTCAGTGGGCCTGAGGTATGCCTTATGCCGAGATGTCCTAAGAATTCGCACCAATGCTTCTGTTCTCATTCCCTGGTGGATCATAGGAAGACTCCCCAGGTTGCCATCTTTCCAGGCTGAAAATGAGAAGTGGAGCACAGACCATTCTTGCTCTCAGGTCCCAGAACTAAAGGAGAGAACTATCACTGGCTCCCCCTCCCACCCCTGGGCTCCGCCTAGACAGGCAGAACATAGGGACCCCTCTCAGAGACCCATGCAGGCCTCCACGTTATTAATTTCCTCTCTGACTCTCTGCCAATTCTCCCAACTCAGTTAAACGTTATGCTTTTAGTAAGTATTTGTTCTGATCTATTGTCTAGGCTAAGACTTTGTTAAACCGATAATAAACTTACTTCTCTTTGCATTTCTGCTGTAACTACTTTTCTCTAAGGCAATGGATGCTCAGGCTTTATGTTCCAATTTTAATGTGGAAAGACCACAGGTTGTATAGAAATAATAATGAGAATAAAAGCATTAGGGTCAATACTTCAAATTATTGCTCCGTTAATACATACAGGGTATTTGAGGGTATGATTAAAATTAATAACAGTGACACTGGGGAAAGCGGAGGGGATTAGAGAGAGCTTCAGGAATCAGAATCCAAATGTTTTGGTGACTGGTAAGATATGGAGGGTGAGGGACAGGGAGGATTTCTTTATCTCATTCTGTTGACACTTAGTTGCTCAGGAGTTTTCTCAGCAGGCCTGGAATCAGCCACCATCAGGTGCCAGCCTAGGCTGCCCTGGGTTACTCCACATAGAATGAAATCGAGGCACTAATTCATTGAGGACATACCCTGTATATGGTCTCCTTTTATTATTATTTAGCCTCTGACTTTTCCTGAGATGAATAAGTGCTCAAGTCTGCTGGAAATTGAGGTGGCTCAGCCTAGAATCCACATCAAGTCCAGGACACTAGACTTGTCCTAACCCTAACCCCAGTAACGGGGGACACATACTGGCTCTCATCCAAGCCATTGCATGTTCAGTTCTAGAGTCAGGAGTGGTACTTATTTTAGGCTGATGAGGGCCTGGAAAAAGAAAAGATGGATCTAAGCATGGCAAGGAAGCTACTATGTGAAAGACTCCAATATTAAAAGAGAGGGGTAGGGGGTAGCAGAGATACTAGCTCTGCTCAGAGGAATCTAGATTCCCACTGGAGTCCCAGAAGAGTAAGTGTCAGGGGTGAGGGCTGGGGAAGGGATGTGCCACAGAGGCCAAGGAAGGCAAGGCATGTCATAGGAAGACTGCCGATGCAGAGTGAGGATGCAGGATGATATGCATCCAGGAGGGCCATAGTTGTATTAAGTCACATCAGCCTTCACACCTTTGATGATGCCCCTAGGCTGCAACAGTGTCAAGAAGAGCTGGATTTAGGAACCAACTAAACCAGCTCGTTAACCAGGTTTAATAATGTGAGAGCAGAAATCGGGAGGGGAGCTTCTTTCTTCTTACAGACTGTGTGGTTTGTCAAGTGTATGCATGTATATATGAACCCCTTAAAACACTCTTCTTAGGGACCAGCCACATGCCACGTGGAACACTGGCCTGGTGGGCAGAAGGCTAATGGTTCTGTTTTGCATAAAACAGCATTTGTATCACCACCATCACCTTGCTTTTAGAGCACAGTTTGACTGTTCTAAGCCTAAATTTTCTCACCAGTTCCTTGCGACTGGACTAATAGATGGTAGTTTCTTTTTCTTTTCTTTTTTTATCTTTTTAGAGCCATACCCACAGCATACGGAGGTTCCTAGGCTATGGGTCAAATCGGAGCTGTAGCTGCTGGCCTACACCACAGCTACAGCAACATGGGATCCTAACTTCATCTGTGACCTATACCGCTGCTCACAGCAACGCCAGATCCTTAACCCACTGAACAAGGCCAGGGATCAAACCTGCGTTCTCATGGATACTAGTTGGGTTCGTTACCCACTGAGCCACGACAGGAACTCCATAATAGACAGTAGTTTCTGAACCCTTCTTTAGTTCTAGAATTTTTAGGGGGCTTTTTCTTTCTGTTTCACAACTTTATTTTATCATTATATTATTTTTACAGTGGAAACATTTGTTGGCTGACTGAAGAAAGGATATAGCATTAATTATCAGCAAACACATAAACCATTTTTTTATAAAGATAATATCTTGAAAGCCTAATGTCTGTGACTCTGGGTAGTTTGGAGATGGGGGCTAACGTCCTATTATCATGGAATCTGGGGATCTTGTTTGACTTACTCTTTTATCTTCCTGCATGCCAAGTATTCACAAGGCTATGGCACACTTGGCTGCTGAGAAGTGCCTCTGAAGTTGTTACAGTTAACTTTTAACAATCTTCTGAGGTATGTAGCAGGGAGGGTTAATATTCTCTTCATTTAATTAATTTATTTGTTTGTTTTACAGCTGCCCCTGAGGCATATGGAAGTTCCCAGGCTAGGGGTCGAATTGGAACTGAAGCTGCTGGTCCACACCACAGCCACAGCAACATCAGATCCGAGCCTCATCTGCAACCTGCACCACAGCTCACAGCAACGCCGGATCCTTAACCCACTGAGCAAGGGCAGGAAGTGAACCTGCATCCTCATGGACGTTAGTCAGATTCATTTCCTCTGAGCCATGACGGGAAATCCGTATTCTCTTCATTTTACATAGGAGAACACTGAGGCCTAACGAGGCAAGGTATTTCTTGCTGGGGACCATATAATTAGTCTCAGTCATTTATTCATTCATTCATCTCAAATATTATTGTATGCCTAGAGTGTGGCCAAAATCTGGGGCTGAAATAAACAAGACCCACAACTGAACACAGGTTGCTTATAGTCTAATGAAGGAGACACACATAAAACATCATTATAAGCCAATTACTTTACTCAACAAATATTCGTTGAGAGCCTGGTACTGGAGATATAGCAGCAAGCATGTCAAAGCTGATATTGTCATGTTGGGAAGATATAGAAAATAAATAAATATATCATATATTAGGGGGCCATTAAGTGCTTGGAAGAAATACCATCAAGAAAAGGGGGTAGAATGTGACAGGTGTGGGACTATGGCCTTCTAAGTAACTAGAAAAGGCTTCTCAGTGAGGTACCAGTTGAAGGAGAACTGAATGAAGGGAAGGAACAAATTCTATGAGTCTTGGAAGGGGCACCATCAAGTGAAAAGATTCTGTGGCAGGAACAGGCTTGATGTGTTCATCAGGCAAGGCAGTGAGGCCAGAGGTGGGAAAAAGAATGGACGGGGCTGGAGGAGGCAAGAGACGAAGGCATAGAGAGGGCAGAGGGCCAGATCATGGAGGTCCTACATACATGGCAAGGACTTTGGGGTTTTATTATAATTTTTAATAAGATCAGAAGCCACTGAAGAGTTTAGGCAAAGAAATGTGATTGAATTATGTTTTGACAGGATTGAGGAATATATTGTAGAAGTAAGCAACTTATACAACTCAACAGCAAAAAAGCCAACAACCCAATGGAAAAATGGGCAAAAGACCTGAATAGACATTTCTCCAAGGAAGATACACAGATGGCCAACAAGCACATGAGAAAATGCTCAACATCCCTGATTATTAGAGAAATGCAAATCAAAACTACCATGAGATACCACCGCACACCAGTCAGAATGGCCATCATTAATTAAGTCCACAAATAACAAACGCTGAGGGGGTGTGGAGAAAAGGGAACCCTCCTGCACTGCTGGTGGGAATGTAAGCTGGTACAACCACTATGGAGAACAGTATGGAGGTACCTTAGAAATATATACATAGAACTACCATATGACTCAGCAGTCCCACTCTTGGGCATATATCTGGACTGAACTTCCCTTGAAAGAGACACATGCACCCACATGTTCATTGCAGCTCTATTCACAATAGCCAAGACATGGAAACAACCCAAATGTCCATCGACAGACAATTGGATTAGGAAGATGTGGTATATATACACAAAGAATGACATGATGCCATTAACAGCAACATGGATGGAACTAGAGACTCTCATACTGAGTGAAATAAGTCAGAAAGAGAAAGACAAATACCATATGATATCACTTATAATTGGAATCTAAAATACAGCACAAATGAACCTTTCCACAGAAAAGAAAATCATGCACTTGGAGAATAGACTTGTGGTTGCCCAAGGGGAGGGAAGGGAGTGGGAGGGATTTGGAGCTTGGGGTTAACGGATGCAAACTGTTCCTCTTGGAATGGATAAGCAATGAGATCCTGCTGTGTAGCATTGAGAACTATGTCTAGATACTTACATCACAACACAACAATGGGAGGAAAAATTATATATACATGTATGTGTAACTTGGTCCCCATGCTGTACAGTGGAAAAAAATAAAAATAAATAAATAAATTTTAAAAAAAGAGAGAAAGAGAGAGAAGTATGGTGACCAGTTTGGAGACTGGCTCAAATTGTAAATGAGCCAGAGGAGAAATCACTGTGGCTCTGCACCAGAGTGGTATCCATGGAAGTGATAATGGGATTTGTATATTTTAAAAATAAATGTGCTGATATTTGGGTGCAGGCTGTGAGAAAAAGAGAGAGAGATGGGGATATGAGAGCACTGAAGAAAGATGCTGCCATGGGTCAAGGTCTCTGGGAGACAGCTTCTGAGTCTCTGAGATTTGAGAACATGAGGTTCCCAGGGGAGTGCTTTCAGGGACAGTACCCATGAGGGAATGAAGGAAGATGGAGAGAGGGAAACCTTGCCCTGTGATGCAGTCACAACAGAGGCCTCAGCTCATCCCTCAGAAAGTTCTGGAACTGGGATAACACTTTATTATTGTCCCATTTGAGGCAAGAGGGCTGGGCCTTGATACCCCTACATCAACTAGTAATTAGATGCAGGCTGTCTCCAGGGAGGTGGGTGAGATGGCTATCTTTGGCAGAAGAAAGAATTTCTGAGCCATGAGCAGCCAAGGCTTCCAGCCACTGATGGAGTGAATGCCTCCTCTGTCCTGAAGGGAAGCCTGGATGACAGAGCACACTGTCTACTGCAGGTGCCCACTCCAGTCCAGTGGGGGTAGGGTTGGGGAGGGCTTCTCAGAAGAGATGATATTGGACTGGTTGTGAAGGACCTGTGCTATTTTTCTCAGTCATTCGATTTAGATCATGAAAAAGAGGGTGCTTGAACAAGATCCAAATTCAGGTACCAAAAACGGTTCTATTTTCAGTTGTTAAATCTTTAACTAAACTGAACTTTTCTACTGTCTTTTAAACTAAAGTGTTTTAGTTCCCCCAATTTTTATTTTTTTGTCTTTTGTCCTTTTAGGGCTGCACCTGCGGCATACGGAGGTTCCCAGGCCAGGGGTAGAATCAGAGCTGTAGCTGCTGGCCTACGCCAGAGTCAAGGCGACACTAGATCTGAGCCACAGCTCACAGCAACGCCAGATCCTTAACCCACTGAGCAAGGCTAGGGATTGAACCTGCAACCTCATGGTTCCTAGTCAGAGTCGTTTCCGCTGCTCCACGACAGGAACTCCCAGTTCCCCAAATTATAGTGCATTTCTCTGATTTACAACTAGGCCATTTTGTGTGTGTGTGTGTGTGTGTGTGTGTGTGTGTGTGTGTGTGTATATATGTATATAGATATATACATATGTTTTGTATATCTATCTATCTATATATATACATATTACATGTGCATTTAATCTATTAATTTAAAACATACAACTATTATCTGAGGTAAAATTGCTATTTCAACAGGTTCAAATTTTTGGCAACCAAATATTCCTCAATGAATAGAATTCTAATTTCTAACATGCTAATATTTTTAATAGCTCTTAAGAGCAGAAAGTTCTTTCCAAGAGCTGAAAGAAATGCTGTTTACTACAATTTTGGATGTTTCCTCTAGATTTTTCTACAGAGGAGTTGGATAATGGCTGGCATTAGGATCTGTGTAATAGTCTATTTCTGCCTTTGGAGACCATTTATGAGGAATTTTCACACACTTCTGAGAGGGAAATATCAGATTCGGGCCCACAAAGCTGGCAGAATACATTATAAAGATGACATGCCCATGTATGAGTACATATATGTGTGTGGATATATACTTGCATCTTTAGATGTGTATGTGTGCTCACATGTATGTAGGCAAGTATGATGACTATGAGAGAATATGTTGCATGAATGTTTTTGTGTGTTTCAGTGTGCGGGAAAGTCTGCCAGTGTGGGGGTATGTTTATAAGGTATGTATGTCCCAGTGGGTGACCCGGGTATGCGTGTATATTTAAGGGTGTGTGTGTGTGTGTGTGTGTGTGTGTGTGTGTAATATATGCATGAGAGTGAACATGTGTGGGCATGTCAACAATTCTCCCAGCTACATGAGGTAATCAGATCTCATGGTTCCAAGGCAGGAATATAAATGCCAAGGTCGGGTTTCTCGCCTGAAGCAACTTTCCAGTAGTGATCCTGCTCCAAACATTTTCCTTAGGGGTCTCGCCAGTCCTTTCCTCTCTTCCCATCAGGGGTCAATGCCCAAAGGGGCCTCAGGCAGCTTCCTGGCCTTTGGTTCTGCCTCTCTGATGTCCGCCCCAGGAGCCTTGGCTGTGGCAGCCCTGTCATGTTAGACCCTCTGCTGTCACTGCCAAAGCGACAATTGATGATCAGAACTGGAGCTGCCCAGAAACCCAACTTCTGCAGGGCTCTTTGATCTGCCCAGCCTTGGAGTGGAGCAGAGCCTGGCACAGGCGCCTTTGATGGGGCCTGGCCAATGAGGGGGCTGCAGGCTGGCCCTACCTCATCCCCAAAGTCTTTGATGCCCGCCCCGCCCCACGAGGTCAGCTACAGAAGCAGGCAAGCTGGAGTAGGAGCCAGCATCACTACCTCCCGTGCCTTGGCCTCTGTGGAAAGTCACCCCTGAGTGTTTGGTCTGGTGACACTAGTGTCTTGGGGATGCAGAAGCCAATGCTTGGAAACATTACTCTTTCGACCAGCTAGTATTTATGGAGCACTTACAGAATCGGCAGGGCAAAATCATTACAGGCCCAGCCTGTCGAGTTGGAAAACTTGGATTAAACTTGGCTGGCTTACTACTTGCTCCAATTTAAGCAAGGTCAGTAACTTGCATGTGCCCTGCTATGTCCTCACTTTCTCACCTCTTATGGGGTTGTTGCAAGGACCAAACTATGTAGTGCAAATAAAGCACTTATTAAGACACCTGTTAAGCCTTCACAAATGTTAACTATTATCATTGCAGGGAATCTGTGTGGCTCAGTGGTAAAAATGCATCTGCTCTGAAGTTTTATGACCTGGGTTCCAATCCCAGCTCCATTTCCTGGCCTCATCATGTTCTAGTTCATTTATCTCATAGGATCATTAGGAGGATTAAACGAGCTTAATACATATAAAATATATGCTTAGAATAGCATCTGGCACAGAGTATATGCTCCACAGAAGTTAGTTTTTAATAATTTGGTACTAGGACCAACTTGGGCAGGATGCTATAAAATTCTTTGCCTGCTTCTGGAATAAATATTCAATCTTCAATATTTTTTCTTTTTTTTTCCCTGAGAGACTTTATACACGTCTATAATTTTAACTGCTACTCCCTGACTCCCCAAATTCTAGACTCCATCACATCACTCTTCTCCTTCAATTCCTTTAGTAGATTCCATTATCCAGAGAATAAACCAAACCACTTAACATGGCATCCCAGGCTCTGTACCACCTGCCCTCTGCTTATCTCTTCAGAATCATAACTCATAGCCCTTCCTCTCTCCACCTCTCACTGGGCACACTGGGGTATGTGCAGGGCATAGCCATGTAGAATTGTGTGTACATTTATGTGTTTGTCACTGTTGTCCCCTCTGCCTGGAATGCCCTTCACTTCATTGTTGGCCTGTGAACACTTATTTTCGCATCTCAAGATCCCTCCTGTTCAAAGACTCACATCACAGATTCTA
Source organism: Phacochoerus africanus (assembly GCF_016906955.1). Lineage (NCBI taxonomy): Eukaryota > Metazoa > Chordata > Mammalia > Artiodactyla > Suidae > Phacochoerus > Phacochoerus africanus. Next base: position 44,823,909 of record NC_062547.1, read on the forward strand.
CCTATACAAAGCTTTCTTTGATCATTTCCCACATAGTAGAGTTGGCCATTACTTCTTTCTTGCTAGACCTTAGACCTAGGACATGCCTTGGTTCCTGTGATACTTACCGGTCTAATCTTCTTACAGACTGTGAACCCCTTGAAAGGAACCTTGCGCTATTCCCCTCCAGATCACCAGCCAACACTGTCTTTGCAGGACACTGAGCATAGTGCCTGGCACATGGTAGATACTTAATGAACATCTGCTTAGTGGATTTCTTAGATCTCTCTCTCACACCTCTCAGGGCCACCAACATCCTGGACATCTTCCCCTGGAGTCTCTGGCTCCTCAAGCTCAGCTGATTCACAATCATCTGTGCCACGCCTCCTCAAGCTGCTCCTCCTGAATGCAATAAATGCAACCATACATTCACCCAATCTTCCAATATGGAAACTGAAGAGTCATCTTTGAAGACCTTGCTCACAGTCCCTATATTACAGAACACAAACCATTATATGGACTCAGTGATTTGACCACATAAACGTTTCTTCTCTTTATCCCCTCCTTCCCCTTTGCATCTCCACTTCTTCCCCATGGACGATGCATTTGTATATCTTATCATAATATTCTCCCATCATTTCCAGGATAGCATCCAAAATTCCTTGGCATTATTCACAGAGCCCTCCAAGATCTGACCCCAGCCTCTCTCTCCACTCTCACCTCTCCCACTGGACCCAGTGATTTTGTCATGCCTGACCACTCATCCTTCCAGAATATAGCCACTACTCTCTCATTAGAGAGTTATTCCCTATACTACTTGGAATGACTCTTTCCCCACTGCCCCACCTGAAATACGCTTCCTGTCCTTTGAAAGCCAGCATAAATTCCACTTTGTGACAGACACCGTTCCAGATTCTTCCTTTACACACTCCTACCCCCTCTTGCTGCCACCATGCAGAGTCAGCTGTTTTCCTCCTGAGGGCTCTCACAGCACTTAGTAGTTAGCTGGCCATGATGTATTGTACCTATTCATTTCTTTAAATGTGTTTATCCCCCTGTCTAGACTATGAGCCCTTCAAGCATGATTGTGTGAACTTAGCTTAATTCTCTGTGAACCTCAGGTTCTTCATTCACAAAGTGAAGATAGCTACAGCCATTCCTTCTTCACAGGACATTGTAAGGCTGAAATGACAAAATGTGTGACAAGGGTCTGGCTTATAAGAGGCAATGGGTAAACTAGAGAATACTTATGGCTCTTCTGTTGGGAGCCATGCCTGAGGGAGAGGCTTCTAGAGACAAGAGCCCAGATATCTCTCAGTCACCCCAGCTGAGCTCTTAGCAGCTTCATGGTGCTTTCAAGTAGAGTTAGTGAAATGACTCCATCTATTTCTTGACCTCTCTGCAATGGAGTAACTTTATATTTGTTATCTTGCCTCTTTATACCTCACTTTATTTAAAATATGAAGTTATAATAATAATGTTGTACCTATTTCATACAACTGTGAGAATTAAATGATGCGTGTAGGCATTTGGGTTACCTATTGTTATTATTAATGAGTAAATGGCATAGAATAGCCAGATTTTTACTTGAAAGATGCTTGATAAATAAACAATTAGCATATTAATGGGGCTACTTAAAGGTTTAGGTCTTTGAAGAGATGGAAATTTGGAGATCAAAGCCAGTGACAACAATGGTTGCAAACAGCTACACGGTAAGCCATGGAACCCTGGTCCAGGACAGGACTCCTTTCTCACTCATAGGTTTGAATGTACATGGATGGGCTACGTAGCCCATTGCATGACTCAAAACTAGAGAAGGCTAAGAAGACCTTTGAGTAATGCCAAAAATGTCACTAGTCCCCTCCCCTAATTCTGTAATTAGGAGTCAGATCACACTTCTACTTCCCAGTCCTAAGCCTCCTCCTCCCACAATGGGTAGAGGACTCTGATGAAATTAGGGTTTTGCTCAAAAGCTCTTGCTGACTGACAGTCTTACCTAGCTCCCATCCCACTTGTCAACTGAAGAAAAATGCACAACCTAAAAGTTGTGAGTTGAATTTTATTTGGGGACCATACTGGGGACTATAGCCTGGGACACAGCCTCTCAGCTTGGAGGAACTTCTCCAAAGAAGTAAGGGAGGAACTAGGATATATGGAAATTTTTGGCTGGAAAAAAAAAAATCATGCAATCAAACATCAGAATATTGCTAACCACAAAGAACAGATATCTCAAATTAATGTTTTAGTGCTTTTCTGTCTATGGGAAAGTACAAATTATCCCAATTATCTGGGCTCATTGAAATTATCCCTTATATGGGCATCTTAACTGTCTAGGGCCAGTGTCCAAAGCACAGAATTCTTCTGGTTTTTTTCCATCCTGAGTTCTGCATGCACCTCTGGGTGTACCATGGGGTGTGTGGGGGGGTGTCTGCAGTGACTGATGGCTTGATATTTGTAGAACTGGAATGATGGACAACAGTCTTTGTTTATTGGAATGGCAGCTCTCCCTGTCCACACACCCCTCCTAGCATAGTGATTAAGTGCTGGGCATAGGAGACAGACTGCCTTGGGCACCTTCACAGCCTCACCACTTACTAGTTCTACTGGAGGCAAGTTACTTGGCCTGTTTCTACCTGCCTTCTTGCCTATAAGGTAGAGGTAATACCAGTTCTAATCTCAAATGTTTGTCGGGAGGATGACACTAGATAATACAAATAAAGGTCAGTATTTGGCATATATAGTAAATGTTCAATAAATGTTAGTTAGCTCTTTTGATTAGTTGCCTACAGGCTACCCCACCTGCCCTCTCCTATAATCAATGAAAAGTCTTCTTGCTAAGTGGCAAGAGTGTGTCCTGAATGCTTTATTAATGCGCAAGGTCACTTCTCACAGAAGAACAAAGCCCGGACTCCCCATTCTGGCATCTGAGGGTCTGCAACACAGACTTCAACCTCCAGCTTTATCTCTAGTGAAGTTCATTCATGTGCCTGATACCCCATCCCTTCCAAGTGATCTTATTCAACTGTGTGTTTCCTTGTCCCTGGGCCTTTTCTCATCCTGTTTCCCTCACCTAGCAGACCCTTCTCACTCCACTCTGCCCTTCTCAAATGCCACCTCTTCTATGAAGCCCCTCCTTGTTTTCCAGTGAGACAGGACCACTTCCTCCTAGGTCTCTTTCTACTTTAACTTTAGATGTATATTTCAACCCTCCTTCCTACCCTGGCCATGCCACACTTACTAAACTGCAACCTTCCTTAGGGAACAGGTTTTATTTTGCTTGTTGTTATATCCATAGTAGAGACCCTAACACATAATTTTTGACACATGTCATTTCCCCCTTTCTTATATACTAATTAAGGAGAATTTGTAAGTTCTCCCCTCTATCCCCTGTCAAACTTCCCCACTTTGAAAAAGATAACGTTGTAGGAGATAGGAATATCCATCCACTAGTTAGAAGTTTGGTTTCTCCCCAAGCTGAGCTTTAGATAAAGATTTACTTATAGGAGTTGTAAGGAAATAATTCCAGTAAGTAGGGGAGGAAATTCAATATAATGATTTATTATTGGGGTTGTCTTTTGGGGCATTAGGAGCAATATTCCTCTAGAAGCTTCAGAACACCTCCCAGCGTGACTCATCTGAAGGACGGGAAGCTGGGGAATTTAATTCCTGGCTCCCATATCCCCTCAGATGACATTTGCTCCCTTGAGGTCATTAGCCCCTCTGCACTTCTAGGCTCTGCACATGTAAAAGCCAAGTTGCTTCTTATGGAGCTGATGAGGGCCCTGGATCAAGTGAAAAGACACAGCACATGGTTGAGATGGGACCTGGCCCATTTGAGGTAAGTCCGAGTTTGCATGAAGCATTCACTGAGAATGTGGCTGAGGTCAAAGGTGAGCTTAGAAGATGTGACTTGGGGGACTATCTTTGGTCAAGATTCCTGGAAACAGACTTTAGGTGTAAACATACCAGTTCATTGAGAAGTGTGCTGGAGAACCATAACTAAGGGAGTGAGGGAAGCAGAATTGGGCAGAGGCAGAAGATGCATGTTAATGCATCTGCTGTACTCAGAAAGATCTCTGGAGCTGGGATGGTCCTTCAGAGGTGTTCTGAATTGAGTCAGGGTGCCTGTATCTTGGTTCTCTCACATCAACCAGGAAAAGGTATAAACTAGGGTTCCCTTCAGCAGATAGCAATTCCAAGAAAGTGTCTCAGCAAGAGCCATCAGTAGGTGACACGCAGCCATGGGGGACAGGGCTGGGAGGGAGAATATTAGCATTAGCCACAGAGAGGGATCCAGGTGACACCCACAGTATCCACTGAAAGTGCCAAAGGCGTCTTTAGAGTCCACCCTTGGCACAGCTCTAGTCAACTTAAGTTTTCCATTACCTCCACGTCAACTGAGCCTCTGAAGTGGAATTATAGCTTCAGATTCTGAAACTCCAGTTACCGCTGTGGGTTTTTTGTTTTTTTTTTTTGTTTTTTGGTTTTTTTTTTGCTGCACCATGGATGGCATATGGAGTTCCCAGACCAGGGATCAGATGCTGGATCCTTTAAGCTACTGTGCTGGGCCAGGGATTGATCTTGCATCCTGGTACTGCAGAGTCACTGCCGAGTCCCTTGTGCCACAGCAGAAACCCCTCCACTGTGTTTTAAAATTGACTTTTGTCATCTCCCTTTCTTCCCACCTTATCTAGAGTGCCCTAACCCTTGGCCAGCACTTCAGCTGCTCAGGATTTCTGTCCCATTCGTTGATCTATACTTTCACCTTGAAGAGTCTGAGCCTTTAGTAGCTTTGCTCTTATCAGGCCTTGGATGCTGCTATTGTCCAGGCACCATTCTCGCTGGGTACAGAAGAACAAAAAGAGACTTCTTGTGAGTCCACTGGGTTCTCACCACATTCCTCCCTGCTCCCATTTTATAGCAGCAACTCTTTCTTCCTCTGACACAATAACTTTTCTTTATCTGCTGCTCAACAAGCATGAGGAACTAGAAGTGACCAGGGTACAGTCAGACCTTCAGCTTCGGCAGGACACTGACTTTGTTCCCTGGTAATGTTCTTTTCTGGAGCATCATATCCCTAACCCAGTAGAACCTAATGTTGCAGGAACAAAAACCACAAATTCTTCAGGGTGGTCACTGGGATTAAGAAGGGCCAATTCTACTTTTACCATTTGGCTTCTACATCTTTACTTTATAGCTAGATGAAACTGTAATTGCCTCAATAATGACCCTCAAAGAAATCAGGTGCCAGTCTCTAGAACCTGTAATTGCTACCTCTTAGATAATAGGGGAAATGTATATACATATATACCTGTCTTCAGTTTCAGGCACATGGCTCCAGAATTCATGTAATTTAAGTGATAAGAACCCTGGGAGCATCCCTTGTCCTAATATTTACCTTTGAGCCTGTTCCTGATACACAGTTCCTAAAACTTTTATAATTTCCTAAGTGAAAAAGAGTACTAGGAGAATCTTTGCTTCTAATGAGGTGCTTCTGGGAAGGCTCCTGGATGGATCAGGCACTGGGGCTGGTCACCAGAAGGACTAAACTGTGATTATAAGCTTAGAATTTTCAGAGTTCCCATCGTGGCTCAGCAGTTAATGAACCTGACTGGCATCTATGAGGATGCAGGTTCGATCCCTGGCCTCGTTCAGTGGGTTAAGGATCCGGTGTTGCCGTGAGCTGTGGTGTAAATCACAGATATGGCTCAGATCCCATGTTGCTGTGGCTGTGGCGTAGGCCGATGGTTACAGCTCTTATTCCACTCCTAGCCTGGGAACCTCCATATGCTACGGGTATGGCCCTAAAAAGACAAAAAAAATTTTTTTTCAGCCCCCACTCTGCTTCTCCAGAGAGGAGAGAGGAGCTGGAGCTGGAGCTGGAGTGAATAATTGATCAGGTCTAAGTGAAAAAGCTCTGTAAAATCTCAGTAGTAAGGGGTTCAGAGAGTTTCCAAACTGGTGAGCACATCCACACAGAGAAGATGATGCACCCCAACTCCACAGGGACAGAGGCTCCTGTGCTCGGGACCCTCATAAACATCACCATATTTATCTCTTCATCTGGCTATTCATCTCTATCCTTCATCATACCCTTTAAAAAGCTGGTAAACCTAAGTAAGTATTCCCTGAGCTCCATGAGCTGCTCCAGAAAATTAATCAAACCCAAAGAGGGGATCATTAGAACCGCCAATCTATAGCCAGTTAGTCAGAAGCTCAGGTGATAACCAAGGCTTGTGATTGGCATCTAAAGTATATATGGAGGGGAGGCAATTTTGTGGGACTAAGCCCTTAACCTGTTTAATTCAATGTTATTGCCAGGTAGATAGTGGTAGCACTGAGTTAAATTGTAGGACACCAAGCTAGTGTCACAGAGAATTGCTGATTCTCCACACACTTGGTGTGGAAAACCTCCACATGTTTGGTGACTAGAAGTGAAGTGTTCCATGAAAGTTGTAAAGGAGATTTATGGAAAGAAACATAAACAAGGGGAAAAATGTTTTTTTCCTACACAAGTGAAAGACTGAGGTTTTTCTAATATTTTACATGGAAAAGGTGTATTTGCAGATTAAGTTAAGGCTCTTGAGATGGGGTGATTACCCTGGATTATACAAGTGGACCTGAAGTGCAGTCATAAGTGTTCTCATAAGAGAGAAGCAAAGGGAGAAGAGATACAGACATAAGAAGAGGTGACCATGAGAGGATGGAGGCAGAGATAGGACAATGTGGCCACAAGCCAAGGATTGCTGGCGGCCACCAGAAGCTGGGAGAGACAAGAAACGATTTAGCCCCTGCATCTCTGGAGGGAGCACAGCCCTGCCAATACTGATTTTGGCCCATCGACACTGATTTCAGACTTCTGGCCTCAGAACTGTGAAAGCATGAATTTCATTTTAAGTCACCAAATTTTTAGCAATTTGTTACAGCAGCCACAGAAAAGAGGTACAGGGACAATCCTTGGTTTATGCTTACGCCACATACTGGAAAAGAACAACCTAACCTCTCAAGGGTTCAGCCCAAACTGGTGCCTTGCTGAGTTTTTATTGGGCCATTCTATTATCCCAGTAGATCTGTACTCTCTGATTCATCACCAATATCCATCAGAGGATAGATAGACATTTTGACAATAGCATTTCTGAGCCACCAGAGCTGAGGCAATGAGAATTCATGTGGATTTACATTAGGTGCCTCTTCCCCAAGGTTCAGAACAACTTTGTTCCAGGAGACAAAGTGAAAATGAGACATTAAGCCAAAATCTGTCTCCTACTTCTTGCACTTCTTCTGCAGAAAGCTCAGATCAAGTGGATTTCTTATATTCATGCCTATAGAAACACACCTAATGGTAGCTACTTTAGTTATAGAAGTTTACACTTTGCATATGTTCTATTTTCTAACCAGGTGTCATGCTGAATTAAGAAGTAAAAACATTTGAACATCAGCAGGATCCTTTGTTATCACCTGTCCTTCCTTCTCCCCTTCCTTCTTTCCTTCTCTCAATGTACAAGGATCATTATAGCTTAAACTTTCCTCTGCAAAGCAAAACGAGTCCATTAATTCTTCAAGATAACAGAGCCTGGGCCTGCCTTCCTCTCTGGAGCTCAGAGTGCATGTCTTCCTTGGCAAGGAGCAAAAGAAAGGCTATTGGGTACTTTCTTCCCCGTCTGTTTGATAAAAAAGCATGTTTGTTTTTGTTCATAGATTTAAAGCCCAAAATGGGCCAGTGCTGTAAATAAAACATGGGCTCTCATTTGAAAAATTTATTACAAGGAATTTTGTTTATGATTTTATCTTCTCCAGTAATAATTAATTGGAGGTCTTCTCTGGTCCCCACAGACCAACAAACATTCAGATTGTATGGAAGGATGATCCAACACAGCCTCCCTCTGTCTCTCATCCACAGCCAAAGGAGCCATCTCTGGATATGCTGGCACATTAGCCTGCATTGGGGAAGTCGAGCTGGTGATAGATCTCACCCGTTCACAGGTTTGGGACATATTTACTAAATCAGTGTGTGACTCTAAGGTCAGAAGACACTGTTAGGGAGTCCTTAAATAAGGAAACTCTACCTTTAAGTGTTCCTTTTAACTTAGAACAACATTCCACTTCCCTTCCCAAGTGCTGAGAATGAAAGGTTCTTCAAACTGTTGGGTTTAACAAAGGAAAGACATAGACATATATATATACCCACATCCACACAGTCATGCAAATGATGAGAATAGCTGATATTTAGTGAGTATATTCTATGTGTTGGAACTAGGCTGAGAGAATCTTACATGAATCACCTCAATCCATACAACTGTTTTAGTCAGGGCAAACTGGGTTATGCTGTGGTAACAAACAATCCCCAAATCTTTATGGTTTGCAATGACAAGGCTTATTTCTCTCTCTTGCTACATATCCATGGCAGGTTGGTGGGGGCTCTGATCCACACAGCCCTTGCTCTGGGACCCCAGTAGCCAATATTTGGAATACAGCCTTCGTGGCAGAGCACAAGAAAGTCCTAGAGGAGCTCACAACAATTAAGTGACACACGTCATTTCTGCTCACAACTTCTGGCCAGAACTAATCTTATAACCTTTCCCCTCACAAAGGGTTCAAGAGGTACAATCCTACTGTGTGACCCAAAAGTGGAGAGTGGCATGGGGTAGCAACTGGAAATATGTACTGAATCAAATTAGTAACCATACAACAACCTTAAAAGGTATGTACTTGCAGTGTTTCCCCACTTTATAGATTTATGGATAATAGATTAGAAAACAGAAGAACAGAAAAGATATGTAACTTGCTCAGGGTCATGCATTTAATAAGTGGGAGGAGTGAAGATTGGGATTCAGGCAATTTGACCACCCCCTCCTCCCCAACCCAACATGTGCACTCAGCCTTGTGCATGCACACTCTTAAACTCCCACACTTACTCACACACTCACATCCTGGGGTGCCAGTTATGTGGAGCAAAGGGCCATGAGGTCGATGTATCCTGCATATGTGTCTGGGGGTGGAGATAGAGTGAAGAGTGTGAGCCAAAGTCCTTAGAGAGAATTTAAGTTCAAGTCAGGGAAACTGTTTAGTCACTAAGTCTCAAAGGCAGAATCAAGACCAAGAAAGCAAAAGGAAGAAATTAAAAGCCAGGGATCAGGAATAGGACACACTGAAAGGGGAATATACTTGGCAGTAGAGAGGGGCTGGACCAGTGTTGGATGTCAACCACAAGAGAAGTCTTTGTGATTTTTTTCTCTTTTTTGTAATGCAAGTGTCTGACTTAAGCTGAGGCATCCAGTTCAAAGAGGGACACACTTCAAGGATGGCTATCTCCAATGAACACATTGCTAGCCACAAGACTTAAACACAGACTTCCCCTCACCAGGACTCCTTTGTTTTAGAGATCTGGTTGATTTCAATGACCAGTCATTTGGGTCACTTGTTTTTTCTCTTCTGGTGCTTTAAATTCCTACTTTTATGTTTTAAATTCACCAATATAGAGTGAGTCCAAGAAATACTTGGCCCCCTCAGTCTCTACCCAAATAAAAGCAGAACCCCAGGCGTGTATGCTCTTTCTGTACCTGAGACCTCACTGTGTGGCCCCACTTGTGCTACGTAATTTCCAGTTCTTGCAAATAATAACCCCCTATTTTTTTCAAAGTTTCTTGACAGTTATTGCTTCAGGGCATCTTATAATTATAATATAAAACACAAGGGCTGGTCCTGCCACAACACTGGTTATTGATGGTCTGAAACTGGCACAAACAGCCTGGCAGTTTGTAGGATTGCAAGGTTTTCCTTATAATTAACTGAGGCTAATGCTCTTTATTTGCAACTTGCTTAACAACCACCTAACTCAGGTGAGTAACACCATCTGAGGAAGAAACACTGCTATGTGCTTTTGCATATTGCCTGTGTCATGTGTTGCCTGTGGAATCCAACCTAAAAAGTTGTGGCTGCCATAATAATCCAGAGCAGCCTGATCAAAACCAGAGGGTCTAACAAGATTAGACCACTAATTATGAAGACCTCAATCAACTAGTCATGTGTATAAGGGTCCTTCATGCCTCAAGGCCAAGGAGAGCTAAGGAGAGTAGCTTGGACTACAAGGCTATTATCACCACTTAAGGAGAACCTCTGGGCTAAAGGCAGAAGGAAAAGATTCCCATAGGTGGGAAAACAGAAGGCCTCCTCCTGCGACTGAAACTGACAGCACTAAGGCCTGAACCTAGCCAGAACACAGACTGACTGGCACCTGAATGCACGTGCCGGGACTCGAACCCAGCCTAAACCAGATTGGGACCTGAACCCACATTTTAAGTTAGAATCACTCACCCAATGTCTGGACTTACTGAGTTTCAAGTTCTTTATGCCTCTGCTCAGAAGGAATTCAGTGAGAGACAAAGTGATAGGCAAGAAATAGATTTATTAAGATAGGGTGCTTATGAGAGATACAAGTGGGTGAGGTCCTAAAAAGACAAAAAGTGATAAAATAAAATAAAATAAATGAATAAACAAATTTTATTATCAAAAGTACACTGGTGAAAATTGGAATTTGGTTTTATCTTTGTTAAAAGGATAATGTTTACTTAGATTATTGGTCTTCTCTTAATTAGAGATTATGAGAGGTTGGTTTATTTGTTTGCTTTTCCTTTTGCGTAGTCTACCTGGAATGCAAAGTCTTAAGTCTTGCCAAAATAACTTACACTGCTTTATGTTACCTTTATTAACAGGTCTTTAATTACTTAAATAAACATAGTCTTTTTTAATATTAAAAGCTAAATTTTGGAGTTCCCGTCGTGGCACAGTGGTTAACGAATCCGACTAGGAACCATGAGGTTGCGGGTTCGGTCCCTGCCCTTGCTCAGTGGGTTAATGATCCGGCATTGTCGTGAGCTGTGGTGTAGGTAGCTGTGGTGTAGGCTCGGATCCCACGTTGCTGTGGCTCTGGCGTAGGCCGGTGGCTACAGCTCCGATTGGATCCCTAGCCTGGGAACCTCCATATGCCGTGGGAGCGGCCCAAGAAATAGCAACAACAACAACAAAAGACAAAAGACAAAAAAAAAAAAAAAGCTAAATTTTGCTCAGAACTATGCACCCTCCTTCATTTGCCTTTAAAATCTTCTACTGTCAATTTGGTTACATGAATAATTAGTATTGTCTCATAATTATCTGTGATCCTATTTGGTCAAGCATCCAAACCTCTTGATATTTTTGACAAACTTCCTAAAATAAAACTTTCAATGAAACTGTTTTCACTTTGAACTAACTTTGGGATTATCCAGAGGGCCCCTGGGGACATCTTAAAAGATTTGTTCTTTAAGGGGAGATATTAAACTAATTGGACTTATTTGATATGTTAAACTATGTGGAAGTATTTTTAACTAAGTGATGCTAAGCTTTTTCTATTATAATTGTGTGAACATACATTATTGGTTTTAGTTTTCTAGAAATTGTATGAAATTCCTAAAAATCTGATTTGTCCTTATATAATGTTATCCCTTGTAATTCTAGTTATTATCTTAAAATGTTTAGTGTCACAGAAATAACCAAATTTCCTTATTAATTGCATTGTAATGATCTTTAATCATGGCCATTTTTAAGTTCTTTGTCATTTAAATGTATTGTTTTACTCTGGTGCTTTGGCAAAAGTGCTTCATCTTGAGCGAGATTCATGGAACGGTCACTGACAAGTACTCTGAAATAGAGGTTTTTTTTTAATAACTTTCACATCATTCCATTGAAATGGGTGAGAAGTTACAGAACTCTAGGGAAACAAAGGAATAAACACAAACTGATGGCTTCATAAAACCACTAACAGAAGATCAAGACTAACAAGAATTAATTACATGGGGCTGAATGAACTGAGGAGGATGGTCATAATTTTTATGAATGTTTATTTAAAACATTGATGGTTCTTTAATCTTTTGTTTCTCAGATATCAGGAAACCTTTTAAGCGAACTGTGACTTACAGCAACTTGGTAAATTATACTTTTTAAAGCAGAAATGAAACATTAATCTTTTTCTCCCTACCTGATCCCTCCAGTCTTAGGAAACTCTTTGAGAGTATTCTTATTTTTATGACAATAGAGTTATCTGCATAATTTTAATTAATAAGAATCTATTCTCCCTGTAACTGAGCACAATTTGAAACACTGCTTATATTACCAAGGCTTTGACTGGAAGATCATATTTGAAAGAGACAGGCATAGACTCAGGTATGACCAGAGCACTTTAAAGAACTACGGTTGACTTTATGGAGAAAATAAAGCCTCCTCAAAAAATCCCATAGTACTTTGATTATAGTATTTCCAGCAACCTTACAGGTGAGTAAAGGTCACTTCCTGGCAGGCAGAAGAGGCTAAGGATATTTTGGGGACCTTGAAAGAAGAGGAATTTACCCAAATCTTTATGTACTGCAGGCAAAATTTGATGCCAAGACCTTGGCTTGGCCTCTTAGCCTCCAGAAAGGTTTTACATGTTCAATCTGAGACTTCCTTCAGAAAATTCTAGCAAAGCAGACTTAAAGGAGTCTATATGGTCAATCACTATTCTTGCTCCACTTATGTACACAACCAAGCCAAGTTTAATGAGACTAGATTTATTTTACAAATTACTCTTTTTTTTGATGTACGTCTGATAGAAATGGGGGTAACTGTAGAGAGAGAGAAAAAAAAAAACATGTTTTGTTAATACGTCTCTGTGGATATCAAATTCTAGTGCTGTTAATTGTCTTTGTGGTTTTGCTGTCTGCCGTAAACTAGATTTGGATGCTAAGCTCTTCTTGTTTCTTCTGGTATGTGGCTATAACTCTCCAAACTAATGTTTCCAATTTTTCTCCCACTGTTCTGACTTGGAAGTATCAAGTACTAAAACTTTTCTTTTCCCGAAGCATGGGACTTGATATAAACCTCAGAGAAATCATCATAACAGCTCACGTACAGACAATTATCAAGCTTGTTGCATGTGGGCCACTCAGAAATATCATTAGAGACATTCGAACTGCAAACCAAGAACGTCTATCAGATTGCCATGGCTTTCCCTCACTCCATCTGAAGATGCTTCGAGCCCAACATCTAGAAATCTTGACTGTCTGCCTTCGAAACTCAGGAACTGAGATTATAATCTACTCCAGTCATTAACCATTTTTTGCTTGTTTCCATAGAAAAGGCTTTTATTAAATAACCTGGTGCAAATACTTGCACCATGTAGTCCTAACTTTGGGACCCCATCTACATCACTACTTCTGAAATGAAACACAAACTTTAACTAAACTGGTCTACTCTCAGTACAAAGAGACTGATTTGATGAGATATGAAACAATCTGCCTATTCAGGACAGATTCAAACCTGCTTAGACTAGATGGCCCAAGATGTTCAAATATTTCACAGTAATACCCAAATCCTTGAACAAATTGCCAGGGACAGCCCCTGGGATATGTGATCTATTTTCATGTCTGGACCCTTCAAGTTTGGGACAACGGCTACAGACTGGATTTTAGACTATTGTCTGTATAATTTTTTTAGCATTTTTTAAAAGTATAGTTGATTTATAATGTGCCAGTCTCTGTTGTATAGAAAAGTGACCCAGTTATATGTATATAAATATACATTATTTTTCTTATATTATCTTTCATCATGGTCTATCCCGAGAGATTGGATATAGTTCCCTCTACTTTGTTTAGACTTTGTTTATTCATTCTAAATGTAATAGTTTGCATCTATTAACCCCAAACTCCCAGTCTGTATAATTATTATAGGATTTGCTAACATAGTCTTATCTGGTTGTATACTTTCTGGCTCATGATATGCACTACCCCTGACTTTCAGCATATCAGCTGCCCAGGTAGTCAGTGTCCTCACCACTGACTCCTATTGAGCATCATAGTGTAGATTATGATATAACCCTGACAGCATTGGGGGTTTTTCTTGTTTGTTTGTTTTCTTTTTAGTATTGCACTGTCTGACTTAAGCTTTGATTATGGCGGTACTCACTTCAGAGAGGCATCCACTACAATGATGGCTTTCTCAAATAAACACATTGCCAGTCACAGGACTAGATAAAGAGCCACACTGCCTCTACCAAATGAGGCTCTTTTGTTTTAGAGTTTGGTTTATTTCAGTAACTAACCATTTGGGCCACTTGGTTTTTCTCATTTCATGCTTCAAATTTCTACTCATGTTTTAATTTCACCAATAAAGAGTGAGTCCAAGAAACCCTAGAACCCCATCCTCAACTTCAGTAAAAGCAGAAAAACCAAGGCTTGCATGCTCTCTCTCTCTCTCCCTCTACCATGACCTCACTGTGTGGCCCCAGATGTGCTATGTAATTTCCAGGACACATAAGTAAAACCTTTTTCAGTTTCCTGACGGTTATTTCTAAAGGGTGTCTTGCAATTATAAAAAGAACCATGAAATTGTGTGATGGGCACAAGAATAGTGTGGTGGGCTTGGCTGAATTCAAAGTCAAATATTCTTCCAAGGCTGATCCTCTTACCCAACCCCCATTCTCATTGGGGAAATGCATCCTTCCCAACTTGCAGGAGGTGGGGAAGGAATTAAAAGATGGATGGAATCTTCGTTGAGATCCAGACTTGGCATGGTTACTGCTCTAGGAATTTCTTACAGTTAGTCCTTCACCTGAAACTGAACTGTCCCTTTGTCATATGGATTTCCAGCAGAAACACTGCTCTGCCATGACTCCCTTTCTCCCTTGATTCTACCTCCTTGACCTATCATTCTTGCTACTAGTCAAAGAGCTTTTTGAGCTGTGTCTAGCAGGTTCTGACATAAGAGGAATCATTAAAAGAATTTAATGAAGGGACTACTTACATAAGAGTAGACAGGGTCAAGAATACTAACAAGGGGAGTTCCTATCCTGGCTCAGTGGAAGCGAATCTGGCCAGTATCCATGAGGATGCAGGTGGATCCCTGGCCTTGCTCAGTGGGTTAAGGATCTCGCATTGCCATGAGCTGTGGTGTAGGTCACAGGCACAGCTTGGATCCTGTGCTGCTGTGGCTGTGGTGTGGGCCAGTAGCTACAGCTCTGATTCAACCCCTACCCTGGGAACCTCCATATGTGTGAGGCCCTAAAAAGACAAAAAAAAAAAAAGGAATACTAACAGGGATGCTGAAGCATCCTGAGGCTAGAAACTGTGGACTGCTGTTACTGCTCCTAGGGAAGGGGCAAGGGGAGGGAGCAGTTACCAGGCCTGAGAAGAGTTGTGTCTGGAGTAGAGACTTCCTGATGAGGGTGAGATTTTTCAATAAAGAAATATGGCAAGGTGGGAGCTGGGGGAATAAATAGCCCAACTTCTCTCTCCTTCCCCCTTCTAATCTACTGATGCAGCCTCCCATTGGCTGAACTGAGCTGGAAGTCAAAGGACAAAGGGAATCTAGATAATGGGTCTATAAAGTTCATCTTCCCAAGGAGGAGAGCAGGGTAAGAAGAGTAGACAGGGCAAAAAAAAATCCAGCACATATGCTTTTCTGTCTCTGGTCTTGATTCTTCTGATGATCCTCCTCCCATGAACTCACACAACCACCACTATTCCATGTGGTAACCCCCAGTGAGAGTGGCTGTTGTCCTTTGACTACTACTCTAGGGTCTGTCACTCATTCATTCATTGAGTCAACCATTCCAAAAAAAAAAAATGTAAACACCTATTGAGATCCAGGCTCAGTTTTAGATACTCTGGACCCAGTAGTGAACAGAGCCAAGTACCTGTCCTCATGGAATTTACATTCTAGTGAGGAAAACCGAAAATGAAGAAGTTTACGAAGAGCTGTATTAGAGAATGCTAGCTGGGAAAACAAGGCAGGACAAGAGGGTAAAGAGTGATGGGAGCTGCCATGTTAGATAGGATTGTCAGAGGAGGTGGCATGCCAAGCCATCATGTACCATGCACATAGGAAAGGAATGGAATTATGTGTTATGCATACACCATCTCTGTCTTTTATGGACTTTTGATACTTTTGAAAACAAGGCATTACATTAAAAAATGAAAGGACAAAAGCTAGTTAGCAATTTGAAAGAAATATATCACAACTTAAAAAACAATGAGGCACTCTTTGAATGTTTCAAATTCAAATGAAGGAGAAGCCACTGCCCTAGAAAGAACAAGGGAGGCTTCCTGGAGGAGGTCTTGCCTTGAAGTTCCTTAATGGATGGGATTATTGCCTAAACAGAAAGGAGTAAGGAGGACATGTCGGGAGAAAGAAGGAAAGCCGTTGTGAGCAAAGTTGCAGAGGTGACAATGAGTTAGTGACAGTGGGGGAAAATTCGAGAGAACGAATGAGTTTTGCAGGCTGCGTGCAAGAATTCTGCATATGATTTGAAGTACCCTCCAGTCATTTGGCACCAAAATGTGTTGAGGGTAATGGCTAGTTTAGAATCAGGGTCAGATCTAGATTGAAATGTTCTCTGTGCCCATAATGAGCTGTGTAACTTCATGCAAGTTTCTCAAGCTTCCTTGAACTTCAGTTTGCTGAAGTTGGGGGGAAGGCCTAATTAAGATGATTGGATGTGGAACATTTGGCTTGGTACCTGGCACATTGTAGGCACTAAATAACTATTACTTTTCTCTTTCTTGGCCTAAGATATGAACAACAATAGACAACCTGCTTGTCTGGACCAAAAAGAGCAATTAAATTTCAGGTAGTGAGCTGACTTTCATGGTAGTGAAAACCACGAGCTCTGGAGTCAGATGGCCTGATTCTACACTGGGCTTTTCCATTTACAAACAGAGTAAACTGGGATAAAATGGTATTTTCTTTGGGCTTCAGTTTTTTAATCTGAAAATAGGATGATTGTAGCAACTATTATGCCTGTTTTGAAGAGTCAATAGAATGCTGAAGAGTTTAGCATGGTCTCTGGCACAGAATAAGTGTAGCTAGCAATCATGTCTTTATTGTGTTAACTGTCATTATTGACTCAGAACAGTCCTTATGGTGCTCTGATTCCCATCTGCCATTGGAAGAGAGCTTCCAGCCTGAGATTGGGAGGTGGAGGCTATGGGGAAGATGGCTTATGAACAGCTCTCCCTGGTGAGTTGGGAGAAGGACTTTAGAATGTGCAGGAGAGAAGAGACTGTGCCAGTGTGTGGCAGCACCTATGTCAGCCAACACTCAAGCAGCCCCATTCTTACC
This sequence comes from Phacochoerus africanus, assembly GCF_016906955.1. Classification (NCBI taxonomy): domain Eukaryota; kingdom Metazoa; phylum Chordata; class Mammalia; order Artiodactyla; family Suidae; genus Phacochoerus; species Phacochoerus africanus. The sequence goes on from NC_062547.1 coordinate 44,841,015, forward strand.
TTATTTAGCTCTTACCAAACCAGTGAATTACAGAGTTGGATGCATGCATGGGAAACCCCTTACTCATGCCATAGTACTACTCCATTTAGAGATAGGATAGCTAAAGTCCAAAGAGGGGTGGTGACAGATGACCTCTGATTGCATCCAGCCCTGGGATTGTAGGACACGATGAGGGTGCATGGCAGAATTTGATCACATGAAAACCTGCTGGACCTCTGGGGTGTTTTGTTTGTTTGTTTTTCCACCAGCATCTTCCTTTTGCTTCTTCAAAGATGCCCTGCACTTTCAAGTGCATCTTTCCTGAAAACAGCTACCTTAAATGCTATACTGCCTTCAGGTTCTGCAAGACTCTTTCCAGCAGAGAGGATCTGGAGGGCCAGGGGCAGTAGAGGAGGAGATGGAGTGAGGAATGTAAGCAAGGAACAAGGAGCAAGGAAGGGGCTAGAATATCCCATCAAGTTTACAGATCTCCAATCCAAGATTCAGTCTAGGAAGGGGCAGGGGAGAAATGTTAATTAGGATAAACTTGAAAAACCAAGTGATTTGGTTTTAATTGGCTTGTACTCTTTCATTGCTTCTATCGTAGAATTTTGGAAAGTGATAGAAGAAGAAAAAGGAGGAGGAAGAGGAACTGGTACCACCACCACGAGAGCTGCTGGAGATAGCAGCGAGAGTGTGGAGAAACAAAATACAAGAAAGTTGCCCCAGGTGTCCCTGCAATGAAGGGCCTGGTGTACTGATTGCTGGGAGGGTTGTCAGCATGCACACTTCAGGGAGGGCCTCAACAGTGGAAAACCACCTCCCCTCCCCTCTTCCAATGACTGACAGATGTGGAAGCATAAAGACCTGACTATCCTAACCCAACCCTGGAACTTCTAAAAGCCATTCCAGTTCCAGAAATACCTGTAGGATTGCTCATGGCTGTCTTTTGTTCTTCCTCATAGCTTGATTTCTCCCTCTTCCCACTAATGCCTTTTTCTCCTCACTTCCACTGGTGATGATTCCAAGGGCATTACTTAATAAATGCACTGTGCCTAGAGTGAGGTTTGAGGAGAGTTATGGAAAGAGAGTGGTACACATATATCTATATCAAATATCTATGCCTTAACAGTAGGTTTTTAGAATTTTAAAAGTATTTTAGCTTCTGTTGAGGTACCACTTACACACAATAAAATGCACTAGTCTTAAGTATTCCATTTGATGACTTTTGTATACCTGAGTAACCATTGCCCCAAGCAGGACATATAACATTAAATCACCCCAGAAAGTTCTCTCATGCTCCTTTCCAGGCAATCCTTGCCTTCTCGACATCCAGCCCCCAAGACAGTATCCTAACCATTTCTCTGACTTCTATCACTATAGTCTAGATTTGTTTGTTTTCCACTGTCACATAAATGGAATCATACAATATGTATTCTTTATGTTTGCCTTCTTTTACACAACACCATGCTTTTGAGATTCATTTGTGTTTAGTAGCATTAGTTTATGAATTTTGTGTAGCATTAGTTTATTTCATTTTGGATATGGTTTCTAAATAAGTTTCAATAGTTTTGTTTGTAGATTTTCACAGCATTTTCTTAGTGCACAATGATTTCATGCAACTTTCTTTCTACATTTCATGCATTTTATATCATTGTCTTTCTTATTGCACTGGCCAGGCTTACAGTACAATTTGAATTGAAGAGGTAAGAGTGGATATCCTAGCCTTCATTCTGATATGAGGGCAGAAGTGGACATACTTTATCATTAAAATGTCAGCTTACTTTATCAGATCGAAGAGGTTGCCTCCTTCTCTGAGAGAATTTATGTAAAAATTATTTTCTTAATTGTTTAATATTTGATAAATTTCAGCAGTAAAATCAAAATCGTCTGGGCTTACAGTTTTCTTTGTGAGAAGGTTTTTGATTATGCAAATAACTGCTTTAATAGATACAAGGCAATTCAGATGTTTTTGCTTCTTCTTGTGTCCATTTCTCTTTGAGTCAGTTTTTCAAGGTTTTGGTTCATTCTTCCAAAGTTGTTGAATTTATTGACAACATTTTTTTATAATTTTTCTTGTCTCTTCAATATCTCTAAGATCTGTAGTGCTCTCACTCTTCATTCATGAAAGTAATAGTGTGAGCTTTTTCTCCATTATTTCTCTATTTATTTATTTTACTAGTCTTAAACATTTATCAATTGTATCAATCCTTTTAAAAAAACTAGAGTTCGATTTTGCTGAATTTCTCTAGCTTGTCTATTTTTTAACTTTACCAAAACCTCTTTCATTTTTATTATTTTTCTTCTGTTTATTTTGGATTTAATTTTCTCTGCTTTGTCTAGATTCTTGAGAAGGAAGTTTAATTATTTTCACACATTTCTTCATTTTCAATCTAGACTTTAATTTCTTTTTTTTTTTTTGTCTTTTTAGGGCCATACCCTCGGCACATGGAAGTTCCTAGGCTAGAAGTCTAATTGGAGCTGTAGCTGCTGGCCTACACCACAGCCACAGCAATGAGGGATCTAAGCTGCATCTGTGAACTACACCACAGCTCATGGCAATACTGGATCCTTAACCCACTGAGTGAGGCCAGGGATCAAACCTGCCATCCCCATGGATACTATTAGGGCTCATTACCACTGAGCCACAAGGGGAACTCCCTAATTTCTTTTAAAACTGGTGTACAGTAAAAATTGACTTTTTCTGGGGTATAGTTTTATGAGTTTTAACATATGTACATATCTGTATAACTGCCAAATAACCAAGGCACAAAATGGTTTCATCACCCCCCAAAATTCCCAAAATTCCTTCATGCTACATTTTTGTTACCCTCCTCCCATTCCCAACTCCTGAAAACCACTGATCTATATTCCATCACTGCACTTTTGTCTTTCTGAGATTATCATATAAATGAAATCACACTGTATGTAATCTACTGAGATTGGCTTCTTTTTCCACAGCATAATAACTTCAAGATTTATCTGAGTTGTTTATGTATCAATAGTGCATTTTTTAAAATATTTCTGAGTGAAGTACCACAGTTTGCTTATTCATTAATGTGTTGAAGGACATTTGAGTTGTTCTTAGTTTTTGGTGATTATAAATAGAGCTACTATAAATATACTCATATAGGTTTTTGTGTTAATATAATTTATGTAAGGTAAATAGCTAGGAATGGGACTCATGAGCAATAAGGTAAGTGCATGTTTAACTTTACAATAAACTGCTAAACTTTTCCAGAGTGCTATAACATTTTGGATTCCCATAAGAAATATATGACAGTTCTAGTTGTTTTGAATTCTCATAGTTCTAGTTGCTCTGAATTCTCACAAAATCTTATTATTTACCAAATTTTTAAGCTGTTTTAATAGGCTTGCAGTGGCATTTTATCACAATTTTTTTTTTTTTTTTGGCTATTTAGGGCCTCCTCCAGGCATATGGAAGTTTCCAGGCTGGGTGCAGCTACTGTCCTACACCCCAGCCACAGCAATGTGGGTCTGAGCCGTGTCTGTGATCTATACCACAGCTCACAGCAATGATGAATCCTTAACCCACTGAACAAGACCAGGGATCAAACCTGAATTCTCAAGTATACTAGTCAGGTTCATTACCGCTGAGCCATGAGGGAAACTCCCTTATGATGATTTTGTTACTTGCAATCTGTATTTAGCCATACATATATTTTCCCAATTTACAATTTTTTTTTATTTTCTTTTTTCATTTCATTTCCTTATTTAAAATTGTATTTGTAGTTTTGGGAATTCTTTACACAATTTGCACACAATGCCATTGTTAGATTTTCGATTTTCCCAATATTTTCTCCCAGTCTATAGCTTGTCTTCTAATTTTCTCAACAGTATCTTGCACAGATAAAAATGTTTTAATCTTGATGAAATTTAACTTTATAGAATGAATGTTTGGTTTCATGTCTAAAGACTCATCAGTACTAAGGTCACACAGATTTTTTTTCCCCTAAATTTTATTTGAAAACTATATATATATAAATATTTTTAAACAGTTAAATCCATGATCTAATTTTAGTTGATTTTCAGGTAGTGGGAGGTTTAGGTGCATTGGGGTGTTTTAGTTTTCGGTTTTTGTGCATTTCCAGAATAAGCCATATTGATCATGGTTTTAATATTGCATTTGGATTCAGTTTGCTAATTTTATGTTTAGGATTTTTGTGCCTATGCACTTGAGGGTTATTGGTTTTAAGTTTCTTTTCTTGTGATGTCTTTGTCTGTTTTGGTATCAGGGTAATGTGGACCTCATAAAATGAGTTGGATGTCTTCCCTCTTCTGATTTCTGGAAGAGAGTATGTAGAATTGTAGAACTTTGTCAGCGAAATCACGTTTGCCTGAGGATTTCTTTTTCTTAAGATTTTTAAGTATGGATTTAAACTTTTTAAGAGTTGCGGACTACTTAAATAATTTATTTCATCTTGGGTGAATTTACGGTTTTCAAGGAATTGCATCAACTTCATATAAATTGTCAAATGTATATGTTTAGAATTGCCTGCAGAAAACACTTATTAGCCTTCCCATGTTCATGGGTCTGTCATGACAGTATCTCTTTCACTCCTGATATTGACAATTTCTAGTCTTTTATCTTCTTTTCATTGTCAGTATTGCTATAGATGTATTTTTTTTTATATATTTTCAAAGAACAGTGTTTTAGTTTCATAGAATTTCTCCATTTTTTTCTGGTTACAGTTGTATTGATTTCTGCTCTTTTGCTCTTCTGCTTGCTTTAGGTTTATTTTTCTCATGTTTTTAGTTAATGTGAAAGCTTAGCTTATTGATTTGAAGGATATCTTCTTTACTTATGTAAACATCTATTGCTATAAATATTCCTCTAAGCAATGCTTTAGCTGAATCTCACAGATTTTGATATGTTGTATTTTTATTTTTAGTCAATTCAAAATATCTTCTAATTTTTCTTGAGAACTTCTTTATTGGTCTGTAGATGATTTAGAAGAATGTTGTTTAATTTTCAAGTATTTAGAGGTCTTCCTATTATTTTTCACTATTGATTTCAAGTTTAATTTCATTTGGGTCAAAGAATTCTCTTTGTAGGATTTCAATGATTTCAAATTTGCAAAGCTTTGCTTAATTATCCAGGATATGATCTATCTTGGTAAATGATTCTTGTGAACTTTAAAAGAATGTGAAAGTGGAGTGCTGGGTGGAGTGTTTTCTAAGTATCAATTAGATCCAGCTGATCCATGGGGTTGTTCATTTCTTATATACTCCTGCTGATTTTCTGTCCACTTGCTCTATCAATTATTGAGAGAGAAGTGTTGAAATCTCTAACTATAATTGTAGATTTGCCTATATATTTAGTTCAGCTCATTTTTGCTTCATATATTTTGAAGCTCTATTGGTAGGTGCATACATATTTAAAATTGTCAAATTTTCTTAGTGTACTGATCTTTTTATTATAGTCTTATATCCTTCTATAGATCTTGCAATTTTCTTTGCTCTGAAGTCTACTCTGTCTGATATTATAGCTACCGCAGCATTCTTTTGAAAAGTATTTGCATAGTATATATTTTCTCATCCTTTTACTTTTAACCTTCCTATATTACTATATATGAAGTGAGTTCCTTATAGACAGTTTATGCACATCCTTTTAAAAAAAAACCCATTCTGATAATATCTTCTTTGTACTGGTGTGTTCAGACCATTTGCATTTAAATGTAATTATTAATATGTTTGGATTTAGGCTTACTGTATTATTTGTTTTCTATTTGTTACCCCTTGATTTATTTTCTTTGTTTCTCCTTTTCTTCTTTTGGATTGTTTGGAAGTGTGTGTGTGTGTATATATATATATATATATATATATATATATATTTCAGTTTAACTTATCTATTGTGTTTTAGCTACATATTTTTGAATATTTATTTTTAGTGGTTACTAAGGAATTAAACCATACTTACTTATCTTTCCACAGTCTACTTAGAATCAAGTGGAATGTAGAAATCTTAACATCATATAGGTTCCTTGTCCTAATCACTTTATGCAATAGTTGTCCTCAGAGTTAAATCTACAAACATCGAAAACCTTATCAAACATACTGTGAACTTTACTTTCAAACATCACATATGTTTAAATAATTCAAGAGAATAATAGTTTATCCTATTTAGCTATTCACCACTACCATTGCTTTTCCCTTACTTGTGATATTCCAAGTTTCCCTCTAGTCTCATTACCCTTTTATTTAAAGAACTTTCTATATCAGTTCTCTTAAGGCAAATCTATTGGCAACAAATCTCTTTATTGCATTTTCATTCCTAAAGGATATTTTTATTTCTAAGTTGAAAATTCTTTTCCTTTAGCAATTTAAAAATGTTGTTCCACTTTCTTCTCCAACAACACAAAGGTTGAAACTTTTGGTATTATCTCATGTATCCCTGAAGTGCTCTTCATTTTCTATTCACATACTCTTTTATTCCTCCCTGGTTTTCAGATTGGGTACTTCTTATTGATCTATAGTCACTGAATTTTTCCTTTCTGCTATTGAGCCCATCCAGTGACTAGTTCAAGGTCCATTATTTCTTATTTCTCTAACTCAGCCTCCCTTCTCAACTTTCTCACTTGAAAAATGCAAGTATTACTTACCTAATAGACATGTGGAACATATTAAATTACACAAACGATATAAAGTACCCAGGGCCTGGTGTAATGGCTGGCACACAGGAACAGCTCAATTACTCTTGAGAATCCATTAGACCCAGTGGAGGAAGGCTGATATATCAACAGGTAGAATTTAAGCTCTGGGTCTCTCAGACTGGATTTTTTTTTTTATTGTTGTTGTTACTTTTTTCTAAGAGTATTGTTAGAATCATAAGGGGTCCCAGTCTTTCTGCTCCCTGTTCTCCTATCAACATGAATCATAACCAGCACCTAGAGACTGAAAATGTTATTCACATACCAAAACTGTTGTCTGATTCAGGAGGCAAACACTTGAGTTGGAGTGGGAGCCACATTGCGCAAAATTGCAAATCAGGTAGAGCTCTCCACTTCTTGGTAACCACAAGATAAGCCCTTAATATGTAGCTTTGGGGAGTCTTTAGGAAGCATATTTCCATTTAAATATAGAGATTATGAACTCAGCCACTCAGTCTCAATAAAAGCCATTCATACCAAAACGAAAACAAAACAAAACGAAATTATTAGTGACTCAAAGGTTTTCTAAGGCTAAAAAAGAGGTGGAAGGATAGGATAGGAGAAGAAAGAGGTGCATGCATTATGCCATAGAGAAGTGACTTGATGTAGACTGAGCACTCTTCCTCTAGGTCCTGAGTAATGATAACCATATTATATACTTAGAGACAACTAGAAATAGAAGAGTCAGAACCATTCTCATTCTGAGCCTAAGTCTGACACTAACCAAACATGGCACTCTTCCTTTTTGAGCCTGTTCATAGCCTCAGAATATGTAACATAGCCATCAGAGACAGGATTGAGAAGAAACTTGTCATCCTGGATCTAGACTAATACTCCAGCAAGAGAGGCAACACTGAGTAGAATATAAATCTCTGATTTCTAGTCCACTGCTCTTCCACCATCTTTCTGCTCCTAAAAAATCATAAATCATAATGGTAAGTGTTGGTAGGCACTTTAAGTCTTCCAAAGGAACTGGGGACGATTTCCAGCTGTTTTTCTCAAAGACCTGTAAGGAGGACATGGAAACCCTAACCCAAAAAGTGAAAAACCTGCATTAACTTTTGATCCCAGGAGTACTCTCTGAAGCACTGAAGAAGAGCAGATTCCTGATGAGAGATGAATTTCATGTGCTGTAGTAACTCTTATATAAATTTCATAGCCCAGACACTAGCGGGACTTAATTTTTAATGTATCAATATTTGCTTTGAAATGTAAGTGCATGTGTGTGTGAGCCCAAGAGCATGCAAGGCTGTAGGTATGCATTGTGCCCATAATTCCTGCCCAGTGTGATATGTATAAGTACCATGTCAACATGCATGTTTTACATGCTGACCTATGTGCATGCTCCCAGGAGTGTATGAGAGCATCTGTTGGTGTGTACTCACATGTGTGAGTGTGAGTGTGTGTGTGTGTATGTGGACCTGACCCATAGTGTTTGTCTCCAAAGCTGTAGGAAGTGTTATGGCAAATGCCACAGCAGTGCTTCTTGGCTGGCTCCCCATTCCTCATTAACAACCGCAATTGCTCCATATCCTACCTATCACTAAACTGTCTCAGCAGCTGGATGCCTGCCAGTTAGAAGCAGAAGACTCCTGATGGTATCCTGGGGGTCCACAGGTCTGTCCCTGTTATCCCTGGGTTTACCCCAGGACTGGAATTCTCCCCAGCATTAGAAAGAGGAAATTAAGAGTTCAATCTGTCCCATATCTGAAATGCCTCTCCTGCCAGGCCCTTTGTGGGTGCCTTAAGGCTCCTGTACCAGCTACCTCAGGCTTCCACTGAGCCTGTGCTAAGGACTGGCTGGGCCATGGACTTCAGGCCAGAGTCTGCCAAATCTGGAGGATGGGCCCTGTGGCAGACAAAGATGTGACCTGGTGAGAGACATTGTTTGCTTTGGGGAGAAGCTGAGGAATAATTTTTTTCATCCAAGAGGGCCTTTCCTCCCACTAACACATAATTAGTTCTCGATGTGTGTAAATGAATTACTAACTGACTTACTGACTGTGGATAAATAATGTAAACTGAGAAGAACGGGCACTGTTTCAGGCCAGGGCTGTTCTCTCTGACATGAATGTTCTACTTGTGGCTGATATCATTGGCCTTAACAATGCACTGTTGTTCCTTTCAGCTTAGTATTTACTAAGCACCTACTATGTGTCACGCATTGTGCCAGATACTCAAGAACAGTTAGTTCCTTCCCTCAAAGAATGTTACAGTGTTTTGAGGCAGGAATTGTATTTGTTTGCCAGGGCCATAACCAAGTACCACAGACTGCATGACTGACACAATAGAAATTTATTTTCTCATAGTTCTGGAGGCTGGGAGTCTGAGATCAAGATGTCATCAGGATTGGTTCCTTGTGAAGGCTGGGAGGAAAGGATCTCTTCTAGGCCTTGTTCCTTGGTTTGTAGATGGCCTTCTTCTCCCTGTGTCTTCACCTCATCTTCCCTGTGAACGTGTCTCTGTCTAAATTTCCTCTTCTTAGGAAGACACCAGTCATATTGGATTAGGGCCCATCTTAATAACCTCATTTTAATTTAATTACTTCTTTAAAGAGCCTACCTCCAAATACAGTACACTCTGGATTACTGGATGTTAAAACTTCAACATAAAAAGTTGAGGGGGGAGCACAATTTAGCCCATACGATAGATTTATTAAAATAGCATGTTTTATTAAATATCCTGTTTCCCATGAAGACTTATTGGGCTTTCCTTGAGAGAATTTGTTATTCCCTCCGCTGAGCTTCCACAACAATGGATGTTCTGACTTTGTCCTGGTCAGTTTGTGTTTAGGCCACTATCTTTCTTACTAGCCTGAAGACTCAGAAGCCAGGCTTCAGGAATTCAATACAGTTGGCTCTCCATATCCATGAGTTCTGCATCCATGGATTCAACAAACCATGTATAGAAAATATTTGAAAAAATTCCAGAAAGTTCCAAAAAGTAAAATTTGAATTTGCCACCTGCAGCTAATTATTTACATAGCATTTATATTGTATTTACAACCCTCTGCATAACATTTACATTGTATTATGTATTATAAGTTAACCTAGAGATGATATAAAATATATGGGAAGATGTATGTAGGTTATAGGTAAATACTATGCCATTTTATATAAGAGACATGAGCATCCATGGACTTTGGTACTCTTGGGGGTCCTGGAACCACTGCCCTGTGGATAGTGAGGGATGGCTACTCTATTTCTAGCATCTATCATAACGCTTGGCACCTAGGAGTGAAGTAAATCCTTGCTGTATGGATGAATGAGTGGATGGAACTGATGAAAAATTGAACAAACTTGAAGGAAATCATTAGAAAATACTTCTGGAGGATCTCACGGTCATGCTGAAGGAGCAGAGGGAAGCCAGGTAGGACTCAGGGGTTGGGGGAGGGAACCCCTGCCCCAGGCTCTGTCCACAAAGTTTATCGTGCTTCACAAAAAGGGCAATAGGAAGAAAGTGCTCCCAGACCAGGACCTCCCCTTTAACCAAGACCATACATTCCAGACTTCTCTGGCTACAACAGTGGGATTGGTCTGATGGGCCCATGACCCCCCAAGGTCATCTGTTACAGCAAAGAGACTCTGAACCATCTCTTGTCCTATTCCAGCCCTGACCTTGATCCCCTTTCTTCTTGTCATATCCCTTACTTAGAACCAATATGGGAGAATCCAGGCATTAGTTTTCAAATAAAAACTGAATGGAGGTTGAAAATAGTCATCGATTCTCCTCCTCCCAGGACAGAAGCCATAAATATGTCAGTTTGTAGCCCCTGTTCCCATACCCCTGGTCCAGAATACTTCTCTGGTCTAGCCAGCCTACCCCCCCAGCCCCCGCCCCTGGCCCCAGGGTCCTGCATTTCTAGGGCTGCTTTTTTCACTCTGCTCCCTTCTCCCAGAAGGCCCCAGGTTCTAGGGCAGCAGCAGAAGTCCTGCCTGAACTCCCCCTCACCTGCAACACACACACATCCCAAAGCTATTTCTCCAGACTCCTGCTAGCCTTATCACCAAGGATCTGGATTCCTTTTCTCTCTCGCTCTCTCTCTTTTTTTTTTTTTTTTTTTTGGTCTATTTTAGTGCTGCACCCATGGCATGTGGTTGTTCCCAGGCTCAGGGTTGAATCAGAGCTGCAGCTGCTGGCCTGTGCCATAGCCACAGCAACGTCAGATCTGATCCACCTCTGTGACCTACACCACAGCTCATGGCAACTGGACTCTTTTAGGCCTATTGCCTTCTCTCTGGCAGGAACTCCCAGAAAGACCAGCCTTTGCACACAATTCCATTTCAAGGCCCTCTGCTCTATCCTTCCCAAGCTGCGCCTTCATTCCTCCCTCTCCCCCTGGGGGGCTTCCCTCTGAGACTCCTGGCCCAGAATGGAATTGCTATTGCCTCTTTCCTATTGGGAAGTCTCCCTTTGAGGGCCTGCTCCCTGCAAAGGTCTGGCTCCAGCTCTTCTTATACCGACGTCCCCTTGACCTGGGGCTTTCTGGGCCTGCTGCAGCCTGGGCTCAGAGGAAGGAGAGGACTGAGGTTGTGGAGTGTGATGTTAGGTAGGGCTCCTAAGTGTAATGACATTAGGCACCCTGGCACCTCTCTCAGCCCTGCCCAGGGACCTCACTCTGGTAAATAGAACCCTGGCCCAGACAAAAGCCATTAGACATCATGCCGACATCCATACCCTGCCATGTTCCTGGTATAAAGGGCCCGGCTAAATACCTTTGCAAAGCTCTTATTGTGTTGCATCCTGCACCGCCTTCCCCACCATCCCTGCACTATCAAATCTTTCTAGGGCCCTTTGTTGTCAAACCAAATATAGTGCTACATTGTCTGGCCTTCCACCCATTCTGACTGGATAAAGGGGCCCGGTCCCCAGACTGGGGGCGCACGGCTCCGGGCGGCCTCCTCAATGCTATCTCACCGCCGCAGCCCACGCTGGGAGCCTGCAGCTCCCCCACCCACCCGCTCTGCTCCCGGACCGGCGGCTGCGCCATTGATACGGTGTGTATTCTTTTCCATAGGTTCCCACGAGCATGTCACTAACCATTTCCTGGGCCTTATCACAGGGAGGGAGAAAAAGGAGCGCCTTTGAAAAGTGGAAACAAAACATCAGGCCCCATTGTTGTGTGACTTCCCTGGCCACAATCTAGGCTCTCCATCGCTCTACACACAGAGACTACAAACACGGCCTAATACAGATACTCCAATCGGCAATTTGACCAGGACATTTATTGTTCTGTATCTGCGATCTCTGCTCCGCGTGTTTGTGGCTTTTAAATCATCCCTTTTTATTTCTCTCTCTTGGCTCAGAGCAAGTCAAAAGCCTCTGATGGCCGTCAGCACTGCGTGAGGAGAAGCAACTGAGTCAATTTGCAAACTCCGTGTGTCTAGTGCCTTCTCCTTGTGGGGAGCTCACTGCAGAGGCAGCCTTGCTCACCTTTTCTTTTTAATTTCACTCTATCCTCTGGTTCCTCTTCTTTGCCTCCATTCCCCTTTTTCTCCTCACTTTTCACTCTTTCTCTTTCTTTAATTCTGACTTGGTCTCTCCCTCTCTGATTGATTTTTCAACTCTCATTCTATACTAAATGATTAGGGAGAAGTGAGGGCTTCTAGTTAATTTCTTGGGAATGAACGGAAAGGGAGTCGGGACTTAATCATATTGCTCCTGAGACAGGCACACGATTCTGGAGTACTGAATTTGAGGAAACTTTAGAGATGAATGAATCCCACCCCTCAGAGGGTCTGAAAGTGAACTGTCACACAGTGAGTTAGTGATGGCCAGGATAGGTCTCCCCAGGTCTCCCCAGCTTCCTGACCATTGCCAGGAAATGCTGTGTCCTAGCTGCGTCTCACAATCTGTCTGAGAATTCTGATGACATGTCCCTATTTTTGGTGTCCATCTGAGTTGTGGGCCTAAAATTCATTTGTCAGTCATATTCTATTTTAGAGAGCAGAAAGAAACATTTCCTAGAATAGCACAAAGTGGCTAAGAGTACTCTCTGGATACAGAAAACCCAGGCAAGAATCTTGGCTGTCACATATTAGCTGTGTGACCTTGGGTAAGTCACTAAACCCCTCTGAGTCTCAGATTCCACATTTTAAAAATGGACACAAAAGCAGACTCTACCACTTAGGGTCTTGGTGAGAACGGTTGATTCATATATATTCCCTGACACATAATAAGCACTGTTAGCTATTAAATGACTCCTGGGAAGAGTCCTGTGTCCAAAAAAATCTGTTTTTATATCAATACTCTCCCATTTTGATATCTTGTAAATAAATACGGGCTTCTCAGAGCTTTTCTTACAGTAGGGTCCCTGGATATGTATACTTTAGTTGGTCCCTGAAGCCAGGGCACCTGCTTCCTGCTGCAGCAGTAATACCTGATTTCCACTCAATAAACACTCCTGCATCATTTCCACAGCTCATGTGGAGCATGTGCTGTGTGCCAGACACTGTGGGTAATCTTTGCCCCTGCAGAGCTTATGGTCTAGTCAAAGGGTTAACATTAAACAAATAAACACACAAATAAACATACAAGTTACAAACTGAAATAAAGGAAAAGTAGAGGGTGTGATTAGAAGTTATACTGGAGGACCAAATCTAGACAGGGAGTTTAGGAAAAGCATCTCTGAGAGAGTAACATCTAAGTTGAGCTCGAAAGACAGAAAGTGGTCAGGCCAGGAGAAAGTAAGCACTCCAGGCAGAGGCAGGATGGGACCTATTGAAGAAACTGATCAGAGATGGAAAGAAGGCTGGCAGGACAGGACACAGAGAGAAAGAGAGGAGGACATGAAGTCAGGAGAGGGTATGCATTTGGGATTGCATGAATCCCCTGAATTTGGGATTGCACATGAATTTAGGATTTCCCCCTCAGCCCCCAAAGGCAGTTCAAAGCCTTGGATAGATTCTGAGTAGATCCTTTGGCTTCTGTGCAGAGAATGAATATAGTGAGGGCATGCAGACTATAGGAAAGAGCCTATCTATCTATTCCAGGTGAGAGAGAATAGGAACTTGGGCCAGGAAATGCACACAGGAACTCAAGGGTTATTCAGAATACAATTCATAGAAATTGGTGATGGTTAGGCTATTGGATGAGAAGGGAGAGAAATGATTCAAGGAATCTTCCGACCTGAGCATCTGGGCTAATGGGGGCACCATTTAATAGGAAGGGGCAGCCCGGAGGAAGCTCTGGGGTTAAAGAGCTCTGCTTGTGTTTGAGATGCCAAGAAGACAGTATGTACATGGATCTGGAGTTTAGAATAGCGGTCCAAGCTGGAAATGTGCATCTGGTCTTTGACAGCGGTTTGTTTTTTTTTTCCTGTTTTTTTTTTTTTTTTTTTAAGGGCCGCACCCATAGCATATGGAAGTTCCCAGGCTAGGGGTCTAATGAGAGCCACAGCTGCTGGCCTACACCACAGCCACAGTAACACCAGATCCGAGCCACGTCTGTTACCTACACCATAGCTCATGGCGACACCGGATCCCTAACCCAGTGAGCAGGGCCAGGGATCAAATCCCCATCTTCATGGATACTAGTGGTTCATTACCACGGAGCCACAATGGAAACTCCTTGACTGCATTTTCTGTACTGTGAATGCATGTGTGAACGAATGAAGTGATAATGCTAAGATTTGGACCCAGACTTGTCTGACTGAAAAGTTAATATTTTATGCACTCTACAGTCACCATCCAGTAAACTAAATTCAGTAAAATGGTGACTCTTCCAGCATACAGTGATGGTCAAGTTCAGGGGGAAAGGTGGTTGAAAGAATAGCCTGCATTCTCAAGAGAGTCCTTAACAACAGGCGGAACCCAAGAGTCTCGAGACTCAGAAGTTCTGGCATAAGATCTGGAGGTATACAGGAAGAAGCAGGATCTTGGGGGATGTAGAAATCCCATCACTGGCCCAAACTGTTCTAGGTCAGAACTCTCCTGGAGTAGACGTTCATGAGATGAGTTTGAGATAATTTATAGGAAAGAACCCTGTGCCATCCTGGATTCATAGAAGTTGCTTCATGCATTAGTTGGGCTAGGCTAACCCAGACAGCAAGAACAGACAATCCCAAAACCTCAGGGACAGAACTCAACCAAATGCTTGAGTATGGTCAGGCAGCATTCTTGGAGGCATTTTTCCAATAGTGATTCAGGGATCAGAACTCTGTCCACCGCTCATCTCTGATGTCTTGATAGTTGTCACTTCCCACACTGTGGAAGGGCAAGAGTATGTGGAGAATTCACACCCTCTCTTGACAACTTTGAACTGGAAACAACACAAATGACTCCACTCACAGCCTACAGACATGGCATGCAGCCCCAGCCTAGCTGCAGAGACCAGGTAATGGTAGGGAGTAGGTTAAAATTTAGCAAGAACTACTTGTCCTGGCCTTGGTCAATGCATATGCTCTCTCCTTATTCTTTTGGGAGAAGTGAAGCAGGGAACAGGACTGGAAGATCCAAGATGGCAGATGATTGGAGATGGTCAAGGCTGGGGATGATGAGGTTCAATTAACCTTTAACTCTGAGAGCTAGGATCAGAAGTTGGTGCCTACAACCTTGTTAATTCCTATGCATGTGACTTCCATTTTCTCCTATTCTCTACATAGGCTATTCATTTGAAAATGCTACTTCTGCTACGTCCAAAAGGAGCAGTTAAAGTGACTTACTCTGTCACGACCTGAAGTCCGTGCCCTCTCACGCCTGCTACCACCCGGTATCTTCTGGAAGGAGTGTCTGGGAGGATGGAACAAGACTGCCCTGACTGAGCAAGGTCTTAAGAGTTAACATGCAGGGAATGCTCCATGGACCCTACCTCATGAGCAAAACCCTCCCAAGCCAGTATCATTGTCTCTGTCTTGAGCTGGGTCTGTCTGGGAGTTTCTATATCCTTCCAGCATAGCGATCTTATCAAAGCAGATTAAAAATGAGACTGGGCCCATAAAACATGTATTATGGTCTCTTGCAACCTCATTAAGCAGATAAATGCCCTGCTCCAGAGGCCCCTAGATTGAGTTTACACCTCTCTCCTTCCTCATAATGGAATCATCAACAGCAGATAACTGAAGTTAAAAAGAAAAAAAAAATCAGTAACTTGTAAAGTCCAACTCAGCGGCTTGATTGTTTCTCCTCATGAATTGCTTAGAGTAAAAAAGGATTGTGCCAGAAGATACCTGGCTTTTCTTGACCTCAAATAGTTCCTTACTTTTTCCATGAGGCTTAGAGCAAAGGCAGCTGAAAAAATCTTCTGGGCTGTTCCCCCTTTTTGGATGGTTCTATCTCTCTTCCCCACTGATACCTGAGTCCCCAGCCCCAAGCCAAAGTGCTTCATTTCAGGTAGACACCAGGCTTCCCCATGAATCTACCTCCAAGGTTTTTTTAGACACTGTCCTAAGCACTGGTCTTGACTGGACGGAGCAAGGGCTTGTGGTCATACATCATGTTTTCTGTTCCTGAAGCTCCTACTGCCCTTAGTGGAGGGTTAGCTGCTCACATGTTACAGCTCGGCCTTGCCTTCCTGTTCTCAGGCAGGGGCATTAGCAGTGCAGGCATTGAACAAGGAGCCTAGTTCTTGGCATGCTTGGACTCTGGTCTTGCTGCCACCTTCTGCCCCAGGCTTGGCCAATGGCTCTGCTCCAGGTTCCCTTGCACCTGAATCCTTGAATTGATATTGTGTTCTCTGAGAATGGAGCCTATCCCAGGGCTGGGAATCCTGCTGCGGCTTAACCCCACTGCCCGGCCCCGCACCACACTGGATTTCCTTTGAGTCTAACCTCTCCCCAGAAAGAAGCTCACTTTCTGGGAGACTGGCCTTCTTCCTATTGTTTGAATAAATCCTTCCATCAAGTCCCTTCTCTGTGCCAATGATCCTAGGTCCTGACCTGACCTGCCTCTCAGCCCACAGAGCTCCAAGGACATTATGTCAGGGACAGAGAAAGAACAAAGCACTGCCTGGGAGGGGTTGAGCCAGGTTCATGGCTTTCCTTTGGGCCGCCTGTGGTAGTTCAGTCAACAAAAACCTCATCAGCCTAAGTTTCGCCTACCAGACTAGAAGACGTGTCCTTCCTGAACTTGGTAACTGGACCTTCTTATTGAGCCTCTAATATTCTAACTCTGGAAATGGACTGGCACATCTTGCTAAAGCTTCTGTTCCATCCCAGTCCTTAAGCTTAGACAGACAGATCTGTCTGGAGTATTTATCCTTCATGACTGTGCATCCAACCACAACCCCAAGATTAGTCTTTAGTCCTACAGCACTTAATACTGACCACTGATTTAGGTCAGTTACTCTTTATTGTAATTGTTTGCTTGCACATCTGCCTCCTGGCTAGACCATGAGAATGTGAAGGGCAAGGGCCAGCTTTGAGTTATGATTGCATCTCTAGAGACTTACACAATGCTTGGCACATAGTATGTGCTCAATAAATATTTGCAGAATGAGTAAACCTATTTAATTGTGTTTTCTTAGTCAAATTGTAAGCAGGCAAGAACTTTTGCAGTGTATAGAGACTGCTTGCCCATAAACTGCATACAGAGGCTCACTGATCCTGTGACCCCCTGAAATGGGCTCTAACACGCAACTGAGACAGAATAAATATCTGGCTGTTCTGTTTTGACTGGTGACAAGAGTTGCAAGCTGATTAATACATTTAAAGTGGTGATCAATTTGTCTTATTCACATCCTCTTATCCTGATTGTAATGAGTAGATCTTTTAACATAATGAAAACTGCATATTTCACTCAAATTCACAGTTTTGCATTCCAGAGGAGATGAAATGCTGTTTTTATTTAATGTTAAAATGAGGTGTAAGCTCTTGTCTTGGGAGGCCAGGGAAGGTGACAGGCAATCTCTCTCCTTGAAGGCCAGAAGTGTGGCATCTCCTAAGACCTTGAATTTGACTGTGCAAATCAGTTTCCAGAGCTGTGGAAAGGAACAGCACCTCGGTCACCTGATCAACTGCGTGCCTAGTTTATGAATGACCTTTAAATTAGCCCTGATTGGAGCTGATCTAGTCTGGGCTTGAATACTTTCCAGGGATGGAAAGCTTACCATCATTCATTTTAATTTAAAAATAATTCTTATTTTGCTCCAAAATCAACCTTTCTGTCAAGTTTCTATTTCTATGGACTTTCCTTTTTTTCTCCCAGTCCCTCTGTCTTTTCTTCCATTTCCTCTTTTTCTAACTTATTAGTGTTCTGTAAAAATGTCTCATAGCATAATAAATCTCTTATAATTTTACAAAGGCTTAGCGCTTTCACTGTTGTTTTCACACAGCCTCGAAAAGTTAGATGAATGAGTGGTTTCCTGTTGATTCTCTGCCGATGCTGCTTCTCTTGGAATGGTCTGTTTTCAGAGACAAGTGTGACCTCTCTGACACATTTTTCTGCATCATTCACTGCTCAGCCTCCTGAAAGTACCTGGCACAAAGTGGGCTCTCAGTCAGCGATTATTGAATGACTGAATGAACAGTGGTGCCTAGAAGACAATTTAATACCCCGTGCCCCTGTCCACGGTTGGTTGTGTGACAGGCACCTTTCCACCAAACAGCCAGCACTATTCAGAGCAAGTAGAAATGGGGACAAGATGGGATTTCACACTGTCTTCTATGGCAGCACCCATGTCAGGGAAGTTCAGGAGCTGTGAGGAGACAGCTTTTGCCATGGAGACCAAAGAATGGACAGGAACAGCAGGTGCAGAGTAAAGAGCAAAGGTGAGAGCCAGAGAGTGAGCTGAGAGCTTACCAGCTCTGGCTCCCAGGGGCTCCCGAGGCCCAGCCATGTCCCCGGGCAGGGCTGCAGGAGCCAATCCAGCTTCTTACCCACATTCCCTTTATTGCTCAAGCCAACTCAAAATAATTTCCTTTACTTGCAACCAAGCATGTCCACCTAAATAAAGGTAGACATAAAGACGACTGTTTATTAGCCTCGGAAAGACCGCTTGGGAAGGCCACACAAACACGAGTGGTAGTGTTGAGGTTGAGTCCTAACCAGGTGCCCTCCTACTGAGCTTTGTTCTGTGCAGCCACTGGAGTGTGTCCCCATCCCCAACTCGAGCTCTCCCCCTGCACTTTGCTTTTAACACAAGAAAGAGTCACTTCTGGAGCAGCCAGATGAGCCCAGCGGTAGGAACCCAAACCAAGAGGAATTTACTCTCCATAAATTATGCTTTAATAGATGTCAATTATTAATTCCTAAATAAATATTTGTTAATATTCAAAAGAGTTTGCCTACTAAGAAAATCTCAGGCTACACAGAATAATTAGTGTTTCTCACTGTGCGATGGCTGTGGCCCATAATGATTTTTTTTTTCCTGTTCTGCATCTTCATTTTTTCTGAAGTGTGAATGCCTGGCTGTGTCAGGTTTCCTGGGAGGTTTGGCTGCCCCTCTTCTGAGTAGTTTTGGTTGGAGGTATGTGCATAGCAAGGGTATAAAATGCTGAATGCTCCCACAAAGCTTCCACACTGGCCAGTGAGTCTTTCTCTTTCTTCTTTGTAGTGCAAGATTTTGTAAAAAGCTGAAGCTGTCACAAGTCTAAGGAAAAGAAATTGTAGATCCAGCCAAAAACTGGAAAAAAGGCAAATCAGTTTACCAACGAGCCCATATTATAACGTATGATAACACTGAGCATTGGGCTAGGGCTGGGTTAACAGGCAAGGGTAGGGTGGATACAGAACAGGACAGGTTTGTCTCCAGGTTCGAGGAGTATGCAGACTAGTAAGGGAGAGCTTCTCGATAAGTTCTTAGCATGAGGGAGAATTAAATCAGTCCTGCAGAGAGGGTTTGATAAAATGCCAGGGGAATTTGGAGAAGCTGAAATCATATCAAATTGCGATCGAGGGAAGGAACAGACATATCAAGGAAGTAGAATTTAAGACAGACCTTGAGAAATGGATAGGATTTTGATGGGCGAAGATTAGCTTGCCTTTGAGTTTGGGTGGGCATTCATTCATTTTGCCACCGATTTAAGAGATTTATGAGAATAACTGGTAGGTGCCAAGCCCTGGTCTGGGTTCTACAGATACCAAAAAAAAATATCAAATTGGTTCTCTGAACTTAGAGTTTGTATATAGTCCTGTGACTATATATCTGGAGTTACCTAGAGTTCCTGTTATGGCTCAGCAGGTTAAGAACCTGAAATAGTCTCCGTGAGGATGAAGGTTCGATCTCTGGCCTCACTCAGTGGGTTGAGGATCTGGTGTTGCCCCAAGCTGCAGCATAGGTCACAAATGCAGCTTGGATCTGGTGTTGCTATGGCTGTGATGTAGGCTGGCAGTTGCAGCTCAGATTTCATCCCTAGCCCAGCAATTTCCATATGCCCCAACTGCGGTCCTAAAAAGGAAAAAAATATACATATGTATGCTCTTCGCTAATAATGTCACATGTAATGTAAAAATAGTTGCAATACAGTGAGATAAGGATCTAACAGAATGACCACCTCCACCATGGGGGCAGAGAAAGCTTTAAGAGGTGGAAACTATTGATTTTAGATCTCAAAGGAGTCATTCAATTATTTGTTCACAGCAAATATTTACTGAATGTTGGCATATGTCAGACAGTGCACATTGGGACAGTGCAATGAATGAAATAGGCTGAGCCTTTTCTCATGGTATTGACATCTTAAGAGTTCAACAAATTAAGGGAGTAGGGTATTCCACCAAAGAGAATAGAATATGCAAGTTTTAGAGCTGCGATATCACAGGACGTAACTCTAGCTAAGTGAGCACAGGGATGGGAAGTGTCAAGAGGTGAGGCTGGAGAAGAAATCTGGGGCTACATTTGGAAGAACCTTGTAGGCTGAGCTAAAAACTCTGAACATTATCTAGAAATAATGCAAAGCCAAGGAAGGCTGATAAAGCTGAGTTTGAGGAAGGGGACATTGAGGGCTATGGAAACAGGATTGGACAAAGATGAGGCTGGAGGCAAAGAGACCAAATAGGAGGTGACTGCAATAGCCCAGGACACCCATGATGAGAGCCCATAAAAGGGGAAGGGATTGGGGGAATGGAAAAGAGACATGTTTGAATTGGAAGAGAGGTCCTTAACCTTGTGTGTGTCTAAGCTCTTTCAGAATCTAATGAAAGCTTCTTGTCTCATAACTCAGAAATATGCTCATAACTCACCTAAAAGTATTATTTTGCAAACAACTTCAAAGGGCATGAATTCCAGAGTAAGAACCCCTGAGTTATAAGCTGGGGTGCATGGAAGCCATGAGTTGAACACATAAAATAACAAGCTGCAGCGAGTGGGGCATAGATCTGGCACTGTTTTAATTCCCCTTTCAGGACCCACTTTCTTTTTTTTCTTTCTTTCTTTCCTTTTTTTTTTTTTTTGTCTTTTTGCCTTTTCTAGGGCCGCTCCTGCGGCATATGGAGGTCCCCAGGCTAGGGGTCGAATCGGAGCTGTAGCCACCGGCCTACGCCAGAACCACAGCAATGCGGGATCCAAGCCGCGTCTGCGACCTACACCCCAGCTCATGGCAACGCTGAACAAGGCCAGGGATCGAACCCACAATCTCATGGTTCCTAGTTGGATTCGTTAACCACTGCGCCACGATGGGAACTCTGACCCACTTTCTTGATCTTTTCTACTAGCCAGTACCCCACGCCTTTGGTGGGCCCTGACCCTCAGACCCTCTAGCTGCCCCAGTGGACTTGCATGTCCCCCATTCCTACCATATCGGGGATGTGCTTGTCTCTGTTACTCAGACCCCCACTGGAGTTAGGGACCAAGGGGCAAGTTCCTTCCTGCCTTTCCCATTCTGGAGGAAAGTCAGAATATTTCCCTGTGGTACCAATACCTCAAAGTCCATGTCCAACAGCCTCCTCACCAGAGGAGGACTGGTGCCAGAGGACTAGAGCTAGAAGGGCCAGCAGACATCAACAAATCCTCACTGCCCAGATGGGAAAGTTCAAGGCCAGAAAGAGGAAGTAATTTTTCCAAGGCTACATGGAGTGAGTGGCCAAGCTGGAAACAGAGCTCCCACCTGCTAATCTTGTTTCCTTTGGTGTGCTGGCTCCCTTCTGTGTGCTTCCAACACGTGCCTTGCTAATGCCACCAAGATGGTCAGACTACAAGCTGAGTATGTCCACACCTACCATAGGGGCTTTAGGGAGGTTGAATATAGACCATGACAGAGGAAGGGTTTTGGCCTTCAGATGCTCACCAGTTTATTCAGCCTGCCTCAGCATCCCATGCCGGGGAAAACAGCCACCCTCACAGTTAACTTCCCTGAGCACCAAGATTCCTCAGCAGTAAAATGAGGCAAAGGACACACAATTCCCAGGGGTGCTGCATTTGTTAAAAGGAAAGAGTACTTTGCATGATCCACTCAGGAAGTGTCTTTTCCTGTCTTTCTTCTTGGCACTTCTTCCCATACTCACACAGAACAGGAACAATGCCTTGGGAAGACCTGGATAAGGTTAAGTTTGTGGTCACAGAAAAAGGCAGAAGCTGAGTTTGCCTTTGTTGGGTCCCAGGGCTACATAATTTTCCATATATTTTCACATAAACCAACACAGATACCTTTAAAGGGATACTCAGAACCAAAGTCAAAGAGAACATTAATTAGCACAAGAAGATGGAGCTGGGATGACCCTGGCATAAGCTATAGGGATGCTGGGGATCCAGGGGCCTGGCCTAATGATAGTAAGTGGGAAATCACGAGTGACATCCCCAGTTGCACAGCCCTGGCCCCTTCTGAGGGATCTTACAGGTTTGTGGGTAGCCATATTGCTGGACAGGACAAGAAGAGAGGCCAGCGAGAGAAGGTGCGGTTCAGTGAGAAAGGATCTGGACCCCAAATCAAGGAGAGTTTGGTGGTCTAGGGTGATCCCAATTACTTTGATTCTGGACATTAAGAGTGAGGGCTTGCGAGAAACATGATCTTGGCATGTTTCTGGTTTTTCACTCTCAGCTGTGTGCATTTAGGCAAGTTATTAGCCTCTCCAAGCATCAGTTTCCTTAGTTTATCCATCCATCAGATAAGGATAATAATAGGATTCACCTCAAATATAAATTGGTACAACGACTATGGAAAATAGTACCCAGGTTCCTTTAAAAACTAAAAATAGAGCTACTATATAATCTAGCAATCCCTCTCCTGGGGCTATGTCCAGAAAAGAAGAAAACTCTATTTCTAAAAGATACATGCACCTCAATGTTCATAGCAGCGATATTTACAATATCCAAGACATGGGTGCAACATAAGTGTCCACTGACGGATGGATAAAAAAGATGTGGTACATATATAGTGGAATATTACTCATACAAAAGAATGAAATATTGCTATCTGCAGCAACACAGATGGACCTAGAGAATGTCATACTGAGTGAAGTAAGTCAGACAAAGACAAATATTATATGAAATCACTTATGTGTGGCATCTAAAATATAATACAAAGGAATATATTTACAAAATAGAAACTCACAAGCACAGAAAACAAACTTATGGTTATCGAACGGGAAAGGGAAGGAGAAATACATTAGGAGTATGAGATTAACAGACACAAACTACTGCATATAAAATAGAAAAATAACAAGAATTTACCATATAGCATAAGGAACTATATTCAATATCTTGCAATAATTTATAATGGAAAAGAATCTGAAAAAATAAATGTAACTGAATTTTTGATGTACCCCTGAAATTAACACAATATTATAAATCAACTATACTTCAATATAAAAACATTTCAAATTAAAAAAATAATAGGATCCACCTCAATTTTGAGCTGGGGATTAAGTGAGATAAAGCCTGAGAAGTGGTTGGCACAAAGCTTGTATTAAGTAATGGTCAAAAAATCTGCTAAGGCACAAACAAGAACTGGAGGGCAGAGTGCAGGCGCCCCTGGAGCCAGCTGGTGTCTCTGTGCCAACAGCTGCCTGAGTCCTTCTGCAGCTTACTTTTTTTTTTAGTGAAACTTTTTAAGAAAGGAAAATGTACATAGGCAACTCATGTAGCTTGGGGAATTTTCTCAAAGTATACACACCCATGAAACTGATCCTCAGATCAAGAAAGTGTTCCTTACATGTGTTTCAGGTCAACACATAGTCTCCTTTGGCTAGGGTAACCCCTTTCTGATTTCTAACAACAGGGGCTAGTAGTGTTTGCACCTGAATTTTATATAAATGGAATCATACAATATATACCCCTTTGAGTTTGACTTCTTTCAATCATCACTGTTTGTGAGCGCCATCCAAGATGTTATAGATAGTTGTAATTTATTTATCCTTACTGCATGCACTCTTCTATGAATAAACCATATATTTTTTTAATCCAAGTTATGGTTGACGGGTTTTTGCGCATGTCCAGTGCTTGATTACTAGGAACAGTGCTCCTCCACCAATCTTAAACGTGGCTTTTGACGAATGCATTTCTTTTGGTTATGTGTTAGATCGAATCAAATTAACTTGCCATTTTTGTAGATCAAAAACAGCCAAATGTTGGCAATTTCATCTGGTTCAATATAGTACTTAGGCACAGAAAAGTTGGGTCATGTGACAACCTTAGCTGATACTGCCAGGGCTTTGGCAAAGGGGTTGCACCAACCTATACTCCCACCAGTGGTGCATTAGTTTCCAATTTTACAGCTCTTTAAACAAAGGCTACCCAGGTCCCTCTGCTGAGTCATAGCTGCCAACATCTGTTCTTATGGGCCCTTTTGAATCATGAATTCACAGTATTCTCTGTGTTTACTTCCCCTTGGGAAGGTCTTTTGATGATTCTAACCCTGACTGAGCTGCATTTTAACATGTGAATAATGTGTCTTTACGGAGGACAGTTGTGATGGTGGCAAAAGGAATCAAACTGAGAGGACAAGGAACAAAGGTGGTTTTCCTCCAAAGATAACCTTGGAGAGCCTAAGCTTGATTGATATTAAAGACGGTGACCTCTTCCTACACCAATAATTTTCAATTTGTGCTCAGATAGGAAATAGGAAATGAGAGGACAGGAGATAAAGCTCTTTCCTCTTGCCCGCATCCAGAGAAACTAGATATTTCCAGGCTGTTGGAATTGATGTCCATCCACCAAATGGAGGCAGAGTGGGAGACTTTTCTCCCTGAGCTTCACGCTCTTGGGCCTGACAACGCACATTTATCCATTAACAGTAGGCTCAGTGCCCGGGGCCCCTGGTACCTTTAGGGAGGGACTCACAGAAACATTTTAAATTCCTTTAAAATCAGGAGGAAAAAAAAAATTAGGTTGAAAGAAATGTCATTTCATAATATTAATATATTCCTCTTTATATTAATGTAGTTTTAAGATTTTTTTTTTAATTTTTAAAGATTTTATGGAGGAAATTGCCCATGGAGACAAAAGTGCCAACCAGGACTCATGAAGGTTGTAATGAAGCTCTGGTGCCTGGATCAGACAACCCACTAGCTCAACTCAGCAGGGTGGATTATCCAGATCCATTGGCCCTCTCTGTTCTTTGTTTCCCTTGGAAATGTCTTTGGTAGTTCTTTCTCTGCCTCAGTCACGCCCCGAGGATAAGGAAAAGAGAACTGGGTGCATATTTGAGCCAAACACTGAAAAGGGCTCACAGGGAAATTCTTCATTTCACTTTATGGCAAAGAATAGGGTAGCATCTAGAGGTCCCCTAGATCTGCATCCAGAATTGGGGTGAAATCTTCAGACATCATGATCACACTCCCTGAAGGGAAAGGGAGTGGGGGTTCTGGTGAGGACAGGACTACGTAATTTTCCGGATCCCAGTATAGGCAGAGTGATGCCTGGACCTCAGGCCTGCTTTAGTTCCTATTTGTTTCCTCTTTGTTCTTCCTCCCTGCAACATACACATACCCAGAGACTAATTTGGGGGCTGGAATCTGAGACATCCAGATCTTATTTCTTCCAAACATGTCTCTGTTGGGCTGGCCTTCAAGGAAATATAGAATGATGAATAGCTGTTTGCTGGCTGGAGGAATTTGGAAAGGACAAGCTATTTAAAGCCCTGAGAAGAACAACCAGGTTGGGAGTATATCTTGTGTGGTATGGGGTGGGGGTGGGGGTGGGATAAAAGTGTCATTTTGCAAAAGACTCATTATTCAAAATATGTCCAACATGGACCCGATCTATTTTATTTCTATATTTCTACTTCAATTAAAGCAGAGAGGGAGATGAACAGGAAACCAATTTAGAAGAGTGAAAAAGAGAGCAGAGAGATGGATGCAGTCAGGAAGCCATGATTCTCCATGCTGCTCTGCTACAAATTTGCTGAGTGATCCATGAAAAAGGATCCAAGCTCTCAGAACTTCAGTTTCTATGTCTGCGAAAAGAAGTGACCGAGCTAATTCTGCAGGTCTTCTCTGGCTTTCAAATTTTAGCACATAGTAGGTGCTCCAACAGTAATTATGAGGGAGGGAGACAGTGAGTGTTTGTGGCTGGACCAAGGTCACACAGGTGTGAAATCTGCCAGCGGAGGTGATAAGTGCCTCAACAATAGCGGCAAGTCCAGGAAGCTGAGCCCATCTGTAGACAGCATTTGCACCGCCATAAAAATAGCATAACAAGATGATATTGAAATATCCCACTATTTAACTTAATAATTTAAATGTTTGCCTAATGAGGTGGACTTGATTGGATTAGGGCATTCACAATTAATTTTGATAGATCATTTTACACATTGGTGTTGCATTCTTCTGAACCAGGAGGTGGAACGGAAGTGCAAAATGTTTACGTTTAAACGAGCATGTGATTTTGCAAAAAACATTAATCCCAGATCATGCACACTAAGTCAATTTCAGAAATGGCTTCTAGATATATTATTAGAAATTGCTCTTCAAATATAAAAAGCTTGTAATAGAGTTCTGTCCATTTTTCCTTTGGCTGATGGAAGTTGTTTTATAAATATGCCTATGATATGATGTTTTCTTCATCCAAGCCTTTTGGTACTAATTGCAACTTTTTAAACAGTGTAAGTAGTAGCTGTCATGAGCACTTTGGATCCTATTACAAATACCTATTTCTGAACAATTTCACGTTTAGGGAGGCATTCTTTCTTCAAATATTTTTAACTATGTTTTTCCCCTATTTTTTGAAAAGCACTTGAATTGGAAACTGTGCACCTCCCCCCCCCACCTTTTTAGTTAAGGGAATGATCGTGTTATGTAATAGGAAAGTGGCTCCAGTCCCCAACTTTATCTACCCCCTCAAAAATCAAAGAGCCAAGGGTGGTCACATCTGCCCTCAAAGTCAGGAATAAGCAAGGCAAATGACTTTGGGAAAGACAGATTGAAATCAGGCTAATCAATTCTATCCCAGAGATCCAGGAAAACACTTTCCTCAGTACCACCGCTGTCAGATCAGAATTCCATCTCTGTTTTTTATCAGAATGCTATCTGATGTAAGGTGTCCATGGGTAATATGCTTTTTGGAGAATTCTCTGTGTCTCAATACCCTCCTCTGAAAAAAGGAGATAAATTGCCCTAACCAGTGATAGATGGAGCTGTCAGCTGTGGAAACTTTTGGTGAGAGTAGGCAGTGGTAGAAGCAAAGCTTTGGTACTGGCTGACCACGGATCAAATCCTGGCTCTGCTCTTATTAGCTGGTTCCCTTAGGAAAGTCACTGACCCTTTCTGAGACTCAAATGCTTCATTTAGGAAAGGGGGACAATCACACATGTTGAGTGAAACATCATAATACATGTTATGAAAATTACATGCCACATCCCTGAAGCATGCTAGGCAGCTCAGCTAATTTAGTTTCCTTCTCCTAATCTCCTCCTCTAGGAGGAAAGCAGTCCCAAATTCAAGGTACCATTGCCATTTTAGTTTCCTGGTGTGGTCTGTAGAAGACCATGGCTCTTTGCACCTGGGGCTCAATCTTTCGGGTCATAGTGAACAGATGAAGTTACTCTGCAGGTTCCAAGCCATCTTTGTTTGCAGAAGCATCTGAATCTGCCTTCCTTTTCTGAGGTCCAAGCTCTGTTGTGGTGAGTGCCCTGTGGACCCGCTCAATTAAACTCATCCTTTGCAAGGTGTCCATGACCTTCATAATGTTCAAATGTCTTTGCCTGGCATTGGAGGATCTTAAAGAAACCAACCTCAGCTTGCCCCTCTAGTTTTCTTTTCCTCTCTCATTCCCTTATTCACCCATAAATGACTCCTCTCTGCTTACTATATTCTGAGCATACCAACTTTCGCCAACCACAGGCTCTTCGCTTATACTCATTGTTCCCTCATCCTCGGATACCCTTTCCTCTATTCTTCAACTGGAAGACGTTCCCTGATTTCAAGGTCTTGTTAAAATGCCACCTTCTCTTTTATGTCTTCTACCCAGCATGGCTTAATCAAGTCGTCTTTGGGCTTGTAACTTGTCCTTGGTATAAAGATTATTCTGTGGATATTAAGGTATGACAGGATCCCTCAGAAAACTGCCATGTCTCTTCATCTCTGGGTCCCCAGCATTCTTAGAAATCAAGCTGAATTTAAAACTCTTAAAATCTTCCCAATAATCTGTTGAAGTAGATGTTGTTATTGATTCAGTGGGCATGCAAAAAAAAAAAAAAAACCACAAATGGATTTCAGAGATGCTAATTAACTTGTCCAGAGTCACATACAGCTGGTGGGTCATAGAACAGAGTATCAAACCTAGAAGCTCTCACTTCAAAGTTTGTGCTCGTTCCACTACTCTCTCCGCCATCCCCTTCAACCTTTCAAACAACGCTGTGAGGTGGGTGGGGAGGGGTGTCTCTATGGCTTCTTCACAGATGAGGAAAACTGCAGCTTCAATAGGAACAGTCGCTTCCTCAGCCTATAAGACTAGACCTCAAAGGAGCTTCTGACTCTGAACGTGGGCCTCTGCAGGGCCACAGGCTGCCTGCCTTCCCTCAGAGACTCATCACCTGCTGCTTGGGAGCCCACCAGAGCAGGGAAGGTGGGCCTTAGGCTGTTACAACACCTGACAAATTCATGTGCCTCTGGGGCCCCTCTGAGCTCCTTACCCCAGAGGTAACAAGAAAATGACAAGGGGCATCTCTGCTCCCAAGGGATTCCAGTCACGCGAACTCTGCCAATTAAGGCTGGAACGATGTCATCTCCTGAAATAGCATTTTAATGAGTGATGGCTCTGGGATAAATTGTCATCTCGTGATCCCTCGTTAGAGAGCTTAATTAGATCCATCATAAAACATATTGATCGATGGCACTGAGCGGATCCACAGGACACTCACCATCCTCTGGAACATTCCTGTTCAGTGTTTGATGGAGCCAAGCACTGAGGCACCACTCCCCTGGTCCTTTACTCCCTCCCTTCTTTCCTTTCACAAATATTTATTTGGTACAAACTGTACACCAGGCACGGTGCTGACCTCTTATGCCTTAACTCATTTTGTCTGCACAAAAAAAGCTGGTCTCTGCCTATTTTACAAATGATAAAAACAAGGTGTGGAACCTGGAATGGCCATTAGGTGCAGCCCTCACCAACTGAGTTATCTTACAGGCAATTTCTGCAGGAGTGGCTGACAGAAGGACAAAAGGAAATTGAAGGGAAAAATTAGGCTTTATTAAACTCCTAATGCATGACTGGCATTATATTATATAATTATTGTATATAATTATATGCATATGTGTGTGCACATAGATTTAGATATCTATGCAGATAGATATCTAAATCTATATACCCTAGTTTCCTTTAGCCTTCCTATCAATCCCATGAAGTGAGGATTTTAATTGCTTTATGGTTGAGGAAACTGAGTCCCAGTAACATTACTTGCTCAGAGTCATTTAGCCATTGACTCTCAAGAGAAGGGATTAGAACATGGCTTTGAGGAACTGCAAATTCAGACAGATGAGGGTTCAAACCCAAGGCCTATCACATATTAGTTGTATAATTTGGGACAAATTACACAAACCTTCTGAATGTCAGCTTCCACATCTATCATACTGGGAGTAATAACTGAACAATTGGAGTTATTTTGAGAATTAAATGAACTAATACCTATAAATTGTGTAGGTAGTATCTTACCCATGGAAAATGTTCAGTAAATATTCTTTTTCAATAAATACCCCAATTGTTCCCTCCTGGAAAGAGGCTGCATGTATCTTCATCTACAAAATACATATATAGTAACCCCTGCCCCGAAACAATTCATAGGGAAGCACTTTATACAAGGTAAAGCACTCAAACTGCACTTATCAATCACCTTCTGTATACTTGGGGGTTGGCAGAAGCTTGAAGGAATCCTCTACTTTACGGGATTCCAGTGATACTAGGAAATGCTCTCAAGCAAATCTTATTTAAAGTCTTCTTAAAATTATTATTAAAATAATTAGCTTATAATGGTGATGAGTGGGGAACTGGATTAATAGGAAAAGGTGGGGGGAGGTTTAATAAGATCAGAGTATTGAGATTTCAGGAAAGGCAGGGTGGCCCAGGAAGTTTCAGCAGTGGGGCAAGAGTACATTGATGCAATGGCCTGGGCTCAGCAGGGTATATACACATTTGTCCTGTCTCATTGTGACTGGTGTGTGTGTGTGTGTGTGTGTGCACGTGTGTGTATGTGCGCGTGCGCTGGGCCTGGTGCATGTGGGATCATAGAGCTTTTCATTAGAAAGGGCTCTGGAAATCCATCAGGGTGTGTGTCTGTGTGTGTGTGTGTGTGTATTTAGGTGTGCACACCTCTGCTTGTGTATTGAGGCCAGTTTCCATGAGAGGGTGACTTTTTTCACCTGTGCACTTGGAGATTTTTCCTTTTTTATTATAGCAAATGTAGCTTGAAAGCTGGGCATAGCATAGCTTTTCCCCAAACACCCCAAACATAGATCACATCACAATCTTTCTTTCAGAGAAAAATGCTGCAAAATAACCCTCAGATGGAGACTCTCCCTCTTTTTTTTTTTCTTCTTTCTCTTTCTGTCTTGCTCTTTCTGTCTTTCTCTCCATCTGTCTCTGTGTCTCTCGGTGTCTTAGCTTCATCATCCCTATTTATAGCTTAACACGCTTTCATATTTTCACAGCATATAAAATGTCCCTGTGTTACATAAAATAATACACGTTAGGTTTGGTTTGTAATTAGATCAGTGTTTCATCCAAAGTTCCACACGCAACAACACTGGACGTTGTTTCTCACCCCTTAGCCACAAATATTGCCAGGGCTGAGTATTCTGCCCTAACCCTTTTCTAGGTTTTGTTTTCCTAACTCCTGATGACAGTCCTCCGGTCTGCCTCCTCCCTGCCTCGGAGGTGGGTTCAGCTTTCCTCCATAGCAGTAGCTCAGAGCAGCCCGGGACTGCCTCTCTGCAGAGCAGAGCATTAGCTCCATCAGCGAGCCATCAGAATCTCTAAACAGTCACAAAATTCATCTCCCCAGACTGCCCGAGAAAAAGGGGAGTTAGGTCTCTTTTCTCTATAATAAGGAGATACAATTGTTTAAAAAAAAAAAAGGAAGGAGAAATTGAGATTCATTTCTAACGGACTTGGACATGTGTTGGAGAATATTGTTGAGAACAATTAGAGATGTATGAGTGAGGGGTTTATTTCTCACTTGCTTGTCAGGTCAGAAGACAATCTGTTTATTTTCCTGCTACAATTTTATTCAATAAACTGAAAGGATAGGAGCCAGAAAAGAGGGTATGAACAGGATGTGTGCTATCAATTTGTCAAATAAATAATCGTGCTTGGAAACAACAGATTTTATTAATTAGACAGGATGGTGTATTATTACCATTAAAGTGTTATATTGCATTAATTTTTATATTTTACTCGGCTACTAATTACTGTAAAAGATTTCGGGAATGAAGCAAAATAAAATCATGCAGCATTATACATAATGTAAAGATTGCGTGAATTAATTTGTCCGCTGCTCCCCGCCCGCCGCTGTCGGGAGTGGAAGAGGCAGGCGCGGAAGCGGCCTTCGCCGCAGGAGAGTTCTCGCACCAGCACTTCTACTCCCTCCCGGTTGAGGAAGGCAGCTGGGAAGACCTGGGGTTCAAGACCCGGCTCAGCTACTCACTGACTGGCAAATCACCTCTCTGAAGGCACGGTTTTTCCCTTTTGTAAAAGTAAACACCCTTTCTCTGCCTGCCTCGAAGGGTGATTGTAAAGATCTAACGAATTCTCAAGTGTAAAAGTGCTTTAAAATGTCAGAGGTTGTGAGAGGGGATGAGACCCAGTATTACTTATTAGAGGAGGCAGACAGGCGGGCCAGCTGTGTCAGGGTCCGGGTGCTGGGCAGGGGGAGGCTGTACCTTTCGGGCTTGGGGAGCGAATTAGGGCCCTCGAAGGCCACCCAGAGGCCATCGCAGCTACTTCCCTCGCTAAACATCTCGTCGGAGTGGAGGCAAAACTAGCCCAGGGCCACACCGGAGCTGAGCCACGAGTCTGAAACGCAGACCAGAGAGAAGCCACTCCAGATTATACCCAGGCGCTTCTTACAAGGGGACCCCGCACCTACTCATCAGACCGAACTGGGTTGTAATTCTGCACAGACACAGCCGGCTCTGTGGCCACGGCCAAATCTCTTAACCTCTGTGAATGGCAGTTTCTTCAGTTAAAAAAAAAAAAAGTTATTTGCGTAGGAAATGAATTCCCACGCCAGACACACATTCTGGCTAAGAAGGTAATGAGCAAGGCCTTCGCCAGGGGGCAAGGTCCCCAAGGGCTCCCCGTGACAGCACAGCCGCTTGGGCGCACCGGGAGCCCCGAGGAGCCCGCCATGTCCTGCTCAGGGCGCTGCCTCCCAGGTCCTCGCTGACCTCGGCCGGAGCAGAGCCGCAGGGTCCCGGGACAGCCCCCTTGCCCCACCCCGGGGGCGTTTCTCACCAGCGCGGCCGAAGCCCAGCCACGTTTTTCTCCTGGCTGGGTCTCCAAAGCCCCAGAAGGCGACTACAGAGATTTCTCACGACCCACTGCCACCTACTGTCCGAATCTGGGAACTGCAGGGCAGGGCATACAGGCCTCTGAAGCTGCCCTGGGGAGGTGCCGATAGACAGGGCTGCCCAGGTCTGAGGATGGCAGAGAACAGTGTTCAGGTCCCTCTGACTGGACCCTCCCATCACACCCTGTTCCTTTTGTTCTGAGTATCCTTTTGCAGTTGTGTGAGAGCAACTTAGCGGGGCCATCTGAAGCCCCGGTTCTCTGGCTTGCACTGTTATGGGCACTAGGGGATACAGGAGTACTAGGAAAAGCCCCTTGTACCCCCTCTGACCACAGCTCCCTTTAGAAGGTCTGAAAATCCTGCCTCTGGATTTGGAGGGCTATTTCTGATCAGTCAAAGTGAACCAATTGTGGGTCTTCCAAAGAATGGCCGCTGTCCCTGTTTCTAGCTTCCAGAGGGTTAGAACTTCACCTGTCGTGACAGTCTAACCTCATTCTGAGTCAGGCATGCCCCTCAGCCTTCCCTATGCCACCAGGATCTCTTATGTCACCCTCTTTTAGAGCATTCATCCTGACCTCTAGTATGGCCTTACTGGCTGTGTCATCTTAGACAGGTCATTGTACTTCTGTGAACATTTTTTTAAATCAGTAGAAGGAGGGAAGTTCCTATTGTGGCTCAGCAGCAACAAGTCTGACTAGTGTCCATGAAGACGCAGGTTCGATCCCTGGCCTCGCTCAGTGGGTTCAAGATCCGGCGTTGCCGTGAGCTGTAGTGTAGGTCGCAGATGTGGTTCAGATCTCGTGGTGTTGTGGCTGTGGCTGTGGCTGTGGCTGGCAGCTGTAGCTCCAATTTGACCTCTAGCCAGGGAACTTCCATATGCCATGGGTGTGGCCCTAAAAAACTACAACAAAAAATCAGTAGATGTAGGAATAATAATGATATGCAGGAAGCCCATCAAAGAAGGCTGTAGCCAAGACTGACCAGGAAACAGCCTGACACCTGGGGATGTTTCCCTTGGGCCTTCAAAAGACTGCTCATGGCTGTGGTCTGAATGTTTGTGTCTCCCCAATTCACATGTTGAAATCCTAACCTACAAGGAGATGGTATTTAGAGATGGGACCTTTGGCAGTTTAGATCATGAGGGTAGAGCCCTCATGAATGGGATTAGTGCCCTTATAAAAGAGGCCTAAGAAAACTCCCTTGCCCACTTCCCCATGGGAAGTTACAGTGAGAAGACTACCATTAGCAAGAACGTGGTTCCTCACCAGACACTGAATCTGCCAGGTCTAGGATCTTGGACTTGTCAGCATCCCAGAAACCTGAGAACTAAATGTTCGTTGTTCATGAGCCACCTCAGTTTACGGTATTTTGATATAGCTGCCTGAATGGAGTAAGATGCTCACTGATCCAAGATGATACAAACTTGCATGCAGCAGAGGCCTATGATCTTTTGAATAGCAGTTGGTGGATGGCGGGACGTAGAGTTGTGGGCAAGGTGGCGGGGAAAATGCTATTGTTCTCTCTTACAGAAAATTATTTTTTTTCTCTTTTGCCTCAAAGCACACGTCACCACTTATAATTCATTTAAATTCTGTATGTACTTGTGCAGTGTCAGACTCTCTGCAGACTGTGAGCTCTATGAAAACTAAGACCATGTCTGTTCTTTAAACCACTGTACTTCCTTCTGTGTTTAGCACTGTAATTGGCACATGGTAGACATTCAATAAATATGTATTGAATGAATGAATGAATAAATGAATGACTATAACCATTTATTTATTTATTCCAGAGACAAATACCACCCAGGCCCTTTCTAGTTCTTCCAAAATAATCCATCTCCTGGTGTTACTCACAGAGTGCTCATCTCCTAAGTCCTTCTTCCTCATTGAGTTCTCTCTGTTATCCCCATCCTTAGCGCAGGCCTCCTACAGTTTCTTTCTTTTATAACAAACATCTATACAAAATAAACAGAGGAGGCTGATGGCTATGTTTGATTTCTCCTTGGTTTTGTCTTTTGATGTTGTAAACTACACAAGGTAGAACTGACTTTTTTTTTTTTGTCTTTTTAGGGTCACGCCTATGCCATATGGAGATTCCCAGGCTAGGGGTTGAATCCGAGCTCTAGCCGCTGGCCTGCACCACAGCCACAGCAACGCCAGATCTGAGCTGTGTCTGCGACCTACACCACAGTTCATGGCAACACTGGATCCTTAACCCAGTGAGCCAGGCCTGGCATGGAACCTTCATCCTCATGGATACTAGTCAGATACTAGCCAATATGGGAACGCCATAGAAATGACTGTTGTTCTCATTCTCCAGATGAGGAGCCAGATAGTTAAAGAGATGGATTGACTTTTGTTAGTGCTAGTGAGTGACAGGGGCAGAGTTAAGTCCCTGGTCTTCTGGCTCTTAAATCACATGACATTGCTCCCTTCCAGGCGCCTCTGTTCACCATCCCATGTGCAATGCAGTCCCCTTTTTATGTCCTGGCACTGATGGTTCATGGCAACCCATGTGAGGATGGTTCTCCAGAAAATAACCATGGAAAAAATGATAAAAAGACTCTCAGGAACACTGTGGTGCCTATGGTTGGCTTCTACTTCCCTTCCAGTGGCCATCAGGGCACTTGGAGGACATTTCAACACACATACCTCCATAGGTTCTAGCATGGTCTCTGGAGCCAGATATGTTAGGTTTATACACTGTCCTTGCCACTGTCCAGCTCTGTGACCTTGGGAATTTACTTAAGGTCTCTATGCCACAAGTGCCTCATCTGTAAAATAGGAATAATGCAAGTGACTACCTCACAGCGTTTCTGTTTGTTTTAAATAAATAAAGACATGTTACATGCTCAGAAGAGTGCCTGTCTCAATTAATAGTTTCTCTTTGCTCCCTCGCTCCTTTTTCCCTTCCCTCTTCCCCCTCCCTTTCTACTTTTGCTATTCCTTTTTTTTATTCCTTTCTTTTTCTTTTCTTGCTCCCTAACTCTTATTTATTCCTAAATTCCCACCTCTTCCCTGAATGTAACTTACTTCGCTGTAGTGTTTCAATTCACACTTGCTGAACCAATAACGATTTTTTTTTTAAAGAGAGGAGAGAGCTGGTACAGGGGGGAGGATTTGAAAAAGTAAGGGTAGAGCAAAACAAGCCAACCTGTTTTTATTTAACGTTTGCTTTTGTCTTAATGTAAGAACCATATTTTAAGAGCCAAAAAACTACATGGAGTCCAATCCCTCAACTCTTAGGCTGTGTTACCTTGAGCAAGTCAAGCAACCTCTCTGGGCCTACATGTTAGCATCTATAAGACAGCAGAATTTAACTGGATCATCCCTTCATTCCCCACTCTTTTCTCCATCTCTAACTCTGTGAGTCTACAACCTCATCAGTAGTAGGAAACAAGAGGTTGACTCTCCATAGCATTTGCATAAAGTGAGGTGGGGTGGGGGAGAAGCACCAAATGTCTATTTCCTGGTAGAACCTTTTCTACCAGGGACACACATAAGAGGCTTCTCAGTTGAGTGGTGCTTAAATCTCATACACATGCTCAGTTCTAACTCAAGCTCTGCCTTTTCATGGCAATGGCGCTTTGCGCAAGGTACTGAACATGGTTAAGTTTCTCTTTTCTCATCTGTGTGATGGGATTAGATGAGTATATGTAAAATGCCTAGCACAACAACTAACACAGAGTAAGCGCTTGTGAAATCATTATCAGCATGTGACATAGAAGTGTGTATAGTATCACAACCCTTGACAAAACCCATAAGGCCAAATGAGAATGAGTTTCCCTTTAGCTGGTATTGTGGCCATTTTTTCCATGGAACATTCACTGAAATCCTACCCTGTGTTAGCACTTGAACTGGGTCTAGGGTAGAAAAATAGATGACTCATGAGCTCTGACTCCCAAGTTCAAAAGATTAATGTACTTTTTCAGGCCCTGGTATATTCCTGGTACTTTTTGGTATTCCTGCTATTACCCCTTTAATATTCCTAACAACCCTGCAGGGAGGTTTTCTTGGGGCAACAGGAATGGGTTAAATAGAGGAAGCTGCAGGGGTAGAGCCTGAAGGGAGTGGGGAGCGATGAGGAATTCACAGGGCTCAATCTGGACCATACCAGCTTCTCCCCACCCACAAAGCCAAGATCAGCTGTTATTCACAGAGTTCCCAATGTGAGTGCAGTACCTGAGACCCTCACCAGCCCTCCAGCATCGGAGAAAATATGCATGCCTCCTAGTACGTTCTCTCAGCCCTCTCTCCTGGCTTCCGGTCCCTTCCCTTCTTTTAGTAAAGGCTTGAGCATAAATAATCTGTACCTAAGCATGAATGAAGATGCTCTCTTGAGGGAACTGTGGCATTTGCAGCTTGATCTCACTAACCTTTGGACCAAACCCCAAAGATTCCACGTTTCTACATATTAGAATCCAGAGTCCTTAACCCAGCACATGGATAACTCCCTGGCCTGCATGCCTCTCTCATTCCTACTCCAGATAGCCTGCCTACGATTATTCCTGTCTAATTCCAGCCCAAAGCCCCTGGCCTCCTCATACTACATGTACAGATCTCTATGAGTTCCACTGATGCTGCCCCCTCTGCTGGAATATATTTTCTCACACTCAAACACTGCCTCTACTTTTGAGCGTAGTTCAGAGATCATCTCCTCCAGGAAGGCCTCCTTGATCTCACAACTGGAAATTTTTTTTTTTTCTCTCAGAAAAACCACTAGAGCAGTACTTCACAAACTTTATTTTGAATATGATTTTTTTTCCATGTGAATCAGCCCAGAGATCTTGTGAAAATGTAGACTCACAGACGGCGGGTCTGAGAATGGGAGCTGAGATTCTGCATTTCTAACACACTCACCCATGATGCTGATGCCTCTGGTCTGTCAATTGCACACTGAGTAGCAAGTAACCCCCAACCCTCTCTTGTGTATCACATGGCCAGACTAAAACTCCAGATCCTGGAGCCAGAGTTTGGTCCGGGTTTTGTGGGTCCTGAGATCATTCCATATGAAAGACACTTTTTAAAAAATATAAAATTATGAATAAAGAAATTGCTGGAGCCCCTCCCAGGACCCTGGAAGCAGCTGTGCAGGTAAAAGACCCTGAAGTTTAAGTTGCGTTAGCTTCAAGGTAAATCTCTTTGCCTGGGCCCCACCCACGGACAGAATCTCAGGAGGATGGAAATGCGTATGTGTTTTGTTCTGTTTTGTTTGAAGAATTTTTCCAGATGAGTCTCAATGGCCAATCACTGGACCCATCCCCACCTGTGGGAACTTCTGTCTGGAATCCCTTGCTTTCTTCTTGCCTGCCTGCTTTCCTCCCTCTATCCCATCCATCACCAAAGGTCACCCAACAGATACAGGGACCAGTGAAGGGCAAGCTCTTACCTTGAGGAGCTTGAGGTCTACTGGAAAACTGGCCACAACAGGAACACTGCATCAACTCTTCAAGTTCTGTAGGGGCAAGAAGGGGACAAAATTCAGCCAGGACAAGAGGACAAGTTCTCCTTGAGGGGCTGACATTAGGCAGGTCTTGCCAAATCATTAGGGCTTTTCCAAGCAGGAGGGTGGCCTGAAAGAATAGTCTCTTCAAGGACTAACCAATCAAATCCATGTGTGGCAGAAAAGGAGGGCATGTATTGGGGGCAAGAGTGGAGGCTGTGAGAGGTGGGTCTGGGAGTGATGGGGGCCTCGGGAAATTAGGCTTAAGGGGAATGGAATGTGGAATGGTGGGCAGGGGAGGGTTTTCCAGCAGGGAAGGAGCACCATCAGGTCTGTGTTTTACACGATCATGTGTTGCTTTCAGCTTTCAACTATAATTAGTTCTTCCTATGACTTATTCCACTATTAGATCTAGATTTCTCCCTCTTTTTAAATCTAACTATTTCTTCCAAAGTGATCACTATATGTCAGGTGGTGTGCTAAGCATTTTAATCTCATTCAATCTTCCTACGAACATTAGAAGGCATAAAAACTGATGTCAATTTTACAGATAAATAAACTGAGGACCAGAAAGTTTAAAGGACTTGCCCAAGGAAACAGAGATAGAAATTTTAAAAAGCTTGGAGAGCCAGGAACTAGCACCATGCCAGGCCCTCTGCAGGGACTAAATATATAATGAATTGATGCATGAATGTTGAGAAGAAAGTCTCTCCTATTTTAAGCCAATTTTGGAAAGCACATTTTAAGAAATTTGAGAGATATGGGATCTTCCTGTTTCCCTGGAAGTCCCAGGTCCCTTCTTCCTGGGTGTTCAAACACATTTCTGCAGCCAGGCTCCTTCCTCATGTTCTCTGCTGCAGTTAGAGAAAAGGTACAGCAAGGGACAGAGCATGGACCTCGCAAAGATAGCTGATTTGGTGATTTTATTTGTATTCGGGGAGGTGGGTTTTAGTTAGGTCTTGAACCCATTCCATTACATTCAATCTGATTCATTCATTTCAATTAAGGCAAATGGACTACATTTTAAAAAATGTTCAGCGAGTGCCTAATATTGCCACTGGGTGGCAAGTGATAAGAGTGAGAACCTGAGGATGTGAGAGACTTCTGCAAACAGGATCTGAACCCAAAATAGACCCTTAATTTCAGTCCTCCACCTGGAATCCATTCTCATTTACCTCCAAATGTGGCTCCCCCTTCATGGTGTTAACCTCTAGCCATTTCCTCCAGCAAGTTCAGCCTCGTTTCCCCATTCTCACTGTCAACAATGATGATGGTTGTAACATTTCATATAGCATATGATAGTGCTTTCTGTATTTGAGGGGAATCTTACATCTGGATGAGGAGAAAAGCCAAGCAAGACCCTGAGATTCCTCTCTGACCACAGAAGCTCAGAGAGGTTCAAAACCTTGCTTTTGCCACACAGCTAGGAAATCAGGGCGCTGGGCCCAGAACCCAGTATCTAATGCTTGGGGAATTACAATTCCAATAAGACACTACTGGAGTTCCCATTGTGGCACAGCAGAAACGAATCTGACTAGGAACCTTGAGGTTGTGGGTTCAATCCCTGGCCTCGCTCAGTTGGTTAAGGATCTGGTGTTGCCGTGAGCTGTGGTGTAGATCACAGACACAGCTCAGATCTGGTGGCTGTGGCTGTGGCGGTGGCATAGGCCGGCAGCTGTAGCTCTGATTCAACCCCTAACCTGGGAATCTCCCTATGCTGCAGATGCAGCCCTAAAAAGCAAAAAAAAAAAAAAAAGACAAAAAACAAAACAAAAAACAACAACAACAAAAAAGACCCAATAAGACCCTATTGATGAGTCACCTGGAAGGTCATCAACATCCCCCTACTGATATTATATCATTAATTAATAATGATATGTTAACCAGGAATTTGTTCTCTCCTTTGCTCATACTGGTTAGTTTTTCCTTCCCAGATAAACTGCAGACAACATACAGGAAGGACACATCTCTTAGTCATTCACTTCCCACACCTTAATGAACATTATGTGCCAAACACTAGGAGAGTTACTATTATTGGAGGTACAAGGGATATGATTATAAATAAAACAGATACATCCTTGACCTCTGAGGGAGTACTGTCTAATGGAATAATACTATTTTATGACTTACTGAATTGTTGCTATGCCCTTAGTTTTGTGTTCTCCATTTTGCAGCTGAGTATGTTGACATGCTGAGCGTAATGAGAAACTTGCCTGCTTTGGGAGAACTGGGATTCCCATGGATTCCCCAAAGAGGCCATCCCAGGGCTGAACCAACATGGTATGATACAGCAGATAAGAGCACGGCTCTAGAAGGCAGAGAGACTCCACCTCAGCTCAGCCAATTTCTTATGTGAACTCAGGAAGATGATTTACCTTTGAACCTCAGTGTCTGCATCAACAACCAGCTTCCAGTTTTGTCCCATGAATCAGTTGATAAAATGAAGGTTAAGACCCTTGAATAAATACCTGACCCAGGGCAAGAGCTCCACATATGTTAGCTGTTATCAGGGCTAATGACATCAATAAGGCAGATGCAGCCTGGGTGTGTGTGGATGTGTGTGCATGACATTTTGGTTATGTCTCCTGTCCTTAACTTCCAAAGAGTAAATCCTCTAAGTTTCCACACCGCAGCTCTGCACATGGCCAGGAACAGAGATCACTCACAGCAGGCTCCATCTCTGTGACCAGTGGATGCCAATGGCCCCTCACTGGAAACAATGACAAGCCCAGCTCAGCACACAGACGCCTCCAACAGGCTTCTGAACCCTGCCAAGCCCTTGTGCCCACTTGAGCATCAGGGGGAGGGGGTGGTTGTGGCATAAACACACGTTTGCTTTCATTTGGCTTAGCTGACTGTGTGTTTTGTTAAACAAATTTAGGTTTGGAAAAGATTATTTTTGGTACACTGCTGCATAATTAGATGAATTTTCATGAGTTTATTCTTGAAATAAACTTTGAAATTGTCCATGTTTTACTGTTTTTTAATCATCTGCAGATACTGTTTTTTGAGACTTAGCATGAAAAAAAAAACCTTGTTACATATCAGTTTAATTTAGATTCAAATAAAATAATTTTTTGAATTTGCAGCAACAACAAGTCTGCGAAAGTGGTTGTAACTGGTGCTGAGTTGTTTGAGGATCAAGATAATTACAGTATAAAGGATAAGAGAGAATATAATATCCTGGCATCCAGTGCCTATTCAGCTAATCCCCAGCCCTTGACAGATGTTCAAACACAGTATTTTTAAAAGCTGACTTTTAAAAAAACAGGGTGAGTCACTTATTAGATATAAACAACATGATAAGAAATTCAAAGTCTGACATCCCTTACGAACTGTCCATGCTGCGAAGCAGAAGAGACAAGGTAAAAAGTCAAATGTGTGGTGCTTATTGCTTTACTGGGGGCCCCAGGCAGGGCTGAGACTGTAGAAACGCTGAGCCCCTACTTTGCCAGGGTCACAGGTCCCGTCTGTACCAGCCCCAGAGGAGCAAAGCTCCTAAGGCAGTTTTTTTTTTTTTTTTTTGTCTTTTCTAGGGCCGCTCCCGCGGCATATGGAGGTTCCCAGGCTAGGGGTCGAATTGGAGCCGTAGCCACTAGCCTACGCCAGAGCCACAGCAACGCGGGATCCGAGCCACGTCTGCAACCTACACCACAGCTCACGGTAACGCCGGATCGTTAACCCACTGAGCAAGGGCAGGGACCGAACCCGCAACGTCATGGTTCCTAGTCGGATTCGTTAACCACTGTGCCACGACGGGAACTCCCTAAGGCAGTTTTGATGATGCTGTCAGCCTGCGCAGCAGCGGGCCGCACCTCTCTGGCAGCTGTTTGAAGGCAAGGATGCCCGGCAGCCAGCAGTAGAACAGTTTGGTTGGTTTTGAACAATAGCAGTGTAGTACTAGGTGGCTCAAAAGAGGGCCAGGAGGATGGAGGGGTAAGGAGCAGTCTGTCTGTTGACCCAACGATTGCTCTTACCATTGGCCCCCACCAGTCCTGCACTCACTCATCCCACAAACCTTCTGAGCCTGACTATCTGTTGGGTATCAAGGCTGTCAACTAACCTGTAGGGTTCAGAGATGAGTAAATCCTAATCCCTGCTCTGTCTCCAAAATCCCAGAGTATACCACAGGAGAGAAGTCAAATCCATTGATAACAGCAGCAATTATCATGATTATTGAGCTTTGCCTATATGCTAAGTTTCATTCTAAATGCTCTTACTAATTTTCCACAATAACTTTATAGAATAGGTACTATTATCATGCCCATTTTACCATTGAGAAAACTATGGCACAGCATGAATAAGTATGCGATGACATGATTTCTGACTGGGTGGTAGTAGCGGTGGCAGAGGAGGCACCAGGGAGGCTTCATGGAGAGGATGGGATTTGAGTAGGGTCTGTAAGGACAAATAGGGAGATGCTGGAGAAGGGCATTTAGGGCAGAGAAAACCGTGTAGAGAGAACAGAATAAGACTATATGATAAACTAAGAAACCAAGCTGCCCAAGGATGGCACAGAAATATCTTTTTTTTTTTTTTTAATGGAATTCTGTAGGAAAAGCCCTCAGCCCACTGGGGAGCACAGGACAGATCCTGAATACTGGTGCCTTCTCCATTTGTGCCAAATATTTCACCTGGGGTCCTTGAAACTGCTTCTGTTACAGCCGTGGCTCCAGGTGGTAAAGCCCTTTTGAGAGAAGGCAGCCTCTCTGGGCTGTTCCTCTTCAGACCTGGGCCTAAAGCTGTGGATCTGGGCTGGGAAGAGCCAGTCTTCACCAGCAGGAGATGTTAGTGAGCTGGAGGCAGGATAGGCCAGGCGGGATCGGGGCTGTGCATCTTTTAGTGTGCAAGTTCATGAAAAGTAGACCACCAGCTCTACCTGCTGTTTTCACCTGATGCTTCCATTATGCATTTCAATCTGCTTCTTCTAATCTCTCTCCAGCATTGTTAAGAACTGCCTTGTCAGCATTTTACTTCCAAACAATTGCAAAAAAGGATCTTCTTTTAAAGGAAATTCTGTCCTCTCTTCAACCTCTCACCCCTGCTCAGAGAGCACATCCTTCCATGAGGCTCTGAATGCAAA
Source organism: Phacochoerus africanus (assembly GCF_016906955.1). Taxonomy (NCBI): domain Eukaryota; kingdom Metazoa; phylum Chordata; class Mammalia; order Artiodactyla; family Suidae; genus Phacochoerus; species Phacochoerus africanus. The sequence goes on from NC_062547.1 coordinate 44,884,000, forward strand.
ACAAGGGAAAGGGGCTTCCAGGAGATGCTATAAAGAGCCTGCTGTGGGGTGGCCAGGGTCTCACATGCTTTAGAACTAGACCTGGCGAGCTGGTTTGTCCTCAGAGTAAAGGAGAAAGTGGAAAGCTGCTGGGGGTGACCTGCACTCCCAGAGTTTGCCAGGGCAAGATTTACTTTAGTATTTTCTAGGGACCAGATGTTGGTCACTACGAGAGATAGCCGGTATGGGGTTGTCTTAGGTCTTGGAGGGGCTGTGGGTGCATAGGGTTGGGGCAAAGGATTAACTCCTCCATCTCAAGCTGACCTTGGGCACCATCTCAAAGGAGCAGAGGTCCCCACTGCAGTTCTGCTGGTGTACTTTCTTGGGACTCTCCAGAAATGTGCAGTGCTTCCAAAGAAGTTCAAGGAACTTCTCAGTCCTGGCTTGAGTCGGTGAGAGGAGGCGAGCCAGGGTGGGGAAGCGGGGTGGGGGGTGGGGGGATGCCACCTCAGGCTGCTCTCCTGATCCATCAGCTCCCTGTGAGGTGTCCTCTGCTCAGGGTGCCCTTCATTCTCTTCAAGGTTCCTATAGCAACCACAGGATTCAAGGAGCCAGAGCTCTGGTCACTGCCTCTAACCTTTTGTACATGTTTCTTTCTGACCAGGCACCTCAGATTCTCTGAGCTCAGGCTCAGTTTCAAAGGCTCCCTGTCTTCTGTCCCCAAATAACATCAGCCTTCACAGAGTGATGTCTAGGTACCAGGTATTTCTTACAGGTTTACACATATTATCTCATTTCATTCTCACCAAAACTTTAAGGTGTGGAACTTGAAGTGGATATATGTTCGGAGAATAACAAATGTCTATTCTTCTTAACACTTAATAGAAATTTCACGTAGGCCGAACATCAAATGAGGGACAGACTGAACAAATGACTCAATGCTGGAAGGAAAGAAGGAAAGCAAGCAGGTCACCAAGAACACACTGAAAGAACCCTTTAGACACTGGTTGGGATGACTTTGGGGCAAACTTTTTAAACTCTCTGGGTTTTCATTCTTCCCTTTGTAAAAAGGAGTTACCAGTAAAAAAAAGAGTAAAGAAAAGTATATGATAGGAAAGTACTCTACTTACAGTACGTGCTTTTTTTGTTGTTGTTTTTGTTGAACAAATCTAATTTTTTTATACTAGATATATGAACTAATTCCACTTTTCTGTGTGTCCTGCCTCTGGGGTGAGCATAAGAATCCCTAGGAGCAAAAGACAATTCTGATGTCCTCTCATACATGTACAATTAGAACCACAATTTCACATCATTTTTGAAAAAATGGCTAATATGTTTGATTACCTCCAATAACAGAGAGCTCACTACTTATAGAGACATTTTAATGCATGGTCATATCATGGTTTACCAACTGTTTCTTGCACTGGGCTGAAATCTCCTGTCCACCCTGTTGGAAAAGGAAACAGAGCTTTCTTGGTCTGGGATTCAACTACTATGTAAGAGGAAAGGAAAATTATATATTCACAGAATGCCACCAGAGTTTAAAGAGACTTGGAAACTTCCTATGCTGGGGTCATAATTCACATATTAAGAAAATCCATATGCAAGATCCAACTTTTCAAATGGTCAGGAAGAGAAGTTCATCATTCAAATGATTTGTCCAGACTTATAGACTGAATGATTTCTCCCTGGAGTTCATTAAGAGAGAAGTCACTTTGGCCTCATGTGTATAAGGTACCTATTTTAGAACTTCTTCTCCCAGAACAAGTTCCACTGTGCTCTGGTAGATTATTGTAGCAATGTCTCCTGATATGTTCGTACCACCCTGCATCCATACCCTTGCAAAGTTTCCCATATACTTACTCAGGGTTTGGCCATGTGATTTGCTTTGGCCACCGAGACACCAAGTAGAAACATGAAAACTGCTTATATATTGGGACTTACCCTTTCTTGCTTCTCTTCAATCCCATGATTGCTACCATGTAATCAAGCCCAGGCTAGCCTGATAGATAATAAGAATCATGTAGCTCGTTGTCTTTGCCCCAACCAAAAGCTAACTAACTTCCAGAAGCAAAGCCACCTAGATGACTTACAGTTGACTGCAGGTGAGGGAGGAGACCATTTGCAACCAGCAGAAGAACTGCCCAGCCAGGCCCAGACCAGATTGGCAACCCTCAGAGTTCAGCTAAGCAAATGATTATTGTTTTAAGCCACAAAGGTTTGGGTTGGTTTATTATACTCAGTCCCCCAAATAAAATTTCATGAACCTAAGCTGTCCATAAGTTCAGAGCAGCCTTGAAATTATGCAGACCACTAGTTACAAAGTTTAAAGGTCACAAGAGGTAGAATTCTTTTTTTTTTTCTGTCTTTTTAGGGATGCACTTGCGACATATGGAGGTTCCCAGGTTAGGGGTTGAATTGGAGCTATAGCTGCCCTACACCACAGCCACAGCAACACCAGATCCAAGCTGTGTCCGCGACCTGCACTACAGCTCACAGCAATGCCGGATCCTTAACCCACTGAGCGAGCCCAGGAATCGAACCTGCATCCTCATGGATGCTAGTCAGATTCATTTCTGCTGAGCCATGACGGGAACTCCAGTAGAATTCTTTTGTTGCAGTTTTACTCTTTAAATAGCAAACTTTCATAGGCACACATAGATATATACGTACATTCTGAGGCCCTGAGATCTTGCTTAAGGTCACAGAACCAGCCAATCATCAGAAAACCCAGGTTGACTTGGCTCCAAATTTTAAGCTCAGATCTTTTAAAATAAGATGCCAGACTTTTCATCACAGCCTTCCTTAAGGTCCATGTCTATGCAAGTCTCCTGACTTTCTCATGAGGTCTGCTTTGCTACCACCACACAAGATTGGGAGCCATCATGATGGGGCTGTGATGGAACAAAGGGGAGGATGAAAAATGCATTAATGATTCTAATCACTAACATTCACCCAAAATTACTGACCCCTAGTTATGTGCTAGATAGTTTCCTCATCCTTTACATGTATTATTTGCTTGAGCCCCCACTGAAACCAACTAGGGCTATTATTACTAGCTCCATTTTGCAACACTTAACTAACTTGGTCATGCAGGTGAAGAGCAAGGATTCAAAGCCAGGCCCACTGGTATTGGAGCCAGTGATGTTAACCATAGGCTGTGCTGCCTTGTGATGTAGTTCAGGGGTTAGGAGTTTTGCTCAGATGGGTTCCAAAACTCAGATAGCCAGGAAACCTGCAAAATGATTTGCAGCTACTAGGACCAATGCTTTCTGCTCTATGACTGGATTGTAAAGGGCAACTGAGGGTTATTGATTTCCTCTGCTCTTTCTTCCTTCTTTCCTTCCTCTTCCTTCCTTTCTTTCTTTTCTTTCTGTGTCCCTGGCATGCATAAATTCCCAGGCCAGGGATCCACCTCAAGCCACAACAGTGACAATGCCAGATCCTTAACTCACTGTGCCATCAGGGAACTCCCTCTCTGCTTCACTCTTTTTAATATCATCTTTGCATCTTCCCAAAGGCTGGAGGAGGGAAAATGGTGGCCAGCCCTAGGTCCTAGAGACCCATAAAAGAATAAAAGCACACTCAATGTATTTTTGCCTCTGTGGTAGTTACTGTGCTATGTCACCTCTGCATGGTCTATCTCATCTATTCCTTACCCCCACTCTGAAACATCAGCATGATTATCCCCATTTTAAAGATGCCAAATAATAGCAAGTTCTAATTAATAGAATTCTGGAGAAACAATATTTTACTGTAATTGTGTACTTTCCGTGTTCTGCCACAAAATAATTTGTTCTCTTTAGCTCAGTGAACATTTTTCCTCCAATTTTATTTGCTTCATTCATTTGCTTTGCAAACTCTTTTTGCACAGGTAAAATCTGGTTAAGGAAAACTCGAGGGATATCCAAATTGTTTTATCGAAGGCAATCCCGGTAATGAATATGTGATTGCAACCCTCATTCCCAAGCCATGGGATCTGAGAATGCAAACAGGTTAAGTGTCCTGGACACAGAGTCCCAACTCCAGTTAGGTGGCTGGGTCCTTCGACACTTGTGATGCACTGTATAGATTCTCTAACCCCTCACACAGAGCGTCTTCCTCATTTTCTTGTTGCCCTTCAAGTTCTGTTGGTTTTGTTCAGATGTTTTTAATGAGTTTGTCCTGCGGCAGCCAGGGAATGGCTAACAAGTCTTCTGGGCCCTTAAAAACCCATTAGAATGTTATTTCTTACAAAGTGAAAAACTAACCTCATGCCAGATGCAAATAGGGCTCAAGCCATCAGAAATAAAGTTTGATTCTGAAGGAAAATTCCACTGAGACATGAAAGTTCTTCAGCTTGGAAAAATAGTCTTTGATGTCTCGTCCAACTCGGCAGTCCAATATGATTATTAGAAGTATGAGTGTTGGAGAAGTTGGCTTGGGTTCACATCCACTCTCTGTTACTTACTAGCTCAATAATCTAGGGCTTAACCTCTCTGTGTTTCAGTTATCTCACCAGAAAAACCTGAGGTTAAAAATAACACCTACATCGTAGAACTGTTGGAGGATTAAATAAAAGTATCATAGGTGTATCAGATAGGATTATGTTCAGCGGGATAACAAAATAAAAAGTGAGTCAAATTAGTACAGGCGTATCTCTCTCTCCCTTAAAAGAAACTTAAAAACTGGCAATCAATGTAATGTCAAGGATGCTTCACAGTCATCAGGGGCCAGCTTCCTTGACCTTTCTGCTCTATTATATTGAGCACTGTCTTCCATTTTCAATGTCACTTCATGAACCTTATGGTTAAAAAGGGCTGCCAGGCACCAACACTTAGTCCTCATTCTAGATAGGAAGCAGAAGGAAAGAGAAGGGGATGGGTGATATAAAGTCATGTTTTGCATATGGGTTAGGATTTGTTTAGGAAATTTTCTGGTAGTCCCAATTTCTTAAATCTTTTGGGCCTCCTTAGCTGCAAAGGAAACTCAAACATGATTTATGGTTGGGCATACTGCTACTCAGAATAAAGATTTAGGATTTGTTAGTGAAGAAAGGGAGAATGGAATTGGATAGTTAACTAGCAGTCTTGGCAGTAACACTTTTAAGTATTTTTAAAAAGGTGCCTGTTATGTACTTGGCGATAAATTTGGTGCCTAAACTAGGAGGCAGGCTATGTGAATTGAATGCAGTCCTTGGAGTCCATGAACTTGAATTAAACCCTAACTCTGTCTTTTACTGGAAATGACATTTTGAGCAACTTACTGAATTTGCCAACGAGTCTCAACATTCTTAATTGTCAAATGCAGTTATGAGTATCAACCTTTGGGATCTGGGGAGAACAAATTAAGAATGAGTATTTAAAGGGCCTGGCACATAGTAGATGTTTAGTAAGTGTGATGTCCCCTCTCTCTACCCCATAAGATTCAGTGCAAAACACAATTCAGGGGAGTCATCCTCTCCCAGCAGAGCCCTGGGAAGTGGTCAGAAACCTTCAAACCAAGCCACTTCTCCCCAAGGCTGCCTGCTCTCTGCCCGCAAAGTGCTAACGTGAGTGAAGCCAACCCTGTAATCAAACAATACCAGATACTTTAATTACAGTTTTTTTACCATGATCTGAATCACTGTTTTCGTGTGCATTGCTGTGAATTAATCTCATAACAGTGGTGTTAATTCCTTGATGCATAAAGGAGTGTTTCAGCTTCCAAGGTATTCCACAGAGAAATGAATGGAGTTCACATTTAATTAGTTCCTACCCTCTACCAGGCACTGCGCTGAGTGCTTTATAAAACTTACCTCATTTTTCTCTTGCAATAACTCTGTTTGGTATCTATTACCACCCCAATTTTTAAGTGAGGGCACAGAGTCTCAGAAATGTTAGCCGCATCCCTGATGGCACAGTTCATACAAATACCAGAACTGGATTTTGAGCCCTCAATTATGTGATTCCAAAGCCCATGCTCTTGCTACCCTATCCTGCTGCCTTGCTCTGTTCCCAGCCCCAAGAACCAATCAGTCTTAGGAACTGGACTATGGAGTGAGCTGGCAGAAAAAAAAAGAAGACTGAGCTGGGAGTCGGCTCTCTACTTCTGAGTCCTGGCTCTGACCTCCCAGCTCTGGGAGCTCTAGAAGATGTTGTCCCTCTACAGACCATTTTCTTTTCTATAAAGAATATGGCTGGTGGTTGAGGTTTAAACAGGATGATCTGGGGTCTTCCCTTTCAGCTCTGGAGTGTCTACAACTCGAGGGTGAATTACACATTTTCATTTCTGTATATTCCAATATTAAAGGCACCTACTATGAACTAACTTTCCTGTGGGGAAAACAAAGAACAAATAAGATATACTGACCATGAGGAAAGTTAAACCGAACTCAGGACAAAGGGTAGCTGACTTTAACTCATACACAGAGATACTTGGCAGAGCATTCTAAAATTTGCATTTATCCAAAAGGGCAGTATCAAAGTATAGAAGGCTTCCTGTCACCGGTGGAGGTCTTACACATCTGGCTGGACCACCAGATGATAATGAGATAACAATAGTGCTATCACAATACTGGGTGATTGAGCAAAAGAATATCTAAGACCAATTGCGACCTAACCCATGGTCATAGAAAATGTTCAGAGACACAGATGGCCAAACTAGAACTCCCCATCTTCACTTCCCCTGTCTCATTTCCAATCCCTGAAATCAACAAGCACCATGGGTTTCCTTCCAAATGCCTTTCCAAGGTATTAACTTACTGACCACATGTTCTGAAAATTTCTATTCAGAAATTGTGAACATCCTTTTGTGGTGGTTCACAAATTACTGCTTTTATTCTTTTTATCAGCTGCATAATGTTCCATAAATGACAAGGATGAGGATCATCACCACGTATATATTTTATACCTACATCCTGTGCATGTTTCTCCATCTAACCTTTGCTTTGCAAAAGATAGAGGGTTTTTTTTTTTTTCATTATTGGCCCAGATTAATTTTGTAAGCTTACTTATGGTATTATTTTCTTAGAAATCTCTACTTTGCTTTAAGAATACACATGATTAAATCTGTCAGTGTTTTACCTTTTGATTTCTGGATTTCATATCTTGCTTCAAAGAATATCATCTCATCTTATTGAGCTATAGTCACAATAAAGTTGTATATAACAAACCACCCCCCAAAATGGGGTGGCTTAAAATGTAACCATTCATGTGAGTGTTAGCTAGCCACACCTTTGTACTGTGGGTTCAGTTCTGCTCCATATGACTCTCATTCTCTATGGATCAGTGGATCAGCCAGGGCAGCTTTTCATGGTGATGGCAGACATGCAAAGTATTTCATGCCTTTGCTCATGTCACATCCACTAGCATCCTATTGCAAAGCAAGTAGAATAGTCAAGCACAACGTTGATGGGGGTAGAGATGTGTGTTTAGATCATACAGGGAAGGGAAGGGAATGGATATCACACTCCTAATTTTTTTAAGTCTCATTTTTTAGTTGTTCTACAGGAAGGTTTTGTTTTGTTTTCTGCTTTTGTTTTTTGGTTCAGATCTTTATTTGTACTTAATTGTGTGTGTATGCCGGTGCTCATGCAGAATAGAGATGTAACATCAGGGAATGATCCTGAGGCAGTGTCAGGAGGTGGGTGACTGTGCTATAGCAAGAGGGGTGCTAATTATGGAGGACAATGAAATTATCAGATTCTATTTTCCAAACTGGAAGGATTTTACCTCCCAAAGGAGGGTATTTTAATAATTTTATCTTAGTTGGAGAGTCAATCACAGAATATGTGATGTGGGTCTAGGTCTCAGAGAACTTGTCAAAGAGAAGAATCTGGGAGTTCCCGTCATGGCTCAGTGGTTAACAAACCTGACCAGCATCCACGAGGACTCAGGTTTGATCCCTGGCCTTGATCAATGGGTTAAGGATCTGGCATGGCCATGAGCTGCGGTGTAGGTCACAGATGTGGCTTGGATCCCGTGTTGCTGTGGGGATGGCTACAGCTCCAATTAGACCCCTAGCCTGGGAATCTCCATATGCCTCGGGTGTGGCCCTAAAAAGAAAAAAAAAAAAAAAGAGAGACAGAGAGAGAAGAAGCTGTATCAGATTGGTTTCAGGGCTTTGGTCGATGATGGAGAATTCTACTCAGGATTTAGCCCCATCAAAATCAAGCCATTTTCACAGGAAGCCCACAGGAGACAGTGCTAATCCACTAGGGGTAGTTTCTGTTTCAAAGCCTGGAAATATAAAAGCAGTAGAGAAACAGCTACAGGCTATGGTACAGTCTTCCTCACTGTGTTTGTCCTGGGGAAGGAGACAGTCCACCCTACCGTCCCTCCCACACCTGAACTCAGAAGTGAGGAGCTATTGAATGTCCTTGAGCAGGACGGAACTGTCATATGCAGCTCCTCAGGCGGGAAAGAATTTGGCTCTTCTTCAAACCTATAGGCTTGAAATAGTTGTTTGACACCAATTTACTGGTGAAGCTGAGCCCTGCTAGAGTGAAGGGTGTGGGAGTGGATACCACCAGACAGAGCTGGCTTCTCTTCCACCATAATGAGCTATTCTGCTTGGCCCCAAACTTGCATACTTCCCTTAGTAAGACAAAAGTCCCTTAGTTAACCAAATGCAGCATCCTCGGGATGCTGTTAGGGATTTTACCCTGTACTGAGAGGCTGATCAAAGTATCCCTTTGTTTTAGTCACTATCCTAAGGAAGATGGCTCTGTTTTGCTGCCATGCTCTGTAGACCGCTATCCAATTTAAGTGCTCTCCACAACCACTGAAGTCTAAGAAATCAACTATAGCCTCCTTCTAATTTGGATTATCGCCAGGGTTTACTCTATATACAACACAAAGGCTGTTTGTGACAGAAACCTAACAAAATGGTAACAGGATATCCTGGCTCCTACTTCTGAGTTAGAGCCTGGTTTCCATACTTTCCCTGTGTGATTCTGTGTGCCCTATTCCTGTTCAGTTCTTCCATACAGAAGTCAGACCCAGCAAGAAATCTTCCTGGATAGTACCATCAGTTTCTCTTTTTTTTACATAGCTTATCTTTGGGAGAATGTAGGATTGCGGGAATAAGGCATATTGGCATCTGGGATTTTGTGAAGTTGAGCTTATCAGCCTCCAAGGCTGAAGGAGTTTAGGCAATTACTTCCAAAAGTGTGTGCCCAACCTCACAGCTGCTGTGGATAGCTCAGTACCTCCCAATTATATACAGTATTCTCTTAGAGAAGAGTTCTCTTAAATGTAATCTCCGTCTTCTTCCACTTCTCTCAACTCTTTAGTGCCCCTTACAGACTGTCATCATGGGCAACTTTCTACAGGTCTAGTCCCCCTCTGCCTGAGGTGGGAACTTGCAGCCTCATTACACAGCTTCTACCCTCTCAGAATCCTTCTGGAGGCTCAGAAGGAGCCATGCAATGAGCAGTGTGGTGGACAGGGGAAGCTGACAACCATTTGAGTGAGTTTTCTCTATGCCCTAGGCTAGGAGAGGAGCCCCTGAGGATGGAGAGCTTGATGAACACAGTATACAATGCAGCACCATTGCGAATCTATTCCCTTTATTGAAAACAGTAAGTGATCTAATACTTTTGATTTGGCTATAGAAGTACTTAACTGTGACACTTCATAAACACAGTAACATTGGCTGAAATAAGAGAAGCAAAGGATTATTTCTAGTTACATGAGAGGCTGTCTTTGGAACTGTGGATTTATCAATAAAGGCACAGCCGTAATATTCTGTCTTCTGGATTCTATTTAAATCATCTTTCTCCTACCCACAAGCACTGGATGGAGCACTGATCAGGATTCTTTTAGTTGTGAGTGACAGAAACTTGATCCCCACCGGCTTGAGCAGAAGAGACAATTTAAGTGGGGCTAGACTGGGAGACTTAGGGGTTTCCCAAACTTCATCAGCATTTTTTCTGATCTCTCTCTGCCAAATCCTCCCTCCATCTTGAACTGGCTCAACTTCTCCAGGAGTTGGTCCTAGTCTTTCCTCCGACAACTAGGTTTCCTTCATGGGCCCAGGGATGGTGGCAGAGTGGTGGCTGACATGGCTATAGACAGTTGCCAGCTTACAGCACTTCCACTTAACACCAGAAGCAAAGAGGAAAGTTGCCTTCCCCCACCCCTTCTCTTGTTTGAATACAACATCTCAGGGAAAGTTCCTAAATCGCCTTGCTTGAGTAGGCTCTTAACTTCCAAATGGATGGCTCACAGCTCTAGATGCACCTTTGTCTGGGATGCTCTTACAAGTACCAAAACCTGAACCCAAAGCCCAGAGATTCTGATCCAATAGATCTGGAGGGGACCTGGACATCAGTGTTTTTAAAAGCTTTCTTCGAATGATTCTAATGAGTAGCAAAGCTTGAGAACAACTGCTTTAGACTCATCTAATCTTCAAAAAAAATTTTGTTTTGAGGATCTACTCTGTGCCAGGCAGTATACTAGGTGTTGACAGAGCAGTGCACAAGACAGATAAAGGCATATTCATGAAGCTCACACTCTAGAGGGGAAAATAGGGGAAAAACCCATAACTAAATACATAAATAAATAAATAATAAATGGTGCTAATAAAACATTACCAAAATATGGCTAATGGGTAGGAGCCTGCCCTAAGCATCTCAGAGGGAAGAGCATTCAAGGCAGAGGGAACAGCTGTGCAAAGGCCAAGAGGTCTGTTCCAGAAAAAGAAAGGACAACGTGGCTGGAAAATGGTAAATGAAGAAAAGAGAGACATAGGATGAGGTCAAGGAGATAGGCAGCAGCCAGCTGTCACAGAGCTTTGTAAACGAGGCCAGGGATATGGGTTTTATTCTGTAAGCAATGGAATGTAAACAGATATAGAGGAATAATAGGCTCTGATGTCTCCAATTTTTTTTTTTTTCTGGCTGCTATTTGGAAGAAGGGCCAGATGAGACAAAAGTAGGTTAGATCAAGCAGCAGACAAAGGCAAGTGGTCAGATGAGAAATGATGTTGGCTTGGTCTGTGTTGGTTTGGGGGAGAAGTGAATGAATGTAGGCTAAGGTTTTGAGACTGAGTTGACAGGACACCAGAATGTAAGTCCCTTAATTGTTCCTTTCACATCTGCCTCTGCAGCGGGGAGTAGGGGATAATGCACTTGATCCAGTAGGTGCTTAAGAAATATTTGCTGAATTAATGAAACTAATACAACTTTCTAAGTCAACTATACCCCAATAAAATTTATTTTTAAAAGAATAGTGTGTGTACATATATAAATATATAACAGAGTCACTTTGCTGTATACCAGAAATTGGCACAACATTGTAAATCGACTATATTTTTTTAAAAAATTACTGGGAAAAAAAAAGAAGAATCCAGAGGCAAGAAGATGGAGTAGAAGGGGCAGATGTAAAACTCTGAACTTGCAGAACTAAGAGAGCAGATCTCTCTAGCGGAGCCCAGTGGCTAGCACTGTGCTTCCTACATGGAGAGGAGCAGTAGATGGGGACACAAGTGTTTCTAGAGGAAAGTCAATTTAGTGACCCTGAAACTTGTGTGGGAAATAGAAATATGCATTGGGGAGATGCAGAGAGGGCTCCCAGCTATGCTCCTAACAAGAGGCTGGACATGGGAAGATGCTGCATCACTATCATGGTAATGAGAGGTTTAACAGCTGTACTAGTGTTGGAACAACTAGTACAGCCCCAAGAGAGCAGTTGAATATTAGCCGGTGAAATTAAGTAGTGATATGTACCCTGAGACCAATGGCCCTCTTAAAGGGAAACATGTATATTTCAGGGCATGTATAAAATACAGTAGTGGAGATGCTGACAAGGACAAGAAATGGAAGTAGGATTGGAAATTGTGGCCACATCCTAATCCCCAGAACCAGTGAATCTCTTTTATTATAGGACAAGGGGGGAATTAAGATTGCAGATGGAATTAATGTTGCTAATCAACAGACAGGGAGAATATCTGGGATTATCCAGATGGGCCCAATGTAACCACAAAGGTCTTTCAAAGTGAAAGAGGGAGGCAGGAGAACATGTCAGAGGGAGATGTGACTATTTAAGAGAGGTGGAAGCCTAAGAAGAACCAGTTTTAGAGTTGCTGGCTCTGAAGATGGAGAGAAGGGACCATGAGCTAAGGAGAGGCTACCAGAGTTGTAAAAGGCAAGGAAACAGTTTCTCTCCTGCAGCTTCTAGAAAGGAATGCCCTGTCAGGACCCTTGTCTTATCCCAGGGAGATCCAAGTCAGACTTCTGGACTACAGAACTCTGAAGTAATACATTTGTGTTGTTTTAAGCCACTGAGTTTGTGGCTATGTGTTAGCGCAGCTTTAGGAAATGAATCCGAGAATAAAGGGACTTGTGGGGGTTGATGATAAGAACCAGCGATCTGTGCACCTAGGGTCAGAATGACAGCACCCTCCTCACCTAAGGTCCAAAACAATGTTAAAATTGAGAGGCAAGAAGAATAAAAGAAGTCTCCTCAAAACATAGCCCTAGAGGCAATGGAAAATAGCAGATCTGAGAATGAGCATTCATCATGTCCCAAAGGCTGAACAGGAACTTTCCAGGCACAAACTCATCTTTGGTTCCTGGAACTGATTAGCTAGGCTCACAGGTGTGGGAGATTATTATTATTCCCCAAGCCTGTTCACCCCCTCCAGGGAACCGTATCATCCACCTCTTCAAACCTTCCTGGTCTCTTCTTTTCCCCACCCTTGCCCTAGCCCCTGTCCCCTGGACCACGCTCGGCATCAGACATGGTGCCTGCAACACAGAAAATCTTATCTGTGTTGAGGCGGGGGGGTGGCTGAGTCCTGGTGATGCTGAGAGAAGCTCCTGACTATAGCGATGCCCACTGCATCCCAGAGCTTTCATGTAGCGGGGCCATTCATAAAAGAGCCCTGGGACTTCCATGAGCTATATTTATTCTAAACAACTTAGAGCAACCCTGGGGCTCCAGTGTGATGTTTGCACGTCTAATTTCCATGAGCTATTGATAAGAGCCCACTCCAACCAGCTAGTTGTCAGCCTTGACTCCAAGGGTCTGGGAAATGTACTATTTGCAATTACTTGAAAAGAAACTAATTAGCTTTAAGGAGGAAACCATAGGTAGAAATGACTGAAATCAGCTGTTCAACTGTGCTTGGCAAAAAATTAAAGGAGTAAGCAACCATACCTCACATTGGTTTTATTTGAAGGGAGAGTAGGAAGAAGGGTAAGTCTGGCAGAGGAGAGAAAAAGTGGCATTTTCTCTGCAGGGAGAGACCTCTGAACAGAAGCAGTATCAGCAGACCTGCAAGACCAGCAGCTAAGAGGTTAAGATGTAACCTTGAGGGCTACATTTGGACTTCATTCAGTGGCAGCACAGTATTTGAAAGAGGGAGTGGTGATCAAGTCTGGACTCCAAAAATGCATGTTGAACATCAATCTAGGGGCTAGGTTTCTGTGTGTGGTAAATAAATCCTGTGCTTTCCTGCAGAAGTGGCCATTCTGAGTCAGTTCTCAAAACACATTTAAAACCAATATATTACATTTCCTCACAGCCTAGCACTCTGCTTGGTACTGGTCAAAGGAAGGGACAGCACCCTAGCCAGGGTCTGGAGGCCGCCTTGAATGTGAGAGGAGCTGATGTCCTCCATGGGAACACAGTGAAACAACCCAGAGGGACAGAGGCGAGAGCAGCATGGGAGAGAAAAGACGGTTCCTGATGTGAATCAGAGCAATGACCCAAACCCTCACTGTTTACAATAATGATAGAGTTGTATATTGATCCATGCTTGATATGTACACGTGTTAACCACCGTTATTTTCATTCTACTCATAAGGAAACTAAAATGTAATTCCTTGCCCAGAGTTGCACAGATGGTTAGTGGTAAGGTGACTCTTCTGAGCATAGAAAGAGAGTCTGGGGAAAGGATGTGGAAGTAAGTAATTCATTTGGGAGGAGATACCAGGAAATAACAAGCAAAGATGTGAAACATAAAATAGGGACTAGAAAGAAGACAATAAAATTATTACAGTTTATTATGGTGGGCCACCAGAGATCAGCACAGATGGGGAATTGGGGCAACACCATAGAACATTTTCAGAGTGATTATGCCAGCAAAGGAGCAAGGGTGCTATCATTTAGCTATAGACTCCTCATCTGTCATTGGTTGACGCTGCTCTGGGGATGTTAACTCCACCCTTTCTGCTTGTCTGAGCTCAAGCTGGTTATGCTCCACAGGTGCTTGTCCTAGCAGACCTCAGCACTGGAGGTGAGAATGAAGGGAGGTGGGAAGGCTAGCCTCCGCTGCAGGTGGCCGGGGACAGTCCCAGTTTATGCCTGTTACCTGGGAATAGTTCAATGAATAGTCCCCCTATCACTCTGAGGTGTCCCACAGTGGATGATTTACATGGCCACACACGTATGGAAAGGAACAGATACAAATCCTGACATACATGGCCCCTAAGCCTGTGCTGTTTGTTTCCTTCTTGTCCTCCGTAAGTGCAATTGTGGCTTTCCTCATCAGGCATGGATGCAGGTAAGATGCAGGCCTTGGCCACCACACCTCTGTTATCCAGAACCTAGAGCATCTCTCCAGGTGGGTCCTGAACGATGGCACAAGCATCGCATATGGTGCCTCTTTAACACCCACATTCTCATCTAGAGTCTCATCTCTAACCTACTGATTCAGAATCTCTGGGGCATGGACCTGATGAGCTGCCGGTTTGGTATTCTCCCTGTCTAATTTACACAGTCAAGTTTGAAAACTACAGGCCTAGCAAAGAAAGGTTTAACATTTTCTGAGAGGCGGCAAAATGGGTGATGAATGCAGGGCCCCTGAGTTGGCCTGCCTGGTTCAAATCCCAGCTCTGTCACTTATGGCTAAGTGATTTTGAGCAGTTACTGAGTTACTGAACTTCTGTGTTCCTTATCGGAAAAACGGGATAATAACAGCATCTACTTTATCAGGGCTGTTATGAGGATTAGACACGTTAATCCATATAAAGCCCTTAGAACAGTGCCGGCACGTAGCAAACACTTGAAATGTTAGTTAGTGTTATTACTGACTTTTAGCATTATGCCGGGGATCTTACCTAGGCTGTGACATTAATCCTCAGAACAACCACACAAGGAAGGTATTATTAAGGATTTGGGGCAAATAATTTCTCTGAGGCTTAGAGGTAAAGACAAACTAAGGAGTGAAGTGGGTAGTGGGATTTAATTCCAGATCTGTTACATCTGCCTCCAAAGGCCTAGCTTTCTCCCTGACATCCCACTGTCCTTAGCAGGCTTATTCCCATCTCCACAGGGGCACCCTGGTTTTCACTCCAGCCCTTGGGTCCACCAAGGACTTCTGGGCAAGGGGAGGAGGAAGGCTGCATATCCAGAGCATTTACCTGCTGCATCCCGCCTGCCTTGGCCTGGCTGGAGCTGCTCTCTGGGATCTGGTTAGCGGCTAATGATCAGTGGGCTCCGCTATAATGATCGGATTAGCTGCGCTTTAATCACTGTCTATTGTTTCAGCAGGGAGAGAATTTCACAGCTCATTGACTGCTCTGACTCCTAATCTACACGGAGGAAACAATGTTGCAGCTCATCAAATGCAATCAGCTGCTAATTGAAAGGAAATGGAATTTTACAATTACAGCCACCTTTCAGTGCTCAGGATTTCTAAGCCTTCTCCCCACCCTCCTTTGCCAGCTCAGCACTGGCTAGAGCACTTGACAACCTGCTAGAGACTTCCCCGAGAACTGCATTTAGGACGGCCCATTTCTCTCTCCCCAGCCCCAGAGCAGCAGAAAAAGGAAACATCGTCCTCGCCAATTCCTAGGATGGCCTTCAAGGCTCAGTGCAAAGGAAAAAGGCTGGAGCTGGGTGTCCATGGACCCCAGCGCTTGACTGGCTTGCTCTGGCCCCTTGGCCCTCCTCACCCCCTCCCACCTGGGACCTTGTGACCGTATGACCTTGGCTATGTCCTCCTCGTTCTGCTCCAAGCCCTACTTTCCCTTCTCTCCAAGAATTTGATGAGTTCCAAGGCTCTTACTATCTCTAAGGATGCCATTTGTGCCATTCTTGCTACTAACTACATCCAGTGGAGAACATCCTCCCTCCTTCCGTCCTTCCTTCTTTCTTTCCTTTCTTTTTTTTTTTTTCCATCTTTTTTGTTTTTTTAGGACCTCATTGGCTTATGGAAGTTCCCAGGCTAGGGGTCTCATCAGAGCAGCAGCTGCCACCTTCACCACAGCCACAACAATGCTAGATCTGAGCCACATCAGTGCCCTATGCTGCTGCTTGCGGCAAAGCCTGATCCTTTAACCCACTGAGTGAAGCCAGGTATTGAGCCTGCATCCCCACGGATACTATGTTGAGTTCTTAACCCACTGAGCCACAACAGGAACTCTTTTTTTTTTTTTCTGATTTTTTAAAGTCTTACTGAAGTATACTTGATTTACAAGGTTGGGATAATTTCTGCTGTACAACAAAGTAATTCAGTTATACATGTGCATACATCAATTCTTTTTCAGATTCTTTTCCCACATAGATTATCACAGACTATTGAGTAGCTTCTCTGCATTATATGGCAGGTCCCTGTGGGCCAGTAATTTCATATACCACTGTGCATATGCCAATCCCACACCCCCCTATCCATCCTTCCCCCTACCCATCTGTCCCCTTTCGTAACCATAAGTTTGTTTTTAAAGTCTGTATTGACATTCTCTTTCTTACCCAGGGATCTGCTTTTTGAAAAGCTTCCAGGGTGACTGCCTTAGGTCTCCCCTAAAATTTGTCCTGATGAGATTTTAATGGAACAGAAAGCAAATTTGGGACACAGCCTTCTCAGCCTTCTGATCAGACATCTCTCTCCCTGTCCTGGATTCATTCACTCCCTTGGACCAATATCAATCATGATTAATTCTAAAGACAGTCACATCCATTTTCCTGGGTTCCGTCTTTTTCCCATTGATACTCTGTGGAGACAAGACTTGGATGTGGGCTACCAGCCAGAAAGATCATTGCTGCTTTTGACCCTGTCTCAAATCTCCATTTTCAGCCAGCCTTTCCTCTGAGAACAAGACAAACTAGCATCTGCTTTGAGCTCTGGACTGTGTCATCCCACAAGAACACTTGTTCTGTCCGGGAATGCGTCCGGCACTCGTGTAACCCTCAGTGCCGCCTTCTCTTGGTTCCCATGGTCTGTGGGCTTGTCTCATGTGCTTATCAAACAGACACTGGAATATCACCACTTCGCTTCAGGCAGATGAGTTATGGTGTGTCTCAAGAGAAAAAAAAAAAGGCACAATTAAAAATATTTTCATAGGAGTTCTCTTATGGCACAGCAGATTAAAGACCAGCATTGTTACTGCAGTGGCTCGGGCTGCTACTTCGGCACAGGTTTGATCCCTGGCCCAGGAATTTCCACATGCCACAGGAGCAGCCAAAAGGAAAAACAATTTTTTTTTCTCTTTAAATTTGGCCAGGGCTCATTCTCAGTCCCATTTCCCTCCCTGTGTCAGGGCAGGGCTATAGCGGTGTCTTTGTGTCTTAGTCTGACTTGCTGCCTAGCGAGATGGGCTGTGAACAAGGAAAAGAAAGAAATGGGCTGGCTGAATCTCCCGTCTAACAACACTACAGCAAGCTGGCAGGAGGCCTGGTGCAGGTGACTCCTGAGGTCTTTCTGGAACCCCAGCTCTGGGGAAGGCTGAGGAAAGAAAGGACAAAACCTGGGCTCTGAATTAGGATTGGGGCAGGGGAGTGTGAAGGAAGCTGCACAGGAATGTGAGTGGGACGGAAGTGAGTCCAGGTTGGGGCAGAAACAGGATCACTCAGAGATTTTGGCTATAGGTCCTCTATCCAAAGACTCAGAGTTCAGAAAGCCAATGTGGAGAGGGGAGAGAATGCTCAAGGTAAGATTACAATGGCCTATAAGGGAAATTAATAGCATAACAGATGTCAGAGAGCAGTGAGAAGAAACTGCTTAGGTTCAGAGGGCATTTGACACCAGCTACCACTCAGATGCCACCTACGCTGGTAGAAAAGCGTTGGTTTCTACAAGGCCTGGGATTGGCTGCCCACCAGGGGTAGAGTGGGCAGAAGGAAAATTCCACTTGGTGGGCAGAATGCGGCATCAGAGAGTAAGAAAAGAGGTGCCCTGTGGTATTCCAAAGATGTCACTGGCATTGGGGTGGGGGTGGGGTCAAGTGGTGAGGATTCATAAGCCGACCTTGATCAGAGAGGCAGCCCTGAGATGTCTAAGTATTTCTTTCTTTTTGCTTTTTTGTTTTTTAGGGCTGCACCCACGGCATATGGAGGTTCCCAGGCAAGGGGTCCAATCGGAGCTGTAGCTGCTGGCCTACGCCACAGCCACAGCAACGCGAGATCCAAGCCACGTCTACAAACTATACCATAGCTCAAGGCAATGCAGGATCCTTAAACCACTGAGTGAGACCAGGGATTGAACCTGTGTCCTCATGGATCCTAGTTAGGTTCATTAACCACTGAGCCACTACGGGAACTCCTAGGATTTCTTAATAAAAACTTTCACTTTTAAAAACTAACCAAGGGATCTTATCTTTTATAGGGCTTTTAATCTTTTCCTGTCTTGATCATTGTTCTGTTAAGTGTAGAACTTAGATTTAAAACTTTGGTGTTTTGACCAAGTTTGGGATTGAATTTAGAATACTTAATTTTTAAACACTTTAAAAAATGCTATTGGAATATTTTGTGGGGCTACCATATTTTTTTTGTCTTTTTGTCCTTTTTTAGGGCTGTACCCATGGCATATGGAGGTTCCCAGGCTAGGGGTCTGATCATAGTTGTAGCTGATGGCCTACACCACAGCCATAGCAATGCCAGATCAGAGCCACATCTGCAACCTACACCACTGCTCACGACAATGCTGGATTCTTAACCCACTGAGCAAGGCCAGGGATCAAACCCGTGTCCTCATGATTCCTAGTTGGATTCGTTTTTGCTGTGCCACAACGGGAACTCCCCATATTTTTTGAGATGAGATAAGGTCTGTGAATATATGTCTACATCTTTGCTTTCAGATTTTTTGTACCTTCATTTATTTAACAAACATTGATTAAGTATCTTTTATGTACTGGGTACACATCAGTGAAAAAAAAAAAATAGGCAAAAAAAAAATCCCCCTGCTCTCTGGAACTTATATACTAGATCTAATAAAGTATTTAGTTATTTTTCATTTTACTTGAATAAGCCATTTAACCTCTTAATGTTCTATTAAGAAAAAGTGTATTCAAGTATATGAGGTAAAATTTTAGATGTCAATCTAAAAATTGTCAAGGAGGTACATAGAGGTCAAAATCTTTTAGGGAGTACACTGAAAAAAAAGTGTGAAAATGTGTGTGGCAGTTTATCTGTCAGACAGAGCAGACATTCTCTCTATTATGTGCACCTGCCAAAGAGTTCCCTGACTTCTGCTTGGTCCTTCCTAATACTTAAGCACCACATTCCAGTCCATGGAGCTCTGAGCAGCTTTCTCTAGCTAAAACTCTTGTTCTTTAATTCCCTCCAGTGGGCTCTAATGCTCACCTCTGGGATCACATAGAGCCACGCTTACTCAAAGTGTGGTCTCAACCAGTAACATCCGTGTTTCCCCACCCTATTCCAGCAGAATCAGAGTCTGAATCTCAACAAGTTTCCCAGGTGATTTGTTTGTCCTTTAAAGTTTGAGAAGTATTCATATGGTGTGTATTTGCTCTTTATCTCATAAAGACTAACTTTTCAGCTATTTGAAGTTAATCATTTTCCCCCCATGGAGTTCTCATTGTGGTGCAGTGGAAACGAATCCGACTAGTATCCATGAGGATGTGGGTTCGATCTTTGGCCTCACTCAGTCGGTCAGGTATCTGGGTGTTGCCATGAGCTGTGGTGTAGGTTACAGGTGCGGCTCGGATCCTGCATTGCTGTAGCTGTGGTATAGGCTGGCAGCTATAGCTCTGATTCAACCCCTAGCCTGGGAACCTCCATATGACGTGAGTGTGGCCCTAAAAAGCAAAAAAAAAAAAAAAAAAACAAAAAAAAAACAAAACAAAACTCCCCCCAGACATGTGATGATTTAGTGAACCTCCAGGTGGAAATCAGTGTCTACATACCTAAAGAGTCCTGTATGCGTGAGGCTCACATCAGGACTGGGCACCAGGGGAACCAGCTGTGGGCCATCCCTGACCATACTGCTTAGCTCTGAGGTCAACAGTAGAATTCAAAGGGCTCTGGCCTTTGAAGCCCGCCTGCACTATTCATGGGATGATGTACTTTGTATTTTAAATGAGACTCTCCCCAAAAGACCCTCCGGATTTTGCAGAAACACCGTCACTTGTTTTAGTATAATAGACACTGTAGCTAGAATATGCAAAAACAGGAAGTTATTCAGGATCCAAGGTAGTTCTAGAGAGCACCCCTCAGAGACCAGAATGGATTGCTTCTACCCTCTTATTGGTACTAGCCAATTATCTATCCTATTCTCTACTCCATGTAGATAAATGTCATCTTTGTCTTGCTTATACATTCTGTTTATTTGTAGCTTCTGATGTCTCCTGGTGACCAAGTTGGCCATTACCTTGTGTTTTCTGCCATCTACTCTTGCTGTTAACTATCAGTGTCTAAAGTTCTGATGTTTGAGAGAGAAGACATGGTTTGTTAGTCCATGATGAACGACAGACCTGTTCACTGGAATTCTCCTGATGGAACAGCTCATGAGGTACTACCCAGCTTACAGAAGGGCTGTCTTAGGTCTGTATCCCCACTAGATCCAATCCAATCCAAGGATGGTGACTTTTGAAGAAGAAAATCCATAGAAAGGTCCATGTGTATATTAAGCCAATTTGTACATTCCATAATTCATTTATTTGTTTTTCAAATATTTTCTAAGCATGTATTTTATCCCATATGCAGTGCCCAGGAAGAAAGAAAGTGTGTATATATAAGACATGGTCTCCTGTACTAAGAAAGTTCAGTCTAGGAAGGGGGGCAAGCAAGCAGAGAAGTACCTTTTATAGTAAAGATGCTATAATATATATCTGATTAGGATGCCCTAGAGAATTAGGAGGAGAGATGAATTCTACTTGAAGATGATGAGGGAAGATTTCACAGAGGTGAACAAATACACTAGGGGCTAAGGATGAGAAGAAGAGTTGGGCAGAGTGTGTCTGGGGAGGAAGCTGGCTATGCTCTCTTGGTGTAGCTGGAGATAAGTTTTGGGGTGCTGGGTCAGAATGATAGCAGGGTAGGGATCAAATCACTGAGGGCTTCATAGGCCTTGCTGAAGAGTTTGGCTACATTCTGTGAAACAAGGAGAAAATCCTTGAATGACTTTAGTAGGGGGACATCGTAGTTGGATTTATGTTTTGGAAAGAGACTACTTTGGTGGCAGTAGCAAGAGCGGATTGGAGTTGGATGACGACAGAAGATGGAGGCCAATTAGGAAATTGTTGCACTAAATGAGAAAATGAGGGTCTGGACAATGAATGGCAAAATAAATGCCATACATGCTGTTAGTCTCCAACCCAGGTCCATGGCAGACATCATTAATCAATCATGGCACTCCCCCACTGAGTCCAGATGAAACCTCATATCCAACTCTATGAGCATACAAGGTTGACATTACCAAATCTCTTTGTAAAGTGGGTCTAGTATAAGTCACTAAGAGGGGAAATGGGAAGAAGGAGAAAGAGGCTGAATATGTTTACGAACCACCCCCTCCCCCCAAACTTTCAAGTCTCTTCTTCAAAGTTTGAGTCGTCCCAGTTACCACTGGCCAGATATGTGATTACATCCTTCATTGCAAATCACTTACAACTGAGCAGTGCTTTACAGCTTATGATATAATTTTCATATTTTAATGCTCCCTCTAACCACGCAAGAAAGGCAGGGAAAGTAAGTCTCACTTTCTTTTCTTTATAGCCTGAAAAAACTGAGGCTAAGAGCACGTGTGCTCCTTTAGCACTTTGTGTGCCGAGGGCACTTCCATCCCTTCAACAGGCATTGAGTGAGCAACTATTAGCCTCAGCTTGTGCCACACACTGAGGATATAGGTAAATATGACATGGTCTTGGGATTTCTTTTTATTGCCCATATTGGATTTATCGGAGTATATTTGTTTTATACCTTTTCCCAGATTATCAGTTCCCTGAGGGTAAAGTCTCTGGAAAATGTTACTGTTCCTAATCACAGCCTGGATGCTACACAGGAGAACACCCGAAGAGACCAGGCATGTGGCCTGGATTTGCCTAACCTTGGCTGAAACATCAGAGCTCAGGGATTCAGTTGCAGATCAGCCCAGAAGTCTGTTTCTGATCAGCTCGACAGCCATCTTTAATGCCTGCTAGTCATTTAACCTGGCAGAGAGTAAAGGCCTCTCCCCCAAATGGAGTGTAAAACCACAACCACAACCCACAAGACCTTGAGACGTGCAAATCCAGCGATTACCCAATGGCAAGTATAGGAGTGTGCTGGGAGGGAGTCTCTTTCCAGATTCTCTAAGTCCAGATTCACTCAGATCACATCACACTGACTTGTGATGGACACAATGGGAGGAGTGACTTTCCAGCATCACCAGCCCTGACAATTTCAGAACCCTGAGGATGACTTTGAACCTGAATGCTTCTTAGGACTCAAATGATCAGACTGCTTGGGAATTCAGAGGCGGAGGAGCTGTGGGATTGCCTGGTGGTCTTGTCACAGCCATGCCAACACTGCCTTCTGAGTGTCTGTCTGCTCTGAAGCTAGCCCCCACCCCATGTTGACTTATACATGATCTTTTATAATAGCCAAAGTGGAGCTCAAAGAAATTTCCTCAGCCTCGGCCTCCTACCACCAGCTCAGGCATGTAATAATGTCCCAGAAATACATGGCCTGTCATGTCTTATTACTTAAATACAGGCCTGAGAAGCTTCTTGATACAACAGCATGATGTGAGTGCTACCTAGGAATGGCCCCAGGGACCAGGGAGACAGAACACTATCATCTCAGTGTTCTTAAGCAGAATGGTTATCTCCTGGCATCATTCCAATTAGAGCTGAAAAACATGGAGTCATGGTGCCCAACTCTCCTTTCTGGCATGTTGACGTAGAGACACAGTAAGGATATGGACCCAGAAGTCCTGCATTGTGTCCCAGGCCTGCTGCTCCCTGCCTGAGTGTCTTGAGGAAATCACCTTCTGAATTGCACTTTCCTCCTCTCTAGAATGAGGGATCATTGCCAGGGGAGTTTTTCACAGGATCTAGCGACCCAAGAGATTTTAAAATGTGAAAATACTTTGTAAACTAGAGCTATGCAAGTTTCACATAACAATAAGTAAAATAACAACGATAATGATAAATGTACCTTCCTCTTGGGCTCAGTGAAATACC
Source organism: Phacochoerus africanus (assembly GCF_016906955.1). Classification (NCBI taxonomy): domain Eukaryota; kingdom Metazoa; phylum Chordata; class Mammalia; order Artiodactyla; family Suidae; genus Phacochoerus; species Phacochoerus africanus. The sequence continues at coordinate 44,907,284 of NC_062547.1, forward strand.
TCTTTTATAGGGAATGGTAATCGCAGCCCTAAGTATCTAACACTTCACCGCTTTGCTGAGGACCTTGATAATCCACTCTCTCATGTTTTGCTATCCTCCCTTTATAAAAGAGGCAGGGGTTTCTCACACGGTTTCATGAATTTCTCAAGTCACACAGGCAGTGCAAGAGTAGAGTGGTCTTAACTCGTGTCTTCTGAGCCCCAGCCCCATGCTGTCCTGCATGTGCCCTCCACAAGTAAGAGTGGGAACAATGGGGTGGTGTGTGCTCTGTGTGTGGTGGTGCAGGGAGAGGTAGAGAAAGGACTGCCTGTCTCCATCCTGGATTCCCTGGGCCTGGGTCCTCTGACCTGGAGAAACTCATTTATATGGAGGCAATTGCTTTACCTGAAGTTCCTGTCTAAAGTGATTGTGTTTACTGATCTTCCTCTGCTCAGGCCCCCGGTCCTCTGTGCTATGGTAACGGTGCCATCTGAACTAATTTCAATGCAGTGATCCAGTCTGCTGGTTTTTTGGTGCTGAAAAAAATTGTGTCAAGCAGACCCTTTGTGCTGAGATAGCACTGCCTTCTGGTCACTCTGTGCTTAGGCAGCTGGGTCACCTTGTCCTTCTGTGCTAAAGTATCTCTGGTTCCATTCCTTTTGTTCTCAAGAATCCATATGCTCTGGTCCTTCCAAGTCCATTTTTGGGGGGCTTGGGATTTTTTCTGAGCTTAATCCTCCTAGGGATGGGTGATTCCTGAGTTTCCTTGGAAACAGAGTTGGAGGCAGAGGCAGTTGTGTGCAGGTACTTTATTGAGGGCACTGGAGAGAGGTCTGAGGGAGTGAAACAGCTTTGGAAGGAAAGGCCATAAGAGGATGTGCTCAGAAACTGGCCACTGCTGTACACATCTGATGCTTGCCCTTACCAGGGCCTTTGAAGGAGCCTCAGAAGATATATGATGGAACTGGGAACTTGGTGCATGAAAGAGGAACGTATTTTTCCACCAGCTTTTCTCTTCCATTGGTGGAGGGTAGTCTGCTGGTCATTTGCTTGCCTGTGCTTCCAGTGGTGTGTGCATATGGCTGGTAGGTTGCATGGTTGCCTCTCACCTTCATTTCAAAGAAGTTTCAGGGCAGGAAGAAAGAGGCATGTGATGTGCACCTAGGCAGAGAGAGCAGGTACCTGTGAGAACCTGTCACCATCCAAGTAGAATGTTGGAGGGGCAGTTGGCTGGGATAAGGTAAGAAGTGGTACACAAAGGGTCTCCGCCCAGAATAGCATCATGTGGTCCCTCCAGGAACCAGAATTTTAAGGCAGATGCTTGGCCAGTGCCTCCATGTGGGCATGGGAACTGATTGATTCAAGGCCAACAGAGAGCACCATCCCATTGGCTGCACAACCTCAGAGCCCTGGCCCAGAAAGAGTTTGCCTGGATAGATGGAGCCATAGAATGATCTTTAGATTCCAGGGTGACCAGTTCTCTCTATGACCCGAGTCTGATACCAGGAGCAGCACAAACTATTCAGGATTTAATAATGTGATTATGACAAGGAGACAGAGTGTGGGGAACAGAGAGGCACTCAGCAGCCTCAACAACGTGCTCCAGGCCTCAGTGAGGGCCACTCTTTCAAATGAAGGGGGGTGTTGAAAATGCAGAGCAGAAAGATTGATAATTATTTGAAACAAGCTTAAACATTTGGATTGCTCCAACCGCCTTAAATCACTCTGCCATATTTATACTTGACTAGTGTTCTACATAACAACTTCCAAATCAAAGACTTTTGAAAAATTTCAATCACTGTGTTTTGAAGTGATTGAGAGCTCAGGGCGTGAGCAGTGTAGAAATAAGGCATATTAACATTATTAGCGCGACAAATTTCCTGAAGTAGTTACATTAAGAAATGATCAAGGCCTTAGCCTCTATAAAGGAGAGGGAGCGGCATGTGGCTCAGCGTTGGGTTTTGAAGGATCTTAACTCTTTTGATGCTGAGGGGAGATCCATGGTCTGAAAATTGATAATTCCAATGGGTTGTGTTGTCAGGAAGAGACCTCTGTCCTTTGGTAGCATGAAGGAGAGGAAGACGGGGAGGAAGGAAAGAAACTGTAAAGATAGCTAACCCTTACACAGAATGTATTACGTGCCAACTTTAAGCACTTTACATATATTAATAATCTACACTTACTCATCCTATCATTAATCAATCCCATAAGGAAAATACTATTGTTATCCCATTATATACGGTAGAGGGACAGTTAAACTCCTATATTTAGATAGTGAAGACGCCGTAACATAAACCAGACTCACTCCAGAGAATTTGCTTTTGAAACAGGGAAAGACATCATATTTCTAGCTCCACGATGGTCTGGGACATTTTTTCCATTTAAACCCATTAAGAATCTTCTGAGATTTCCCCTACTACTCCATAGATAAAGAAGCTAAGGCCCAGACAGACTGGCCAGTCATATGGCTTGTGAGTGGCCAATAGAGAATTTTAATTCAGAACTATCTTTCTGGTCTTCCAGTTCCCATTTTGGATTATTTCTTAAGGAGTGGGTCATACTTGATGTGCAGAAAGAACTAAATAATCATAATATTTACATGTTGATGTTTAAAACTTCTCTTCTTTGCATCCAGTGATATAAAGATAACAAGCAAAAGGGGCTGTGAAACCAGAGGAAGCCAGTTGCTGCAGATCTGAGGCTGAGTCACGCAGGGGAAAGCAGACAGGACTGGCAGTCAGGTTTGATTCAGAATTACATATCTACTTGCTGCTTGTGTGGCCATGAGCAAGCAGAACCTTTTAAGTTTCATTTGGAAAATGTAGGGAAAAATGGTTCCCTCACAAGTTGATGTGTGTATAAATGAATAAAAATGTGTATCTAATATGCCTAGTATATAGTAAGTGCTCAGTAAATATCAGATGCCAGACTGTCATGAAAGTGGACACCCCTCCAACAATAATCACAATAATTTTACACTACCGTACAAAGACCATCCCACCAGTAGTTATGTTTCTACCTCCCTGGAGAAAGTTTGAGTGAAATGTAAACTGCTAAGAGACAAAATCTCAGGAGGTTCTTGTTTGGGGACTCAGATAAAGCCCCAGAAAGGTAAACTTTCCCCAGGGTTTTGTAAAGTGAATACTCAGTCCCCTGCTACCAGTTTTGTCCCTTCTGAATGCACTCTGAGTCACCCTCTTTGTTGGAACGAGTAGGAAGAGACAGAACAGAGAGCCTCAGTTTCGAGATATCCATCTGTGTATAAAACGAGAGATTTCCTATCCCTGACCTCTTTTGCTGTTTCAAAAGGGTGATGGCAAGAATTCCTTTTTGTTGTTGTTGTTGTTGTTGTCTTTTGTCCTTTTAGGGCCACACCCATAGCATATGGAGATTCCCAGACTAGGGGTCCAATCAGAGTTACAGCTGCCAGTCTATGCCACAGCCACAGCCATGCAAGATCCGAGCCACGTCTGCTATCTATACCACAGCTCACAGCAACACTGGATCCTTAACCCATTGAGCAAGGCCAGGGATGGAACCTGCAGCCTCATAGTACCTAGTCAGATTCATGAAGGAAACTCCAGAATTCTTGACACTTTAGATCCTCTGCTTTTGAAAAACCTGGATTTTTAAAAACTAGATAGAAAAAATACAAGTTGTTTGTTTTTTCTACGTCATGCATGCTCAAGTCATCTGCAACCTTAAACAAGCCTTCATTTAAACAGAACTATTGATACTTTACCTGTATTTTCTAATGTAAACCTCACATTAGTCCTAAGGAGTCAGAATTTTACTATCCTTGCTTTATAGATGATAAAACTATAGAGGCAATTAAGCCTTATCCACATGGTCAGAGTGATTTCATCTAAGCAGATAATAGTTGCTCAATATTATTTTTGGAATGTTTTGACGATTGATAAGCAGATTAATTCCAAACTGTGTTGCAGATCCCAAATCTATATAAAGTGAGAAAACTTGGATTAGATGATCTCTTGTTCTCTTCCAACTCTTGAATTATAATCTCTATACTAAGCTTAGGGAAAAGGAAAGAAGAAAGAAAAGAAGAAACATTTTAAAAGCTTTGACAGTCTGCCAGATGGTATGCCAGGCATTTTACACTTAATCTTCACAAGAAACTTTATGAGAAGGGTATCAGTGTACCCTTTGAACAGAAGAAGGAATGAAGATTAACAAGTTGGTTGCCCAAGATCATGAAGCTTGCAGTCAGCAGATCTGGAGCCTCAATCCTCTGTCTGAGCACAGAGCCTGCACGCTTTTCTCTACTTTAAAGCCAGATGGGCTCTCCAGTAATGCCTGTCTTGCAAAGACCAGATGCTCCAGAGACTGTATCTGCCCTCTTTTCCTATAAGCCCCATGCAGCTATACTGGATCTGGGAGACTTGAGGGCCCTCATCTGGGTCAGAAGCCTCATAGTATAAGGATACAATCTCCACCTTTTCCAGGGACAGTCATGTGTTGTAAACATTGGCATTGTGTGGTCAGCTTCTGCAGAGTTAATGGTGAGGATGTGCCCTCCCAGTAGATTATATTAGCCACCTCTAAGGTGAATAGAGCCCGCTGAAGCTGTTCAGCGTGGCAGTGCTCCCTGCAACATCCTCCAAAAGACTCAAGAACTCTATTACAACCCATATCCCCTAGGACTAATTGCAGGCTGAATGTCTATCTTCCTTGTTGGGCTCGAAGCCTCTTAAGGGAAGAGACTACGTTTTATTTATTACCCCTAAGTATTAGTTGTATCAATTCACCTAGTGATGGATGAACTGTTTAGCCCACCACACCTAACAGCTCCAGAGCTCACTGGGTTTTGCTGGCTTCTCTCTTTAGATTGTGGTGCTCTTTATGGGGGCTAGCTCTGCAGGAGACCATACCAGGAGATTTCTCACAATTGGGGTACGGGTTTCTTACCTCAAAGATGGACATGTTTGTCTTTGGTGCACAGTGTTCTGTAGGCTAGGAGGAATTAGAAGAGAATGATACTGCAGTAAGCTTTGGGCACAATAGGTTTCTAGGTTGTGGTTGACGTTAATAAGAGGTCAGAGTCATAAAGCACATCTTGGTGAGGGGAAGGGGAGATTTGGATGGAGAAGAAAGAAACGAAGAATCAGTATTCCAGCAGGTGTCCAGGATATATGCAAGCTAAATTAACTTGTTCAGGACCAAGCCTGTGAGTAAAGATTATGTCCCAAGGTACTTTTACTTAGTATCTGCTCTATACAATGGGTTTGGGTGTGTCAAGGAAAGGTGGCATCAGTCTGGACAGTCAGACAGTTGTGAGAGATGCTGTTCTACCTATCTGCCATGCCGTCTGCCAAATATTAGTGCGATTGGCTGTATTCCAGTGACTGTAATGAGATTTTGCATTGGTAGTGATATAAGTGTCCACACCGGGAGAGTTTGCTGGACTTTGATTAAGTTGTCCTGTATATCACTTATGACTAGGATTCACCGAGTGAAAATGGGATAAAGAGGCATCCAGCAATCCATTCAGAGCCCCTGGAGCACAAACACACCCCACCTACCACAAGACAAGTGAGATAATGAGTGTGAAAGCACTTTGTAAACTACAAGGTGCTATACCAATGTGAGGGAATTTATGGTGAATATCACATGTGATCTGGGCAGAAGTGTTGGCATGGCCCATGACACAGCAAGTCCATTCCCTACCGGGAGATTGTATGAGTCCTTAGCATTGAAAACCCAAGACCGAGCCCTGGAACTACTAGCTGAGTCTGGAAACACAGATATTCAACTTCATCTTTGCTATTTTTGAGTTTTGTGAGAAAGGCTGCCTGCATAAGGGAGGAAATGCATAGGAGGAGTACAATGAAGGCAGCCCAAGGTCATGTGCAACCTGCTCTCCCTCTCCCTCCTTTGTCACGGCTTCCTTCCTCTTCTTAGTCAGGTCTTTTCCTTGGTGAGCTTCCTGGGTTGACTTCTGTCGAAGCTGGATGATTATTGGAGTATTGGATTCCTATAGCCCTGGACAGAGCCCAGAGCCTGCACTGCTGTTCATGTTTGATCTCCCATTCAAGTTTCTGGAAGAAGCTGGCTGAACTGAGGATCAAAGATTTCTCCATTTGCTTCTCCTTCTCCCCTATGACAGCCTCAGTGCTAGCAGTTTAGCACAACTGCAAATTAACTCCTCAACTGATCATCTTCTCAGAATTTCCAATCCTTTTGGAAAGGGCAGTTCAGATGGACCCATGGTTTCAGAGAAGGGGGGTTTTATTTTTGTTTGAATGTACCTGCAGGTTAAGATAACAGTTTGGTTTTCTTCCATGCCAAGGGGCCTCTTCTCAGGGGAACCCACTTATTCTTGCCAGTTGATTTTGTTTACCAGATAGAACTCCTTATAAGGAGTTTTCCCATAAATGCAAAGAACTTGGATATTGCTATTGGAACATCTTGGTTTCTGAAATGTTCAGACTAGAGACTTAAGTTTTCAGCAAGGACTTGGGCTCTGCTGGGAGGAGTCATATTACTGCACAAGGAACACATAACCAGGGAATCTTATTTCCTGGTACCAATTCTCTGCTGATTATGACACCTTTCTCCCTTCTGTGCCTCAATTTCCTAAGTCAGGCCATCATTCAGGAAAGAATTAATTCTCAAATGCCTACTCTGTGTCTGGTGCTGGGTTGGTCTCTGTCCACCAAGATTTGAGGTCTCAAGCTTTATTCCTCAGTCTTTAAAGTGCTTACAAGTCACCCATGTTAAAATGCAGGAACCATGTTAAAATGCAGATTTTCGTTCAGTTGGTCTGGGATAGGGCCTGAGCTTCTACATGTCTAATAAGCCCCTGTATGGTGCTGATGATGCTGGTCTTTAGAATCCACTCTGAGGAGGAAGGGTCTGGAGGAGATAATAAGCCTATGTAGACCGAGAGAATTTCTAGTAGATTTTAGTATCAGTGTAAATGGAAATCTAATATGTAACAGATAAAAATGGACCTATTTTGGCTATGGGGAGGCAGCAGGGTAGAATCCTTGAATAGATCCAGCTCAGGCTTCCTCCTTTTCCTCTGCTTCGCCTCATGCACTAATGAGGAAACCCACAAGGCATCTCCATGGTGCCACTGAGTCCATGCCAGACACAGCTGGAAGCCCAGAACCAGAGGTGATCTCCAGATGTGCTTTTCACATTCTGTCAATGAGGATGCTAGGACAGGAAGGAACATGGCCCCTGCAATGGTTAATTTTACACTAATTTTAGACGTCAGCTTGGCTGGGCCAGATGTTTGTTCAAACACCAATGCAGATATTGCTGTGAAGGTAATTTTTAAGATGAGATGAACATTTAAATCAGCAGACTTTGAGTAAAGCAGATTACCTGCTATACTCGGCGGGCCTTACCTAATCAGTTGAAGGCACTGAGAGAAAATAGACTAAGGTCCCTAGGGAAAAGGAAATTCTGCCTCTAGATTTCTTTCAGACCCAAGCTGCAACATCAGCTCTTCTCTGGGTATCCAGCCTGATGGCCCTCCCTGCAGATTTTGGACTTGCCAGCTTCTACAATTGTGTGAGCCAATTTCTTCAAATAAATCTCCCAATCCTCCCCCCACACCCTGTTCCTATTTCTCTGGAGAACTCTAACTAATATAACCCCTTAAAGCACAAAGGAGTTTACTGAAACAATATCCTCTCTGTTAGCTTACAATACCTGTAACTATTTGAATTTCAAATGTGTGGCTTGTGGTCTGTGATGCTGTGTGGCCCTTGTGGCTTGAACTTCTGGGAGACCCACAGTTGACCTTCTTATTATACTTCCCTTTGTTGTAGTGGAATCTGGAACATGACCTAGGCCTGGACTCAGGACATCTGGGTTGCTGTCTTGACTTTACAATGAACACTATGTTGTGGGGCAAGTTATTCTTCCTGACTAAGCCAATATTTCTTGCTTTACAAAATGATATGATGTATGAAAAATCATTTGCTGAAGAATATTAGAATTCTTTGGATAAAAATCTTCTATCATGAAATAAGTTGGAAAATGCTGCATGGATTATCCTCTTCCTAGAGACGTGCACTGAACATTCATTTCAAAGGCCCTGAAAAGTCCTGCAGCAAATAATTCTACTTTTTATTTTTTCTTAAGCTTATTTGATGTCCAAATGCTTATACCTACTAAATCTAATGGAGACATATTTCAGCACATGTAATACTGGATGGCTGTTTTGGTCCTTTTCAGTATTCAGGTTATTTACTTCTTCTTCTTCTTTTTTTTTTCTCTCCATGGGATTCAGGGATTCAAAGACAGAAGCCAAGAGAAAAAATGGTCAAAATCTTTTCCATAATACTTAAGGTTGTCCTATTTTTTTTACATCCTTAAAATAGGAACATTAATAGAATCTACCACATTGGATTGTTGTAAGGATTACATTAAATAATGCATGCAGAGCACTTAGCACAGAGCCTAGCACCTAGTAGACAGCCAATATATATATATATTTTACATTGAGCTCCAAATGGTCATACTTGAAGAATTCTGTTCCAAGAGGAATTCAGGCACTCAATCCTTCAAACCAAACCTAAACCATTTTATGCTTGGATTATTTCACCCTGGGTGAAGGGTGACCTCCAGGCATTTAAAAGCTCTGACGTTCCTCTGGCAACCTAGGAGCATTCTGGAGCCAAGATCCTAATGATTTAAGCATTAATAAATCCAGAGATAGGTCATTCAATTTACTTTTAAATGCAGATCATAAAAAAGGGAGGAATATTTGGGTCAAGATGTACTGAGGGTTTTACTGAATCTGAAGGCTTTGGAACATGTTTGTAGCAACTCACTAGATGTAGCCCCACAGTGCTCTTCCTTTACCCCAGTGCGTGGAGTGGGGTGGTGTTTGAACCTTGGACAATATCCTGCTTTCTTTCTGCCTCCGAAAATACTTTATATTATGTTTTCATGGCACTTTTGGTCTACCCAAGAATTTCACATCTATTTTCTTTCTTCAACCTCTCAAAATGCACTGACTTAAGAAGGAAGGGTAGAACTTGCTTACTCAACAGATGTGGAAACTGAGGTCCAGAAAGTGATATGATTTGTTCAAAGTCCCAAATAGAGTTGCCCAGAGAGCTTAGACTAAAAATATTGTCTCTTGACCCCACTGGACTTCACATCTGCACAGGTGACCCATTGTAGCAGGGACACAGCAGCTCGCATGTGGGATCTGAGCAGCTCGCATGTGGGATGCAGCAGATTGGTATGCAAGCTTGGTGGGCTCTGGCTGATCTTGCTGAGGGAACCCTTCAATCTGAATAACAATCAACAAGATTTTAAAGAAATTTGGGCCAATTTCCTGGAAGTCTATGATTAATCTAATTGCTGGGTTTTCCTCTGTTTTTGTCTCCCACTGTTAATTTCATTTATTTTTCTCTTTCTTCCCCGACACAGACTGCCTTGTCTCTGTGTGCAGTTTTGTCACTGTTGTTATTTGTCCATACATAGTTTATCATTGGAAATGCATTCACTAGAATTGTTGTACTCTGTGTTTGGGGAAGGAGAATCTTTCAATAGAGACAACATCATGCAGCAGGAAGAAAAAGTGCTAGGCTGAATTTCAGAGGCCCTTTTGCAAAGCCTAGCTCTGCAGATACCTGCTATGCCTCCCTGGCTCTTCAGATACCCCACAGTGGAAGGGACCTTCTGATTCTCCTGCCCCTTCTCTCTGTTCAAGAATACCTGGGATTGCATAATGAAATGTTAGGGGCTGTGCCATGTATCCAGCTGTTATGAATAAAGAAATAGTTTAAAAACAGATTTTGGTCCAATGCAATAGAAAATGCATCCTTTCAATAAGGGACTTCTGTTCTCTAGAGGACACAGCAGAGAGACAAAGTGACAATGATAATATTCTCAGAACCAAATGGACAAAGGCATTCTAGTACTTGGGTTAAGACAGAGGTTGGATTAATAACATGTAAAGAGATCAGAAGAGTAAAGGAAAGAGGTACCACTGGCCATGGCTGCCCATGTTAGAAGAGCCTGAGATGGTTAGAGAGGCCTGGAGAGAGAGCCATTTTAATTTATCAACCAGGTGAATGAAGAGTGAAGCCAATTTTCTGCCACCTGTTTCTACTACCTTGTATGTACCCAGCTGGGAAGTGCAACCAGTCACTGACTCCCAGATGCAGGAGGGCAGAGATGAGAGATTGGTATGGCAAAACAGCATCAGACACGTTCAGGTTGGCGGGTATAGCAGAATGGCACTGTTACTGGGAATGGGGCAGAAGGAGAGGAAAGTATGAACTTGATTCTTGGGCAGTCTGTCACCCAGGAGACTCCTGGTGTCCTCCCCACAGCCTGCCCCATGCTGGCCCGATTCATACTCCATGGGTTTTCTGAAGAAATATGCCATGATGCCAGCCAAGGTCTCTGATTCTTTATTTAGCCTGACTTCTGTTTTAGGATTAAAGAGGCCCTGTCCTGAATGTTTTTAAAGCCTAGAGATGCCCTTTCACCTGCTAGAAAGCTGGAGCTACATGAAATACTTGGTAGATAACCCAGGAATCAATAATAATAATGGCCCTTAATGTTAGGCCTTTAATGTGTGCCAGGTACAGACCTGCCTTAACTCATCATTACTCACCCTCTCTCTTTTTTTTTTTTTGTCTTTTTAGGGCCACGCCCACAGCATATGGAGGTTCCCAGGCTAGGGGTCTAATCAGAGCTACAGCTGCAGGCCTTCACCACACTCACAGCAATGCCAGATCCAAGCCAAGTCTGCGACCTACACCACAGCTCATGGCAACGCCATATTCTCAACCCACTGAGCGAGGCCAGGGATCGAACCCTCAACCTCATGGTTCCTAGGCAAATTTGTTTTCTGCTGCACCATGACAGAAACGCCCACTCACCCTCAGTCTTATAACAAATATTTATTTTATAATAGGGACCAGCTGCATAATTTGCAAGGCCAAACCTAGTTCAAAATGAAAATATAGGCCTCTTGTTAAAAAATCATGAAAAATTCCATGATGGTGAGAGCCGCGCATCAAAGTGGATGCAGAGGTCACATGCTCATGGAACTGGCCTTGCTTATAATTATAACAAGATATAGAGATGCTAAATAATTTCCTCAAGATAAGATTTCCTTAATAATAAGCTGAAGGTCTAACTGTAGAACCTGAACACTTGACCATTCTGCTAAATTATCTCAAGCTAGATAGATGAATGGTGAGCCTTCCAGCCTTGCCATCACTTCCTGTTCTGGGCCCTTGGCGGAGGAGCTGGCTGATGGCACTCAAGGGGCCTCAGCCTGGTTGTGCTGTGAGCATGCTTAGGAGGATCTGGGCAAGGCCGGGGCTTTAGCCCCTGTGCTCACTAGAGGCGGCCCCTGTTACTGGACCACACTGCCTCATTCTAAACGCAGCGACAGAGGCAAGATCAGCAGTAACAGCCATGAGCAAACCCAGGACCCTGGAAATAGCTTGCTCAATTGAATCACAGCCTTCTCCAAGTCTGTTGGAGAGGGGTCCCATCTCAGCTCAAATTCCGCATCCACACTCCAGGCTGTGCACCTGCTGGTCCCAATTGCCCAGTCTCTGCCCCCAAAAGACAATGACAAAGTCTTTGCAGGGGTCTTCTCTTTGTTTCTCTGAGACTTCTCGACCTGGAGTCTTGATTTCTCTTTTCTGTTTTCTCCCAGGAGCTGAATGCTCCCCATGCCTCTGCATTTCAGAGGTATTGAAATGTGGAAGGAGGCAGGGCTGTGGGCCACCTTCTCTCACCTCCTAACACCTAGGAGTTTGCACCTTCCCTCATAAGCACACCAGTGAAGGCTATTACCCAGAATCTCTACTAAGAGAACTTTGTGACACTGCACAGGTGACACAGGGCACAGTCACTAATTGGGCCAGGTGTAGAGGTAGGAGGCCCTCTGGGCTTTTATCTGGAAGGGGAGGAAGATCTGGCAACAGTGTGAGGTCACAAAGAGGATTTACCCAGTAATGTGTTGGGCACTGAAGACAGAAATGAAAAGACAGGGGTGGCTCCCCGACTCCTGGAGCTCATGGTCTAGCAGGCAATATGGACAGCAAATAAATAATTTTATACTTATACTTGTGAGAAGTGATGAGAAAACACAAGATGATCTGAAAGTGTGCAAAGAGATGGCCTCCTCTAGTGAGAGGAGTGAAGAAAGGCCTAAAGAAATGATATTTAAGCAGAAACCTCCATGAGGAATAGAAATTGGTCAGTAAATGGGGGGAGAGAGGTGGCTAGAGGGAGATCCAGCAAAGAAAACCATGATCCTTACCCAGGAAGGGGTCTGGCTCTTGCCTCAGTGCTGCCAGAGGGGTTACCAGGAGAAATGCTGCTTTGGGAGGTGCCAGCTCCATTGAGAGGGAGCAAGGAAAAGAAGGCAGAATAGACAGAATAATGGAATGGGGCCGGAGGGGACAAGTAGAGAGAAGGAGCCAGGGAAGAGACCCAGGGTCCTGAGCCAGACCTCGGGGGCCAACCCTCACCTGGGGGAGAAGAAAGTAGGTAGAGTTTGGGGACTTTCACCAAAGGCACCCACACCCCTGCAGTCTTTCCTCAGAAGCACACCCGCTCCTTCTCTAGGGAGATCACAACTCTAAAGGGCAGGTCAGCCGTGATCAGGATGGAGGCCACTCACTTTGACCTGTGCAGCCTTCCCCGTATTCCCACCTCGCCTGAGTGGTTCTACAGGAGTGGCATGGGGATCACAGGAGAGAAGGCTTGCAGAGTGCCTAGCATGGCACTTAGCATGTAGAACCGGTCAAGAGCATCTGGTGCTTCTAATATTGTGGAGTGGGAAGAAGAAGGAAAAAAAAGGTTTGGCACTAGAATGACGTAAATATGAAACCTGGCTGTCTTGCTAGTTTTGTGATCTAAGGCTGATTGGTTAACCTTTTGTAGTTCTACTTTCACTGTGTATGGGGATCATAGGACTTAGTCATGGAAAGATCTATGGCACACAGTTAATAAACATCCCTTCCTCTCAATTTTAAAATCTGTTTGTAAATTCAGCCTGTCTCAACATTTGAGAGAATGAGGGTCTTTGAGCAAGTGTTTTGCCATCCCCTCACCATTCCTTCTAAAGGACCAGGGATCCAATCTGGAAGATGAAGAGTTCCCATGTCTGCTACCTGCAGTTTGCAAAGTCCATCCATATGCTCTGCAAACTGAAAATCTCAGAAGGGCCTCATAAAGGGGCTTGGAGGTAGGAGTTATCATCCACATTTCATGGAGAAGAAAACAGAAGCTCTGAGAGGTCTATTTATCCTAAATTATTGAATTCTGTTACAGACTCAATGCTCAATCCCATTCAAGAGAGCACACCCATTTACCAGTTGCAGACAAGAAAAAGAAAGAAAAATCAGAAAAGGGTCTTCTGAGATCCTGGGGTGTATAGGCAGAAAAAAGTTAAATGAGTTTCCTTCAGATAATTTTTCAATAGATACCAGTTTGGAGTAGATGTGGATTGCTGGAGCTGGACGGCAGTGGAGGGGAGGGCAGGATGGACCACAGTGAGCTAGTTCATCTCCTGTAGCACTTGACCTTCAGGAATAACTGCTCTCAGAGAGGTCTAGAAGGCTAGGATTGCCGGCAGAGACAGGCAGATCCCAGAGTTTTCTGCCTCAAGAAGTCAATGCAGGCTCCAAACACTCCTCCTGGCTCCTCCCTCCCTCCCCAACAGGAACCTTCCTGCCAGCTAATCCCTGGGGGGCTGCCGCTTACCCTCCCACCTGGGCTCCATCCAGTCCTCCTCCGCTCTTGACAGGGGTTGGAGTGCTGGTGGCCGGCTCCTCCAGCTCGCCTCCATTGGCCTGAGTGCGTTCTAGCCCACTCTGGATATTAGAGCGTTCTCTCATTTGAAAGGCTCCTTTATTTTTAGTGCTAAATCAACAAAGCTGTTACTGTCATTTTCCATCAGACCGTCATCTTCCACGGATTCAAAATTACACTCAGCTGCAAACTATTGACACTCCTCTTAACAAAAAAATGGTTTTAATAAATCTTTACATTAGCCTATGAGATAAAAAAAATCTTTACCATGAAATATACAAGTGTATAAGTGTTTTATGAAAGTTTTATTAACTTTACAAAAGAAAAATTGGCAGTGGACCATGAACATCCTGTACTCCTAACACGTGGTTATAAATTACATGTTCTTTCCAATAACATCTGAAAAAGAGACTGTAATTTAAATTTCAAAACCACTTGGCATACCTACTATATAGTGCTGACATGAAGTAAAAGGAGGAACTAGAGAGGCCCAGACAAAGAAGGGAAATATAAAGACGTCCTTAGCTAAAAAGCTGCTGATGGGTACAATCCCCCTCCAGCTGGACAGGGATCAAGTACTTGCTTGTCATATCATTCAATGCACTGTTCATTCTGGGATTCTTCCTTTCAACAAAAAGAGAACTTAAGTGCTAGTAATCATCGCTTGCAGAACTTTATCTCCCAGATACCTTCTTTATGTCAGGATTTCTCAATGACCGCTGCACTGGCAGAGGGATCAAAGTTGTTATTAAACACAAATGCAATTCCCAGCCCATGTGGGGAGGTGGGAGCAGTGATGCTCCCTCCCCTGGATGTAAGCTCCCATAGCCCTGATGCCTTTTCATTTTCTTTCGCTGCTCCTTAGACTTGGAAATAAAGTTCCTACAGGGTCTGTCCAGTGTAGGAACTGGGGATGAGCTTTTCTTTGCCAATGAGTGCTCCACTGTCAGAAACACTTTAGGATGTTGAGACCACCCAGGGGGATGCCTGGCACTTGGAAAGCCACCCAAAAGTGAGCTGATGGCAGGGGAACATTGGTGTCACTTGCCAAGTTCATTCTTTGGGGAAAATGGATATCCATCAAGATTCCTGGACCTCTGAGCCTCCTTTTCAGGTGGCAACAGAGCAGAGAGGCATACTTTGAAATCGTGCAAACTTGGATTCAAAATTCAGTTAGATCATGGTGACCAGCTATGTGATTCTGAGTGAGGTACTTCTCCTATCTCTTCTCTTGGGGTCATAATGAGAATGTCTGAATGTTTGAGGCAGCTTCCCTTGATGCACAAGTTCATCATTCACAGGTGCACAAGCGCACCATTCACAGTCCTGAAGATGTGGTCTAGAGGTCACGCCTTCCAGAACTAAGAACTTAACATAAAATAGTTCATAAGAGGTAAAAGGGGGCAAAGGGTCTCTCCCTGGTGGTCCCTGTAGGCTTGATCTCCCAGGAGATTTTGCAGGTTTATTCAAGGTCATGGATTTTCCAGTTCGCCACTGACAAAATATCACCCTCTAAGAAGGGCCCCCAAGCTGTGGGCCCCAGACCAGATAACCTAGTATTAGAAACTAGGAAACAGTGCTGGAAAAACCTGAGGTGGGTGATGGGTTGCACTGGGAACTCCAGCAGGGTTTCTAAGTAGAGAGCCAGGGCCCAGGTCTTAGATGGTACCTTTCAAATCATTTACTTCCATGGTAGAAAATTCTCATTGATTTCCAGTCAGATGAGGGACAGTCTTAGGATTCTTCCAGAAACACCAGAAGTGAGAGAACCATGCTAACATACTGTCTCTTTGCCTTTCACCTTCATTTGTGTGGTCATTTTTGAACTTATTTTCTTAGGGGTTGGATTAGTTCATGAAATAAACTAAAGAAGAAAGCCTCATGCTGGAATAACCTTAGAGAAATGACAATATGGGAATCCAGAAGAGAATATTACAAAAGAGAAATATGTGTCCTTGATGGAAAAACACAACTTTTGACCAAATAAATGATTTTCTTCGAGTTTAAAATAAGTGACGGTCCTTACAAAATAGAACTTGCCCCCTTTCCAAATGTGTTGAAGGAAAATGACATGTGTCTTGGATGCAGAATCACAAGGACATCATGTTAATCTGCTGGGGCCTCATTGCCCCCCGATGAGCAGGCAGATAGGCGATGGGGGGGCTCACAGTGCAGTGCCTGGGAACAGCTGTGACTATGTGGAGGTCACACTCCAGGACCAGGCAGGAGCCGGCAGTGGCCAGCCAGGGCTGCCCCAACTTCATTATGTGGGGAAAATCAGTGACAAGATGCAGAAGACCTGAGAATCGGTGAGAAAAGTTCATTTGGACTGACAGGAACTTGATTAGTTTCAAGCCTGGTGTGTTACTACTGCTTCCCTGACTTAGTCTTCAGAATATTAATGAATAGTTTAAGGAAAAGGAGAAGCACAGGAGACACACCTGGGGATGCCTCGTATCCTTCTCTCTCTTTTTTTTTTTTCAGGGCCGCATTACAGCATTTGGAGGTTCCCAGGCTAGGGGTCGAATCAGAGCTGTAGCTGCTGGCCTACACCACAGCCACAGCAATGCCAGACCCAAGTTGCATCTGCAACCTATACCACAGCTCATGGCAACACCGGATCCTTCACTCGCTGAGTGAGGCCAAGGATTGAACCTGCATCCTCAGGGATGCTAGTCAGATTCATTTGTGCTGAGCCAGAACTGGAACTCCCACATATCCTTCTTAATAGCAAGACCGGAAACTGCAGCACAAGGTCAGTGGTCACCGTGATGTGGTAAAAGGCTCATTTTTTATCGAAGTCCTCCCCATACACTGGGCACTGATGTTAATATGCATTATCTAATTTATTCCTTACAACAATCCCCTAAAGTAGTTAAGTAGTTTACTTAACTCTGGTTTGCACATGATAAGCCCTTTGGGGCAGAGGGGTAGAATGAGTTTTCCGAAGCCACACAGCCTGAGGTTTGAACCAATGTGATTTTTCATTTTCCATGGCCTGGTCAAGCTTGAACACCCATATGTGAGCTCATGTCTGGACCATTACTTAAAGTGATTGCTGGCCCTGCCTGCCTCCTTCCACTCATCTTCCGATTTTAACTAGGGTTGTTCAGAAGGCAGGAAGAGGTTGGGCACTGGGCTGGGGATGCCCTGAGGGCTGGGCAGGGGCTGGAGCATCTGATCCAGGGGCAGGAGCTGACATCAGGAGCTCCTGATATTGAGGAAATCCTGGCACATGAGGAAGTAGCCCTGACCTAGTTATAACAGGAAGCAGGTGGGTGGGACACAGACAGGGAAACCTAGTTGGTAGTCATAATCTGAGAGGCCTATTCATGGGCAAGCCCTGCCACCTACCAGCAAACCAGGGCAGCAGGTGAGTGAGGGGAGGTCAAAAGTTGGAGAAAAGGGAGAGAATTGCTTGCCCTGGAATAGGCCTGGCCAGCACAGGAGAGGGCCCATGTCCTAGATGGGGGCTGGTGTCAGGGAAGATAATTGTCACAGAGACTTGGGACCAAGCTCCAAGGCTGATTCCCAGGGTTAGACCCAGATTACGTGGTGGAGGGATGTGATGCTGTGAGCACAGGGCCATTGAGCCCCATGGAGACACAAAGTCAGCAGTGGAAGAACTGCAACGATGAAGTAATCCTAAGACTCCTTTTGCAAACAGGCTGTGCAGGAGGAGGTCAATACCTACTGTGGGCCAGGAGTTGCACAAGTAATTTGATGTACATCATTTCATTCAATCCTTTCCACAACCCAATGTCCTAAGGTATAGTCTGGAAAATATAGACATAGTAGCTGGATGGGAACCAGAGACTGATATTGACTCAGTGGCAGCTAGTTTGTACCCACTGTTTTCTATACACTATGCTATGTACTTCTAAAAATATATCTATGTGAGTACATATATAATATGTAAACTTACTTAATTCTGTGAGAACACCATTTTGTAGATGAGGAAGTGGAGGCTGGAAGGAATTAATGATTTGCTCAAGATCACGCAGCTGATCAGCATCATACTCCGGGCGTGAACTCAGCTCTTTCTGGCTCCACCAGAGTTCCACCTCATTGGGTGGCAGACGGAAGAGGCACAACCTAGAAGAAGACTGTTCTCATTCCCACAGTTGTTTCCTCATTTTCAATACTTTTCTCTGCCCTCACCTTGTCTTCTTCTTATTTATTATTATTCTTGTTTTTGGCCACACCTGTATCATGTGGAATTTCCCTAGCCAGGGATTGAACCTGTACCACAGCTGTAGCCAGAGCCACAGCAATGACAACACGGATCCCTAACCTGCTGAGCCACGAGGCTCCCTGTCCTCCCCCTCTCCTGACTCTAGCCTGCATCAGTCAGCAAGACTCCACAGCTCAGGTTAGGACAGAAAACATCCTTCAAGAACTGAAGCCCAGGCAGTAGCTCCTCTGTGTGTGTGTGTGTGTGTGTGTGTGTGTGTGTGTGTGTGTGTGTGTGTGTGTGTGTGTGTGTGTGAAGTGCTCAGAGCATCGGGGCCCAGTTAGAAGCACAGACCTCAGCTCATCTTTCTTCCAGTGACTGGTCTCCATGTGGGGGAGGAGGCAGGGAAGAGTTGGGAGCAGGGCTTTCCCTATTAGAAGCCCAGGAGGGAAGGAACATGAGCCAAAAGGCAACCCATTTTGAGATGCAAATGTTAAACTCTCTTACTCTTCTACAGAGGTTTCCAATTTTCTGTTTTCAATACTGGATCTCATTATTGAAATGAAATTCCACCTGGAAGTCTAACATATAAAGTACATCAATAAGATAGTATTTTTGTTGACCTGCGGGGTGGGGGGGGCAGTGGTGGCTGGAAGTTCTGACCACTGAGTCCCCCACCCTTGAACCATCTCCTAGGACCTCAAGGCTTCTTCGAAATCAGTTTAAAAACCAAGGGTCTGCTCCATAACATTGTCCAGTACATAATCAGTGCACTAGGACACAAAGCCTAATTTTGCCAGGATGCCTAAGTCACTGGGGGAGTTAGGTTAACCCTAGGTAGCCTGGATACAGACCATGCCCCTCCAATGGATAAAGGAAGGAAAAGTGAACTCACATTTACTGAGCACCCAATAAGCACCAAGTATTTTTTTATACATGGAAACATTGCCTCGATTATTTTGTACAAAAGTCCACTAAAGTAGGACATTATCCCCACGCTCCATTTCTCAGATGACTTAAACTCTAAAGGGTTAAGTGACATGGCCCAATATTATTTAAGTAAAAAGTGGTCAGCACAGGAACTCAAAACCTCACCCTTTTACACAAAAGAGTATGCTTCATGTCAGCCTGTGCTAAGTAGCATTTTATATGACATGAGGCTGTAGAGGGAACCCAGCATCTGCCAGGGATACAAAGTGGAAGAGACATGGACAACGCTGGTGTCACACAAAGAGCGCTTGAACGGGAATCAAGAGACTGGCTCTGGCCCTGATGTACCAGACAAGGGACCTGCCCACTCAAGTCACAGGGCTGGGCTAGGACTAGTTAGGTAGAAGATGCTTCAGAGGCGTGAAGCTTCCAAATGAGAAGATTTTGTAGGGTTGATTCTGATAAGATTATTTGCTAAATCCATTTCTAACAGTTTAATATCATTTTATCTCAAAAAGTGCATAGTTTTCCACAAATAAACTCAATTAATGTACACCTCCTATCAGCTACAGAAGCCAGCACTGGGGAAAGACGCAGGGCGTCAGAGCCAAAACCACTGTGAAGGGTTTCTGGCCCCAGCACTTGCTAGCTGTGTGACCTTGGGTAAATGACTCAACCCACATAGCCAGCAAGATCAACCCCTTTTTGATCCTAAGTTTCCTCCCTGTGAACACCCCATCTCATGGGACTGTTATGAAAATTAAGATAGGCAAATACGTACAAAAATGTCAAATGCCCCTATACAAATAATATGTATGTGGTATGTATAAGCTCCCTTCCTCTGCTTCCTCCTACCTATTTTCTAAATAGAAAAATAAATCCCTAAATAATAGTGTCAAAAACTCCTATTCATCCTGTAAAACCCACTCTAGTTGTTAACTTCTTTCTGCAAATCTTCCCTGAGCCTCCAAAACAGAGCTAGCCCAACTTCCAAGTTATCCTGGGACTTTGTAGTTGCTTCTACACCTCAATGCTATAATTTTACTAACATGTTGTAATTTCCTGTTCTTATATTCATTTTTCCCCAGTAGTCCGTGAACTCCCTAGCAGAAGCCTGGCACATGGGAGCCAGCTCTCCCTATCTGAGAAGCTGCCTTCACAGTCAGTAACCCCTGAGTAAACCCTCCCATCAACCCAGAGAGCATTCCAGTGACTGGGAAAGTTAGGGGGCCCTCCCTGCACCCCAAACCCGACAATCCATTTGATCTGCTCTCCAGAAGAGTCCCATGTCCAGGACCTTTGTGAAAAACAATTCTGCAGGTCAGAAAAAACTCCCCGTGTGTGTATATACGTGTGTTTGTGTGTGTGTGTGTGTGTGTGTGTGTGTGTACCTGTGTGTGTACATGTGAATGAATGGAAAAAATTCTGGAGTCATTGTTTTTGGCACTAAAGTTCTCAAGCTTTTAAGAAAGAGGGTTCGCTCTTCTTGATGACTGCCCACAATAGGATAAAAATATCATAAAATACCAAGACCTGCTACAGGCCACATTGTTTGGATTCCAGCCCTACTGATGTAAGGAGCTGCCCCGTGTCAGGAATAATCCGTAGAGAACACTGGAAAGAGCAAAGACTCGGTAGTCTCCTAGTCTGTTTGAGTTCAGTCCTAGACCCCAGCCAAGCATGCTTATCTGTCACATGGGATGGTGGCACTGCCTTGCAGGCTTGCGGTCAGGATGAGCAAGGCCTGGTGGGCCACATGCTGTGGGCTTGGCAGAGTGCTGGCATTTTGCCACTCCTGGTCTTAGGTTGGTTTCCAGGTTGTCTCATGGAATTCTCATAGCAGGTGACTGGGGAGTTTGTGGAAGGCCCTCAGTAGGCAGGCTGCAGAGTGGGGATTGGAAGTCAGGTCTGTTGGACTCCAAAGCCTGGGTGAAAATCATCTTCCCTTCCTTGGGAAGTCTGGAGCTTCTCTCTTTTTTAACTAAGGTATAGTTTATTTACAAGGTTTCTTCATTTTCTGTGGAATTTCTCATTTTGATTTTTATCTTTTGCTTTATAATGGATTTGCACAGGGGACCTCTCAGCCCACGCTCTGGGTGCCCCTCTTGGCTCTCCTCCTGGCTGCTCTGCTCTCCTAAGTTCCACAGGAGGCTCTCTGGAACCAGAAGATGGGCTCAGGCACTGTTTTGTCACAAGAACCTGATCTGCTCATCACAGAGCAATGGCCTCCTGAACTCCCCTTTTTCCTCATCATGCAGTGACTTTTTGTTGAGTAAAAAAAGACAGCAGCAGGGAGGGCAGCCCTGGGCTGCCAGGGAACTCACTCCAGGGGAACAGCCTTCCTTCCTTCCTTGCCTGGGCCGCCTCCCCTCCCCAGCAATTGCATTCCAGCAACCTCTATGGAGCCAGTGAAAAGGGGCCCAGGTCCCAATCGCTGCCCAGGGGCAGCCAGGCCACACGGTGTAGGGGACACTGGGTATACTGCCCACTTCCCCCTTCAGGACCAAGGCACCCAGTCCCTCAGTGGACGTGGCTGCTGGGCTTATAGCTGGGTCCCTCTTTGGGGGCTGTTCTCAGCATACTCCAGGGAGGTAAAAGACTTGGCTGTCTTTCCTCCTCATTAGGGCCAAATGTGAAGAGCCCTCCCAGCCCCATGGGATCAGTGGAGGCTGCTGTCCCTGTTCTCACTCCTACCTCGCCCCCTAGTGCATAGTTGCGGACTGAGATGATACTATGGTCTGCTTCCCAGGAACTGGATCAGGACCAGGAAGCCTTCTGGTCTGGGAGACTGAAATACTTAGTTCTATACCCTGTTTTTACCATTATGTTGAGTGACTTTAGGCGAGTCCCAGATTCTCTGGGCCTTCAACTACAAAATGAACAAATTTGACCTTGAAGTTCCTTTCTGCTTGGACTGACCTTGAGTTAACGCTGAAACAGGAGTTCAGATAACATTGCGAGATCTAGTCTCTCCTGAGTAGGGGGACCACACATCCCTGTTTGCCTGTGATCTCTTCAGGTTATTGTGTTGCTCAGGGTAATTGTTAATAATGTCCCTGTCTCTCTCAGTGCCATCCTGGTTTGGATGCTAAGTATTTTGGTTATCCTGCTTATGAAATACACTGGACATGAGGCATTGGATGGGGTTGGAGGAGAGCGTGTGGCGCCAAGTCAGAAGGTCCAGTATGCTATTGCCTCTGTCTCCTGCTCTCCCTCTCTGGCCCAGTCTCTCCAAGCATGTCCCAGGCCTGCAGAGAAAGCAGCTCCATCTGTCTCCTCTGCTGCCCCTTTGTACCCTGGGATCCCCATATGGAGGACACTGGTACAGCAGCCTTGATAGGGGCAGCAAAGGGTTAATGCAACTCTCAGGGGGGCCAGCAACAGCCTCATCAACGGGCCTTGATTCTGATGAAACAGCTGTGCTCACAGAGGAATGGAATGCATGTGAGCTAGTGAGGGTAGATGAACAAGTGTGGGGGGAAGTGTGTTTGTAAATAAGTGTGTTTGAGAAGATATGGGGCCGTGTATGAGTGCATACAAGCATGCAGTGTGCACCTGTGTGCTTTTGTATGCATGTGATGTGTCCATGTGAAAACGTTGTGTTTGAATGGAATATGTGCCTGTGTAGGACTCTGTATAAGTGTACATATCTGCAGATAAAGTATATGACCTATGTGAGTATCATTTTGGAAATGACAAAGCATTTAAAAATAATAGTCATGGTTAAAATGTAGCATATGGACATAAGCATATGTGCATATGTTTGTAAATGTATGGTGAGAAGAGATGGGATGGGCAGTGCTTGTGGGCATTTATGGAACATCCAGGGCAACTCTCCCCTTCTACAAATGAAAGGGACAGTTTCAAAGTAGTGGCCCCTCCAAAGTTTCAAGATTACCTGTGAAGTAGACTGGATTATTCTCATTTCCTCCCTCCCTCCCCCCATGTGACTCTCTGTACAGAAGGGGTGGAGTTTATTTCCTGGTATCACTAATGTTGGCCTGGAGCATCCGACCCATTGTGACCAATGAGATGGGAGTGGAAGGCAAGGGGTGCCAGCTAAAAGCCAAGATCTCAAGGGACACTTGCACTTCTATCATCGTCTTGAAGACTTGCCCCAGAGAAGCTGCTGCTCCTAGAAAGATGAGATACCTGTGGAATCCCCTGGGTGCAGCATGTGGTGGGTGTTCACCCCAGCTGACCCAAGACCTGAACAAGGGCTGCCACCAGCATTTATTCACCAAATTACCATCCATCTGCATTTCTGTACCAGCATTTATTCTCCAAATTACCATCCATCTGCATTTCTGTAATCATTAATGTCTGTTGTAAGGCATGGAGATTTTGAAGTGGTCTATGATGGAAACAGCTGGCTAATACATCTGGTGGGGTTGGAATTTAGGTGGAGGTCCTATAACTAGGTTCCAGGGCTTTTCTGGGAACACCTGAAGAGCTGGGTTCCCTCCATGGAAATGGTGGTTCAGTTGGTCTGGGCTTTGGAATTTCTAAAAGATCCCCAAGTGATTTGAATGGACAGATACACACCATAGGGGGTCAGGGGCCAGGGGATGGGATGAGAGAAGTAACTACAGGCTCCATGAAGCTTTAGATGCCAAGTCAAAGAGACTGGACTTTATTCTGAAAGTGGAATGGGACCAGTGAAGGGTTTTAAGGAGGAGGAGGGCATGTCTATAGGCATGTTACAGAAGGACCATCCAAGCAGTTCCAGGGCATTCTGGATGCCAGATCCTTACCTGGCTGGGCTCCTGTGTTTCCTGGTAACCTCTGCCTGACCAGAGGTAGGATATATATATACTCCTGGGAACCCTTTCTGCCTCAGAACCCATTTCCAGAGTGTTCAGTACACACTCAGATGCCCCTGCAGCTGGGAAAAACTGTCTCAGAGAGGGGGAAAGAATCAGCAATGCTTCCCAGGGACCCTATGGCTACTGTAGGAATCCAGGCCTCACCACAGTCTTACTTGAAATATCACAACCCACCACCGCCTACTCCACCCACATACCTTCTTTCACCATGTAAAGTGCAGTTGGTTCTGCCAATGCCAGGCTGGTGAGCCAGTCCAGGCTCCCAAAGCCTCTAGGGCAGGGTCAAGGCCCCTTCTATTGTATCCAGGATCTGCCTTTCTGGCTTTATCTTCCATTGCAACCTTACAGAAGTCTTACCATCAACTTGCACACCTCTATCATTAGCTTCCTCGGTGCTTTTGAGCACACCAGTCCCTCTGCCCCAGGAGTGTTCTCCCCTGCCTTCTCCACCTGTCACAATTGTACCAGACCTTCACAGCCCTGCTTATATGGTTTGTTCTCTTGAAATAATCCTGGACTCCTAGGGCCCCAGGCAGAACCCTAAGCCTGTTCTCTGTTCCCCTCTTGTTTTCCATGTGGGTCACTGACACCCACATCTTATTTAGCTTTTGTGAGCCCTTGGAGATCTGGGATCTCAGCTCTCCCACCTCCTCTAGCACCACTGCCCCTAGTGTGCCAGAGAGACAGAGGGTGCTAGTGCATGTTTGTCAGATTTGACTGAATTCCTTGCCTTGTGTCCGGGAAGGACACTGGGGCTGGCTGCGTGCCCTGGACAGTCTTCCAGAGGCATCCTCTCCTCCCTCCCCTTCCCCCCATCAGCTGCTCAAGGATGCTCAGCCTTTGCCCCTGCTTTGGGCTCAGGGAAAAATACATCTCCTGGAATGTTTTTGCCCTCTGTTATCAGGACAGAGGGTGGGCCATTGACAGTTCTCTGGTCCACAAGCCCAAGTGCCCTGGAATGTCACAGGCTTTATCTTGTTTATGTCTGTGACCTTTCCGAGGCTCCTCGCTTCTTGACAATGTCACAGAGCAGGCCTGTTTCCTGGGATGTGTCTGGATTGTGGCCCAGCTCACTCCTTCAGGGGCAGGGAAGAGAACCAATCATTGATGTGGTGGGAATTTCAAGCCATCCCATGGTCAGTGTGCTTTCTAACTCGAAGGCTGGTTCTGAAACTGGGGTTGGTGTGGGCACAAGGCACAGCATTGAGGTTAAGCTAGAAAAGGGAAGAGGCTAAGCCACCACCCACCTTGTTTCTCCTTTGATACTTGTAATGATTAGCTCCTAAAAAAAATTAGATATTTTGTGGGGGTGAGAGTGGGAAGGAAAGGCAAGAAAAATAAAGGAACATAATTAAGAACTAAGAGTTTCTGCCATATACCTGATGCTAAAGAAATAGCAAGTGCAAAGGCCCTGAGGTAGAAATATGCTTAGTGTGTTCTAGGAATACAAATACTCCCATGAGGCTGCAGTAGATTGAGCAAGAGGTAGAGTATTGGGAGTTGAGGTTAAGAAGGTAAAAGAAGGTAAGTTTATGTAAGCCATGGTAAAGACTGTAGCTTTTACTCTGACTTGGCAAACATATGATCGAATTGATTTTCCTAAAGGATCATTCTGGCTGCATGAGAATCACAGCACACCACCACCACCCCCTTCTTCCAAAGGGGGGCACTTTCTCTCTTGTTTTCACTTGTCATTAGCACTTAGCATGGTGCCTCTCATAAGATAGGCACTCAATAAATATTCCTTGAAGGTCTTGCCAGATGTCAGGTCCTCACTTTTATTTAGGCTCGCTGTGAGTGTTGTGGGCATTGTGACTGTCACCTGGATGGACACTTTGCCTTAGTGCCTTGTTAGGAGTTTCTTCTCTTGTGGGCCCTGTTTTCCAGATGTCAAATGGGTAGAAATTAACATATGGTACCTCCTACAGCTGGCAAAAGCACAGCTGGATGCAATGCTGTGCACATCTGGATTCCACATGTCTAATTGTGGACTCGATAGTTAGCCAGATATCTGTAACTGTGCTGCAGGCAAGCCGGAGAAATGCAAGGTCCTAAGTGCTAGCATAGGTGGTAACTGCAAGTGGCTTTCAAGATGGCTTGTGGCCATTTTCCCAGAGTGACCTGGATGTCTATGCCATGGCCAGCAAGCAGAGCTTTAAGCCTAGGCGTCCTTTTGTCACTCCAATAAACTCAAGTATTGGCAGGACCCTGGATGCCCACTTTTCTCAGCCTCAATCTCCTCGTCTGTAAAATGGGAGACACTCCAAGTGGAAGAAGAACTTAAAAATCACTTGAGAGCCTCACTTCATAACTGGGGATATGAATCGGGTCAATCTTTCCTTTCTCTGGGACTTTGTTCCCTGAAACGTAAGGATGACGACAAGATCTCTCCCAGGGAGTCCCCAGGCCAAAGGGAATGAGATTCCTTCCTCTGAAACTTTTGCCAGCCCCATTCTCTGCCTGGGGACAGATGGTACTTTTCAATTTAGTTGGTTTGGAGAAAAATTGACTTCTTTTTGCTTTTTCCACTTTCATCCTTCCCATTTCACTTATGAGGAGGCCACTTTCTTGAATGAAAATGGAGACTCAGGCACAATTAATACTATAATTTAAAAGTGCAATGTTATTGAAGCTATTTTTCCCCAAACTGACATTCAATTATAGGCATTGGAGAATTTGCAGGGGCCTATTTTAAGCCTTGGAGTCTCCAGCACATTTTAGAACCATTCTTGAAAAGACACGGACAGCATGTGAAAATCCCAGATGTTTCCTCAATGCTCTCAGCATCTCTGAGCTGAGTGGGGAAAGAAAGTGTCAGTCAGGCCATTCTGGGGAAGCAAAATTTGGGTTGAAACTCCTTACACTATTTTGTAATGAACAATCCCAGAAGGAAGGGTGTTTCCCTCCTGGGGAGGGAGACTGGAAATCCAAAGATTTGTGAGCGAGGAGACTTTTGGGGAGTGAGTGAGTGGAATACAAGGCTGGAAGGGAGCTTGCCTGTGTCCTCAAACCTACCTGGCTTGGAGTTTCCTTTGGTCATCTCATTTAGCCCTCACTCTAGATGGTGTCATCCCTGGTATGCAGATGCAGAAACAGAGGCTCAGAGAGGCTCAATCGAGGAAGTGATAACACCAGGACTTGGACTGAGGCTCATGGCCTTTTCATCTCCTGGCCTGTGCAAGCATGGTGCAGTGTGGTTATGCAGCAGGACCTGCCAGGCATTCAAAAGACCCTATGCAAGTTACTTAGCCGTCCGTGTTTCATCTAAAATGGGGCTAATAACTGTTTTCTCACCTAAATTGGGGGAAATAACTGTAGCTGCCTCACAGGGCTGTCATGAGCGTTAGTGCATAGAAAACTGCAGGTGTGGTAGTGGTAGGTATATGCATGCTTGGCTCATGGTAAGAACTATATATAAAAAAAGCTCTTATGATTACCTTGACACAAGCCGGAGTTGTTATCCTGGGAATATAGAGAAATCGTGGAACTGTCCTCACTGACGCCCCTGTGTTCCCCCATTGAGCTCCCCTGAGATCTGGCACCTGTAAAGCCTCCTTTGCTGCTGTGCCTTCCTTGATTCCACTCCGCTCCTTTACGACTTGTGGTCTGGCCTTCCTGCTCTTCACTTGTTCCTTGTATCTTCTGCTATTGAGCATGAGCTCAGGAAACTTCAGAGGTTCAACCATCCAACTTGCCACTTAACATCTAGGTTGACTGTGAGCAAATTTCTTAAAATTTCAAAGGCTTGATTTCTCCATCTGTAAAACGGAAATACTAGCATTATATCACTCATATGACTGTTGTGATAATTCAATGTCATTAACATATGCAAGGGTCTTAGATGATTATTTGCTTACTCAGTTTTTGCAAATTATTATTATTTGTCATTGCCTGAAACGCTGTTTGCTTTTTATTTTCTAACTTCTCCTCATCATTTTAAGAGCCAGCTAAAAGTCTACATTCTCTCTCTACCCCTGTAGCTTTCCTAGAACTAACCTTCTCTCTCCCCTAAATTCCCTGTGGTGGGACTTATCAGAGATTGTGGGCCCACTGGACTAGTCCTTGTGTGTCTTTCCACTTCCCGGGGAGACCTGCTCTTGTCCATTTTTAAGTGATGCCTCAGCTTTCTCTGTGGTGCCTGAACCAACCAGGGGATGGCTGCCTTGTTTTTATGGCTACAGAGATTGTGGAGCCTCAGTCCTAGAGAAATATAACTTTAGCAAAGAAGGATTAAAAGATAATAGAACAAGTCTCTCCATTGTCCTGGGAAGGCCACAGAGGTCCAGAAACAAAAGCAATTTCCCCACAAAAACCAGGGGAATCACAAAACCATGGGGAATCAGCGTGGCAGATAAGAAAGAACAGAGGATTTGGAATTCTCAAGTTTGATATCCTCTACTAACCATTATGTCTTTGGGCAAGTTATTTAACTTTCCTGGACCTCAACTTTGACCTCTGTCAAATGGGTGTAATAACCCTTAACTTACAGACTATTGTATTTATTGAGCTGACATAGAGATTTTACAGCATATAGAGGCATAAATATTCTTATTACCCCATAAGGTTGCTCTGGATTAACTGATTTTCCTTCCACTGCTCTTGGTTAACCTGCTTTTCTCTGAACAACTGGCTTCCAGGAATGCATTTTGGGGATGCTGAGAGTCCATCCCCACCTAGGGCCCCAGTGGTCATCCAATACCAAAACCCCAAAGCCCAGCCTCAGCCTTGTGGGGCTGAGTGAGATGTGCAGCTCAAAGACCCTGCTGGTCCCGGCAGCAGTGCTGCATCTACATCCATCTGGTTTGGTTCACATCATTTTCACAGAGAGGATGGGGTGCTCTGGTCCAACATATTTAGTGTCTTTAAAAACAAACAAAACCAGTCTTGCCCTGGATATTCTATTAACTCTAATAACATTCTCCACTCCACACCCAGGGTGGAGGCCAGGGGGAATGCTCTCGGGAAGGTTTGTTTTCCAAACTCCTTTATTGTCAGTGCTTGGCTGGAAGAGCAAGGGACTTTGGCTGAAGGGAAATCTCTAGGCGCAGCTTCCTTATCTTTTCCTGGTGTGTGTAGATGTGGCGCCTCGTCACTCACCGCCTTCACGGTCACTAAGACCCACACTGGGGGAGGTGTGGACCACAGGTGGGTCTGTCTGAGCAGCCTGGCACCCTTCCCTTGGCAAAGACAAGAAGGCCCTCTAGATTGGCAGGGCTCAAGCATCCCAGAGTTGAAATGTCCACCAAATGTCTTTGGCAGGTTCCAGAACCTCTATTTCATTTCTTCCAACGTTGGAGATGCCAAGAGAGAAATCCGGACTTGCTTTCAAACCTTTGATTTTGATGATATTTGTTAAAAGTATGTATCCTCAGTAAATATTTCTGAATGGTAGCCATAAGCAAGTACCTACTGGGCATAATTTATTTCAAAGATAGGCCAGGCCATCTGTTGGGCATTTATTCATGATCAGAAGTGAATTTATGGCTGTATCAGTCAAAAGAACTTGGTTGAAAGCAACAAAACCACCTCCTGCAGGGTAAGTATAAGAGAATTTATTGGAAGGATAACAGCAGCTTAATGAATCAATGGGAAAGTCAGAGACCCAAGCTTGGAAATAGGCTCGAAGCAAATGATGGAGAATTAGGAACTATGAGTCCATTCTCATAGCAGGCGCCACTGCAATTGGGTCAGGGAGGTGCAGAGATACTCAGCCGCCCCTTTCATCTTTGTATTATTACTAGAAATTAGATGGCTCTGAGAGGGCATTGGCTGGCCAAGCTTGGCCACTTCTTTACTCCCTGGGTCTGACTGAGGGAGCCCTCAGGGACTCCTTTGGCTCCCACAGTGGGAGAAGAGGCATTTGGATTTATCATCCCATGCAGGATGCAAATAGGCTGGGGAAATTAATTTCTCCAAAAAGTCAAGTTTGTGATTGGATAGGGAATTGAATAGGGAATGGAAGGTTTACAGCCACTGCCTTAAATTCTCTATCTTTATTTTCACATTTCAGAATGGGGGGTGTGTGTGGGGGGGTTGAACCCTCAATTATTCAACAAACCTCTGAACATCTGTACTCTGCTAGGCATATGCTAACTACAGGGGAGGCAGTGGTGGAGCAAGTAACTCTGTAGTGAGAGAGAGACGAGCCTCACCAGATACGATGCAATATAGCAACACGCACATGTACACAGTGCTGTGGAAATATAGCTCTGCCCTTCCTGATAAGGTCCAGCAAGACATTCCAGAAGTGACACAAGCCAGATCTTTAAGGTCTGAACAATGGAAATAGAGATGGTTTGTGTGTAATGGGCAGGCATACATCCTCCTGTTCATTGTAAATTCCTTCAACAAAAATTCAATAGGTCCCAAGAGTGTGTGAGACTGAGTTTAGCTGGGTTGAAAAAAATAACCACGACTGGACATAAAAACCACCAGTTGAGCAAGAGGTGGCAATGACTTTTCCTGAGCAATTATCTCCTCATCTGTGCTTATCTCACTGGCCAAGGTCTGATCCACTCCAACCACGGCTCTGGCTACCCACTCAGGAAAAGATGAACCAGCCCAGAAGCCACAGGAATTTTCTTTGTGTCTCACCCCCACATTCCTTTTTATTTATTTTTGTATTAAGGTATAGTTGATTTGCAATGTTCTGTCAATTTCTGGTGTATAGCAACGTGACCCAGACCCCCACATTTTAGAGCACCTTTTCCTTCTTTCTATAGAACTGTCCCCTCCTCTCCCCTTGCTCCAGGGCCAGGTTGAGCCCTGCAGGAGCACAGAGAAGGGTCAAGGAGGGAGTTGTGAGCTGTGTATCCCTCTGCTTTCCCGTGATCCCAGCCTTGGCACAAATCTGTCAGCAGCATTCTCAGATTTGGGCCTGTCCAGATGGGTTCAGAAGACCAGAACTCTCACCCAAGCTCTGAACATCACCTTATCACTACAGCAAGAGGCTCTGGACAAGTCCCTCCCTCTCTGGCTCTCTCTTTTCCATCAGAGGAATGAAAGATGAGACTCTAACTGCTACACGCTTTCCATCTCTTTGGCTTTGCCTTATCCTCCTTTCTCGTGCTGTTGTGGGCAGAATCTTCATCTCAAACACCCCTGCTCTCTCCACCTCCCTGGGGATCCAATCCAGGTTTCCCTGAGATCCACTGAATCTCTCTTCTTACCCCCAGGGACTCAGCTTTAGCCTCCCACCACCGTCTTCAGGATCCTCTCCCGTCTTCAGTGAAGGAGCAGAAGCAGACACTGGCATCCCCACCCTCTCCTCGCCCCACACAAATGTGTCTCGTCTCCACAGGCAGCAATGACCTTTAGAAAACTTCAAAAGAGGTAGCTTCAAGGACAAGTAAGAAGCCATGCAAGACAGGGGTAGGCCTACAGAGACCAAACTGCATACTCTGTTCCCTGGCCCTGTGGAGACCCCTCAGAGCATTTGGCCCTGCCAGAGATTTTTGAAAGAACCTGACTCCACCCTCACCTTGGCAGAAATCCTCTTCTCTCCATGCTCTCTTTCTCTGTTGTGACAGATTCTGCTCTGATACCTTTGGTACTCAGCTCCCAAAGAAGAAAACAGATCACCCATCACTGGGTAATTATAGAGCAACTAAAAGGCCATTTAGCTAGTGTGTGATAAGCAATAGACTATTTTAATAATAACCAATTACCATACATTATAGTATATCATTTGGCATTTGATGATCTACTGGGGTCTCACCTGTTCCTTCCCTTATGGAGCATTTCACGGCTGTTCACACCATCCCCAACAGAAGTTGTGTCAGTTTCTAATTGAAGCACTATTTTTAGGAAATAGTTAGGAAAAGTTTGTAGAGGTGGTACAAATTATATCATGCCAAGTAGAAGGATGTGTTCTGCCAAGTGTCTTTCTGACAGCTCTGCCATTACATCGCTCTCGGCAGGATGGAGAGTGAGATTTGTTTCGTGATCTGCGTTAGCCTTTCAACATTAAAGAAGGTGTAAACCTGCAAATCTGCTGTACAAGCAGACATGTGGGCAATCCAGACAGCTGCCCTCTCTCTGCTGCTGACCCCTGGGATAAGCTCTCCTTGCAGGTTGAGCTAGAAGTCCTATGGCTGAGTGCCCTGCTACACAGTCTGCCATAGATGCTAGAGTAGACCCTGCCCAGGACATAACGGTTCTTCAAGGGGCCAAGGATCTGCCTAGCCTGTTCCCTTGGCATGATCTCCCCTTTTGGAATTCACTCACTCAGCCACTTCCCTAGGGCATAAGTCTGCTAAGGGAATGGCAAGGCCAGGTCTGGGTCCAGTGTCTTTCCCCACAGTCATGTATCCATTGAATTCTTCTCATGATCTCCACCATACAGAGGTTTAGTTCTTAATCCTTGCTTCCCAAGAAGGTACCTGGAGTCCTCCTGAGAATTTTCCACACACACACACACACACACACACACACACGCACACGTGCGCTCAATCTCCAAAAGACACCCCCCGCCCCACTACCAATTTTCAGATTTATAACATTGTAATGGTTTCTATTTGGGTCAGACTTAAGTGATCTCTTACATCACTCTTCTGCTCTCACAAAGCAGATATGGTCCAGTCTATCAGATGCTACCGTCATTGCCACATCCAATCACTCTAACCAAATTCACTTCAACTTACCTGGATTATTGCAATAGTCTTATAACTGGTTCCTCTACTCCCACCTTCTCCCCTCCCGTCTATATCCGCAATACGTCAACCAGAGATATTTTGTTAAAACTCTACTCAGATCACATTATCCCTTTGCTTAAATCGCCCCATTCAGAACAAATGTAAAACATTTTCAGAATAAATAACCAAGTCAAACCCTTACTAACTATAAAACCCTACATAATCTGTTGTCCCTATAGTTGTCTTGGTACTCTTCTCTTCAACTTCTACTAGTTCACTTCTCTTATTCTGTTCCAGTCACACGGATCCACTTGCAGTGTCTTTGGACACAATGTGACAGTTTTAATTTGGAAAAAAAATTAATAAATTTTAATAAAGTAATGTAAATGAGTTTCATTCTAACTATAAAGTTATTTTCAAAAGTTACTTTAAAAATCAAGTGAAATTTAACCTTTTGAGTCTTTGAGTGTTTTAGACAGAGATCTCTTCGTTGCAGTAACAGAAACCTCAAATAAGGATCTAGCAGAAAAGGAGGATCTAATAGGAAGGCAGAGCCACCTCATAGACTATGAAGACACAAACTGCTTCCAAACTGAACAGTGGGTTGAACTCAGGAGCCAGAGAAATATCTAGACCAAAGCAGCTGAGCGCTTGTATTGGGGATGGATAGGAAAAATGCAAGTTAACTATTTCTTGTCCCAGCCTGGATGACTGAGGAATGAGAAAGGATGGAGACTAAAGCTGGAGGGCAAGAATGGACCCAGAGGAGGAGGAGGTAACAACCCTGAAAGCAGGGAGGTGACGCTGAAAATGAGCTAATGAGCTAATGACTGCTAGGTAGGTAGTCATTGTGAGGGCAGTGGTGTCTCACTCTCCCAGGAAATAGGCCAGTGTTCTAGCCAAAACCCCAAGACATGGTACATGGTAACTGGGAAAAGAAAGTGACATGGCCTTAAAATCATCTCAAAACTCTCTACCTCAAGCTCAAATGACACCAGGTCCTTTGCCAAACCCATACTTTAAAGAAAAAGACCACAGCCAGATGTATTTCCATTTTACCAAATGTCAGCCACCATCCTAAGCTCAGCAAAAGTCCCAGAGAAATAGAAATCCCTTCTTTTTAGCAGCTTATAATCCAACTGGAAAGGGAAAACACTGCCGAGTAATATTAATATTTAAATATTATTAGTTAAGGAAATATTTTGATAACTGGCAAGAGCATATGTTTGGAATCAAATAGATCTAGATTTGGATTCTGAATCTCCTCCTTATGAAATTTACCTTAAGTAAATCCTTAAACAGTCTAAGCTTTAGTTTCCTCATCTTAAAAGTGAGAATAATAATGGTTACCCCTCTGTGACTGGTACATATGAGGTATTCAATGAATGTTGGTTCTTTTAAAAAAAAATTTTGGCCACCCCAACGGCACATGGAAGTCTCCAGGCCAGGGATCAAATCCAAGCTGCAGCTGTGATCTATGCCTCAGCGGCTGCAAGACCGGACCCTTAACCCACTGTGCCACAGTGAAAACTCCTGGTCCCTTTTTTTAATAATACAGGGTTATATATGACTGACTTCCTGAAAAAAAAAATGAAAAAATATGTGTGTGTGTGTGTGTGTGTATATATATATATATGAAAAAATGTGTGTGTGTGTATATATATATATGAAAAAATATGTGTGTGTGTATATATATATACACATATATATATATACACACACACATATATATATACACACACATGTATATATATATATATATATATATATATATATATAAAACCTCCTTTGCTGGTTCTATTTCTCTGAAAACTCTCGTATACTACCCTAGAGAAATGGGTTAGGTTTGGATAGATGTGGATAGAGGGCAAGGGTGAGAGCAAGAAAAATGAATGGAGATCAATTGGGCTTTGTCATTAAAGCTCAACTCTGAGTAATATCAGCTAATATTTACTGAGCCCATATCCTATGCTAAGCTCTGCTTTGTCTGCATTGTCTCAGTTAACAGTTAATGCCCTAATGAGGTGGGTGCAAGTGCTATCCTCATTTTACAGAAGGAGAAATCCTGTCACAGAGAAGTCAAGAACAAGGTCTCACATGTAGAAAGTAGCAGGATCAGAGTTCAGACCCTAGTGATCTGACTCATAGCCCATACTCTTAACCTCTCTGCACACTGGTGTTTGATAAGTTTAAGTGGATAAAACTGGATAAAGTTGGCATAAACACTAAGTCTCGGATGCCAACCTGAGTAGGTTAGGTAGTTACAGAACTTAGGCTTAACTCCCTCATTGTGTCGAGAAGGAAACCGAAGTTCAGAGATGGGAGGAGGCTTGTCAGGCTTACCCTGGCCAAGCGCCTGAGTGGAACCTGAACTTGGATCTCCTTTCAGCTGCATCAGCTCTTCGACTTGCTTCTTCTGGGGCTTCACTGAGATGTGTACCTCTCCTAGGACTGGCCCTCTCCTGGGACCTCTTCTCTGGGGGTCCCTCTAGCCCATGCTCTCCCTTGGGAAGCCAAGAAGAAAGGGCTCTTGTGGCTCTTGGTCACTCTCAGCTGGTGACTATGTAATTTGGCTCCGTCTCCTTTCTCTAGTTGCTTCCTTGCTCATGGACATCTCTCTCTTTGAGACCATTGCCTCCTCTGTCTCAGTCCCAGCTCCCATAGTCCCAATTTTTCCACAGAAAGGGTCACATGATACCAACTGTAGGTCAGCTCCAAATGAGGCTCAGGGACCAGTCTCATCCTCAACTAGAGGTACTTTAAGTAGCTATAGTTGGGGACATAAGGTGACCCACTCTGACCATTCTGGCTGTAGCCTGACGCTGACTTTAGGACCCAGCACAAACCAGTTCCAATTGCCATGACCTAAACCTGACTTGCTGACCATCTGCTCTAGCCTGGGAGCAAGGCTTGGACCCAGTGCTCTATTTCCTGCTTTGTCTTCAGTCAAGTCACAGTTTATTTCTGCTTGCTCTGGACCCACCCTGTGGGAGGCTCTTGAGTCCTGGTAACGACTCAGAAACAATCTCTGAGTCACTCCGAAAAAGAAGCAGTCTCATATGCAAAAACATGGAGGCCAATCATTCAGCAATATTGCTCGACCACTGACTATGCATCAGATACTGGTGACACAACGATGAAACAGAGAGACAGAGTTTCTGCCCTCATAGGAGCTGAGACTGTAAAGACCATCACAGACAAACAAGCAATCATATTCCAGTGGACAAGGGCCATGTTAGGGGAAACACCAGTGGCTACGAGGAAACATACCAAGGGCATTTAACCCTGACCTGGACATTAGGATTAGGGTGGAGCTGTCTAAGAATGGCTCCCCATAGCAGTAAGGTCTGAGCTGAAGCATAATAGACTTCACCAGGCAATACAGAGTAGGTGAACACATGATGTAGGGGGGCTGTGGGTGGACAGCTGGGGATATTTTCCAAGTGAGGGAACCTTACGTCTCAGATAGGAGATGATGAAAGGAAACCTGTTGTGATGCAGATTGAAAGCTGTATTGTGTCAGTGGAACAAAACTTTCTAAGGGGTGGTGACTAATAAAGCTGGGGGTGCCATCTAAGACTGGATTTTGGAAGACCTTTAAATCATTGTAGGGAGTGTGGCATTCAACAATAGTATACCTTTAAAGAGGTACAAAAGGATTTTTAAGCTGAAGAATGCCATGGATGGCTTTGCAACTTAGACAAGGAAGTTAAGTGTGATAACAGGGATGTGGGTGATATACTGAACCAGCCTGGTTTGGGGGCCAAACCAGAAATTCATCCTTAGGACTCAAGGCTTTACTCTGAATGCATTTCTCCTTCTGGACCCAGAATATGATCCAGGCTGCCAGGCTTCCACTGACCTGACCTCCAGCCCTAAGACTGACTGACCTTCAGGTAGCTTTCAAACCTATCATAGACCCTACTTCCTGCCCTGCTCCTACTGGATGCTACTGGGTTTGGGCATCACTCCTGCTTCTCCCTACTGTTCCATCTGCCCTGTGAGATGCTCGCTCCCTGCCTCACCGGATGGGATCCCACGCTGTGGCCCCACCACAAAACACATTCAGGTTCCGTGCCCTTTTAAACTTGCTTCACTCCACAGCAATCTGACCCCCATCTTCTGATACCACAGTTTAAACTCCAGCTGGTATGGAGTTCCTGTCATGGCTCAGTGGTTAATGAACCCAACTAGAAACCATGGGGATGTGGGTTCGATCCCTGGCCTTGCTCAGTGGGTTAAGGATCCAGCGTTGCCGTGAGCTGTGGTGTAGGTTGCAGGCATGGCTCAGATTCTGTGTTGCTACGGCTGTGGTGTAGGTGAGCGGCTACAGCTCTGATTGGACCCCTAGCCTGGGAACCTCCATATGCTGTGGGTATGGCCCTAAAAAGACAAACAAACAAACAAACAAAAAACCTCTAGCTGGTTTAAGAAGTTCACACCATGGCAGGGCATAGGAAAGATGCCCTGAAAGAGATATCCCTCTCACCTTGCCCTCTGAGGGTTCTAGCTTAGTAGCTTTGATTTGAGGCACATTATTTAGCCTCTCTACCCTCAATTCTCTCATCTGCTAATGGGTATAATAACAAGACCTACTTCATAGGTTTGCTGTGAAGATTCAGTGACAACACACATAAAGTGCTTTGCAAACTATCTGACACATAGGAACGTCAGCCTTGACAGTAAGAGCAGTGCCCTCCTCCGGAATAAACTGAAACGGCATCCTATGCGGTCATGCAGAAATCAGAAGAGGGCATAGGTCAGCAAGTCGGGGAAAGGGAAAAGTAATGGCATTTCCCTCAAGTAAACAAAACCACAAAATGTTTTCAGAATTGAGCAAAAGTTTTAAGAGAACATGCTTCCATAGATAGGGAAGCTGCTCAACTGGTCTGGTACTGTCGGCGTCTGAATGTTGCTAAATCCCTGAGTTTCTCTCCCTTTGAAGAGTGATAGAAGAAGAAAAAGCATGGCCTCTGGATTTAGACCAAATTGACTTTGAACACTGACTTTGCCATGTACTGGCTGTGTGACCTTGGGAAGCTCTCTCAAACTTTGTTAGTTTCAGGTTCCTCATCTGCAAAGTGGGTGCAATCCCGCCCAGCTGGAAGTGTGGAGGTGAGGAGAGAGCAAGTTTCTACAGGGCCACTCAAGTCAGAGGAATTTCCTTCCTCTTGGATCTGCACTCACCAACATGCTAAAGAGAAGTATCCTGTGAGCAAAGGAAGATGGAGATACTCTGGGGCTTGAGCAGAGACGAGCTCTCAGGAGGTGAGACTTGGGAGGGAGGGCCCTGAGGATGCCTTCTGTTTCCTCTTAGAGGACTCTTCTCTTGGTTCTTTGCTCATTCTCGGGAGGGGTGGGGGCATCGTCCTTTCCAGGCCAAGTCCTCTCTAGGACTGTGAGGGTCAGAGGGACTCACAAGGAGAAAGGCAGACCTCCTTCAGTGTGCCACATCCCACTGCCTCCAAGCTGGGCTGTCAGCCCAGGAGTCATTAGCAGGTGGCAGGGCCGAGTGTGGGGCCATCAGTCAGAGGAGAATGTCTGCTGCAGTTCCTGGGATGCGATGGTGCCCTGAGGAGCCATTGGCAGTAATGATGATGGGTATTTAAGCAAATGAACTGTTAATGACCAGGCAGAGGTGAGCTGCCTCCCAGACCAGCTGGAGCCCAGAGTTGGCAAAGGAGGGTGAGGCAGGAATGAGGAGACTGGAGAGCAAAGAGACTTCATTTTCTTCTCAGAAATTGGGTTCCCCAGGGATTCTTGGTCAGCCATGGGGCAACCCCTCCTTTATCTGTAGTCCCTTTACCCAGGTCCCCTCATCACATCCAGAAATCACTGCCAAGAAACTCCTGGCCACCCTGCCAGGTACACCCCACTCTCACCCCACCCCCATCTTTCTAGCACCGTCCTTGCCATGTGGCAAAAAGGAGTCTTGTCAGCAAGGAAAGAATAGCAGGGTGTTGACCAGCAAGTTCATTCAGGCCCAGTGGATCCTGGGGACTGAGTGACTGAGTTAGACGAAAATAGTAATATTAACAACCTCACTATCTACTGCTGACACTTGCTATGGTAACTCTGAACAGAGTGTCAAATATGTGCCAAACATTCTTCTCAACCCTTAATTCATATTGCTTTGGTTATTACTCGCATGATTCTTAAAGTAGAGACTGACATTGCCATTTTCCAGAGAAGGCAACTGAGGATCAGAGAAAGGAAATGGCTTGCCCAGGGATTAGCGAGTTAGAGAGTTGGCACAAAACTCTGTCCGAGATCAGCAGAGAGTGTGAAGTAGGAGAAGTTGTCTTTTATCACCCAAAGCACAATGTAAGAAGAGCAAAAGATACCTAGGTGAGGCCTTAGAAGACATTTGGCTGAGAACAAGAGGTGGAGCCAAATGCATCCTTCAATCCACACAGAGTTTGAGGGACAGGGGTTTATGTTGCCTCAACATCCTGCAGGGGGATGTTTTTGTTTCAACCTCTATATCTTTATACCCTTGCTTTGCTCCTTCCTACTGGGCCCATTCAAACCCATCTTGGTGAAAAAAGATGTGTTCTCTGGGTAAAAAAGAAAGACATCAACTCTGTCCTTAAACAGAGCCCCCACCTCCTTGTTTGTGACCTTGGGCAAATTCTAAACTACTCTGAACCTGTTTACACACATAACCAAAAAGGAAATGGCACTTATTTTGTAATGGTTAAGCAAAACGCATGGAGATGAAAACAACATGGGAATCAGC
Organism: Phacochoerus africanus; assembly: GCF_016906955.1. Lineage (NCBI taxonomy): Eukaryota > Metazoa > Chordata > Mammalia > Artiodactyla > Suidae > Phacochoerus > Phacochoerus africanus. The sequence goes on from NC_062547.1 coordinate 44,946,338, forward strand.
ATGGTATAGAAGCAGGCCACTTTTAATTTCCTGGCTCTGATTCCAGCCAGCACAGAGGATTTGGTAAAGTGTTTAACCTCTGTGACCCTTTGTATTCTCATCTGCCAAACTGGGAAAATTATTCCTACCCAGAAAGATCATTTCAAATATGGGAGATGATGCAAATAAAACACCTGGCATACAACCAGTCAATGAAAATGGTAACTGCAATTAATCTTTTTCTCAATTAGGAATATGTGGTGCCTGACCCAATACCTGAGTCCCACAGTTAGAAGTTCCTTTTCCCTGTTTCTCCTCTTCTACTCTCGTCTTTGAGAAACTTTCCTTGCAGTTTCTCCAGGAAGGCTTCTCCTGTCACTTGTAGCACTACATCGCCTCCAAATTCAAACATTTCTTTCTGTCAAAGAGGGATTAACTAAAGCTCATCTTGCATGGTCCACTGATGCTCCGTGTGTTGTTAGCTGTCGCTCTAGAACTCCATTAGAAGCCTGTAATTGGCTACATGAATTTGCACCCATGATTTTCCTTCTTGGAACCTCAGTTTCCTCATGAACAGACAGGGGTTTGGACCAGAGCCTGATTTTCTGTCTTCAACCATGGGATTTTCCAGGATCCTGACCACAGCCCACACTCTCCTCCCTCCAAGCTTTTGTTCACATAATCCCCTCTTCCTCAAAAGCCCTTTTTCCCACCTCTACCTCCCTAGTCTCATTGGAAGTGCCATTTCTGCCATACAGTTTCCTTAATCCCCTCGGTAGAGGTGGTTTCCCTTTCAAAATTCGAGAAAACTTGGTTTTAGACACTGCCCCTCGTGGATCTTTCTGAATGTTGCCTGAAATTGCCACCCCTCTTAAGGGATCACAGGAGTGTGAGGAGTATTCCTGTGTCTCCTGCCGCACCAGCACTGTAAGCCTTGTTCAGTAAGAGCCCCTGAATCTTAGAGTCCTATTCTAGGCACTAAGGAAAAACCCAAAGATGTGCTACACAACTCTTAACAAGGAGTGTACACATCCAAGTCACCATTTCTGCCCAAAGGGAGACAAATCTATGCCTGGGGATCCCTGGGTATCACTTTCACATGGATAGAAACCCACACCCCATCTTTCTTCATTCCCTGATGTCTTTCCTATTGCAAGATTATCTTCACTTTATTCCACTTCTTTTGACACCTGTGCTAGGAGCCCTAGACCAGAGCAAATTCCCTGACTCCAGGAGCTGTATTTTTCTTCTGCTGTAACTGGCATCTGTTCAGGCGGATGAGTGAATATTTATTAGATCTCAGAAGGTTTCGGTCACTTTAATTGTTTTCCAGTGAAATGTGCCCATTGCTGAAACCAGACCTTGTTAGCCATTTATCAGGTCAGCTAAGTGAAAGGGGAGCTGCATAGAGATGGGCGTTTAGGCAGGTCCAGGAAATTTTGGCTGCAGAAAGAAGTCACACCAAAGAAAAATGAGTCCCTGGATGGTCATTTGAAACTGATGAATTAAGAGATAAGCACCGGAGTTGTGATCTCGACACACAGAATCACTGGACCAATGATTCTCATAATTAGATGCAAGTGGCAAGCATTTAGTGTATTTTTTTTTTAACTTTTGTAAGTGCATGGAGCAAAAGCCACTGGAATTAGGAATTGCCATTTTTCGAAAAAGAGATTGGGGAGAAGAAAGAGCTATTTATTAAGTGCCTGATGTATACTGAGCACTAGACATAAAGTAGTGGTTTCTAAGTTGAGTTTTTTCTTTTTTGTGCTGATTATTTTGCAGAGAAACTTTTTTTTCACATGAATAATTCTCCAGAATCCCAACATACAAAAGAGATAAAAGGAAAGCTGTTCTTGTTGAAGCCCAGGTGACAGACCTGAAGCCTACCCACTCCTTCAGTCACTTCCTACTCAAATCCCCACAAAATTAGCCCTTGAAATCCATGAAGTCTCTTTCAAAAATACTGATTAACTCAGCCCTGATGGCAATTCTTCAATACACTATTATTTTCCTATTTTATAGATGAGTTCAGTGAGACTCAAAGAGATTTAGTCTCATGGCAGGAAATGAGTCAGGCTCAGAAACCTGCTCTCCTGATTCCAGCAAGCCCAGTGCTCCTTCTGCCCTGTCAGGCCACCATCTGGTTGGAAGAGGAGAGACTTTGATTGTGGAGCTGTCCCTGTGATCCACATGAAAGGGGCAAGGGATGGGGAAAGGAGGGCTGAAATGCATGAGACTCTGGAGAAAACCAAACAGTAGGTCTTTGGCCTGACCAGGAGGAAGAGTAGATAGAGCAAACAGCAGGGATGGGACCCCATGTTGCTTTTGTCCAGATGACACTCATCTGAAACTCTGCATTTCGTTCTGCCTCCCCTCCTATGAGCACTGCCTGCCTTCGTGCCTGAACTGTCCCTCTGCCATCAGCACTGCCCTGTCTCTGGGTGACACAATCCAAATATCTGTTGAAAAACAGCCCTTAGAGTCAAGGAGGGTGGCTCTGAACATTAGAACCTTGGCAAGGAAGAGGCTAATGCACCCCCAATGGATAGCCATCCAGTGGTGAAGGTGATTTGGTGTACCCAAAATGCCAGTGCATCTGTGAACATGTTGAGTGTGGAAAGACTGAGGGCTAAGACCCAGATGGAAGTGTCAAGCAGCCCAGCTAGTGTGGTTGGGGGTGGGGTTGGGTGGGAAGTCTGTCCCCTTGCTAGTTCTCAATGCCAGTGCCCATCTTACTGACTGCATAGCCTTGATTTCCAGGTCAAAGAAGTTTCCTATGTAAGACTGGCAATAAATAACCCTGTTCCCCAGGAAATGATCAGCAGCTCACCCTACCTTTTGCCGTCTTGCCACCCCTGCCATTTTTCCTCCATTCTAGAGCTTCTGGCACATTCATAGGGGTGTTTGTAGAAGGGTAAGTAAAAACATTCATTCAACACCAATATAGTTGTTTCCATAAAGCCTAGGAAGCTTTATGCTGACGTAGTAAGTTAACAAGTCCCAACTTGTTCTTTACCAGTTTCCAGTCTGAGGTGGCCATATGATATAGCTCTGGGCATTATAAATAAGTGGAAACCTACTGTGAAACTTCTGGGAAAGCTTTTGGTTTCCTGAAAGAGATACTCCTTGTTCCCTTTGTCACTTCCTACTGGATTGCAGATGTGATGGACGGAGTTGCAGCAGCCACATGCAGCCATGAAGGAAAGGAGAAGAGAACTTCATAGACATCCCACACAAAGTTGAACTACTATTCAGTGGCTGCTTGCCTCTAGATATCTCTTTGTGGATAAAACTGTTTCTATGGATTTAACTCACTATAGCCTGATGTTTCTGTCACTTGAAGCCAAAACATTCCTAACACAGTATGTCATATATACGACCCTAACAAACACCCTAATAAGTAGAGGTCATTATCTCTTTTCCATATATAAGGAAATTAAAGTTGGGAGAAGTGAACTATACAAAAGACAGTCACCTTGTTAACTGATAAAATAAAGATTTTAATTCATATCTATATTATGTATAGCTTCTTACATATATGTTTATATATACATTTATACACATTATATATGAATATGTGTGTATGTATATATATAGGATATATATATATATATGCACACGGACATATCATCTATTATCCTTTGCCTAGTTTTTTTTCCTATTTATGGCCATCCCATGGCATATGGAAATTCCTGGGCCAGGGATTGAATTCAAGAATCAGTTATAAACTATACCGCAGCTGTTGGCTACACTAGATCCCTTAACCCACTGTGCAGGGCTGGGAATCAAAACCACACCTCTGCAGCAACCCAGGCCACTACAGTCAGATTCTTAAACCACTGCACCACAGCAGAAACTGTCTAATTTCTTTTGAGCCCATGGTGATAATATTCTCTTTATCTTGGGCTGTAATGATTTATCTTATAGGCTAACATTATTTTTGGCCCACTGGACACAAGTAAAAATCATCCTGGAGAAAATGGAGATGATTTGAAAGTACCATATTTAAAAATACATATATTATGGGGTGGGGGGTGGGGAGCCTGAGTAAGAGGCAGCTTGTAGAGCATAGACAGCCATCAGTCTGGAGCAGGAAGAAGTGAGGTCATGGTCCAGCTCTCTGATGCTAACTTGTCGTGAAGGCTTTAACAAGGCACTTCCCCACCCTGCAACTTGGTCTCTGCACCTCTAAAATGGAATGAGTATCTGGTGGATGTATGCTTTGGGGATTGTGCGTGTATGTATGTGGGAAGGTGTGGGGAGGATAGATAGAGATGTTATCTGATACCTAAAATGATTTTAATGTTGAAAATGCTATGCCATATATAAATGGAATATATCGCCATTGGCCAATGACCCCACCTCAACCAGAAGTGCAGGTTCTTTGGTGGCTAATTAACTGTGAAACAGAGGCATTGCACCCAACACTTGGGGTGGAGGTTGGGATGCCCGTCCATAGGGAGAGACACCAGTAAGCAGAGGGTCAGCATCTCATGAGTCTCCTCTCAGAGCAGCCAGGGTCTACCTCCACTTCTCTGAAGCCTTTGGGACATGACTCAGAGATTGGAGTTGGTGGTTTGTTCCTAGTGGAGAAACCCTCTTCTCCCAAACTGTATCTTTACTACTCCACCTGCAAGGGCCTAGAAGAGAGATTTTCTTAGAGGCTGCCTCTTCTTTTAAATTTTTTCTTTGTTTTCTTCTTGCAATGTGTTCCAATGGTCATGCTCTTTTCACAGAGGCAGAGAAATCACCTCCGCCATCAGCATCCTCCCCTAACATCATAATCCGGGCGGGGGGGTTGCACTGAGTTTCCAGGTCTGACTGTGCCTGCCTGGATAAACTGCTTCTTCCCCAGGCCTCACTTACATCCTCCTTTATCAGGGAGCCATACCAAGAACAAGCTTCTCACAGAAGCTGTTTGATCTTGGATTACCCTTTCCTGGGATCTAAATGTTTGCTGGGATTACCCAGGATAGATTGAGATTAACATGTGGTGTTTCACTGAATAGCCTCAGGCTCTTGGCTTCCCTTCCTTACTTGAGCTGCCAAAGTAAATTCCCACCCACTCGCATCCTTGGTCTGTCTGGCTTGCCTAAAGTGAAAATACAGAGGCAGAGGGGCTGTTCCTCAGCCGATTCTCTCCACATTCACAAGTGCCCAGAGCTTTTCCATCTAAGGTGGCCCTCAGCACCACTGCCCTCCACCAGCTGAGTTTCTTTCCCTCCCATCCTAACCAAAGGCTAAAAGCCAAACAGTCATCACTTCTTCTGGGAGAGAGGCTTTTCTAGGATGTCCCTGGTCTTTTACTTGGGCAGCTCAGCACTGTTCATTCATCCTGCAGTCCACAAACTTGTAGCAAGCAAATGTATTACTTAAACACCTGCTATGCCAGGCATGGTGCTAGGCCAAGGAGACCTAATGGCGAAAGAGAAGAGATAGCTCCTGCCCTGCGTTTATACCATACACATTAGACATAGCAGTTTGGCTTCTTACCTCTGCAAAGCCAGTGCTTTGTCTGCAAAGAAAGAATCAGGGAGAAAAACAGTAGTTTCTCATCCCATGAAGGGGGGTTCATGTTTAAAGTTCTCTAACACTTAGTGAAATTCCATGTGACAGATTCTGGGCTATAGGCAATTTCACGTATTCAGAGTGCTCAGTAAATGTCTGTGGAATTGGATTGTTTGCTAATGTTATCATAGCTGGGAGAGGTATCATTTGCCCAGTTTTCAGTTAGATGAAGTGTAGAAATTTTCCTATGTTATTCATATGACCATAATAACTAGGGCTATTATTACCTCCATGATTAGCACTATTATTGCCACTAGTACCATTACTACTACTATTACTACACTACTACCACTGCTACTATAGTACTACCATTACCACCATATTACTGCCACTACCATTGCTACTTCCCTACTACTACTTCTGCATCTACATCACTACCAGCAGCTGAAACTTATTGGCTGTTAGTCCCAAACCCCCTGTTGATACAGTAAATTTATTAATTCAAACACCACAATAACCCTAGCCATTACAGATTATTTTCTCCTATTTGCAGATGAAACAATTAAGTGATAGTTACACAGCCACGGTGACTAATCAGGCTCCAGCCTGAGGGAGTGCAAGTGCAGAGTCCACGCCCTTCAACACCATCTTCTACCTCCTCTCTGGATTCCTCTCTACACGTAGAGCTGTATGAGGCCAAAGCTATGCTCCTGACCATGGGATTTATAACCACTCTGGAATGCAGGGAGCATGTCCATGAGACATGAAGGTGTTGGGAGCTGAGCCAAAGGCTGGTATGGATTCAGGGATCATACAACACCTCCTAGCCAGGAACATTCCAGAGCAAGGAGGAGATGCAAGCATGAAGGGTAGGCTGAGGAAGTGATAGCCTCTGACCAACAAAAGAAAGATCCCTTACACAAAGCAGAAGACCCACTGTTAGCTCCACGTCCCTGAGCTCGGAGAACCATCCACACTTCTAGTGGCAGTAGCATCTGAGCAGAAACACTGCTTCAGCCACACTCAGGACAAGCTAGCAGGTCCCCAACCTCTCGAGACCAAAGATCCAAAAACAGACACCAGGACCAGATCCCTGCTACACACCCCCTCCCCTTCTTCAGGTCAACCTCGCACTGAATGTTCATTCCAGCACTGCCAGCCCTGAATATGATGTTGCCAATGGGGCCCTGCTAAGTCAGTCTACTCCTCAAGCCCTTAACCCTCTCATACCCTACTGATAATCAGCCCATTATGGGGTGAGACCAGTGACTCCTGCCAGGTCCAGAATCCCTGTCCCTTTGTGTCCACTTGCAAGACTTTTGCATGTCCTCCACAATCAATTCTCAATGGTCATGTCCCCTATGAAAACTTCCTCTATGCCAGGACTCTAGCCCTTCATATGTCCCACTTTTAGGGCAACAGTCAAGCTGCTTTGCTCTTTGTAGGGCTTCAGTAATTTCTGGACTAACTTATCCTGTTTATCTTTGCATTCCCTGCAGTGACTAGTCTGGTGCCTGCCTTAGACTAAGGGCTCAGTAAATGGGGAAGGAAAGAGGGAAGAAAGAACAGAAGGAAAGAAAGAAGGAGAGACAGAAGGAAGGGAGGAGAGAGGGAGGGAAGGACTGGAGGAAAAGAAAAAAGGCTTAGGCGTTTACTTCACTACACCTCTGAACTTTCCCAAGTCCAGCTCCCCAGTCATGAAAACTTCAGTTCCCAGGACAGAGTCCAGAAGAATCTGGTTGTGACTTGTGTTCATTTCCACAGATTTAGAGGCTTAAGGAAGCTCATCTCTCAGGACTTCCTACCAACCAAGTAGTTGAAGGAAGTCACTAGAGTTAAAAAGGGAGGCAGCTTTTTATGGGAAAAGGTATGGGGAAAGGATATAGAATTTTAAGTGCTGGGATTTACATTCTAGTCCTAGCCATTTTTACTTTGGATTTGTCTCTGCACTTCAGCTTCCCTTTCTAGAAAATGAGAATAGTGTCATCTCCTTCCAGAGAGTGTTGCAAGGATGTAAATAAAAACACAAAGCATGTGAAAGTGTGTTGTGGGTGGAAGAAGCCAGGCAGACGTTATTTCTTCCTCCAATCAGGGTCTCCAGTGAGTCAGATCCCTTGGGGGCCGTAGAGTAAGAGTCACTCTGCCCCCAAGAGAATTGGGGGCAAGGGTCACCACCAGCCTTCCCAGGGCCCATCTCCTCATTCTTACCCACGGATGCCTCTAATGAGGATGCTCACCCAGGATGTGTTCTGGGTAGCTCCTGGAACTCACCTCAGCTGACCAAGAAGGAGAAAGAAGGAAGAAGGAGGAGATGCAACAGCCACAAAAGCCTCCTGGGGGCGAACCGCTCTAGAATAGCTCTTCCCAAGCTCTGCAGCGGGCTCGCCACGAGGAAAACGCCGGAAAAATGCCGGCTAATTTCAGAGGCTCCACGTTGGTGGGCCAACAGCCCAGGGAGAATGAGCAATTATGATTTCCATCTAAGCAACATATGCTGTTTGCTGGCCTCTTTCGAACAGCTGTAGGTTAGATGCTGTTAAGATTAGTCTCCTTCTCTCCTCCATATTTCAGAATTCAAATTAAACTAAAATAACAGCACCTGCTGAACAAAAACCCCATTGGAAATGTGTCCTCGTACACAATTACTGCAGGGAGGCTGGTCACCATTGTTACCCGCCTATTCTTCCTGAATGGGAACGGCAGCGAAGTTTCCCAGGCAGCTGCAGCAATTCAATTGTATAACTGGAGCTGGCCCTGCGCCAACCCTCAAGAACTCAAGTGGCACCAAAAGATACTATATTGATTTGCAATCGAACATAATAGGCCATCAGCTTAATTATTACTGAAGTGACAAGGTTCTGGGTATTTCATATTTATATTTCAGGGCCTGTGAAGGATGAATGTAAATCTTTTAAATGCACAGATTTGCATATCTTCAGAAGGGTTGAGTGCTCTTATTACATTCATAGCCTTTGAAAGACCAAAAGGACTGGCTATTGAACTCAGGTTGCCAGATCCCACCGGCATTTGCTTGGATGAAGAAACAAAAGGCATAAAATGGAAACTGCTTTTAGTCCAAAAAAAAAAAAAAAAAAACTACCCCCCCCAACAAAAATTAAAAAAAAAAAAAAAAGCCAGAAACCCACTCACTACTCAACTGCATCAAGCTCAGACCTCTTTGGGGCCTTTGAAAGCAGAGTACTTATGGGTCTTATTGGGACAGAGGTATTTGGTTATTGAGAAATGGAACCAATGACTTCTTGGTTCTGTAGGCTCCCCTCTGCTCTCTCCTTCCAGCCTATCCCTGGCTCCTATAGATCAGTAGAACCTTAGGAGATGCTGAGACGTGGGCAATGAAAGGATGAAAAGAGATAGAAGTTCACTCTCCAAGTAGCTACTACACATCTGCACCATACTAAGACCAAAGATGCAAAGAGGAATGATCTCATCTCAACCCCATCCTCATCATCAGACCTCCTCCCCACACCCTTTCGTTGAGAACCTCACACACTAGTGAAACTTTAGAACCAGTCCAATTTCCCCCCATCCTTCACTCTCTAGACCCAAAAAGTCATTGAATTTTATAGATTCTTCCACCTAAGTCCCCCTTGATCTTTGCTCTCTCCCTTTTCTCTCCGAGTCTCAAGAGACAACCTGAACTTAAGAGATTTTCCTATTGCATCTTACTGCCTCCCTCTTCCTGAATCCCAGTCCATTCTCTGTCCTGCCGTCAGAGGGCCTTTCTTAAACGGTTGGACATCTGGTTCTCCTGCCTAAAACCCTTCACAGGTATCCATAAAGTAAAATCTGACTCTCTTCACAGTCAGGCTTCAGCCCTCATTTCACCCAACTATTTCCAAGTTACACACTCTCACCCTTTACATGTATTAGTGCTATTCTCTTCGCCTGAATGCCATCTTCTTATTGATGAAGAAATGAGTCATTTTCCAAGATTCACATGACAACACTGCATCTTACCTTATCTGGGCCACCCACTTCACTTTGTTCATCTATGTGTTATAAAACTGACCACACGGTGACTGTGCTTCACTTCCTTGTTTACATGTCTGCTGCCTCCACTCAGAGGGCCTCGCAGACAGAAAATGTGTCTTTAAGTCGCTTTATCCCAAGGACCTCGGTCAGGGCTTGGAATGCAGGAAGTGTTTAGCAACTGTTGGTTGAGTCTTTATCCCCAGGGAACATCAGATGTGTACTGAACATCTATTATATGTGAGATTTGTTCCAGGCACTGGACCAAAAGGAGCCCTTGCCATATGGGAACCCAAGGCCTAGGACCAAGATTATGCTATCAGTACAGCTGCCTGTGCTAATGACCAAAGAAATAGTTTAGGCATCAAGTGTTCTCAAAACACAGATCAGCAGGAGTTTTGTGGCCTGGTGTGTTTGTGAGAAAACAGAACTAGAACTACATCTGAAATCCTGTCATTGAAGAGGCAGGGCTATTTGAATTTACCTCTTCTGATCTCTACATATTATATAAGAGAGCAAACTAAGAACGAGAAAGGTAAAACTTTTAAGTTTATAAGAGTAGTCCATGTTACTATCCATTATACATTATGAGATGCATAAGACTTGGTTAGACATCCAGTAGGGAGAATATTCCAGAAGATGGCTCTCATCACCCCTGCCAACCTCCGAAACGTCAGTATCACCAGCACTGCCATCACCCCCATTCCCAATACCATGTTTGTTACCACCATTTTCTAAATTTCCCTGATGGTACCCTAGCCTCACTCCTTCTATCATTCCCAGCACCACAACCCACACCAGAGGCCTCAGGGTTGAGGAAAAAGAAGAAAGACAAGGTGTTTTGTTCTTGTTTCCATCATCTTTACCACTTCTATTCCTGCCTCTGTTCTGCTCCATATTCCTGCAACATCTAGACAGTCCCTGTCCTTTTACAGCCTGGGTTCTGTCACTGCCAAGGGGCCACTGTGATAACCTCCCCAATCCAAGAAGTATTTGTATTCCCCTGAACTGAGAAGCTGGTTCCAAGGGAGCTAGATCAAAGAGGATGCAGGAAAGAAAAAAAAAAGAAAGAGAAAAGAGCAGAGCATTGAAAAATTTGGGAAAGCAGAATTCTCTCTGTAAAGATATGGGGCAATAGGACTTAAGATCTAGTAATTCTAGAAGGCTCAAGAATTCTGAAGAGCATGATGACCATCTTTACCCAGATCAGGAAACCCTGAGAAGTTATCCAGGACAGAGTAGAATCCTTCTTTCTGACTCTTGAGATCCCACTGCTATTTCCATTCTCTGCCTTTTGTGGGGGAACCCCATTTAGACCCACGTCCTTTGGTTCATAACCTTTGAGAAAGGCCAGCATTTCCATCAGCATCACCCAGGAGTGAAATCCTGGGCTGGCAAAGACTCAATCTCTGGAGTCCTCAGCAGCAGCATCCCCACAACAGCCACTCCTGCCAGGCTGAGCACAAAGGAAGGCATTATCCTGTGAGGAGCAGAGGAGGCGCGGGGGACACCTGCTCAGGCAATTCTGTGACAAAAGGAAGTGAGGCTGGAAATTGGACAATTGTTACTAAGTAGCTGAGGACCCAGCTGAGTGGATTTTCTTTCATAAGGATGAGAGAAGCCAGCTTTAAAGGCAGATGGAGATTTTCCAGAATCTAGGGTTTTACCAAGAAGAGCAGGACAGGAAGGTAGACCCAAGAAAGGATGTCTCTTCTCATCCTTTTGAAAAGAAAAGCAGGGTAAGTGTCTTTCTTACAGGCTTCAGAAGTATTTCATATAGGGCAGTATTGTGAAAGGTATTTTATTGTTAAGGGCATTATTGTGTTGTCTTTGGGAACATCTTAGGGAGGCAGTGATTCCTGAGACTAAGCATGGGCTTCCTGAGAACTGGCTTCAAAGGACCAGACTCACTTCCTTCTCTCTGCTTCCTAGGCAGGTAGCCTATGGGAACATAGGAGAGAAAGAATACCTAGATTACAACAAAACATTTAACAAAGTCTTTTTATCTTCTTGGAAAAGATGGATGATAAGGTAATTAGATGAATTTGGCACCAGTTATTACCTATAATTTGCTGAGTGCTTACCATGTGCCAAGTACCATACTGGGTTTCCTGTACGTGGTACCACTGAATCACTTCATTGCCTCTTTACAAATAAGCAGAGTTGGGCTCAGAGAGGTTTGGTAAGTGCAGAGTAGCCTGAGTGGATCCATGTCCCCCAGTTCTATAATGTAGAATAGTAGCCTGTATACTCCCAGTTACCACTGTTCTGCTTATGTCTGGAGAGACACCAATAAACACACTTCTGGCCACAATTGCTTACTGCTCCCACTCCCGCACCCATGGGCATGCATACATGCACACATACCCTATAGAGCTTCCACACTATAACCTTGCAGTGTTGCCTATTTTTACCTTCTATCTCCATCTAATGGGCAGAGCTCCTCCCATCCTGCTGCTAAAGTTGTGGCAATTATCCCACATCTCAGCAAAAGGCATTGATCATCTGGAGTAACAGTTTAAAGTCCAAAAGGCTGAGAAGTGTCTCAAGGATATGGCTGTGATGGATGAGGGTGAGGGAGAGGTGGCAATGAACCAAGCCCCTGCCACCGGCAACTCTGCTACCCCAAGAACATACAAGGCTGGGCCCTACTCAGCTGCTGCCTTGGAGTCTGGGGGAATTGAGGCAAAGACCCTGAGAGTTTCATGGGCCTAATCTGCATTCAGAGGCCCAGCATGGACTTTATTAGCAGTGTGACCACTGAGAAGCAGTCTCTGCATATCTACAAACCCCAGTGCCCCCTTTATTAAGATGGGGATAGACATTTCCATCATGTAGCTTTGCTCTGAGGATGGGAAAATCCTGAGTACAGGGTTGGTCCTGAGTGCCTCTGCCTAACCAATAACTGGCCCAACACATCCTGCCATGTTCCCATGCAGGCACCTTGGGAAGCCATCTCTATGGCAAGCTGCACTGCACCCTGTCAACAGCCCCCAGGGAAAAGGAGGTGGCAGAGAGTCGGGGGTGTTGAGACCCTCAGCTGCTCCTGGAGAAGTAGGGCTGACAAGGCGAGGATTGTTTCTCTCCCCTGGTGCGAAGCATGTTGACTTGCTGTTGATAGATGGTGGGATGATATTAATTAAAATGCAGGCAGGTGTGAGGGCGCCTCTTAGAGCTGTGTTCTCCCTGGGAGGAGGGGAAGGCATCAAGGCTCTGTTTTGAACCCGTAGCAGGAAGAGTGTCCTCTTAGCTCCCTTTCCCCTTCTGAGGGCAGGTGCAACTCAGAGCAAAGGTCTGGATTTCTCTGTCGCTGAAAGAGGTAGGTCACAGGAGCACTGGGTTCCAGGTGAAAGCACAGCCATGTCCTCCCATCCTGATGGGCAGGGGAGGAAAGGGCCACAGACTTTTACCATCTTTCATACATGTCACGAGGTTTGAAAAGGTTCTGCCTTTGGAGAAATTGCTCAAGGAAGCACTTGCCATCTCTGCTTTCTGCCAGCTCTGCCTCTGGCTCCAATGGTCAGGACTGGGGCGCCAAGGACTTCCTGAGAGGGAAGAGTCTGACAGGCAAAGGTAGAGGCCACAAGCAAGAGCAGAGGTGCAAACACTGCATAGGACAATGCAGAGTCTAGATATGGAGGTTCAGGATCTGGATTTTAAAGCTGGGTTAAGCTGTGCCCAGAGCGGTAACAAGAAAGCTGAGTACAGAGTGGTTACTGCCTACAGGCACTGGGCAGGCCCAGCTCAGTTAGGGGATCAGTGGATTCCTCATACCTGAGCCAAGTTTGACTACAAGAGACACAGATGTGTTTCCCTTTGAACCTCCTCCTTATCTCTTCCTGCAAGAATAAGAAGTGGCTCCTGAGGACTCCTAGTTCTGAAGAGCTACTACTGGAGATGATAAAAATTATTAAAGATTTTGTTGTCAGGTGACAAGACTGGAGTAGTAGAACTGAGGTTCAAACCCCTCATTTCTGGAAACAAGAATCCTGACCCACTCTGTTTCCTTAAACTTTATTTAAACAGGAGCCAGTAAGACTTCCCAAGAGTAAATTCCTCCACTGCCCCACCTCTGCCAAGCCCTCAACAACAACAACAACAAAAAGTTGAAGGAGAGAAGGGCAGATAAGGGGGTAGGCTGGAAGCTCAAGCCTTGCTGGTTACCTGAGCTTAGAACTTAACCACAGAACTTAATCTTCAAATTTCTGGGGCTTTGTTCACTGATTTGTAGAAAGGAATGAATGAGATTAAGGGACATCCCACCATCCATCCCTTCCTCTGTCCCCTCCACTCCCCTCCCTCTTCCTTCCTTCCTTCCTTCCTTCTCAACTTTCTCTCCTCTTCCAGCTCCAGGAATAATTTGATAATCTGCATTTGGGGTTTTAAATATGTGTAATCACTTCTCTACCATCTGACCTGTAAATAACAACTTTAATGAGGATTGTTGGGAAGGATTCCCCAGGGAGGGCAATGAATTATAATGAAAATTGAATCAAACTCTCCTACAGGCCTAACAGCTAGAAATGCTAACACTGGGTATTATTTTGGACGTGTTAAAGAAAAGATAAGGTGAAGCCAAAAAGAAATCACTGTAGACACAAGAGTCCTCTCCTGTGGGCTCCATTTCACCTAGGGCCAAATTTCTTGGTCTCAAGAGACCCAATTCCTTCTCCCAGTCACACATCAGGGTGTCTCACATTCTTATATGATAATTGAGAATGTTATTCCAAACTATGTTTCTGGAAACAAACAGTCAATGAAAACGAGCAGAAAGTTGTTTCAAATATGGTTTTTAACCTCAATCCTTTTCTGGGAGACCCTGATGTCTCTTTTGTTCATTTGCACTTTCGAGGTCAGGTTTTATTACTATATTTTAACTAACTGAAAACTGAACAAAGCAAGGAAAAGCTCAAAATCTCTTGCCCATAAAAGCTCTGAAAATAGAAAGTGTTTTGCAGCTCCTTTGGCAGCAAAACTTGACCTAATCTGGGAGAGGCTACTCATCCTTATTTATCCCATTTAAAGTCAGAATTCAAACATTTTTATCCATTTGATCATGATGTGTTTTTTCAAACACTGCCAAAAGCATTATGTAACACATGATATACATCCTTTATCAACTAAAATAATTTTTAAATGGAATTCTAAATACATTTTGTACCGAGGGTATAAGGAAAGGGATTGTGGATTTGGACGCCGTGATCTTCAGAGAAATCTACAGATTTAGTGAGTTTCTGAGCAACAGTAAACAGGAAAGCCAAGTTTCAGTATTACTTTCACTAAATAATCACCAGACCAAAGTGACTTTTCATACATTGCAAAAGGCTTTCACTCTTGTGTTTTAAACCATTCATTTAATAAGAAAGTCAGTAACATCCATATTACATTAACAAGATATTCTCTCTTCCTGGAATTAAATGAGAAGTGAACTGGGTTATACATATGCTAATTAAAATACTGTAGCAGTGGCTTGGAATAATAATACAAACATCAGCAATGAAACTGCAGACAGTTGTTGCCTTGAGTTGTCTAGGAAAAACTAACAGTAAAGATGAGGATTTGTATTAATCCTTAACAGAATCAAACTTTTAGAACAGACGGATCCTGGAACTGAGACATGAAGGAGAGAAGGAATTCAGATAAGCACACCATAAGGGGTTGGGTGTGTTCAAGACCAGTCAAGTCTAAAGCTAATGTGGAGTGGTTTTCTGTTGAGAATAGAGGCATGACCTGAGCCACTTCCAGATTTGAGACTGGACGGTCTTCCACCTACAGATATATATAGTGCTCCAGAATTTTGTGCATTTTATTCATTCCTAGTGGCCTCTAAAGACAGTATCACAAGCTTTCTGGGTATATTTCTTCAAATTTTAATAGATTAAATCAATATAGGCATAGAAAAAGATTCACTGGTTCAAACATAAGGGGATCGTTCTTAAGAATCAGAACTCATACTCTCTTATGAAATATATGCATTCCACTGATAAAGAAGGAAATTTAAAATATCTATAATCCATGTTCTTACTGAGATTTAAGAGGACAATGCATTCATCAAAGAAGACCTGAGATCAGAAAAGACTTTTTAGATAAAAAAGTATGGTTATCAAACATTAAAAAACCCACATTAAACTAGCAGTTGTTTAGGTATTGCAGAAAATCAAATTGACATTGAAAAGAGAAATTATCCCAGAATTTAGAATAAGTTAAAGCAGATTAAATGGTTTAAATTATTTAAACCATTTAAATAAGTTCCAGGAGATACAATCTATTCACTATAGACTGAATGTTTGTGTACCTCCCAACTCTATTACATTGGAACCTAATCTCCAACATGATGGTCTTAAGGTATGGGGCCTTTAGGAGGTGAATGGGTCATGACAGCAGAGCCCCCATGAATGGGACTAGTGCTCTTATAAAAGAGACCCTGGGATCTCCCTTGTCCTTTCTGTCATGTTAAGACACAGTGAAAAGACAGTCACCTATGAACTGGGAGAGAACTCTCAATAGAGCAAATCTTCCAGTGCTTAAACGCTGGACTTCAACCCTCCAGACTGTGACAAGTGGTTTTCTATTGTTTATATGCTGCCCAGTTTATAGTATTTTGTTATAGCAGCCCACGTGGACTAAGACATCAATTCCAGAAAGTGAAACAAAGCAGACACAGAGCAAAGATGATTTCCTTACATTAAGGACAAATTTAGATCTATAAGACAAAATTGTGTTGGACTACTCAGTAGAATTTACAAAAGGTATATCCTGGTAACATGCTTGAATTTCCAGGACAAAAAAAAAAAAAGGACTCAGAATCTCTGATAAAAAATCAGTGGCAGATTGAACACATGTCTTTAGTTGTACATCCTCTTGAAATCTCACTAGAATGAGAGTCAAATAATGTTTAAAGACAAACTTGAAAATGGCGAAGAAAACACTGAGGAAGATAACAGAAACAAAATTTGGGAAGATGAGAAGAAGGTGGATGAGTGTAACTGACACAGCAGACTGAGGAAAGCAGGATCCTAACAGCCAGGAGTGAAAGTGAAGAAGAATATAATTTACATCACAGAAAACTCTAAATTTTCAAGAATTGGTAGCACCAGTTACTTATGGAATTTCAGCAGAGGGTGTTAAGAAAAGACTAAAACAAAGACTGGTTAAATTCTGTTGAGAATTCAAATAGCATACTACTTAAAGTTATGGAGTATATTCCCTTTAGTCAGCCTAAAATGTTCTGCCGTTGTGGAGCAGAAAATGGGAGAGGGATGTGGGTTGTATTAAATGTTATGTTTTAGGTTACAGGTCTTTATATAAGACTTGTGGAAGACATTAGAGAATCAGTCCCTAGTCTTATGGCTACTAGAATTTATGGATAGGGATAGGGTGGAAGAATTGCTAGGTAAAGCTTATTTGCTTCATGACAGAGAAATAAAAATGCAATATGCTTTAAGAAAAATACAGGTAATCATTATGAGAATAAAATAAAGTGGACAGTTCTCTAATCAAAAGAAAACTTTAAAAAGAAAAATAAGCAAAATTATGAAGCTGTTTGAATACTGTTTATAGGTTATGTTCTAAAACTAGGTTGATCTAGAAATGTCCTCAGGAGTAGAGATATACTAAGGAAACACACTCACATGCAAAATCAGGAATGTCTATAGTTATTTACTACTCAAATTAAAATTCATGTAATACAAAGAAAAAAGAAAGTAGAATGTTACTTAATATTGATTAGACTACATAATCTAAAATGAAGTAATCATATTACTCATTTTAATTACTAAATAGCATAGCATTAAAATGTTTTTAAAAGCTGTTATAATTATGAAGTTAATAAAAGTGCAATTGTAGTAAGACATTCAAAGAAACATCTCATTTCATGTTTTATAGCACAAGTACTTTGCAAGTGAATGAAGTAAGAAAAAGTTGAATAAGTTAATTTAACTGATCTTTTTTATTTCTTTTTAGGGCCCCACTTGCAGCCTTCCAGGGGCAGGGGTTGAATGAGAACAGTAGCTGCCAGCCTATGCCATAGCCACGCCAGATCCAAGCAGCATCTGCAACCTACTCCATAGCTCATGGCAATGCCAGATCCTTAACCCACTGAGCAATGCCAGGGATATAACCCACATCCTCAGAGACTATGTTGGGTTCTTCACCCACTGAGCCACAATGGAACTCCCGCTTTAACTGATCTAAACTAAGAATTGTATACACTACAAATGGAAGACATTATTTTCCAAGTTCATGGCATTTTCGCAAAAATGTTTATATTCTAGCCCACTACTAAAACCTCAACAAATTCTTCACAGTTGCAATTATACATTCTGTGTTTTAACAACACAATGCAATAAAACAAGACATGAACAGATCTCATTAGAAACCAGGAAAGAAAGAAGAGAGTGGAGGGGAACATTTCAGGTGTTGAAAGAAAACCCATCAATCTCGACTTCTATAGCCAGCAAAGTTGTCCTTCAAAACAGAAAGAAAAAGACTTTCTCAGACAAGCAAAAACTGAAGAAATTCAGTGTCAGCAGACCCACCCTGCAAAGAAGTGTTAAAAGTTTTTCAGAGAGAAGGAAACTAATAAAGGCTAGAGATTTGGATCTACACAAAGAAAGGAAGAATATCAGAGAAGGATTAAATGAAGGTGAAATTAACTATTTTATTTTTGTTATTCTAATTAATTTAAAAGATAACAGTTTGTTTAAAGCAATGATATAACAATATCTTGGATGATTATGTACTAAGAATAAATGGAATTTAAGACAGTAATGTCTTAAGAGACAGAAGGGAGGAATTAGGAATACTCTGTTGAGCATCTGCACTACATATGAAGTGGTATGGAAAATCATTTAAAAAACATTTTAAAGAAATATAATTGATATGCTAAGAGAAGATACAGTTAAATTGTATAAAGTGCTTAATTAAAATAGATGAAGGCATAAAAAGAGAGGGGAAAAGAAACAAAGAAGAACAATGAATGGGCACAATTATAAACAAAGTAGGCATTAATCCAACTATGTCAATAATCACTTCAAAGGTGAATAGTCTAAATACATGAATTAAAAAAAAAAACAGAGCTTGAGCAGTACATTAAAAAAAAAAGGACCCAATTACATATTGTCTATGAGAAACTCACTCTAAATATAAACACACAGGTAGGTTTAAAGTAAAGGGATGAAGAAAGATAGGCCATGCTAACAGCTGAAAGCCAGGGTAACTCTATTAATTAGAGGCAAAGCAGATTTCAGAACAAGGAAAATTATCAGAGATAAAGAGGAGCCTTACATAATAATATACTGGTCAACTTTCCAAAAAGAAACAATAATTTTTTAACATGTATGCACCTAACAACAGAACATCAAAATATGTGACATAAAACTAATAGAACCACAAAGATAAATACACTGATCCACTACTATGGTTGGAGACTTCAACACCCATCTTTTAGTAATTGACCAAGCAGGCAGCAAATCCATAAATAGATTATTGACCTGAATAATGTTATTTTTTTCTTTTTTAAAAAAAATTTTTATTATAGTTGATTTACTATGTTCTGCCAATTTCTGCTGTTATTCATCAATGTGACATAATTAACATTTAGAGAATTTTCCATTCAAAAAATACACATTTTTCTTAAGTTCATGCACAAGATATACCAAGGTAGATTACATTCTGGGTCATAAAATACACTTTAACAAATTTAAAAGAGCAGAAAGTACATGCAAAATTTCTTCTTAGATTACAAAAGAATTAAACTACAAGTCAATAACAAGACATAGATAGAAAAATCCCCAAATATTAGATATTAAACAATACACTCCTGAATAACATGTGAGTCAAAGAAGAAGTCTAAAGAGACATTTCTAAATATTTGAACTGCAGTTGATCCTTGAACATTGTGGAGGTTAATTTGGGTATAATTTATATACAGCCCTCTGTATCCATAGTTCCTCTGCATCTGTCTGTGGATTCAAGCAATCACAGACCATGTAGTACTGTAGTATTTATCACCGAAAAATATATGTGTATAAGTGGACTCATGCAGTTCAAAACCATTTTGTTCAAGGGTCTACAGTAAATGAAAAGGAAAATACAGCATAACAAAATTTGTGTTATATAGTAAAACCAGTGCTCGAAGTGCAATTTACAGAATTAAATCCATATATTAGAAAATAAAGATCTAAAAACCAGTATTATAAGTTTCCTCTTGAGGAAACAAGAGAAAAAGAACAATTTAAGCTTAAGGCAAGTAAAAGAAAAGAAATAACAACTAGACAAGAGAGCAATGAAATTGAAAACAATAGGCTATAGAGAGAAATCAACAAACTCCCAAATCAATAAAATAAACTTCTAGCTATAATAATGAATACATAAAATAGAGAAGACACAATTACTAATATCAGAATGAAAGAGGAGCTGCCTTGTGGCACAGCAGGTTAAGGACCTGGCATTGTCATGGCAAAGGCTCAACTTCTGCTGTGGCATGGGTTTGATCCCTGGCCTGGGATCTTCCTCATGCAGCAGGTAAAGCCAAAAAAAAAAAAATCACTATTAATATCATGGACATGTGTAAAAAAGGTAATAAATGAATATCATGAACAACTCTTTGCTTATAAATTTGAGAACTTATATAAAAGAGATTAATTCCTTGGAAAATGAAACTATCAAAATTCACACAAGTAGAAACTAATCACCTGAATAAGCCTACAGCTATTAAACAAACTGGATAAATAAGTAATAAACTTTCAAAAGTGACCACACCAAACCCAGATTGTCTCACTGGTGAATTCTACTGATCATCAAAGAAAAAAATGATAGCAGTTCTCCATAATCTCCCTGGCAAAGTAGAAGCAGAGGAAATACTTTTCTCATTCTATGAGCCTGGAGTATCTTGAAGTACCAGAAAGTAAGGATATGCTCAAACAAAAGCAAAACCAAAAAACCACAGAGTGAAGAGGCTGTGCCAAAGGGACACAGGGGCAAACTGAAAGAGCTCCCAGTAGTCAAAGCTGTAACAATTTGTTACAGCAACAAAATAAACAAATTGAATTACAACCCAAAGTATAAAATGAATATCTATGAGTCCATACTGATCTAAAAATGGCTGAATAAACAAGTAAATGGAGAAGAGAAAAATCTCTCTTGCAGAAGAATTCCAAATAATTTATGTAGGTGTCCCATCTCAAGGAGACAGAGCGTAACTCCTCATTCTTTAAGCATGGGTTGCACATAGGAACTTCCTTCCAAAAGGTACAGTATGGTATGGGAAATGGAGTAACTTTACAGTAGAGGAATCTGACAAACACAATCTCAGCCATTTGATCACAGTTAACAACAGCAATAAGTCATGTTGAGAGTGTATGTACCCTTGCTATGATGTAATGAAAATTGTACTTTACCTCCGGGATCTTCCTCCCCAAAACCCATAAATTCAGCCTGATATCAGAAAACATCTGATAAATCCCAATGGATTGGCATGCTACTTTAAAATACCTGACAAATGAACCTTAAAACTGTCAAGGTCATCAAAACCAAAAAATGTCTGAGATGCTGTCAACAGCAAGAGGAGCCCAAGGAAACATGATGACTAAATGCAATGTATTCTGGCTGAGATTCTGGAACAGAAAAAAGAACATTAGTTACACACTAAGGGAATTTGAAAGAAAAAAAAAGTATGGACTTTAGTTAATAATAATGTATCAGTATTAGTTAATAGTAACAAATGCACCACACAGGTAAGGTGTTAATAATAGGGACACTGAGTGTGAAACTATCTTAACAATTTTTCTGTAAACTAAAACTGTTCTTAAGAAGAAAGCTTATCAAGATATATAGAGTCGAGGAGTTCCCGTTCTGACTCAGTGGGTTAAGAAACTGACTAGTGGAGTTCCCATCGCGCCTCAGCAGGAACAAATCTGACTAGTATCCACGAGGATGCAGGTTCAATTCCTGGACTAGCTCAGTGGACTAAGGATCCGGCATTGCCATGAGCTGTAGTGTAGGTTGCAAACACGGTTCAGATCCCTCCTTGCTGTGGCTGTGGTGTAGGCTGGCAGCTACAGCTCTGATTAGACCCCTAGCCTGGGAACTTCCACCCATGGCCCTGGAAAAAACCCACAAAAACCTGACTAGTACCCATGAGGATGCAGGTTCAATCCCCTGGCCTCACTTAGTGGGTTAAGGATCTGGTGCTGACACAAGCCGCAGTATAGGTTGCAGATGTGGCTTGGATCTGGTATTGCTGTGACTGTGGCTGTGGTGTAGGCCTGAAGCTGCAGCTCTGATTTAACCTCTAGACCAGGAAATTCCATATGCTGTGCAGGTGTGGCCTTAAAAGAAAAAAAAAAGATATATAGTGTTGATAAACCACTGCATTAGAAACCGAGACTCCTTGGAGCCAGTAGTTTCTCAAGTGGGGTCTATGAAACTTAAAAACACAAATATTTCTGTGAAAATACAATCTTGGAAATAGATTACATTTCACCAAGCACTGAAAAATACAGAAAACTTCTCAATTCCTTTTATGAAGCTAGTGACAAAAATTGATAAACTAGCACATGCACCACAAATACATAACCACAGAATCTTATAGAACAATTATATTTACAAATATCAATTAAAATATCCTATAAAACATACATAAAATGAAGGCATTGCCATTTTAAAAATAACAAGCCATGGAAATTCAGCATATATCTGATAAGTTAATGAATGGTCAGATAAATTCTAATTGAGAATTAAATGATATTTATAATTAAAATAATATTGACTCATATTAATGCTGATAATACCAAGTCATTTATTATATCGATGGTCATTAAAAAGCATATCATACAATTCAATGGCCATTTCTTTTATTTTGTTTTGTTTTGTCTTTTGAGGGCTGTACCTGCAGCATATGGAGGTTCCCAGGCTAGGGGTCAAATCAAAGCTGCAGCTGCCAGTCCACGCCACAACCACAGCCATACCAGATCCTAGTGCAGCTTGTGGCAATGCCAGATCCTCAACATACTGAGCAAGGCCAGGGATCGAACCCACATCCTCATGGATACTAGTCAGCTTCTTAATCCAATGAGCCACAACTGGAACTCCTGACATTTTTGTTTTCAAAAATTTTTCCATGATAGGGAAAATTAATTTCCTTTATATGCAAATAAAAATTCTATCTGAAACCAAGGGCTGCCATGGAACACGATACTCAATAGGGAAACATTAGCATCATTCCTATCAAGGATATGACATCCATACACCGTCTATAATTAAGCATCATCCTACAACTGAACAAACCAATCAGAAAATACAGGAAAATACAAAGTCCTATTTACGCTTTCTTTGTATAAATAATTTTTTAATGTGATACAAAATTAAAACCATTAATCTCTCAGTTCAGGGATGGGTTAATGGCTGGGCACTACTAGAAAGATAAGCTTACATACCCAGTAATCTCATCTCAGACAGAAGCATTAATAATTTGGAACAGTCTTCTCATTTTTAGATAATTGACATAAATGGTCTACATTTCACATTTTTTTTTGCTAGAAACATATTTTCTGCATTCAAGTATAATATTCAGTACATAAACATATGAGGTGGTTAACAATGATGCATATCATTTTTCTATTAGAAATGTAGAATATTATTTCCTCTGCTTTAAGGTATCTGAGGAGTTAATCTTATTGGATTGGCTATAAATTAAATATCAAGGGAGAAAGAAAAAAGTCAGGGGGATGAGGACTGGGAAATGACATGGGTTATGATATGATTTCAACTTCAGATTGGATGGCATATAATTAAATTTCCCACAGTTGTCCTAGTGTATTTATGATTATAAAACTTTAAAAAATAATACTAGTTTTAGAGGTAGGAAGGAAAGATTTGGAAAGGAAGATAATAAGGAATGTGGCACCTGCAGAAGAGAGAACCTTAGAAAAAGTGAATGAATTTTAAGCATATTTGAGGAATGTTTTACCACTGTTTCCCCATGAAATCTGCAGTGAACATAAACATTAATCATCAATGATTCTGGAGGTGAATTTGTCTTTGTGTTTTCTGATACGAAGACATGCTGACATTGTCCTGTCGATGGATAGCAAGCAGTAAGTGAGAGGAAGATATGGGAAATAAGCAAAATAAAAAACAAGCATGGTAAATATTTATTGAGAGCACATTGTTTGACTGTGCGTGTGTGTGTGTGTGTGTATGTGTGTAAAATCTCTTACAACAGCCACATTAGGCAAGTGCTATTATTTCCCTCCTATTGCAAATTTGGGAACCATATCTAGATGAAATAATTAACTCCAAATAATATGATTAATAAATAGCAGAGGCAGATTTGAACCTAGACAGTCTGGCTTCAGACCACTTCAATCTCAATCTCTATCTCTCCCCCTCTTTCTCATTGCCAAATTTTAAAATAAATAAGAATGGAATATAGTAGGATGAAAATCCTCATTAGATAGAATCAAAGTTAGTAAAGTTTAATGGTCAGCTGAGTCTGTTAAAGGTTTAATTTATTTTAAAATGAAAGTGATAATTCTACATTTTATTAGAAGCATGTTTTTTTTCAAAAATTCGAAGAGTCTCCACATTAAGACATATGTGTCAAAATAATTATTTAACCAACATAAGTCCCATAAATATTATGAAAGAGAAGGCAACATTAATTACATTTATTCAGGATTAAGATTTTCTACCTAGAAAAAAATGAGAATCATTTGAAAAATAGAATAAAAGCATTTCATAGTTTCTAGTTATCAAAAAATAAGCAGCTTCTCTATACTGTAGAAATAGCTACTTAGAAATACATTTAAAAATCAGATTAACAATAGCAACAAAGATGCAAAATAACTAGGAATAATATATATATTTGCTTTTTAGGGCTGCACCCATGGCATATGAAGTTTCCAGGCTAGGGGTCAAATTGGAGCTGTAGCTGTGTAGCTGCTGGCCTATACCACAGCCACAGCAACACGGGATCAGAGCTGCCTCTGCAACTTATACCACAGCTCTTGGCAATGCTGGATCCCCAACCCACTGTGCAAGGCCAGGGATTGAACCCGCATCCTCATGAATACTAGTCGGATTAGTTTTTGCTGAACCACAACGGGAATTCCCTAGGAAGAATCTTAATAAGAAATATGACAGAACTACCATAAAAATATTATAAACTAAACTTACAGACATAAAATATATTAATAAATCAGGAAACATTCCATGTTTTTGAATAAGAAGCTTCAATATTTTAAAGATGTCATTTCTTCCCAAATTAATTTATAAATTTAATGCAACCCCAATTAAAATTTGATGAGATTTTTGTTTGGAACTTGACCAAATGATTCTAAAGTTCATTTAGAAGAATAATTGCCTTAGAATAGTCACAAAAAGACCAAGAAAAATGAGTAATGAGATTGACTTGCCCTATTAGAAATTAAATTATCACTGTGGTATGGTACAAAAGTAGATTCATAAAGCTAAAAAGAAAATTCAGAAACTGAGTTAAGTATGTATAATAATTTGGTGTATATTAATTATGTCAGTTGAAAATATTAGGGAAAGAATCAACTATTTATTAAATGGATTATTCAATAAAATATGATTAAGGGCAAGTAGACATATTTAAAAAAACAAGTTTGAGTCTTTAACTTACACAAAAATAAATTTCAATGTTTCAAAGTTTTGACTGGAAAAAAAGAAACCATTACGATACCAGAATATATAAGCATTTATGTAAACTTGCGGTGGTGAAACACAATTTGTGGACTCAATGGCTCAAAAGAAAAGATTAATAATGCATTTGACCACATAAAATTCCTGACCTAATCGTCCACCCAAATATCACAAATAGCATTAAAAGACAAACTGAAAATGATTTGCAAGAGATATTACAAAGAAAGGTTTTAGCTTTCTTAATCTTTTCAGGGCTCATGCAAATCTGTAAGAAAAAAAGGATATTCCAACAGAAAACAGCCCAAGGACAGATCAGGCAATTCATGGAAGAATAGACACATATATTTTTAGCATTGAAAAAATGCTGAACCTCATCAACTATCAAGGAAATGCAAATTAAAACATCAGTTAGATGTCATTTCTTGCCTATTCAATTGAAAATGATGAAAAATATTGGTAGTATCCAATGTTGGCTAGGGCATAAGTAAACAGGCATTCTCCTATGCTTGGGAATAAATTCAAATTGATGCAACAAACTTTCTAGAGAATGGTTGGCCAATATATTATTAAAATTGAAAATGTGGATCTCCATTGATGCAGTAAGACAATTTCTAGAATTTAATCTTAGGGAAATAACAGGACAAGTATCTAAAGATACAGGCCCAAAGAGGTTCATATCAGCATTTGCACAACAGGAAAAATTTTTAAATTCTATTAACATTCAAAATAATGTATTCATTAAATACATTATGGTATGGTCACACACTGAAATACCATGCAGTAGTTTAAAAAAAAATGGTGGGAGATCTATATTCATTATATAATATCATGCCCAAAAAATTGAAAGTGAGAAAATTACATTAAAAGTATTTTGCATAGTAAGTCATTTCTCTGTGTATGTATTTGTGTATATGATTATAAATATTATTTCTGATGATATCTTTTTCTTCCTTTGTGTGTGTGTTTGTGTGTGTGTGTATAAGAAAACCTAGCTCTTTTACTAAAACTGTCAAATACCACGCCACAAGTAGCCTTAGGCAAATTACTTCCTCTGTTCCTCAGTCTCCCTTGTCAGTAAAATAGCACTTGCCTTGTAGGGTTGTTTTAAGGATCAAATGAATTCTATATAAATCATTTAGAACAGAACTTGACACATAGTAACCATGTCCAACAATTCACCACTCATTATTACAATGATCGTTATCATCATTAAACACCCTCCAAGAAATTCCAAGAGAAAAGAGAGGAAGGAGCCTCTCCAACAAGACAGAATGCTGAACAGCTCTGGTCTCTTGCCATTTGTACCACCTTGGCTGCCATGTGTGATGGTGGGTTGTACAGAATACACCAAGAACCCTGTGGCTGCGAGGAGGGGATACAGAGCCAGGGCCACCTCAGTGAAAGTGGGCTTGCTCATGAATCTTATTTCAGATACTCCCAAGAACTCAGGAATAACCACCTGAAATGCAGGGGTACACTGGCATGGAGCTAGATCCAGTGCAATTTCTTTGATGTTTTGTTTCCATGCTTCCATTCTGGCCTAGAGGTTGTATGTGCTTCTACAGTTCACATATACACCAGAGAAATCCTTTTATACAGGTAAATTAAAAGCAAATCATTACCATGTATTCTTAAATTCTCTATTTAGGGAACTGTACGGTCTTTAATACACATTTAGTACCTCTCAACTAATCTTGCTCTTTGAAAGTTTGAATGAAGATCCACTGCAGATACTGCTATGAGATTCTTCCACTGGACCTAGTTCAAAATACCCAGAGCTGGCACATTTCATAATGACCATTTCATAATGGTCCGTTTCCATTTCAGGTAGTTCCTCCCAACCATGCTAAACTGAGCCCCTGACAAGGAAACAGGTCCCTCTTCTGAGCCTTTTATTTCCTTAGAGAAAGGGAGTGACATTCAGCATACCCACCAGGAGCAGAGACACAGCAGGATCTTTTTACCATGGAGAAATGTTGATTTCATATTTTTCTGCATGTGTGAGATGAATGCTGGGCATGATTTACTTACTCCAGAAAGTGTTGCCTGCAACATGGAGACACAGGACAGTTTAAAAGGAAGAATAATCACAGCACACAGCTATTCATCTTCGGCTCCCTCTGGGAACTGTAAGCTGATTAACTCTTGTAGCAACTGGCTACTAGGACAAGCTCCTAACTCCACGTGGCTCTGTCCTCCCTAGGATCCCTCACTCCCTACCCTCAAACCCTGGGAGAGAATTAGGCCACTCTGTTTTCTGAGTCAAGACTGATGTGGTTCATGCCCACTCTCACCAAACCATTGCCACTTGCCATCAGGTTTGCAAATCTGTACATTTAGGGTTGATTGCTGGTTAGCTGTCTTGCCTAAGACACACCTTCCTTTTCCTCTTCTAGGTTAGCTTGTTTATTCCAGGATTAGACCTTGTTTCTTCCTCCTTAGTCCTGATTCCCTTGCCTAAAAATAACTAGTCTTCCTCTAGACTTTCTGAAACCACTGTAATCCCTAACCCAGTGTGGGGGGCCCTGTGCCCCTCCTGGTCCACTCAAGACCCTTAGCCTAGTGCAGGTGGCTGAAATCTTGTTGCTAATGGAAAAAATTCCTTGGATAAGATTTGTCTGTGCAGGCTTCCACTGCTCCACTTTAAATCTTTGGTGCTCTTATGGTTGTGTGATTGTCCCTTTCAGTGTCAATCAGTGTTCATTAGCCACAAGGTAGCCAGGTCTGCTTCTAAGAACAGTGTGAATGGTCCATCCAGATTCTCTTTTGGGGACTGTTCTATGTACCAGTCACTGTTCTATGCACTGAAATACAAGTCCCACCCTTCATTGTAATGACATTCTAGTAGAGGAGACAGATGTTAAGTAGGTATACGACTATAAATAAGATCATTTCAGAAGTCAATGATGAGAATAAAACAGAGTATAGTTTTAGAAGTGACTGGGTGGGTGGATAATGTTTAACAGATTGATCAGAAAGGTTCTCTTTGAAGCAGCATGATATTTGAGCAGAGACTTGAATGACAGGAAGTCTAGCTATGAGGATGTCCAGGGAAAGTTAATTGCAGGTAGAGCAAACAATAGTGAAACTCTGAGCTGTGAGAGAGTAAAGTGTTCAGGACACAGAAAGAAGAACTGAAACTGAGTGACTGAAGAGAACAAGTTGCAGATCCGTTTGGAGGGGGCAGCAGAGCAGCTCATCTAGGGCTTTGCAGACCATAGCAAGGCACTCAGATTTTCTGCGAAGTGCCATGAGAAACCCTGGAGGGTTTTACATGGAGAAATGACTTACCCAATTCATCAGCTACATGCTGGTTTCCTCTATCCTTTCAGCCTGGTGATTATCATCATTTCCAATGCCTGTCACCTAAACTATGATAGCCGCCCATTTTCCCATACGGACCAAAGGAAATAGAGGGCAGGTGACTAGTGACAGCACTATCACCATGGCCCATCCATCAGTGGGGCCATGGTCCATTAGTTGGGGTTTGTTTGGAGCTCAGAAAACCTTCAGAGAGGAGTGTGATCAGACAGGGGAGACTGAAGGAGACTGCTCACTGAAATGCAGGCAAGAGCGTGGCTGTAGTGAGGACGGGCATGGGTTTGTAAGCAGTACTAATGTTAGTACACAATATATTAATATACTCATATATTGACATAGGTCAAGCTGGAATAGCCCAGGAGGTTCTAACTTGTGCTAGAAGCTGAGACGGGGCCAGGGAGGTGTTGCAGTGAGCCCACTGCTTAGGTAAGAGCTTAGAGCAGACTACCATTTTCTTACGGAGGCCAGAACTTTTTCCAGAATGGTCCCCATCCTATAATCCACTAGGATGGTGCTTACACCTCTACCTTGCTTGTCAGGTCACATTTACTTCTTGGCCTAAACTCAGCTGAAGTGTGTAAAATAGTGTGAGGTGGGAATGAGTGAAAGTTTGGTTCTACTTAGAGCTGGATGGAAGGTGGATTTTTCAAAATCAGAATTTTCCATCTACTGACTAAAAGGAGTCACAAAATTTTTGGTAGCTGGACTCTGGTGTGTTATTTCTCAGGACTTGTCATCTTGCATAGTCTCTGTTGAAGACAACACATGGGTAGATGGATGGTGAATATATTTCTTGCATATGTATTATGTTTCATACTTTACATTAGGGACTTCATGTACATTATTATTATTTTCTGGCTACACCTGTGGCATGCAGAAGTTCCCAGGACAGGGATTGAATCTGAGCCACTGCAGTGACCATGTCAGATCCTTAACCCACTGAGCCGCACAAGACCTCCTCACATACATTATTTTAACAGTCCTTAATAATCTTATGATAATATCCATGGGGTAATAGTCCATGGGTAATATAATCTCATTTTGTCCTTAAAGAAAGAAAGGCTTATAAATATTAATAAACTACCTCAAGAACAGGCAACTAGCAGCCAGTAGGTTATGAGATGGGGCAAAATTTGGATGTGAAGACAGGTTTTTTATTGATTTGGTTATGCTGGTGATGGGGAGAGGTGAGTAGTGTATCTGTCCCTCTTTGGCACTTTCTGTGCTTATATTTTATTTTATTTTATTGTCTTTTTGCTTATATTTTAAATGGTAATGTTTTGTTCATATTTAATTTTCCACATGATTATGCCTTATTGCTTCACATTAATTGTGATCTCCTTGAACACAGTGACATATTCTTTGAACATCTTTCCATCTTAAGCAATCCTTTACCTTAAGTGAGATTTCAGTATTGTTTGTTATTGATGGGCTGGCAGTTCCAAAGTGTGACCAGTTAGGTCAGTTTTGATAGAACATCTGGGGCCCCAGAGGAAGGATTCTCAGATGCCTAGAATACAAGTACTGGTCCCCAGAAAGTATTTAATCCCCAGGGGCAGTAAGGCATAGCAGTGGGGCTACACTATACACACACTGAGGGTCCAAGAATTTTAATTATTCTTCCTCCACACTGAGGAAAATGAGAAAAAAACACAGTGGAAAGGAACTTTTTCTTTTCTTTCTGAATTACTATCTTCATTTACCATTTTCGAGACTTTTCTTGTGTTAAAAGTGTCCTTTCAGGAGTTCCCGTCGTGGCGCAGTGGTTAACGAATCCGACTAGGAATCATGAGGATGCGGGTTCGGTCCCTGCCCTTGCTCAGCGGGTTAACGATCCGGCATTGCCGTGAGCTGTGGTGTAGGTTGCAGACGCAGCTCGGATCCCACGTTGCTGTGGCTCTGGCGTAGGCCGGTGGCTACAGCTCCGATTCGACCCCTAGCCTGGGAACCTCCATATGCTGCAGGAGTGGCCCAAGAAATAGCAAAAAGACAAAAAAAAAAGTGTCCTTTCAGAACTCTTCTAAAAGGCCCTTTCACCTTCATTCATCCTGCTATTCTTGGCATCGGGAAGTTCTCCAAAAATGTTCTCCTGTATAACTAGTGCTTGTACAATAGCAGAATTACACTCATATCTGGACTATATCTCACCATTATTGAGAAATTTGTTTCATACAGATATACATCTATTAGAACATAAACACTTTTTGGAAATCAAGTGCCAGGATACCCAAATATGCTATATAATTTTTTGGCAAAGGAGAATAAAAACCATGATTTTTGTGTGTAAAAGCAAAGCGATTTCAAACAGTACTAGAATTTCTGTTTTTTTATATATAATGATTTTTATTTTTTTCCATTATAGTTGGTTTACAGTGTTTTTTCAATTTTCTACTGTATAGCAAGGTGACCCAGTTACACATACATGCATACATTCTTTTTTCTCACATTATCATGCTCCATCATAAGCGACTAGACATAGTTCCCAGTGCTACACAGCAGGATCTCATTGCTAATCCATTCCAAAGGCAATAGTCTGCATCTACTAACCCCAAGCTCCTAATCCATCCCACTCCCTCCGCTTCCCCTCCCCCTTGGCAACCACAAGTCTATTCTCTAAGTTCATGATTGTCTGTTCGGTGGAAAGGTTCATTTGTGCAATATATTAGATTCCAGTTATAAGTGATATCATATGGTATTTGTCCTTCTCTTTCTGACTTATTTCACTCAGTATGAGAGTCTCTAGTCCTATCCATGTTGCTGCAAATGGCATTATGTCATTCTTTTTTATGGCTGAGTAGTATTCCATTGTGTATCTATACCACTTCTTCCTAATCCAATTATCTGTCAATGGACATTTGGGTTGTTTCCATGTCTTGGCTATTGTGAATAGTGCTACAATGAACATGTAGGTGCATGTGTCTCTTTCAAGGAAAGTTCTGTCCAGATATATGTCCATTTCTGGGTCATATGGTAGTTCTATGTATAGTTTTCTAAGGTACCTCCATACTGTTCTCCATAGTGGCTGTACCAGCTTACATTCCCACCAACAGTGTGGGAGGGTTCCCTTTTCTCCACACCCCCTCCAGCATTTATTATTTGTGGACTTATTAATGATGGTTGTTCTGACTGGTGTGATGTGGTATCTCATGGTAGTTTTGATTTGCATTTCTCTAATAATCAGTGATGTTGAGTATTTTTTCATGTGCTTATTGGCCATCTGTATATCTTCCTTGGAGAAATATCTATTCAGGTCTTTTGCCCATTTTTCCATTGGGTTGTTGGCGTTTTTGCTGTTGAGTTGTATAAGAATTTCTGTTTTTAAGGCCAGTTAGAATGCTTCCTTTTGCTACTGATGGCTACTTTGGTGATTTCCTCTTCTTAATACTATATACTCCCAGAATGTTTTGTTTTGGTTTTTTAAGCTCACATATGCTTTGTAAAAAAAATTGTTTTAGGGCCGCGCCTGCGACATATGGAAGTTCCCAGACTAGGGGTCGAATCAGAGCTGTGGCTGCCAGCCTTCACCATAGCCATAGCAACATAGGATCTGAGCCTCGTCTGCAACCTACAACATAGCTCAGTGCAGTGCCAGATCCTTAACTCATTGAGCAAGGCCAGGGATTGAACCTGTATCCTCATGGATACTGGCTGGTTTCATTACTTCTGAGCCACAATGGGAACTCCAAGAAAATTTTTTATAGTTATGAACAAATTATTGTAAGGTGTCTCACTTTATACATGGTTTAGCAAATATAACTAAATATTACATTCTTGCTTTTTCCATGTCCCAGGCAACTTTCATATCAAAACCCCTTAAGTTTTAGTCTAAAAATTAATTTAGTATCCCAGGAATGACGAAGGGCAGAGAGGATCCAAGGACACAAAATAAATGACTCCTATGTTCCAGCCATGACCT
The DNA here is from genome assembly GCF_016906955.1 of Phacochoerus africanus. Lineage (NCBI taxonomy): Eukaryota > Metazoa > Chordata > Mammalia > Artiodactyla > Suidae > Phacochoerus > Phacochoerus africanus. The sequence goes on from NC_062547.1 coordinate 44,978,721, forward strand.
CATAGTTGGTGGGGCTGTAGACTCACTGATTGCACTCTGTGAATTCAAACAGAGAGGTCCGAGACCTCAGTCTCCTGGTAGAATAATCTAAACAAAGCAGATTCCTTTTCAAGGACACTGAAGGCAAGAAAAGACAAAGAGCCCTGGAATGGCCTACATTTGGAGTCGGCACTCGATAAGCATAGACTTCTGGTTCCATCCACATTTTAAGGAAGAAGTGGACTTCTAGATAAGAAGAGGGAATAGTTGCCCAAAGTTACTCTGCAAGCTAGAGTTAAAAGAAAGTGAACAAACTAGAGAAAACAGACATGGGGAATCCAGGGGAAGTTTTTAAGCAGATGCAGACCTTGGAAAAACATTTGACTCACTTAAGGATTCTGTGTTTCTGCACCATCCCCGGATGGCTGGAGTCTCAGGGCCTGCTCTGTCACACATGCAAAACCAATCTGCTCCCGTGACATGGAGCATGAAAGTTCATCTCCTAAAACTTTACACCCTATTGAAAGAACATAATAGTGTTAAAGAAAAGCTAATTCTGTGATCCTTTCGCATCGGGCTACAGATGGGATGCCATTTTCAAGGGACATTTTTTTGCCCCAGTTCCCATCAAATAGCTCCTGAAATAGGCATGATACAGCCCCCTTGAATAAAATAAAATACCTTATTTAATTGCCTGAATGACACTCGGGATTGTGCTGCCAAAGCAAGCCCAAACAAGCCCAACCAGAAGCAATATCGAGGAGGTAACTTGACTATGAGACAGCCCAGGCTGAAGGAAATAAAAACAGGTCTGGGGAAATGCAAATGAAATCTGCCAAGGAGCTGAAGGGAGAAGAAACCATTTCCCAGGGTAATGAGCTCATTGATTGCAAGGATGGCACTTCAGCCTGACCTCCAAGCCTTGGAGGGCCTTTATCCATCGAAGACAGAGTCAGGGACTGGCGAGACTGGAGGGGCATTCTGAGAAGCCACAGCCATGGCCACAAACTCTGCCCACCTGCCTGCTGTCTGACTGTGTCCCTCTGACTTCAGAATTCTGGGCTTTTGACTTCCTTTGTGTATTTTTGCTATTTGTACAGATTTGCTCAGGGTCTACTGGATTCTTACTAACTTGCAGAACTAATTTTCTTGGACCTTCTAAGAAAGCCCTGGTTTTATTTATTAATCCCAACCCAGTCTTACACATATTAACCAGATACAGGAACACTGATTACCTGTTCTTTCTGTGTTATTTGGTACAGGTCTCCAAAGAACTTAAGAAATTTTTAATTATCCTGCTTTGTTGATATATATAAATACATATATTTAACTGAAAATATTTATTATACTAAACAGGTGGTGATCTTTCCCCAGCACGTATCCTATAAAAGCTACTCAGAACTATATTAGGAATATTTACAATCAGAATGGGCAACATTTAATAATATCTCAGTGTACAAAGCCAGTAAATACTCCATTCACCCCAGCCTTCTTTAGAATAACAGAAATTATGAGACATTTTCAGCATGGGCTTCCTTCCTGGGCCTTGCTTATCCCAGCAAGGTCTTTGGCCCCCTCCCCAAGGCACTTCCATAGATTTAGGGTGGCTATTTTATTTGCTGCCATATTTTGGGACAAGAATTCAGGAACAAGTAGCTTAGTAGGGTAGCTGTTATGGAGTGAATTGCCCCCAAAATTCAGATGTTGACGTTCTCACCCCCTAATGTGACTATAATAGGAGACATGACCTTTAAAGAGGTAATTAAGTTAAAATGAGACTATTAGGGTAGGCTCTAATCCAATCTAACTAGTATCCTTATAAAAGGAGGAGATTACAACATACACAAAAGCACCAGGGAGGCTCATGCACAGAGGGATGATTGTAGGAGGACACAGAGAGAAGGTGGCCATCTGCAAGCCCTGCAGAGAGGCCTCAGGAGGAACTAAGCCTACTGGCACCATGACCTTGGACTTCCAACCTCAAAAACTATAAGAAAATAAACTTCTATTGTTTAAGCCACCCAGTCTTTAGTATTTTATTGTGGCAGTCCAAACAAACTAATGTAGGAGATAGTCCTGGGAAACAAATAAAGGAGAAAGTAAGACAAGGAATGGAAGAGGCCAGGAAACGGTGTGGTATCAAGTGAATTCCCATGGTTGGAGACTAACTGGACTTCCTGCTGGGGAACTCTCGGGCCTGTGTAGATGGCTTGCTGCAGAGTTATTACACCTGAGGGGCCAGAAAACTGGGCCACCTTGATACCAGTTCTCATCTCATTACTCTGCTGGAGGAGAAGCATTAATTCTCCAGAAATATGGTCTTATGTACACAAGGACATTGTAGGCCTCCAATAACCAAGGAAAACCTCAAGCAAAGAGCTACAGATGCCGACATCTGGCTGTCAGATTCCCACAAGGGAAGCCCAGAGGAATAAGGGAGAAGCAGTGCTCCACCTGCTCTCACAGTCATCAGAATCCTCTCTGGCAAAGGAACAGGAGAAAGGACCTCATTTCTCTCACCTTTGCTATGTTATCTCTTTCTTCCATATCAGGGTGTTCTTTGCTGTCCAGAGACATTATCTGAGGAGCATACCATCAGTCACACATATAGAGGACTGTTGAGAGAAGGGTCCTAAAAGCAGGGTCACACTGACAACCCGGAAAAGGTGCTCGGCTGGGAAAATGATACCAAGGGTCCTACCTTACTCTGCAAATTTCCCTGACCTGGAGGTTCCCAGCTGAGAGGAAGGCAAGGACTGAACTTCAAGTGTGTTTTGATGGAAGGCTACAGCTACCTGGAGGAAAAGTGCCCATTGTGTTTTTCACACACACCAAAATGCAGTCCATTAATCAGATATGAGTCCAGACAGAGCAGGAGTTTGTTGTGATTTGCATAAAGTCAATACAGAATCTGCCGTGTAACTATGCAGAAATAAAAGGACAAGTTCTTATGGTAATTGTGTTCAGTATTAATGAGCTTTGTTCAATAGAGTCAGTGGAAACCAGGAAATGAAGCCTCCAGAGCTTGTTAAAACATCACCATCCTTTCCCAGACTGTAAGGTCTTCTGCAGAATTTTACCAGAAAAAATAAATAGAAAGATGGCAGAGAATCCCACCAAGACACTAACCCAGGTACAATCCAGGTACAAACCAAGAGCATGTATACCTGAATTTTCCAGAGCAGGCCAAGAGGGACTCAGAAGGTGTATTATGGGGGATTCGAAAGAGACTTTTCTAGATTGTCAATGGCTTCAACTCTGTGCTATTGAGAATATTATGCCAGTCTTGGGAGACAAACTTCCTGTGTTTTTTTTTCTTCACATGGATTTTGACAAAGGAGAGTAATAATTTGTTTAAGTGGAAAGAGCCCTGAAATGGAAGTCAAGAGACAGGAGTTTTCTGAATTTGGTCTTAAAATATTCATAACTTATGAACCAATGATTTCACAACTAGGTACCAGTGCTAGGGAAAGAATCTAAAATGCAGTCCTGGATTTATGCACAAAAATGTTTATTGCAACATTATGTATAATAAAAACCCCAGAAATAGCAAAATAGCTGGTGGTTAAGGTATGGTTAAAAAATGCAATTAGTGTTTGCAAAGAATTTTTAATAACACAAGAGTAATGGTAAGTGAGAAAAGCAGAATACAAGTACAGAACATAAAACTGAGAGGTAGAGAGAGGTGGAAAAAACTGAGTGGAAATGGGACAAAACGTTAGTTTTTTTTGTTTGTTTGTTTTTTGGTCTCTAGGTAGTAGGATTGTGATTTTTCTGTCTCTTGTAATTTTTATATTTCTAATTTTTCTACATTGGAGCCTCCTGCACACCCTAAAAAATAACAGCAAAAGAAAAATAATATTCTAGCTGTAAAATGTCAGTTCTAAGAACTGATACTTGTGGAAGCCCCAAGCCTCTTCAGAGTTGGTCAGGTCATGTGTGAGTCCATGGGGAGAGACTAGTGATTCATCTTTATTGGGGCAGTGCCAAAGGCACTAAGAAAGAGCCCTAATGATAACATTATGTGTTATAGACATGATGTCTAGTGATGAACCATAAGAGTCTATTGAGCTCAGGTGGGACATTCCTTCTGAATTCCATCATCTCTGAGAGAGCTATAAAAATTTAGATTTGGAAACGAATCTGACTGGCATCCGTGAGGATGCAGGTTCAATCCCTGGCTTTGCTCAGTGGGTTAAGGATCCGGTGTTGCCATGAGCTAAGATGTGGGTCACAGATGCAGCTCGGATTCTGCATTGGTGTGGCTGTGGTGTAGGCCAGCAGCTACAGCTCCAAATCAACCCCCAGCCTGGGAAACTCCATATGCCATGGGTGCGGCCCTAAAAAGATAGAAAAAAAAATTTAGATTTGGCATCTTTAAGTGGAAATACCTTTCATCAGATCATAATGAACTTATATAAACTTCACTACATATGGAGGGCCTTTCTGATATGTACGTATGGCTTCTCTATTTTAGCTCACTGCATTTGTAATGATGACATCTGGGTTGGGTTTGAAGGATGAATAGGAGTCCTCATATTCAACAGAGAAGCAGTGGAGAGACAAAATATCCCTTTGTCTCTGCAGGAAGAAAACTGCACATGCAGAGACAAAGGGATGTATGAAGACATTGGGGGAGCATAAGGAGTTTCATGCAGCATCGCAGGATATACACAGTTTGGGGAATGAAATAGGAGTGACAGAAGATGAGGCCGAGTAGGTGGTTGGAGAACAGGTGAGAGAGGATTTCCACTCAGGAGCCTGGATGTAACCTTCTGGGTGATGAGAACCATGGACATTTTTTAGCCAGAGAATGACACTAATAGTTGTTGCCAACATTGGTCATTCATATTCTGTCATCATGAATTTTCATGATGTTGCATCCCACTTCTAACTTTAATATCTATTTTTTTTAACATGGGCTTACTCTTTAGCTGCATCCTAAATGATATTTATATCATAGGCTTCATAATTATATCATAGGCTTCACTAGTTATATTTTCTGTTATATTTAATATACCAATATATCTATTAAAATAAAAATAATTCACCCATGCACCACCTTAAATCACTTTTCATACACATATCACCTTTGGGAAATGCTGTTATTGTTCATTCATTCAACAACAATTTTGAGTATCTACTATATGCCAGTAGATGAGAATATACAGTGTAAAAGGCAATGAAGACAGTGTTTGTAGACTTGGGCAATTATGATACAGTTAGATGCATGTATCGATAAAGGAACTGTCCTCTAAAGGTCCATGTCAAAATACTGTGCAAAACAATTTATAGTAATAAAATTATTTAAAAATTTGAAATGGCCCAGTTCAAAATAGGAAGGAACTTTTATCAAAGAGACTGGCATAAGAAAATGAAAGAAGAGGCCCATGTGAAATATTTATGCAGTAGAAGCTGATGGGTCCTGATAGACAGTTTGTCATGTACACTCTCAGGAGGGAGAGCAAGAGAGGAAGGTGTCAAGGCTTCAAGGGTTTAGTTCACACATTCCCTTCTTTCTCTGATACCCCACTTCCCCCAAGGGAGATGACACAGCTCACACACCTCCTGCATTACCAAGGTCTGGAAAGCTAGCAGCTACATCCCAGACTGCCTTGCAGTTAAGGTTTCACTTGTGCCTTAGGTTCAAACAGTGAAATTCACTTTTGGGAGACTAGAATTTGGAAGTGAGTTAACAAGTGGGGAGGCATGGCAGGGAAGCATTCTTTTTTTTTTTTTTTTGAAGTGGATGTAGAAGCCACAACCTGGCTTTGGAACCAACACTTCTGGCCAAGGCTCATGACTCACAAATTCATTGCTGTGTGGCTGTGATCCTAGGGCTGCCAGTTGGCCCAGCAGTTTCTTGATTTTCCTACTTGCCAAACAATGAAGCAGAAATGGAAGCTTTTTCAATGGATCAGGTAGGCATTGCCACTCTAGACTCATCTCTGGCGGCTTAGCCTGTAGCCTGATCTTCTAGACCTTTCACAGATTTTTGCAAATACCTAATCCCTTGTAAATCTTTCTTTTCTTAAAATAGCTAAAATCATTACTGTTTTTTCTATACCTGCTCCCTGTCTGATATCACTGATATCACCAAACTCACATTTAGTCAAAGTCTGTCTTATACAACCCAAGAAATATATGTGTGTGCTTGATCAGACTGTAAGTGCTTCAGGAGCTGCCTGTCTTGATCTTCTCCTACATCACATATACAATGTTCCATATGTGACAACTATCATTAAGTTTACTCTGATTCCAAAAATAAATCAGGATCACACAGGAGAGAATAAAAAAATGTACTGCTGATTCAAAGTAAAAGAAACCCAGGACCAGGAGCTCCCGTTGTGGCTCAGTGGGTTAAGAATCTGACTAGAGGATGCAAGTTCCAACCCTGGCCTTGCTCAGTGGGTTAAGGATCCGATGTCGCCACAAGCTGCTACATAGGTTGCAGATGTGGTTTGGATCTGGTGTTGCTATGGCTATGGTATAGGCCAGCAGATGCAGCTCCAGTTTGGCCCCTAGCCTGGGAACTTCCACATGCCACAGGCGTGTCCTTAAAAAGAAAAAAGAAAGTAGAAAGAAAGAAACCCAGGACCACTGGCTGGAACATGATGTGTACATCTGTGGCTATAATCTTAGTCATAGAAGAAGAGTAACTTCTGCTGTTTAAACATCATGGTGCACTGGATTTCACCATAACGGAGATGGGGAAGGACACATGACAGATTGTAGTGTTCTGTGAGGTCAGCTACTCATGTCTTGTTGATGGGGAGGAAAAGAGGGCTTCAGGGACTTGCTTCAGAGGATTGATGCCTCAGCCCAAGGGCTTTACTGAGCCTGTATCTGTGTGGGGCAATGGTAATGAACTCTGGCTGACCATTAGAATTCCCTGCTAGAGCTATCAACCTGCCTGTCCCTCCAATGTTCTGATTTATTTCATCAGGGAGGGGTTTAGGAATCACTATTTTTTAAAAAATCCCCTAATAAGTCTAATGCGGCAGGGTTAGGAAGCACTGACCTTGTGTCCAAATATTTGACCATGCAGGCAGTCCTGGTGCTTTCCTCTAATTTCTTACTTTGCTACTATATTTATTGCTAGGCTTGTTTTCTCATTCATGGCATTTTGCATTTATGCCTTTGCTTCCTCATTTTTTTTCTTGTGAGAAAAGTTTTCAATTTATTATTTTCAGTTTTATTTCTCCTATATTTTAGCTGCATCCCACAAATTTTGACATGTAGCTTATTTAGCAACATTTAGTGCTAAATATTTTCTAATTCTTATTATGACTTATTTTACAACCCATGAATTATTTTTTTAAATATGTTTGTGTTTATTTAATGTCTGTTCTTGTGGGTGCTTTGGGTTATCATTTGTAAATTGATCTGTAATCTCATTGAGCACATGATATATGTGACACTGACTTCTCAGAACCTGCTTTAAAATCTGTTTTGTGGACCAGTAGTTGCTCAACCTTTGTAAATATTTTATGTGTACCTGAGAGGAATGTGTATTTTACTATAATGGCTTCTTAAAGTGTGGTCCCTAGACCAGTAGCATCAGCATTACCTGGAGGTTGTTAAAAATGCAAGTTCTCAGGCCCCACCCCAGAGCTACTAAATCAGAAGCTCTAGGGATGGGGCCCAGCATTCCATTTTAACAAACTCTTCAAGTGATTTTGATGCCATTGAAGTTTGAAAACCACTGCTCTAATAAGTCCAATGTAAGGTTCTGCGTAAGAATTAGATATAACTTGTTAGTTGTGTTGTTCAAACCTTAGAATATTTGGCTGCTTGATCTATCTATCCCTGAGAGAGGTGAATTAACACTTCTCACTGCATTTGTAGACTTATCAATTTATCTTCATATATTTTCCAATTGTGCCATGATTTATTTTGAAGTTACATTACTAAGAATATCCGAGTTTAAAATAACAACGCTTTACTGATTTTTTTTTCCTTTATCAATATACAGTTACCTTTTTCTCTCTAATATTGGCTTTTTTAATTAAGGTTTATTTTGTCTGTTAGTAATATAACTATAATAGTTTCATTTGTTGACATTTGCCTAATATACTTTTCTTTTTATTTATTTTTTCAACTTTCATGTTTTGCACTTCAGTTGCATTTCATATAAACAGCAATATAACAATTTTGGTGTGTTCTTTAAGTCTGATACCCATTATCTTTTATTGGAGAATAAAATTTAACAATATTATAATTATTGATATATTTTATTCTTACTTCATTATGTAGTCATTTTTATTTATCAGTATCCTTACTGTTTAGTTTTAATTTTTCATTCTTGATTTCTATTGATGTTATCAAGTTTACTTCTTTTGGTTATAAGTTATACATTCTATTTTGAATTTTAGTGGTTACCCATAAATTTCTAATATGCATACTCAGTTAAAAAGTTTAAATTAAGCAATATGCCTGCAAAATACATGTTATTTTAATGTGCATGTAAAACAGTCACCAAGACAGATCATGTTTTCTTCAGAACATTGAAATCTTATAGAGTATATTATCTGACTCAAGCATTGATCAGAAAATCATAGTAATCAGGTATGTTTTAAAAAAAATCCTCCAATATTTGAAATTAAAAAAAAATACTTTAAATAATACATGAATCAAAGAAAAAATTAAAAGGGAGTCAAATTATTTTGCATTGAATGATGATGAAAATAAAACATATAGGAGGCAATAAAACTTATAGGTGGAGCAGTCATAGAGATAATTGCAGGCATCTGAAATGCCTATATTAGAAAAGAAGAATATTTGAAATCAATAAACTGAATCTTTGAATTAAGAAACAAGGAACAAAAAACAAAATTAATCCAATGATTAAAAAATACACATATGAGTAGAAATCAATGATAGAAAAAATGAGACTATTACCAAAACCCAAATTTGTTTCTTAGAAAAATAATCAAAATTAGCAAATCCCTTAAAAGACAATATTAAAAAATGAAGAAAAATTGCAAATTAACAATACCAGAAATTCAAGAGTGGATATTATTGAAGATAAGATAGTCATTAAAAGAGAAATAAGAAAATATTGTGGGGAAAAAAAGAGCATACTGTAAGCATCTTCATGTAAATAAATTCAACAACATAGAAGAAAATGACTACATTTTGGAAAGCACATATTATCAAAACTGTCACAAGAAATAAAAATAGAAAAACTGAACAAGCTATATATATTAAAGACCTTAACTTTATAATTAGAACTTACACAAAGCCAGACTCAGATGGTTTCACTGGTGAATTCTATAAAAACATTTAAATAAGAAATAATAGAAATCTAACCAAACTCATTCAGGAAATAACAGGAGAGAACGTTTCCCAGTGAACTTGTAAAGTCAACATAAATGCAATAACATGACAAAGATAGTACAACAAAAGAGGCCAATAAATCTTACAAATATTGGTGCAAAAATGCTCTATAAAACATTACCCAATTTAACCCATCAATATTTAATAAGTGGGGTTTATCCCAGAAGTGTGAGGTTGATTCATCATTGAAAAATGAATCAATGTAATTTACCACATTAATAGAATAAAGAAGAAAAATTATATAATAGACACAAAAAGCATTTTGACAAAATTCAATATCCATTCAAGGTAAAACAAAACAAATCCTTAGAAAACTACAATGTAGGAAACTTCCTCAATCTACATAAAGCACCTACAAAAAAGCATCATGGTAAATGATATACTACAACTTTATTTCCCAAGGTTGAGAATAAGGCAATGATGTCTGCTTTCCTCACTTCTATTATACATTGTAGTGGAGGTCTTAGCTAAAGCAAAAAGATAAGAAAAAAATGATGTAAAAATTGAACTGGGAGCACAAAACTGGTTTTGTTTGTTAATAGCTAATATGATTGCTTTCGAAAGTGCTTCTTGAAGGTTGTCCAAGGGTTCCTGGCAGGTCCCTGAGTCTCTTTCAAAATAATACTAAGATATTACTTGCATTTTTACCAACACTGTCTCAAGAGTGTACAGTGTAGCTTTCCAAAGGAATAATGCATGATATTGTGATAGATAGGATGTAGAAACAGACACAAGAATCCATATTCTTCCATTAAGCCAAAAGTTGAAGAAATTTACAAAAATATGAAACAATTCCACTATTCTGTTTTGGAAAATAGTTTTTTAAAGTAATAATGATGTGTTATTTATGTTAATTTACATTGGATTTATTGCTGTTTTAAATGGATGCACACATATTTAAATACAATTATTATATTTCAAAATGGGTAGATATCAATTAGCTAACCCATATAGAAAAAAAGAAAAAGGTTTTTAGGGTTTCCAACAATTCGTAAGAGTCTAAAGTACATTCGAGGAGTTCCCATCGTGGCACAGTGGAAATGAATCCGACTAGGAACCATGAGGTTGCGGGTTAGATCCCTGCTTCACTCAGTGGGTTAAGGATCCAGCATTACCGTGAGCTGTGGTGTAGGCAACAGACATGGCTCGGATCCCATGCTGCTGTGGCTCTGGTGTAGGCCGGCAACTACAGCTCTGATTAGACCCCTAGCCTGGGAACCTCCATATGCCACAGGTGTGGCCCTAAAGAAGACAAAAAAAAAAAGAATGTTAATAAAAGATGTGTAAGACCTTGTTACTAATACCTACAAAAATTACCGAAAGATAGATCTAAATATTCAAACATAGGGAGAGATATACCATGTTCATGGATTAGTATAATCAATATTGTTAAGATGCCAGTTCTTCTCAAATTGATATACAGATAGAATGTCATCTCATTCAAAATGCCAATGGGATTTCATTATGTATGTGTAAATTGACAAATTATTTTAAAATGTATTTAGAATACATGTATTTAGAATAAAAAGAAAAGAAAATCAAAATTGGAAGAATCACATTACCTGATTTCATCACTTGTTATAAAGCAAAACAGTATGATCATGGTAGAAGTTTAGACCTACACATACACAAGCAATTGATTTTTTTTTTCTTTTTAGGGCAGCATGTGCAGCATATGAAAATTCCCAAGCTAGGGGTCGAATCAGAGCTGCAGCTGCCAGCCTATGCCAAAGCCGCAGCAACACAGGATTGAAGGCGTGTCTGCGGCATACACCACAGCTCACTGCAATGTTGGATCCCCAACCCAATGAGCAAGGCCAGGGATCGAACCCACATCCCCATAGATACTATTTGGATTCATTTCCACTGTGCCACAATGGGAATTCCAAGTAATTAATTTTTAAGAAAGGCGACTCAATGGAAAATAATGCCCTTCCTCAACTGTGCTAGAATAGCTGGAAAATTTTCATATCCAGGAAAATAACAGACTTAGATCCCTTCCTCATACCATACTCAAAATTAATTCAAAGTGAATAATACATCTTAAAAGTATAAAAACTAAAATTATAAGACTTCTAAAAAAATTTAGGTGAAATTTTAGCAGTCTTGGATTTAGATAAATTTCTTAGATAGGACTTAAAAAAAGATACATCACAGAAGTTATGATGATTAACAAACACATAAAAAAATATTGGACTTTAGCTGCTGGGGAAGTGAAAATTTATACACACTATAAAGACTAGTTAATAAAAAGGTAGAACAACTAGAGGTTTCAAATTGCTGGTGGAAGAGCAAAATTTCTAATCATCTTAGAAAACAATTTGGCCATTTCTTTCACATTTAAGCAAACACCTATTCTATGACCTAGCAAATCATCCCCTAGATGTTACTCAAGAGAAATAAAAATGTATGCCTACAAAAAAAGACAGGTGTACAAATATTCATAGCAACTGCGTTCATAATAACTGAAACTGGAAACAATCCAAATGTTTATCAACAGATAAATTAATAAACTTTTTTTTTGTAAATTCATGTATAGATCACTAGTGGACAATAAAGATTAACCAATTATTTAATAACAATTAATAATACATGGAACTACATGGGTAAATTTCATAGACATTATGCTAAGCAAAAGAAGTCAGATACAAAAGGCTAATTAATTGCTTTATTATTTCACTTATATGAAGTATATAACAGGTGTATAGCAGGCTAAATAAACTCTCTTAAGATGATAAAAGTTAGACCAGCAGTTGTCTTATACAGAAGATCAGGACTAGGTTAAGCTGGTAAAGCACCTAGAGCATATGACTCAAGAAAGCACTCATTTGCAGGATTGTGAGCAAGTGCCTGCTTAAATTTTGCATCCTAATTGCCTCATTCAACTCACTATTCCAGTCCTGCTTTGGGATGTGATGTCACTGGGGGATTAACTGCAGGGGGCCTCGGGAGGATGTTCTGAAATGATGGCAATAGTCTACATATTTGTAGAGGTGGTGGTTATATGTATAGATATATCAAAACTTATCAGACGGTAAACCTAAAACCTGTGCATTTTCTTATACATAAACTTTAAGTTAATTAAAAAAATATTATGAAGACCATTTTGAAAAGTAAGACTAAGTAAGGAATCTCAGTTTACCAGATATTAAAATTAATAACAAAGTTAAAATAGACTAACTGACCAATGTAACAGATTAGAGAGCCCAAAGACTAGCACAAATGTATAAGGAAACTTAGTATTTGACAAAAGTGACACTATAAATAATGAAGAACAGACATTTATTTATTTATTTACTAACTTTTTTTTTTGTCTTTTCTAGGGCTGCACCCACGGCATATGGAGGTTCCCAGGCTAGGGGTCTAATCGGAGCTGTAGTCTCCGGCTTACACCAGAGCCACAGCAACACAGGATGCAACCTGCATCTGTTTGCCTACACCACAGCTCACTGCAATGCCAGATCTTTAATCTACTGAGCCACTGAGCGAGGCCAGGGATCGAACCCCCAACCTCATGGTTCCTAGCTGGATTCATTAAACACTGAGCCACGATGGGAACTCCCAAGAACAGATATTTATAATAAATGGGTCTAGAACATTGGTTATCTATACAAAAAAAAAAAAAAGTTAAATCCCCATCTCATGCCATACACAAAAATAAATACCAGATTTATTAAAAATCCAAAATTTTAAAGTCAAACTTTAAATTTTTAGCCTAAGCCTGAGACACAGTTCTATATGCACAAAGGGTAGAGGCTTGGGTAAAGTGAAACCAGAGAAAATTATAGACACTTTAGTGACAAATTAAGTCAAATCAAGTAAAATAACTAAATGAAATTTGCCTTCCTGAATATAATTCATGTCCCCAAGATTTCCTTTCTCTATAGAAGAGTTTTACATTTTCACTGACCCCAGTATGTATTTTATTGAGTGATAAGAATTATAATATACTTCTTTGGCATTCTGAGATAACGGCCTTCCTTATGAAATGTTGGGAAGATTTTGATCCTGTGTGCTGTGGGTCCACCTTGTCACACCATGTATATATATATAGACAGACACTATATATATATTATTGAAGTAAAGTTCATGTAAAATGTCATATAAGCTACAAATGTATAATACAGTGATTCACAATTTGTAAATGTTAAATAAATAAATAAATAAACTTTTAGAAAAAAATGAGGACATATTTGATACAGAAGTGAGAAAAATTTCTTTTAAAAGACAGGAAAAGTATCAAATCATAAAGAAAAGAATAAATTTGATTATATTAAAAACTGAAAATGTCCATTTAATAAGACATCCTATTAAAAAGGAGAAAAATCAAGCCATAAAATGGGGAGAGTTACTTAAAAGACAAATAACCAACTAAAATTCAAAATCCAGAATACATAAAGAATTCCTCCAAGGCAATAATAAAAAGTTAAAAATAGGTCAAAGGATACAAATAATCAAATATCGTCAATAAATATAAGATACTCTAACTCAGTGAAATTAAAACAAAGATGATACTTTTGTAATTTGCCAAATTGGAAAATTCAGAATGTTCTGATAAGTGTTTGTAAGGGCTTGTTGAAAAAAGCATTTGCTATTCACTGTTAATGGGGATTTAAGTTTGCACAGCCACTATGGAGAAGTTTTGTTTCTATTAAAACTAAAAATGTACACACTCTTTGACCCAGCAACTTCATCATTAGTTATTTACCCAGAGAAATAATCATACATATAAGCACTGAAACCCTTACATGAAAGTTCATAATATCATTGGTAATTGGAAAAATTAGAAACAATCTACATGTGCATCAAAAAAAAAAAAAAAAAGGAGTGAAGGCAAAAAAATGGGAGTACCGGCTTGCATGTAGCAATTAAAATTAACACACCAGTCAATGTGTATCAACAAGGACAGATCTTTAAAAAAAAACACTTAAGACTGAAAACATCAAATTGTATTGTAATTTGCTATAAACACTGTGATTGTATTTATAAACCTTAAAAGCACACACACGAAATAATACTATAGAATTCTATGGATACACATAAAAATGTACAAGCATGTATTTTAAAACACTAAGAAGAAAATATAAAAAGCATGATGGTGAGTCCATATATGGAGTAGGAATTAAGATCAGATCGACTGTGGAAATCAAAGGAGCCTGGAAAAAAAAAAAGTATGCCAAAATGCTAACATTTTCAATTGCTGAGAGTTGGAACATGAGGGTTTTTTTTTTAATTTTTGTATTTTATCCAATTTTTTGACATTAAAAAAATTTGTAACACCTAAAATGCTCAGAATTCTGAGTTCATAGCTCATCTCTGCCATTAACTTAAACAAGTATACCTTGTTTCCTCTTCATATTTCCGTATTGGTTCACTCAAATATATCTTGGATGATAGAATGACCAGTATTCTCTACTCTAAAGTTGATGTTTCTCCAATTCTATGGGCCTAGGGGAAATCCTTCTTTTTTTCCCCTTAGCTAATAAAGAAAGCCTCCTGATTAACCCAGGGATTAAGGTCATCTTTCAGTGACAAAGGTGGAAGGTTCTTTTATCCAAACATTCTCATCATTATAAGACTATACATTTTTCTGATATCTGGCCTGACTTTCCCCAATTTTCCTTCAGAAGCAATCTTTTTGCCAGCATCCAACATCCCAAAGAAGGGTTACAAATAGAAATAGAAAAGTCCAAAGTGAATTAAAATACCAGGTTGTTGACAGGAGAGAAAAAAAATAGCCCCCGCTAATAACCTGATTTGACATCTGATTTATGTGGCCCTAAAAGGACAGTCATAAAAAATGTGTAAGTGAAGGAATAACACCAAGTGATTTACAAAGGCCCTGGAAGTGTGGGCGACAGGATGCAGTGAAAGGGAGAGTAATAAATCTGGCCAGGGAAGCCATGTTGATCCTTTTACCCTGCAAGGTTGGAGCACCAGGGATTCTCTGCTTATAGCACATTTCATTCAGCCTCTCATTCAGCAAACATTTCCTGAGTCTCCTGGTCATGGGAAGCATCAGGAAAGGCAGGATGTATTTGTGCGTGAAAGAGAGAAAGAAAGTGTGAGCTAAAGGGTTGATGAACTCATAGCGTGATTAAACCAAGCAGCAAAGCTGGAGATGCATCTGTGTATAAGTGGAAGCCATTAAAGAAACTTAATTTTAAGAAGAGAAAATTTCAGGCATAAATAGTTGTTGTTTGCAAATATCTCCAAAGCTCCACTGAGAAGAGGAAGAAAGTTTCCAGAGGATATGAAGTAAATGAATGAAAGAAGAGCCAATCTGTACTACCAAAATTTATGGAACACTTTCTATGTGCTAAGCACTATTCTAGTAGCTAAACTTCCACAATGACACCAAAGACTACAAAGATCTTACAGCCATTGGAAGTTACATTTTGATGGAAAGAAGAACTCTAATATGCCAAATAAACAAACATGTTATTCAAACATGGGTAAGTCTAACAATTGCACAGAGCAAGGTGACAGAGCATGGGAGAGGGCAGGAAGGAGAGGGAAAATTTGTTTAGGGAAGGTGACCAGGGGAGTCTCTCTGAAAAGGGGGCATTTCATCTAACATTTGAATAATAAGAAGGCTCTAACCTTGTGATGATCAGAAAAGAGATCCAGAGAGAAAGAACACAAGTACAAAGATGCTAAGACAGAAACAAGTCTGGAATGTCTCTTTTCAAAGGAACAGAAAAAAGATGCTAAGACAAGAAGAACAAGCCTGGGATGTCTATTTTCAAAGGAACAGTAAAGCCACCTGGAATGTCATGAGTTAAGAAAATGGAGGGGTGGATTTGGGGACATAGGCAGGGATAAGCATGTCGACCTTGTAGACCTTGCTAAGGAGTTTGCATTTCACACTAGAGGCAATGGCGTCAACATAGGTCAAGTACATCCTTGGGTGTCCTGTGTCACATCAAGACTTATTATAAAGCTACAGTAGTAAAGGTCATGTAGTATTAGCCCAAAGAGAAACAAAGAAATCAATGGAACAGAATAGAAAATCTAGAAAGAGACCTACCCACATAGGGTCACTTTATTTATAAGAACAGTGACATTATAGCACAGTGTGGAAAGCATGGAGTTTCAGACAGCACGGATCTACATGTGAAAGGTAAAACAATAAAGTTTTGAGAGGAAAATAGAGAAGATTATCATCATGACCTTGGGTGCACAAAAAAAGAAAAACAATTCTTTAGTAGGACACATAAAACACAATCCACAAAAAAAGATTGGCACGCTGGAATATCTTTAAAGTATCATTAAAATGGGGGAAAGAAAAGCCACAGAATAGAAGATATTTATAATACATGTCTGAAAAAAGATTAGCATCTAGAACATGTAAAGAATTTGTACAAAATAATAAGAAAACGGTAGACCATCGAGCAGAAAAATTGACAAAAAATCTT
Source organism: Phacochoerus africanus (assembly GCF_016906955.1). Taxonomy (NCBI): domain Eukaryota; kingdom Metazoa; phylum Chordata; class Mammalia; order Artiodactyla; family Suidae; genus Phacochoerus; species Phacochoerus africanus. The sequence continues at coordinate 44,995,457 of NC_062547.1, forward strand.
AAAGAGGCACTTTACAAAAGAGGGTGTCTGAATGTCCCAAAGAAGTGCTCAACATCATTTCTTGTTATAAGGGTGCAAACTGAGACCATAGCAAGGTATCATTACATACATACCCACCAAGATTACTAAAATTATAGAGAATCTTCTCTCCCCACCCCGCCCTCTCTCTCTCTCTCTCTCTTTCACACACACACACACACACACACACACACACCACACACACACAAGAGGGAGGGAGTTTTAAAAGATAGGAAAAAAAATCTCTCTTGATTCCAATTTCCTCTTCTACCAGCACTGCAGGTATCAGGGAAGGGCGTAACAGGCAGAGATGTACAAAGGCCCTATGGCAGCAAAGGTAACAAGGGAAAGAGAACTAGGTGATGAAGGTGGAGGGTATAGAGCATGCAAGGCTTACTAGTAAGGCTTCTGAAATTTTACCAGAGGAAAATCTATGAAGAGTTTTGAACAGTGGACAGGAATGACACACTATTTAAAGTTTTACTTTAAAACTCTATCTCTCTCATCATCTCCTTTGTGCCTCATTTATTCAAGCTTTGATTTTTTTTTCACTCATAACAAATATGATGGGACAGCTACCATGTATCATGCCTCCCAACCAACAAGGGTCCACAGCCCAATGGGAGACGGCACATGCTCAGTTTGCCTTTATCACTGGAGCTCCCCAAGGCTCAAACCTGGACCAGTATCTTTTCTCATTCTGCCTACTCTCCCTGTGATCCTAATCTTACCCATGCCATGATTTCTGCCCATGACCTATGTACTGACTACAGGGTGATCAACCAGCACAGTCTTCCCAGGGCAGAGGGGTTTTATAGGACATGGGACTCAGTCCTAAAATTAAGAAAAGTCCTAAGCAAACTGGGAAGAGCTGGTCATCTATGGCTGAAAACCCCCATATAAGGATCACTTTACAAGTCTGTGTGTCCATTTGGCTACTAGACTTCCCCTTTTGATGTTTTAAGGTTATCATATGTTCAGTCTGCCCAATCTCAAACTCCTGATCTCTCCCAAACCCCTCCCCCTCCAATTTACCAATCCAGCAAAGGGTACTCTTAGCTATCCTACTTTCTAAGCTGGAAACCTCGGAGTTGTCTTCAGCACCATCTCTTTCCTCACTACTATGTTTAACTAAATCATTCACATGGTGGCTATTTCTGACCATGTAGCAATAATCACAACAATATGTCTGCTGTCAAGGAGCTCACATTCCAATGAGGAAAACAGAAAACATACAAATAAATACAAATCAATCCAACATGTCAGTGCTCTGAAGGAAGATGAAGTAGGGTCAGGGGATAGAGGCTGGCAGTGGAGCAGTTCTCATTTCAAGTAGATCCGGGAATAATCCAGAGGTCTTGCAAAGATTTAGAAGAGGAGTGTTCCTAATAAAGAGAATAGCAAGTGCAAAGGCCCTGGGTACAGTGAGGGAATGACAAGGAGGTCAGTATAGCTTGATTAGAATAAGCAAAACAGACAGTGGCAAGAAATAGAAATAACAAGGCCAGACCACATTTGGCCTTGTAGGCCATTGTTAGAATGTCAACTTTCACTCAGTCTGAGTGAAATAGGAAATTGTTGGAGAGTTTTCAAAGGAATGCCCTAGTCTGGTTTATGTTTTAATAGGATCATTCTGTGAAGTGGAGCAAAAGTAAATACAGAAAGAGTAGCTAGGAGGCTGTGGCAATAATATAGTAATCATGTAATAATCTCTTGCAGACAGGAGATGGTGGGAAATTGGACTAGGGTAAAAGTGGAAGGGATGGTAAGAAGTGTTTAGACTGGATATATTTCAAAGGTACAGCAGATGACTGCTAATGAATTTGATGTTGGGTACATGAGAAAGTGAAAGGTATCTCCAACATTGTCTTAAATAGATCTACCTCTTACACAGTGTCCACTGCCACCATCTGATCCAAGCCATTACCACCTCTCACTGGAATCTTCGTAACAGCAAATAGCCTTCTCCTTTGTCCATCTTCATCTCCTTATCCCTTTGGAATAATTTGACACAGCACCATCAGTGAGGTTTTTTTAAAAGTCAGGACTGATCACACCATATATCTGTTCAAATTCCTTCAGGGATTTTGCCTTGCATAAAAACATCCATCCTGAATGAGGCCTTTGAGGTTCTGTGCCATCAGCCTTTGGCCATTTCACCAGCCACATGTCACACTTCTCCTCCCTAGCCTGCATACCATCTACACTGCTTTTTTGTCATACTCCATCCAGTGTTACGTTCTTGCATATGCTATTCCCTCTGCCTAGAATTTATCACCCCTTCCCAAATAAAAACACCCATGATCACTCATTCAATTTTTAGGTCTTCATTTAATTATTACCCTTTCAAAGAAGCCTTTCCTCTGTCCCCTTGCTCTCTCCTGACAGAACTCTGTTAGTCTCCTATGTTAGTCACTATGAGCACCAGTAATTAATTGCAGAATCAGCTGTTAATGTCTGTTTTCTTCACCAGAGTGTAAGACCCATGAAATTGTCAATATGCACAGTTTTCACATGGCTGCATTCCTAGCATCTAGCACAGTACTTTGCTCAGGTGAGTGTTTGATTTTTTTTTTTAAATAAGTGATTGAATACTTGAAAACTGTGGCTCATGGATGAAGTAAACAGACCAATAATCTCAGTTATGCAAGGACTCATAAAGTATTTTGACTCATGTATTCTTCCTGGAAAATTACTCTAAGATCTACTTCAGGCACCTAAAAAAAAAATCAAAATTTAAAACTCATAAATAGTAAAATCATGGCGTGGAAGAACTGGTAATGAGCAAATGAAAGCATTTAAGCACATAATTTATTCTAAGTAACTGTGGTAAATATGGTTATAAAACAGAATGAAAATATCATAAATAATTCTTGAAAGAGAAGATTCTTAATTTATAAAAGAAGCAAAAATTAACTGGGTAAAATTAGCTTAATGCCAATTAAAACTGGTGATAACAGGTAAATTAAGGATGGGGAAAGATATATTGCCCATCTTCACTGAAGGGGGTAAATTACATACGCAATCATAGTAGAGGCTCAAGTGTATTTTTTGATAAAAATAAAAGTAGTGACTTCTGCTTTGGACTATGACAGAATGCCTTATATTAGACCAATTCTGCCACAAATAACAATTGTAAAAACCATGTAAGTGCCAAAAATAAATCTAGACATTTGAAGGCATAAGAGAATAACCAAAGCAGATGGGACCTGAGAGTATACAATTTCAGAGAGAAGAGAAACACATTGAAATCCTATATTCCTCACTGATTTTTCTCCACTGGGCTTTTTTTTTTTTTTGTCTTTTTGTCTTTTTAGGGCTGCACCTGTGGCTTATGGAGATTCCCAGACTAGGGGTCTAATTTGAACTGTAGCCACCAGCCTACATCACAGCCACAGCCACTTGGGATCTGAGCCGTGTTTGCGACCTATCCCACAGCTCACAGCAACACTGGATCCTTAAGCCACTGAGCAAGGCCAGGGATCAAACCCACAACCTCATAGTTCCTAGTCGGATTCATTTCTGCTGTGCCACGATGGGAGCTCCTCCACTGGACACTTTTAAATTCAGAGTATGGAGCAGAAATACTAATCAGAAAGCAGAAGCCTAAAGTCTAAGGCAGCCTCATTGTGCTGGAAGACAAAAATTAGAGTCCAAAGCATCTAAGGCAGCATGATGGAGGACCTGATATCCCAGAAGTAAAAGGAACCTCAGAGAAGTGAGCCTCACTTTTTTCCCTCATAGCATTTGCTGAATATTAAACTGCATACACTCCCAGAAAAAGACAAAAGTACAAGAAAACAATGACAAAGTGACTGCTAAAAGATGAAAATGGTAAACAGAATTTCAGTAGTTTCATAGCTCTAAAACCACAGACATTGGAGTCCAGACCTACCAAGGAAAACTTAGGGTTTCAGATGAGACACTTGAAAATCTATACTTAAGACAACTCATATGTAAACCAGACCTTACAATGCCTGAAATTCACTCTGTAATAACTTCAGTCTGTGGTTGGATAAAAGTGAATTTCTCATAGCTCCCCTTCCCCAAAAAAAGTGAAGGAAATTAATATATCAAAAACCTAAACCTTATTTTTATTGTTTAATAAAAAACATGTCTCATATTATTTATAAATTAATGACATTTAAGGAAACAGAACTAAATGGCTAAAATTTGAGAGAAGACAAGGCAATACGGACACACTTAACAATGATCTATTTATTTGGCATTATCTTAATATGGACTTTTTTTGCAGCTGTAACTAATGATTAAGAGTATAGGTGAAAAGGTGGATAAATTGAATTGTAATCTATAAAAATCATTAAGTAGAAATTATAGGGCTGGAAAAAAGGCCACTGAAATTAAGAATTCAATAGATGGTTTCACAACATATTAACTATTAACTAAAAGCAAATAAGAGGAATCATGAATTAGAAGATATATCTGTAGAATATGTTGAATGAAGCATAGAGAAAAAAAAAATAAGTGGAAATGTAAATTAATGACACAGTTCCAAAGCCATGTGGGAAGTATGAAAAAGCCAAGTTTAAAAGAATTTGTAGCTTCAGAAAGAGAGGAAAGAGAACTTAGAAGAAGCAAAAACTAAAGAAAGCAATCATTTCACAGATTCAAGAGGCTTTATGACCCACAACTAGGACACATTTAAAACACACACACACACACACACACACACAATGAGGCACTCAGAATAAAAATGTGCACTGACTTGTCATCAGAAGCAAACAAGCTAGAAGACAGAGGAGCAACAACTTTAAAGTGTTAAAAGAAAAAGCTGTCAATCTAGAATTCTATATCCAAACAAGATATCTTTCAAAAATAAAGGCAACATGAAAACATTTTCCAATAAGCAAAATATGAGAGAATTCATCACCACTACAAAGAATATTAAAGTAACTTCTTGAGAATGAAGAAAAATCATACCATCTGGAAAATCAAATGTATATGAAGGAAGAATGAGACCTGGAACTGGTAAACGCATAAGTAAATATAAAACTTTTTTTAAACTTAATTCCTTTAAGAGATAATAGACTATTTAAAGCAAAACTAATTATACATAGTAGAATAATAAAATATATAGAAATAAAATTATGACAACAACAGCACAAAAGAGAATAAATTTTAGGGTACGTTTATAAGGTTAGTACATTATATGAAAAGTTATATATTAACTCATGGAAAACCACAACAAATTAAGAAAACATAGTGTAATGCCTAGGACAATTATTTTAAAAATTATAATAAAATAAAGAATTATAGCTAAAAAAGAAGAAATAAGGTGTAATTTAAAAAACAATTCTCAATTTGCCCAAAAAAATCACAGAAAAGGAGAAAAAAAGGTCAAAAATGATACAATAAGTAGAAAAATAATTAGATTTAAATGCAATGGTATAATAATTATATTAAATATAAATGTCATTAACACCCTAATTAAAAAGGCAAGATTGGCAGATTTGATATGAAAACAATATACAGTAATATACATATTTTAAATACCAAAATAGGAAGCTTAGAAGTAAAAGACAAAAAAGAAATGGCAAGAGTTCCCATCATGGCTCAGTGGTTAACGAATCAGACTACGAACCATGAGGTTATGGGTTCGATCCCTGGCCTTGCTCAGTGGGTTAAGAATCTAGCATTGCAGATGCAGCTCGGATCCCACATTGCTGTGGTTCTGATGTAGGCCAGTGGCTACAGCTCCAATTTGACCCCGAGCCTAGGAACCTCCATATGCTGTGGGTGCAGCCCTAGAAAAGGCAAAAAGACAAAAAAAGAAAAAAAGAAATGGTAAACCATGAAGACACTAATCACCAGAAGCTGAAGGCTATATTTGTGCCAGACAAAGTTGACATTAAGACAAAGAGTTATTACCATAGATAAAGAGGGACATTTCATAATCATAAAAGTGTCAATCCATCAAGAAAGCATAAGAACCTGAAAGAGTATTCATGTAATAACAAGAGCTTCAAAAATGCATAAAACATAATCTGGTTGAACTGAAAGGAGAAACAGAAAATTCACAATGACTATTGGAAAATTTAATATTCATCCAACAGTCAAATTGAATAAGTAAACAAAAACATAGGAAGACTATAAAAGATTTGAAAAGCACTATCAATCAAAGTAGGCTGATTAAGATTTATATGTCACTATACTCAATAGCTGCAGAGCACATTTTTTTTTTCAAGTACATAAGAAACAGTCAGTCACAAAGGTATACCAAACACCAGGCCATAAATAAAATCTAAGTGAATTAAAAAAAATGAAATTCTGCACAATATGTTATTGGATTACAACATAATGAATTATCAAACAAGGAGATGTCTGTAAAATCATCAAATATTTGCAAATTAAACAACACATTTCTAAAGAACACAATAATCAAAGAAAAATTCACAAGGAAAATTAGTAAACAATTTGAACTGAAAAATGATAAAACATAAAATTTGTGTATTCAACTAATCTAAGCAGTGCTTCAAGAGAAATTCTTTAGTTCTGTTTATTTTAGAAAATAAAAAAATACTTTAAATTGATGATCTAAACTTCCACTTCAAGGAGGTATAAACAACAAATAAAATTCAAGAGGGATATGATAATAATAAGAAAAAAATAATATAATATAAAATAAAATAGAGATAGGAAAAAAAACAAAAAAGCAACATAAATCTGATAATGAAGAACAAAGTTGAAAAATACATACCATCTAATTTCAATACCTACTAGAAATCCTCAGTAATTAAGATCTGATGGTGTTTTCATAAAGAGAGACAAGTAAACGAAAAAAACAGATTAGAGCCCAGAAAGAGATCCATGCATACGGCAGTTGAATTTTTACAAAAATACCAGAGTAATTCAATGGAAGAATAGTCTTTTCAACAAGTGGAATTGGAACAACTGGATAACTATGTGGTAAACAAACAAACAATGAACAACAACCTTGAGTTCCTATTGTGGCTCAGCAGTAAGGAAACCGACTAGTATCCATGAAGATGCATGTTTGATCCCTGGCCTTGCTCAGCAGGTGTTGCTGTGGCTGTGGTGCAGGCCAGCAGCTGAAGCTCTAATTTGACCCCTAGCTTGGGAACTTCCATATGCTGTGGGTGTGGCCCTAAAAAGGAAAAAAAGCAAAAAAAAAAAAAAAAAAGTTGACTCCTTTCATGCTATGCACAAAAATGAACTCGAAATGGATCATAGACCTAAATATAAAGCTAAAAATATAAAACTCTTAGAATATAAAATTAAAAAATCTTTGTGATCTTACAGCAGGCAAAAATGACCTAAGACAAAAAATGCAAACGGTTAAGGAAAGAATAAATAAAGGTACATTCTATTAAAATTAAAATCTTAAAAAATTAAGAAAATGAGAAAGTAAGTCAGAGTAGAAGAAAATATTTATAAAACATATATCTGATGAAAGACTGGTATCCAGAATATATGAAGAAATCTTACAAGTCAATCAAAAGAACATTAATAATCCAATAATAAATGAACAAAACATTTGAATGGACATGCACAAAGATATCTGAAGACCCAATAAGCACGAGAAAAGATGATCAGAAGTATTAGTCATCAGAAAATCGCAAATTGAAATCATAATGAGATACTGCCAGACACTCACTATAATGGCTAAATTTAAAAACCTGTGAATATCAAGTGTTGGTAAAGATGTAGAGCATTTGTAACTTTTATATCATGCTAGTAGGACTATAGAATAGCAAAATAATTTTAGAAAATATTTTTCAATTGTTATACATACACTTATTACATGACTCAATGTTATTTTTAACATTTACTAACAGAAATAAAACCATATGTTTACCAAGAGGTACATCACAGGTTGAATCAGCTTTATTTGAACATTGAAGGTATCATGCATCCTGACATCAGACTATATTATAGTAATCAAAATAGTATGGTATTGGCAATAAAAAGACATACAGATCAATGAAACAGAATTAAGAGCCCAGAAACAGACCCACATATATGATCAAATAATTTACAACAAACGAACTGAGAATATACATTAGAGAAAGGATAGTCTTTTCAATAAATGGTGCTGGCAAAACTGGACAGCCACATGCAAGTGAATGAAATTTAACTACCTTCTTACACCATACACAAAAATTAACTCAAAATGGATTAAAGATTTGACCATAAGACCTAAAAACATAAAACTCCTGGAAGAAAACATAGGCAGTAAGCCCTCTGACACAAGACTTGGCAATGATTTTTTTAAGTCTGACACCAAAAGCAAATGCAAAAAAGGAAAAATAAATTAATGGAACTATATCAAACTAAAAATCTTCTTCATAGCAAAGCAAACCATCCACAAAATGAAAAGGCGACATACTGAATGGGAGAAAATATTTTCACATCCTGTACCTACTAAGGGGCTAATATCCAATATATAAAAGGAACTCATACAACTCAATAGCAAATGATTAATCTGATTTTAAAATGGGCAGAAAAATCCGAATACACATTTTTCTAAAGAAGATATACAGATGGCCGACTAGTACATGAAAAAAAGATCACCATATTAATCATTAGGGAAATGCATTCAAAACTATGATGAGGTATCACTTCATATCTATTAAAATGCTATTATCAAAAGGACAATAAATAAATGTTGGTGAGGATGTGGAAAAAAGGGAACTTTTGTGTATTATTGATAGAAATGTAAATTGGTACAGACGCTATAAAAAACAGTGTGCGGCTTCCTCAAAAAAATAAAAAATACAACTACCATATGATTCCACAATTCCACTTCTTGCTATTTACCTGAAGCAAATGAAAATACTAACTCAAAAAGTTATATGCACCCCATATTCACAGCAGATTTATTTACTACAGCCAAGATATTTACACGAACTAAGTATCCATAGATGGATGAATGGATGAAATAACTGCTACATACTATATGTATATAATAGAATATTATTCAGCCTTAAAAAAAGAGTGAAATTTTGCCTTTTATGACAACATGGATAGGCCTCAAGGGCATTAGTGAAGTAAGTCAGATAAACGCAAATACTATATGATCTTTCTTATATGTAAAATCTAAACATAAACAAAAACAAAAAATGTACCACATAGATACAGAGAACAGATTTGTGGTTGCCAGAGGCAGGGTGGGGGGGTGGGAAATAGCACAGATATCTATCAACTGGTGAGCACATAAATAAACTATGGTTTATTTATATGATGGATTACTATGCCAAAACAAAAAGAAATATTTCTTATTCATGTAACAACATGGATGAATTTCACAGATATTATTCTAAGTGAAATAGTCTGGATGCAAAAGAGTATATACTGTACATACTATAATATGTAAATAAGCAAAAGGTACATGGGTATGTAATTTATCTCTTTTTACTATAGTAAAAGATTTAGAAAAAACTGACTTGGAAGCAGTACTTGTGAACTCTCTGGAGTGATGAAAATATTTTGTATATATATATATATTTTTTGTCTTTTGTCCTTTTAGGGCTGCACCCATGGCACATGGCACATGGAGGTTCCCAGGCTAGGGGTCAAATCGGAGCTGCAGCTGCCAGCCTATAACAGAGCCACAGCAACCTACACCATAGCTCACGGCAATGCCAGATCCTTAACCCACTGGGTGAGACTAGGGTTCGAACCCATAACCTCATGGTTCCTAGTCGGATTCATTTCCACTGTGCCACAATGGGAACTCCCCATATTTTGTATATTGATAGAAATATGAGTTTCATATGTATAAGAGTTTGTCAAACTCACAAATGATACACTTCAGCCTGTATCATTTATAGATAAAAAGAGGACAAAAAGCTGATATAGCCATAGAAAAATCAGACAAGGACATTTTTAAGGCAAATATATTTGAAATAAACATATAAAATTCATAATGGCAAATGCAAATTCCTCTGTGAAGATATAAAAATTTTAAACATACATGTACCTAGTATCATAGCTTCGAAACACATAAAGGAAAAAAATTGGTATAATTCTTTTAATCAAGTAAAGAGTACCTATTTAAATATGTAACATTTTGGCAAAGAAAGATTCTAGAGAAATAGAATCTATGAAAAAAATAAAATTGAAATTATAGAATCAGGAACAATATGAAAACTGAAATTAAGACCTCAACTGATGAGTTTAACAGTAGGATAAGCTAGTTATCATTGTACTAGAGGAAAAGGATTAGAAATTTTAGCAGAGAACTTTGAATAGTTCACCATTAAGTACTAAGTTTTAAAGGAAACATTTAGCAGAGTTAAAATCAACATATATACCTTTAAAACCACCACAGGGAAAAAGTAATGAAAGAAAGAATAGTCCAAAAAAAACAGCAAGGAAGGATCAAATATAATAAACATAATAGAACAAGAACAAATGAGCATACCAGTTATGACAAGAAATATAAATAATTTAAACTTTTCAATTAAAAACAGATGTTTTCCTCAGCAATATTTATACTGCAAAAATATTAGAAACATACATATCCAACCTCAGGGAAAGGTTATATGAGTGGTGTTTCAACCCTCAATAGAATATTATGTCATAATTTAAATTCATATTTACAAAAATGGTTAATAGTTTGGGAGATCCATATGTTAAACTATGAAAAAATAAGGATTCCCAATTCTTACATAGTATCATATCTAAATATATATGTAATAGGAAAACAAAGTAAAATAAAAATACCAAATATAGATATATAGGAAACAGCAATTATTTATAGACAAGAGAGTTATAGTTTGTTCTATTTGTTATTTATCCTTCCTCTGAATACATAAGATTCCTCCAACTGGAGTATATTGCTTGTATTTGTTTACCGTTCTTTTTTTCATTATATGAGCAATACAGGAATATAATAATGGTATAAAAGACATAAGTATTAATAAAATAAAAATTACCTTTCACATTTTGACCTGCCCTCTTCCTATTCCTATCCTAGTCCATTCTGTAGAAGTAACCATTGTTATTTTTTTTTATTTCCTTCCAGATCATTTTTATGTATTACTTTGATAGAGGCAGTGAGTAATAAAAATAGAAAATTTTTTTCAACAAACTGTAAAACAAGGCTTAATGACTATATATGTGGGATGTCATAATGAAATGTGTGCCTCCTAGAGAGATGGAGTCAGGTGAAGTCTGATCTTCTTCCAGTTTGAGTTCTGTTATACAATCTACAATGAATTCTCTGAGAGGAAGAGACACTAGAACATGGATTAGGCATGGCTGAAAGGATGAAATTAGGATTGGTGTGCATCTGGAAGTTCAGATGGGATGTGGACATGAAGAAGATAGGCTGAGAGCCTTCTCAGTTGGCTGTGAGCAGAATGAAGCCATTAGAAAAAAACATGACAGAGAGCAATTCAGCTGAAGGAAAAGTTATGCAGTAAACAATAGGGAGAGAAATGGAGACATGAAATTCAGGTTTCAGAAGGCCTTGGCTGGAATGGTCAGAATGTGTCCCTGTGCTTCTTCAGAAATTCTCTGATCTTATTAAATCAGCCACAACTGAGTCACGTCAGAGGATTAGTTTTCTGGTTTATAAAATGGGGATATAGGTTGTGTGAAAATTAAATTTGATAAAAAAGTGTAAGAACACTTGGCAATGTGAGTGAGTAATCACAGTAGAAAGGCTGAACAGAAGGAGACACTGCTCTGGAGCCTGGTCTTAGGCTTCGGGAAGCTTTCTCGATGGCTTCACTGTTGCTATCTTTGGAAACCGTGCAAAGCTCAAACCAGCTCCTGTGATGAGAAAGAGCATGGCCAATGTTGGCACCCACTTCTCTGGGGAGTAGAAAATTCAATTTTCTGATGCCCCAGGCAGATTGTCCCTGCATCCTTAGAGAACCACACATATGGTTTGGTGTGGTTTCTTTGAAAACACAATTGCTGTACACTTAGTCATTTCTTTTTCAAGGAAAACATAACACTAGCTACTGTATGTGGGTATGTAACTCATCTCTTTTAATTAGATGCTAATTAATGACTCACTAGCTTTAATCATATCAATCTGGTAATACTATTTATGCCCAATAGAATAATGAACTACTTTATAAGAAATGAGCGTGGCACATGTTGACATAGGAATGCATCCAGCCATAATTTGCTCTGGGTAAATATCCCACCCAGACTTGGACTCTGAACAATTTACAAGGCAATGCTCACATGATACAAGGGGGAGGAGGCAGAGACTTCCACACGGAGAGAGAGAAAGAAAGGAGCAAGAGGCAGAGAAATGACACAAGGGAGTTCTTCTGACACAAGGGATTTTTCCTCTAGGAAAGAGCCACTGTACTGGCCAGTTTTGTCCTAAAGGTGAACCAGAGACAACATCTGTGTGAGAGAGTCCAAGGAAGTTTTGCTACTTATATAGCACCTAAAGATACTGCTTTCTGGATGAGGAAGAATATGGCAGGCAGATGGCATGATTCTAATAAGGCTTGGCTACAAGCCGTGCTGTCACCAGCCAAGCTTAAAGGGTGGGAATGGGGACAAGACAGGACAGAACCACTGTTAAGCATAGATAAGGCAATTCTCAGGTCATTCTCCACAACTAGGAGAGTGGCCAGCAGGCAAATATTCCGTGTCCAAAGAGGTATGGTGACATCGGGCAAAACTGAGACAGGCTTTATTAGGCAACAAAGTCCAAGTCATCTCCTGGGGACGAATAGAAAAAGCATGATAAAGGGTCAAAATCCAGCTGATTAATGACACTTGAAGTCCAAGTATGCAGAAGCTTCATGGCTCTTAGAAAACAGGTCTTAGCCAGTGCCCAGAAGGATAAAGAACTCTGTCAACCCCAGGAAGAGAAGACTTGCAAGAAATATCAAGGATAGTTAACAGTAATTATTTAGTGAGGAATTATTCTATGCCATGCAGTTTACATATACTTTTACATAGTGCATTATGGAACAGATTTTCTTGCTCCCACTTAACAGATAGGGAATATGAGGCTCAGAGCAAATAAATAACCACCAAATGCTATATACATACAGAGAAAGAGGCAAAGCTATGGTTCAAACCTAGCACTTTGACTCACAGACCCTGTCCTTGAACATTATGCTCTATCCACCCCTTTACTCTTCTTCCACCTCCCCCCACTCCACCCCTGCCCACTGAACCTCCCCACCTCACCACCTACGAGCTTTAGGCTATGTCAAAGATGTCAGCATCTCAGAAGAGCTAGTTGGTCAGTAAGAATTGATAATAGGAAAACTGAGGCAGAAGTTCATTTTCATAGTCCGGGATACATAATGAGAGGAAAGTAATAGATAATTTGGTGAGAACCCAGGATTCTTGCTTCAAGTCTGATCCTAGCCCCATTTTCCCCAAAGACTGATAACGCATTTTTGTCCAGATCAGGATTTCTTTAGGACTTGGATGGTGGGTTGAAGAGTAAAGGCTAAGATCCTTACAATGGCCTTCTACCCACTCCAGGATCTGGCCGTGGTATCTTTCTAATGTCCTCTCCTTCACACTCCCTCTCAGCCACACTAGCCATTTTGCTGATCTTTTAAGTCAAACACACTCATGATCCAGGGCTTTGCACTGGCTGTTTCTTTAGCCTGGAACTCCCTCCTTTGGATTCACTCCACAAAGATAAGTGTTTCTGCATATTTTACTCCAGGCACCAAGAAATTATCTGGCTCTTAATAGATACTCAATAAATATGCATTGAGTGGTCTTGGTTTGCCAGTGCCCTTCTAGAAGAGCAAATTATTCTGTTACCTTTTCCTGCTAGTTTCTCTGTTCCCCTGCCAAGATCTGCCCTGCCTTTTCCCTCGGTCAGTCCCGTGTTTCCCTTCTACTGTGTTAAGCCATCAGCACAGAGAGCCTAGTATTTCAACTTGTTAGAGAAAGTAAGGTTTTTTGTTTTTTGTTTTTTTTTTCAGGGCCACACCCATGACATGCAGAGGTTCTCAGGCTAGGGATTGAATCAGAGCTGCAGCTGCCTGCCATAGCCACAGCAACTCGGGATCTGAGCCACATCTGTGACCTACACCACAGATCACAGCAACACTGGATCCTTAACCCACTGAGCAAGGCCAGGGATCAAACCTGAGTCCTCATGGATACTAGTTGGGTTCGTTAACCATTGAGTCATGACAGGAATTCCGAGAAGGTAATCTTTAGTGCTTTGAATCTAACAGGTGTTCAATAAATGTTTGCTAGAAAGATAGGATGAGTATTACAGATCAGTGCTAAAAAAGTAAAGAAATCAAGTAGAGGTTTGAGAGAGCTCAGTGAAGAGGGGTTTTTTGAGCTTGATCTTGAAGGACAAACAAGGACTGACAAGGAAAGGAGGTATTTCAAGCAGCAGGAACTGCTTGCATGAATGCATTTCAGCAGATATGTCTCCCCACCCCTTCCATTGCATGTTCATCCTCCTTTTAATAATAAGAACATATTTCTTCTTGGCATAATCACCCCTCCCTCACTCTCAGTCCACATGCCCTTCAACTCCATGGTGGATGTGGCCCCAGCCTGGCACATCAGAGCTTTGCCTGCTTCTGACTGCAGACATTGGTTCAGAGATAGGTACTGACCTAATTTGGGCCAAGGAGAGCCAGGTCCAAGAACACTGCTCAAAATACATTCTTGAATTTTTGTGTAGCTGAATTTGGAGTAGGGAGGATGTGTACAGGGAGTATGGCCACCTTGCCATCAGAAGGGAGCACCAAGAAAGTTTGCAAATGGACTCAACCCTAAGGGATAAGTCAAAAGCCAGAGAAGGATCCAGTTCTGGTGTTAATGCCCATCTCCAGATTTACCCTTGAATGTTTGTTTGTGTGTCTTTGCTTTTGTTTTGCGGGGTATGAAATGGTAGAGGAGCAATGAATTCTCATTTTTCCTAAGCTATTTTTTGGGCCTTTCCCACAGCATGTGGAAGTTCCCAGGCCAGTGAACAAACCCACACCACAGCAGTAATCCAAGCCACTGCAGTGATAACGCTGGATCCCCAACCTACTACACCACAAGAGAACACCTTTCCTAAGCTATTTTTTTTTTGTCTTTTTGCTATTTCTTGGGCCGCTCCCGCAGCATATGGAGGTTCCCAGGCTAGGGGTCGAATCGGAGCTGTAGCCACTAGCCTACGCCAGAGCCACAGCAACGCAGGATCCGAGCCGCATCTACAACCTACACCACAGCTCACGGCAATGCCGGATCGTTAACCCACTGAGCAAGAGCAGGGACCGAACCCGCAACCTCATGGTTCCTAGTCAGATTCGTTAACCACCGCGCCACGAAGGGAACTCCTCCTAAGCTATTTTGTGTTGACTTTTCTACTACTTGTGGCCAAATGTATCCTGATGTATAGGAATGAAAGAAAAAAGAACATAATGTGTTAAAATAGTAAAAAAAAAAAAAAAATTAGAGGGACATAGAGGGTGTCTACCTTGCTCGCAAAAGAGGATACTGTAACCCAGAGAGGAGAAGAGGTTCCCTTGAGTTTCATATGTAAAGAAGGAGAGAATCGGGAGGATAGAGAAGCAGCACAGAAAAGGGACAAATCTTAGGGGGAAGGAGGCAAGGGGTGACAGACATTTTACTGTCTTCATTTGACTTGTAAGCAATAGGATTTAAAACCACAGAGTCAAGCTGAGTGGTGTGTCCCTGGCATCACCCACTGCCTTGTAAGAGGGTTCCACAACCACTCGGTCAGAGCACGGCCAATAGTGGCCTGGGGTCAATGCTAGCATGACACTCAGACTGCAACCTGACAGCTTTCCCAAAGCCTTCACACTTCCTTTGTGAAACCAAGACATGAAATTACAGACCTTTGCTTTATGAAACAGTTTTTTAAATTAGAAAGACCCTCACACAAATCCTGCACCAACACTTTCAGTAATATATATTTTTAAAACTGCAAATGGAGAACCAGGATGGCTCTCAGAGCTTGCTGCTTTTTTTCCCCAATAGATGGATAGACAAGTGACTTATGCAGATGCGGTATATACATTCCGCACAATTTGACCATGGTTAAAGGGTATTTATATTCTGATGCAGATAAAATTGAACGTGTCAACACTAATGCATTTTTCGAGGAGAATCACTACTTTCACCATAATTTCCATGGAAAATTTGTGTGCACACGCAGTAATAGACACATTTATAACATCAAAAGGATTCAATTTTCTTTTCAATCATACCACAGTATGAATCGCTTTTCCTATTGAATTTAACAATGAAGCACATTACCAGAGTCTAAAGGATGGGACACTTCGTCTTGCTCTTATGAAAGTACGTCAAACAATGGGTAATACATCACACAATGTCTCGGGTTAACTGAGCCTTTACACAGACTGGCTGCTAATTTGCTTGGGCCAGCAGAATGTCACTTTTATTTAATTTTGCCAATAAGATCAGCAGGGATCCAAACTCTGTTTAACTCCCAGTTATTAAAAGAGGTTTTTCTTGTTACACAGAGGACTCATTAATTCATGTCTCTCCTAATTCAGAATTTGAGGTCTTTGGAACAGGAGGTAGGAGGTGCTTTATCTCTGCTATGAAGAAATTTCATCTAGCACATAAGCTTCTGTGCAGACTGCTTAAGCTGCAGAAGAGACAAAGTCTTTCAAGACCCTTAGAAGAATATGATATGTTAATTACAAATTGCTCCTAGGTAGTTACCAGAGCAGATCATTTAAAGGACTCCAGCAGGGAAAACTTTATCCTACCATCATTCATTCAGTTACTTGGGTATTCATCCAGTTTTCTAATCATCCATCCATTCCCATCCCTACATCCATTCATTTACTCAGAATTTATTAGGCCCTTTCTATTCTTCAAGGCTTGAGTTTGGAGCTTGGGCTACAAAATGAAAAACACATCCCCCATTGAAAGGGCTCTCTCAGTTTTTAGTAAGGGAGGCCATTGGTTTGTGCAGGATATTCCATTTGTCCGAGCTCAACCCCCACAGTCCTGAGATTCATTTTTCATTCTTCTTGACCCCACTCAGCTCTGGAAGGCCACTGAACTCCAGCGTACTCCCTGGCCTACTGGCTTCTGGTTCGGTTTGGTCAACAAGAGGCACTGGGAGATCAGAGAGCAGAAGAGCAATGAGATCAGGTATCTATTTCCAGCTCCCTCCAAGCAGAGACAGCAAGGGCTGGCTGATTCCCTCTATTGGAGGTCCAGCTCCTGGCAGGTAAACCACTCCCTTCCCCTGCCCCCTCAGACCTGGGGTGGTAAGAAGGCCCTAACACAAACATCTCTGGGATTCCCCACTAGCTCTTGTTTTCCCTAAGCCTTGCACCCATCTTTGTGAATGCTTGCTTTTTGTTAAACTCCTCAAATTACCCACTCCCAGTATGTCACCTTTTTCCTGACTGATACACAGGTGAACCAAAAATCATATGCAAAAACAGAATGCGCTGTGATAATGAGCCAGGAAGCTGGGAACCCAGTAGAAAAAGGTATTTACAGAAAAACAATTTACAGAATTTGTTTCCCAGGTGTCAGTTACATTCTGGACTGCACTTTATTTTTTTATTTTTCTCAGTCTTTTTTTTTCTTTTTTTTTTCCCAGGGCTGCACCTGTGGAATACAGAGGTTCCCAGGCTAGGGGTCTAATCAGAGCTGTAGCCGCTGGCCTATGCCACAGCCACAGCGACTCGGGATCCAAGCCATGTCTGCGACCTACACCACAGCTCACAGCAACGCTGGATCCTTAACCCACTGAGGAAAACCAGGGATCGAACCCACAACGTCATGATTCCTAGTCAGATTCATTAACCACTGAGCCATGATGGGAACTCCCTGGACTGTGCTTTAAATAATCAGATTACATTTTCTTAAAAAAGAGATTAATAGGGAGTTCCCGTCATGGCACAGTGGTTAACGAATCCGACTAGGAACCACGAGGTTGCGGGTTCGATCCCTGGCCTTGCTCAGTGGGTTAAGGATCCGGCATTGCTGTGAGCTGTGGTGTAGGTCGCAGACGCGGCTCGGATCCCATGTTGCTGTGGTTCTGGTGTAGGCCAGTGGCTACGGCTCCTATTCGACCCCTAGTCTGGGAACCTCCATATGCCACGGGAGCGGCCCAAGAAATGGCAAAAAGACCAAAAAAAAAAAAAATCAATAATTTGAACTGTCCACAAATTTCAACTGCTCTTTCCTAGCCAGTCCAAGAAGTTGAGTTTTCTTTTGTATAGATGTTACAAGTTCTTAAAATTAAAAATGATAACACTCAAATGGGTGTTGAGGTTTGGAACTATGGCTGACGAGTGAATATAGATCAGGATTTATTCCACCTAAGGTGTCTTCTATATTTACTGGCTTGGGTCAAAAACCTCATTTTTGCCGACTGGGAAGGAAAAAGCTGCCCAGAAACTGGGAACCCAAGGAAATGATAGGGTCTGCATGGGTTTAAAAAATCTATCTTCTCTCACAATGCCATCAATCTTTCAGTATTTGCTTGAAGAATAACAACTGGCCTAACTCTGTCACATTGAAAGAGCCCAAGGATTTCCATAAAGCAGCCAATTCCTGAAAATGTATTTCAACTTCTTCAGGGTAGTTTTCTATCATTTTTATCATATAAATAATATACATTTAAAGAATTATTTCTCATCTGGACAAGTAGTTCAAAAGCTTTATTAACAAATGTTTTTAGTTTGTTGATTGCTGGAAAGTAAATCAAGTTAAAGATTTCTATGCAAATTATGTCAACTTGTAAGACATTAAGTCATTTAAGATGTGTTACCGTTGTATTGTTAAAAGTAGGATTAAACAAACACACTAACTGGGGAAATAAAAGATTTGTCTTCTAGGTGACTCTCCCCTGTGGTTCCAAGATCACGATAAGGAGCTGCCATCATGGCTCAGTGGAAACAAATCTGACTAGGAACCATGAGGTTGCGGGTTCGATCCCTGGCCTAGCTCAGTGGGTTAAGGATCCAGCATTGTTGTGAGCTGTGGCGTAGGTTGCAGACGCGGCTAGGTTCTGGTGTTGCTGTGGCTCTGGCGTAGGCTGGCAGCAACAGCTCCAATTAGACCCCTAGCCTGGGAACCTTCATATGCTGTGGTTGCAGCTGTAAAAAAAAAAAGACAAACACACACACACACACACACACACACACACACACACACACACACACACACGGAACCAAGATCATGATAAGCCATTTAAGTAGGTCATTTCAACAGCTCGAGTGGGGATTTGGTACCTGATATGCTGATGTGGCTCTTTTGATATAGGGAAAAAATGTGAAGGTGTCATTTGCAAACAGTCTTTCCATGAGGAGAAATACTTTTACACAAGTCTCAAACCCAACATAAAATATCTTTTTTTTATCCTGATGGACCTTTGCATCCAAGTGGTGGTCCTTTGCTATGCATAAGTCATGGTGTCAGTTCTCTGGAAGACATGCTGCAGCACCAGCCAGGGAAATGATGACAAAGTACTCAGCTCCTGGCCACTGTCCCCAGCTCCATCTCATACCACCCTGCCCTGCTCACCAAGTTCCAACTACTTTGGCTTCTGTGTCCCGTGGACATGTCATATACCTATGAATCAGTGTCTGCATGTGCTACTTCCTCTTTCTGGAATGTTCTCCTCACTTCTTCCTCTGGCTAAATTCTGTGTCTCCTTCAAGTCTCAGTGTAAAACACCACTCCTTCAGGGAAGTTGCCCAAAGAGATAACATCTCTCCCACCCAACTGCAGCTCTCATTAGGCCAAGACTCCCTAGTTTGCCCTCCCACAAACCCCACTTTTGTCCTTCTTAATCTCAGTTGTACTTGAAAAGTTGTTAGTGTGCGGTTCTGTTTAATGTCTATGTCCCTTGCCTTATTATAAATGTCATCTGGAATTGAGGCTGTCTTGTTTATGCAACTTTATTACCTAGTGTGATGTCTGCTGCAAAACAGATGCCCAATAAATATTTGCTGAATTACTGTGTGGATTAAGGCATATTTCTTGTTTTCGGATTCCTATAGCTAACCTCTACCCTGTAGCTTAGAACTAGACCTTCACTCCAGAGGCTCGATGGACTGGTTATTAAGTATCACATCCTATCTTACCCAGTAAGAAGTTTTTCTTACATGAGTAACTCCAGTGGTTTGGAGAACACCCAGGGAATCTGCAAAGTCAACCCTGACTCACACTGGGGAAGAGCCTAAGAACCTCTTTGCAGAGGGCAACAGCGCTCTATTCCCCCATTAAACTCCTAGGTCTAGTTCACTCACATGTCAACCTCTGCTAAATATATGGCAGGAAGAGTGATAGAGTGAGGGTTTTGTGTTCATTTTGAGTGGAAATAAAGACAATGAGAAACTGAATAAAGTACATGATTCAAGTAGTGAAGCTCAACTTGTTCTTTCACTAAAGTGCTGTCCTCTATCCCATGAACTTGAAGTAATGGGGTGAAAGGTCAGTAGAAAGAAACAACACTAAAAGAAAGAAAGTACATGAGAGCATGTGCGTGTGTCTCTGAACGCAAGGGCAGGCATTTCCATCCATGCATGGGCGAGGGACTGAGAGAAATCGATTTCACAAGTTTCCCAATAGACGAGAGAGGATTATTTTTCCACCTTTAGTTACAAATATTATGAAGAAGCCCAGAGGTGTTACATGGATGAAGGGAAATGCTGATGGCAGAGATTGAGTTGCACAGGGAACAAATTAAGCTGACAAATTCCTCCCAGCATAGAGCTAGAACCTGAAGTTCACTGGAGGGAAAACAAGCCAACCCAGAAGGCATCCCGGAGGCAAAACTTGAAATGCAGCTCTGAAAATCCCTAACTTGAGTAAACTCAGAACCCTCAACTCCTAGTGACATAGGAATGTCTCTTTTCTGTGCACCGTCTCCCTGTTGGGGAGGTGAGTGTACAAGAGAGAAAGGCATTGAGCTACAGGAGAAAATAAATAAATACGTACAAATAAGAAAGGGAAAACCAACAAAGAAAGAAACATAGAGGATCTTCAAGTGATTTATAAGCATTGTTCTTCATATGTGGAATTTGGGAGAGAACTAAAGGAGGCCTGTGTCCATGTGGACAAAGAAAGCATGAAAGGGCAACATGGCCATGAAATAAGTCTGTGTGTGTGCGTGTGTGTGTGTGCATCTGTGAATATTGTCCATACTTATCCTGTAGGTTCCCAAGCATATATATGTGTGCGTAGTGAAGATAGATGCATGAGCTTACATACAAACACATACATATCATTTTTTCTATATATGCACATGCGTGCCTGTACTAAAGGAAAAAAACATCAAAGCATAGGATAGTCAGAATTTTTCATACCTTAGAAGTAAAGGCTGATAACACTACTGGCCATCACATGCTGTTTTCTCTGTTGTGACAAGCATTTTGTGTCCATTTTCTCATTTAACCCATGAAGTCCCCTGAGGTTCAAATTAGTATCCCTGTTTTGCAGATAAACCCTCTGAAGCTCCATGGATTCGGTCACATCACATAGCTGCTAAGTGAACCTAGATCTTTCTGGAATGGCAGGTAAGGCTTATCAGGACCTGGGCACCAAATAATGTGTGGCCTAGAGCCCCACCTCCTGCAGCACAGCCAGCCATGGCCATGGACATATGCCTTCTTTTAACACAGGAGACATCGGCACTCTGCTTCTGAAACAGTAGCAGGCTACACGATCCCTGTCCAACCAGAACCTCCTGAGAGCAAGAATTCCTCTATGTCACTCCCTATTTCCCCTATTGTCCTGCACAGTCCCTGTCCCAGTGTAAGAATTCAGTAAATATTTATTGAATAAATGGATGAATGAGTAAACAGATGGGAAGACGTCCCTAAATTATATAACATATTTTTAAAAGAAATCCCATCTACTATCTTTCGAGTACTCAGAACAACTAGCTAACATATAAATTCCCATGGGGACCCACTTGAATACAAAAAGATGCGCATAATTTGTAATTAGCATATCAAGCACATTAGAAGGCAGTAGCATTGCCCTCCAGTCTTGTTTGTACTTCTTGTTAGCTTCATAAACACTTTCTGCACAGAACAAATAGACTTCCATCAAGGCCCATCCAAATGAGCACAAGTTTGCACTTACCAAGGTCCTGGCAGAGGGGGTTTCTCCTGGTGGACCAGGGATGCCCTCTCCAGCTCCCTAGGGTCAAAGGCTAGCAATACCCTCTTCATCAGCTGTCCTGCCCTCTCCAGCACCTCTGCACAGTGGTGAGGATGAGGATTTCAAAGTCAGGTTTTCTGTGATTTTTCACAGGATAAAACACCTCAATATGCTGCCATGGAGATTCCTGTGCCTTCACACATCTCAAGAAAATAAGCTCAGGCTGGCAGAGGCTGGCTGCACGCTGATCGCCTGGAGCCTGGTTGGCAGCCTACGCCCTGTC
This sequence comes from Phacochoerus africanus, assembly GCF_016906955.1. Taxonomy (NCBI): domain Eukaryota; kingdom Metazoa; phylum Chordata; class Mammalia; order Artiodactyla; family Suidae; genus Phacochoerus; species Phacochoerus africanus. Next base: position 45,017,823 of record NC_062547.1, read on the forward strand.
ATATAGGGGTGAGCTCCTGGCACAGGCTGGCAGTCAGTCCTTGCCATATGGAGGTGGCCTGAACACCACTCTCCATGGTCAGAGGGGTCAGGCACCAGCAAAAGGCAGGGCAGGGAGCCAGAGAAGTGAGGAGAAGGTCTCAGGACCCAGATTGTGCGGTCATGGGAAAGTGTTTAAATGCCCTGAGCATATAACTGCCCACCTATAAAAAGAGACTGATGGTAATATCCAATTTAAAAGGAGGACGAAGTGGTCACATAACCATTAACCTCACGCCTGGCCATTTCTGGCTTCCGATTTGGAAAAAAAAAAAAAAAAAGAAAAAAACTATGGCATTAGTTTGCCTCTCAGCACAGCTTGTAGGAATAGGTTCTAAGTGGTGATTTCTATTTCTTCAAACTTGCCTTATGGGAATGTCTCACCTTCTTCTTCCCACTTAACTTCAGCCTGACACATCCCATGCAGTATTGTTTCCATTTCACTGCCCTGGGCGAGGGAGGTGTTGGGGGGTGCTGTGGCTGCTCTCAGGCTGGGCAGATGAGGCTTCAGACCTGGCTTAGGCACTCCCTGGATGGATGACCACAGCCATGGGGTTGTACCTCTCTGAGCCTCAGTTTCTTCATTGATGAAATGACAAGAATAATCCCCATTCATTATCTATCCATCCATTCTTTCAGCAAATATTTATCAAGTGTTTGCTATAGGCCAAGGGTTATTCTAAATGCCAGGCACATAATCCTGAACTGCCTCAAAAGGGCTTAGGTTCTAGTGAAGGATGACAAAATGTAAAAGCATAATAAAAAAGTTATAGATAGATATAGATATATAATATAGATATACAGTAGTACATACATTGTGTATGTACATAGCCATAACTACCATAGAGGAAAAAAGAAAAACAGAGAAAGGGATAGGAAATGGTATGGGAGATATGACTGGGGCCTCTCTCATTAGATGGCATGTATCAGTACAGACCTGAAGGAGGAAGAGAGCTGGCCATGTGGATATGTAGGGTAAAAGCATTCCAGGCAGAGTAAACAGCAAGTGCAAAGGTCCTGAGGCAGGAATGAGACTGGAACATTTGAAGCAAAAGATGGAGTCCAATTGTGATAGAACGGCATGGGGCAGAGGGATGGCAGAGCAGAGCACAGGAGAGTGAAATCAGTTACCCCTAAAACTGAGTCCCCCTGCCACGTTTATGATTAACGTCCCTATCCCAAACTGTATTCCCTTTTTCCTCCCACCCTTTTCCCCCTCAGCATTGAGAAATATCAAGAGGGATCTGAAATGGAACAGAACTCTGGGTCAGGGGTGGGGGGTCCTCCTGGGTACAAATGCTCTTCCATGTCCCCCATTTCTTTTTTGAAGAAAAAGGCTTTAGTTTCTTGGGCCTTCCCAGAGTTCCAAAGAGCACCTTCAAGCACCTGATTAGGGAAGTGAGAAAAGGCATAAAC